>NC_045699.1:46895331-47495331 GCF_009834535.1 Camelus ferus | reverse complement strand
GCACTAAAGCTAGAGATGAGACATGTTTAAAGTGGAATAGGAGGACTTGGGATTTCAGTAAATGGGGGAGGTGGGAGGCCAGCAGTGATGGCCAGGAATCTGACTTGGACAGCTAACTGGGTTGTGATGCCACTAATTGAGCTGGGAACTCAGTGGAGGAGCAGCCTTGCGGTCAAGACGGGGAGTTCCCTTTCTTGGCATGTTGAATTTGAGGTGCTTGTGGGCCACACAGAGGAGTGTCCAGAAGGGAGTTTACATGGCTCTGGGATTCAACGGTGAGATAAGGGCTGGGTCTTGAACACATGAGGATGTAGCTGAAGTTACTGAAACAAATGATATGACCTAGAACAGGATTGAGAATAGAACCCTGGTGAATACCAACATTTAAGGAGAGGACAGAAGAAGGAACATGTGCAAAAGACTAAGGAGGAGGAGGAATCAAAGAAGTGAAAGAAAAACCAGAAAAAAATAATATGATAATTGAAGGAGGAACACTTCTAGCAGGAAGAAATGTTCAGCCAGAAGATAAAGATGAAGTATCTGTTAGATCTGACCCCGCACAAAAGTCTATATTGTAATGAATTGAAGAGTGACTATTTGATGAAGAAATTAAGATTTGACATGAAAATTCTTGCAAGAAGCTAGCCTCTAAAGGGAAAGAAAAATAGGGAGATAGCTCCAGACAGACATGCATTAAAGTAAAGTTTTAGTTTTTCTTCCCCCCTCCTCCCCACCCCTTAGAGTACCAAGAAGCTAAACATGACTAAATGCTTGTGGGACAGAATCACATGGAGTGAGGAGTTATTGAAGAGATAGGGAAAAGAGGAGCTAAGTGATAAAGCAAAGCCCTAAGGAGCACAGAGAGAATGAGAAGCAAGGAAAGGAAATAACCTCCCCTCTCTAGTGTGAAACAGAGGAAAAGAAGGGTGCAGCATTTCTTTTGAGTTATTTGGGGATTGTCGTGTTAGTGACAGCAGCAGAAGACGGCTGAGGATCCTGTCTGATTCTTGTTTTTAACTATGGCTAAAGAAACAAGATCAATTTCTGAGAGTGAGTGGCTGGGCGATAATTGAGAAGGCAGGACTATGCTGGATTTAAAAAGGAAAAGTAGTTGTTCCCAGAAATCCACCTTAAAGATCCATATCTCCCTAACATCCCAGCATTGATTTGGATAAAAATTGAAACTCACATGGTCCCCTTAGCAAGTGTGTAAGCATTAACTCTTGTGCTAGGCGGAAATGTCTTAGCTGGTTCCATGTCCTCTTCCTCTTACCTCGTCGGCTTGCTTCCAGAAGCTGCAAGCTCAAGCCAGAAGGACAAGCTTTTTAGAAGAGAGGGCAGCTGTTCTAGTAGTTGAACTCATGCTGCAAGAGCTTCCAGGCAGTGACTGTGCTTGGCATTAAAATGCTACCCTGCTCATGGGTCATTTACATGAAGTCTGAGCAGTACATTTCCCTACGTTTTTAGTGGATAAATCTTTGGGTTGATTATTTACTTCTTCCCTTCACTGGAAACTTACAGCCCTAATTATAAAGTCTCAAACTAGTGGAAGTCAATAGGATGCTGACTCAGGTTAGATTTACCAATCGGCAACCAAAGTATGCCCAACTTTGGCTTTTGTTCCTAGGAACATTGTTACATATCACGGGACACTTGTGACAGATTCCATCTTGGCTATCTTAAGTTTCTTCCTCCAGTTCTGAAGTCAGATTTAAAACACTGTAGCACTTCTAATCTCATCTTGGTGTCTATTTGTCAGAGTATGCAAACTAAGACAAATGGTCATATTCTTTATCACATGACCCAGTCCCCCTACCCTCCAACCATAGTTCATCATACCAAGAGATGGGCACTTGACCAAGAAAAGCTAACTTATCAGCCTGGTGCGAAAAAAGACACTGAGCCAATAAGACTGGGCAAAGAAACATGGGAAATGATCTTCTCTCATCCTGCAAGTGTTCAGTCCTGTGAGCAAGGAGGGAGATAAGTGATTATATTTGAAGCTCTCTGAAACAAATTACTTCTTTAATTTCTCCCATAGGTGCCTGATTTCCCCTCCTAGGCACTGTTCCCGCTAATATTTTTTTTAATTGTAAGGTGGCACATGCTGTGTGAACTACAGACAGCCTCTGTGAATAGATGTTAGTGTTAAAAATCAAGTAAAACATGCGGCGAATCTGACACATTTAATAGCGTGTGTAATTGTTATTGTGCTGCATGGTAATTAAGGCTTAAATGATAAGCAGTTTCCATAAATTACTGTAATTACTATTACTTTTACTTAGTAACTCAGCATTTCTAGGGTCAACTAGAGGAAGTGTGGTTGCGGTGAGGAGAGAGAAGGCAGATTTATGATGCACAGACTCCTCCCATGCTAGAGGCAGGCACTGGTGGGGAGGTGCTACCAGTGTTCTATTCGTCTCTTCATTTCGGAGAAACTGAGGTTTAGGGAGGTAACATAACCAGCAAGGCCACACACTAATCAGTGGCAGGACTAGGATTCATGTCAGAGTACGTAAAACCCCCAAATCCCAAGCTTATAACACTTGATACCAAAGCAGTTACATTTTCAGTATATATAAAAGCAACGTAAATGTGAATAATGTTTGAAGAGACAGTATTTACTAATACCCGAAACTGAATCACAGATATATGAATCCTTAGGTTTTTTTCTGTAGTTCGACCAGATTTGTTTCTTACCAAAACTAAAGGAATAGATTTTATATGGAGATAGGAATGGGGGAGAATTTTGAAAGTCTAAGAGCACTAAAGGACAGGTCTAGGAAATGTTCTCCAGCTCCTAGAGGAATGATGAATGGTGGGATCTGGTATAAGACTGTTGAAGGACTTTCTAGAGAAAATTGTGAGCAGCAAATACCCTACCATCTGTTCCTTTACTTAAGGGTTCATATATATAAACTGCTGTTTGTTAGAGCCCCAGTGACGAGGGCAGAGGGAACAGCAGGACAGACTTCAGGTCACTCCCAGGAAAATTAACAGGCTGCTCTAATGCTATTGAGTTCCCCAGCTTTGGGCTCTAGGTCATTTATCCCAAATGACTAAATCACTGAAAAGTATGACCATAATTCCTTCAACAACTCATCCTGATAAAGTTGGCTGCAGGTGATTGGCTGTGTTAGCAGCAGGGTGGGCGTGGTTGTGGTGAGGAGATGAGAGGCAGGATGAAACTAAAACAATACCGATACCGGGTAGGGGGAGGTATCTCACTAATTAAGCAATTTGGTCATCTGCTATGACGAATTAGCCTGTCTCCTTGGCTGTCGGGGAACAAACCAGGAATTGGATGAAATGATAGAAAACTTGGAGGGACAGGTAAAAGAAAATTTTTAAATTAGGTCACCATTAAGTTCCTTTTTAACTCTGAGAATCTAGTTTTGTTCCTCATTACCTAGGGGGTTCTTTTTTACCCAAATGAGGCTTTTCTTAAGTGGAAAAATGATGCCAAGAAATCATCTTAAAAGGCAAATTTTATTTATTTAGTTTTTATTATTATCTCTTGCTATACTAACTGCTTTGTGACAGCTTAGTAGATGTTCAATAAATGCTTTATTTTGCTTTTAGTTTAATCTGTTTATTATAAGTTTAAGAGTTTGATGACTTTGAATGTGTTATGTGTGGACTATATCCTAATATTTATCAACTACCCCTTTGCCCTATTCCCCACCTCTCCTATTCATCTCTGTAGTTTTGATTCTCTGAATGTGCCTCTCCGTCAGCCACTGGGCAATATATACAGTGGTCTGGGTCCCTAAACACCATTTTTATTTTCATATAACGTTCATATTGTACAACTGATATTGATTATGTAATTACAAGTACTTTCTATTTTACAAATCAGTCCAGTGTATTTTACCTTATTTGGTCCTGCCAGCAAAATAGACATCAAGCACTGACAGAGCCAGGCACAGTACCAGCCCTACTTTATATGTGTTTTTCAGTTAACCTGTAACAAACTTATAAGATAGGTATCATTTCCACTTGTACAATGAAGAAGTTAAGCTCTGAGAGATTTTGTAACTTTACCAAAATGGAGTCACTGAAGAGGCAACACAGCATAGTGGTTAGGTGCAGACTCTAGATCCAGACTGCTTAGATTCAAATTCTGTTTTCTTACCTACTAGTTATATCACCCTGGGTAATTTCTTACCACCTCTACGTCTCTGTTTCCTCAGCTGTAAAATAGGAATAAAAATAGTGGCTGCTTAATAGTATTGTTAGCATTAAATGAATGTGTTTATCTATGGTTCTGAGAACACTGTCTGATGCATGGCCAGTGCTATTAGAAGGCTAGCTGTGATTATTATAGGCAATAATATATTTGGACTCAAATCCAAGTCTGTTAGACTATAAACACAATACAATTAAGTTAAATAAAGCAGTTCTCATTTTACATATCAGCAAGCTGATGTTCAAAGAGGTTAAGTAACTTAAATGGCAGGATACAGTGTTTTTACACTGTAATACATGAAACAAGTTCAAGCTGCATCATTGTATAAGTTGAATTTAAAAGTAGTAAATAATATTAGGAAATTGAATCCAGTAACATTTGAAAACAGAATAATATATCACAATCAAGTGGGCTTTATCCCAAGTGTGCAAGGCTGGTTCAGCCTTCAAAAAACAATGAGTGTCATTTGGCATTTACTGATCACATCAACACATGCAGAAGCATTTGACAAAATTCAATATCCATCATGACAAAAATGCTTAACAGACTACGAATATATGGAAAATTCCTCAATCTGATAAAAAAAATTTACAAAAAACCTACAACTAATGTCATACTTAATGGTGAAAGACTGAGTACTTTTCACTTAAGATCAGGAACCAGGCAAAGGTGTGTACTCTCTTCACATATTTGTGTTTGTGTATGTGTGTATTAAGCACATCATTTGTTCCTTATTCCTGATTATAAAATTTTTTATCTTCCTTGTGGATAATTCTGAAAGTTTATAAAATGCCAAAGAATTTAAAATCACCCATAAATCCACAAAAGAGATCTAGACATCTGTCTGTGTTATAAAATTAGAGCCATGCTATTTTATGAATTTTCTTTTTAACTTGTCCACACATTGTAAACATCTTCCCATGTCATTAATGTTTCTCCATTATTTCTAATGGCTGTATAGTTTGCCTTTCACTAGATTGTTTCATGATTTGTTTAAATAACCCCTGTTGTTTGAATCCAGGTTTTTCCCATGGAAAAAACCTCTGCTGCTAATGGGACTTTACCAAACGTATCCTCATTAACCATTCTTAGAGTTTTTGGTGCTGTGGAATACTCTGCTGTCTACTTGAGTTCTATGGCACTGTCATCATGATTTTCTTTTCTTTCTTTCCTTTTTTTTTTTTTTGGCTCTTTCATTGTCTTTTACTGATTGTGCTTCTTTGACTCCTTGTAGTAATAATCAGTGCTGTGCTGCCCAATATGATAGTTACTAGCCCTATATGAATACTAAAGTTAAAAATAAAATGATACAAAATTTAAAAGTCAGTTTCTCAGGCACAAAGCCTATTTCAGGTACTCAATGGCCACATGTGCGTAGTGGCTCCTGTATTTGACAGCACAGATATATAACACTTTAGGTAGTATGGAAATGTTAACAATATTAATTCTTCTAGTTCATGAACGTAGAATATCTATCCATTTATTTGTGTCTTCTTTCATCAATGTTTCATAGTTTTCAGTGTACAGATCTTTCACCTCCTTGGCTAAATTTCTTCCTAAGTATTTTCTTGTTTTTGACAAAGATGTCCACTCTCATTAGTTCTGTTTAATGTCATACAAATGTCCTAGCAAGTCAATACGACACGAAAATAAATAAAAGGTGTTTAGCCTGGAAAAAAAGCTATCTTTCTTTGTAGATGACATGATTGTATATGTAAAAACTCCTAGTGAATTTACAAAACAGCTCCTAGAACTGATAAGTGATTTTAGCAGGATACATGGTCAACTTTTTAAAAATCACTTTTATTTCTATACACTGAGAACAGCTGGAAATCATTAAACGTTTGGAGTACCATTTATAACAGCTCCAAAGGAAAACATTTTTAAAAAGACTATCTAGGTATAAATCTAACACAATATGTACAAGATCTATATGCTGAAAACTACAAAATGCTGATGAAAGAAATCAAAGACGACCAAAATAAATGAAGAAACATCTATTGGAAGACTCGATTCTGTTAAGATATCAGTTCTCCTGAAATTGATCTATAGATTTAATGCAATCTCAGTCAAAATCACAGCTAGATTTACTGCTGAGTAAATGAGGCCATACAGGCTCATTCTAAAACTTACATGGAAAGGTAAAACTAGAAAAACAAAAATAATATTGAAAAAGGAACAAAATTGGAAGACTCATACTACCCAATTTTAAGACACTATAAAGCTAAAATAATTAAGACAGTGTATTATCAGTGAAAAAGTAGGTACATAGAGCTGTGAGACAGAATAGGGAATCGAAAAATAGACATGAAATATAGTAATTGATTTTTTTTTTAAAGGTGCAAAGACAGTTCAGTGGAGGCTAATCTTTTCAACAAATGGTACTGGACCACCTGACTATCCTGATACCAAAAAAGGAAATTCTTCCTATAAAAAATTAACTCAGAATTGATTTTAGACATAAATGTGAAAGGTAAATTCTTACAAGTGAATATAGGAGAAACTCTTCATAAGCTGGGGTTAGCCAAAGAGTTCTTAGAACACTATCTGTAAAAGAAAAAAATTGATAAATTGGCCTTCATCAAGTTAAAAAACTTTTGCTCTGCAAAAGATACTGCTAGAATATAAAGAAGATATACAAATGACATATAAACATGAGAAAAGGTGCTCAACATCATTATTCATTAGAGAAATGAAAATTAAAACCAGAATGAGATCCCATTATACATCTTTTAGAATGGCTGAATTAAAATACTGATAATACCAGATGTTCATGAGGATATGGAGCAACTGGAACTCTCATGCATTGCTGGTGAGGTTGCAAAATGATACAGCCACTCTGGAAAAAGAGTACCTAAAGTGTGAAAATATAATTGAATTTATTACAGCAAGGGTCCATTTGTTTTCCTTTTTAGCAGATAACCATGTTGTCTGTTTTCTGGATAATATATTGTTGATTCACTGATTGTTACCTAATAATGATGGATAGTTTCTAGACAAAAGCTAGGTAAGAGCTCTTTTGTAATCTGTTTTTCTACCACATCAGTTCAGATTCATCCTATCTCCTCTTTGCCATTTTGCTCGCAATTCTTTCTCTCTGTGTGTTGACAAGGAGGAAGAAAATCTGTTTTGAATGTTCTTTATGAATCTGTTACATTTAAAATTTAATTATAAATTATTTCTTGACTAGCAGAAGTAATTCATACTGTATTGGTTGCAATCACTTTTGAACCTTATAAAATAAACTAGCAAGGGCTTTATTTTAAACATTATAGATTATTTGCAATTCTTTGAATTGAATGGGTGTATTTTAGCACTTTGCAGTGGATGACGTCAGATTAAATTTAAACTGATATCCTCTCAATGTTTATCTCTGATGCAAGTGCAGTTTCCTCTGTACCAGAGAACCTTTCAGAGGCATTCTATCAATACAGCTACCTGACAGTCATTTGTATTTATAAACTGTGCATTTGGCACCTGCTGGCCTCTACTGCATTGGAGCTAGTGGGGAGCCAAAATGGGTGTACAATGAAGTTATTGGCTGTTACATCACAGTGGGAGTTATTGAAGAGAAGAAACAGCATTTGCAGGACCTCAGGAGAGGATAAAAGGAAACTAGTAATATTAACACAAGCAAGCTATGCTACCAAAAAAACAGTGATTTAAAAAGTCAGTTCTACTGAAGGAATTAAAATGTTTGTAGACCTGTATTTTAATTCTTGTAACAGATATGAAAAACAGAGGGTTTCTATTTTAAAATATAATGAATTTTAAAAATACCATAATCTCAGTAGAGGATAATTCATATGAGCAGAAATATAAATTAAAACAACAAGGGAAAAATGCTTAATTTCTGAAGAAATGGAAATTCAAATGCAGGTGTCATTTACTTATGAAATTAGCAAATCAAACGTTGATTATAAAAAGAGATAAATGTGCTGGCAAGACTTCAGAAAACAAATAAGTAGACAAGTAGCAGTAAATATTGATATTTTATATCTATAATTTGCCCACTTTGTTAAAATTTCTTATTCTTTAAGTCATCACTCCTACTTTATCAGATACAACAAAAGGAAATAATTACGAAGAAAAAAGGCTGATGTATAAATCTGCTTAGCTTTGTAATGGTCTGTTTTGCTACAGTGCATGTTTCTGTACTGCAGATTTGCTCACACCATGATTGGTAATTAGGGGAATGATGTCAAGTATGAAGTGAGTTGTGTTGGTTCTTGTTATTTTTCTCAGTAATTTGAACCCACCAAAGAAAGATTTTTCACCATAAACAACAATCCTTAGTGGTGTATAAAGAACTTACTTTAAAAAAAAAAAAAAAAGAGCCATTTTCATGGCCTTGAGAAGTGTTTTGCTTTTCACAATGTTAAGCTAGCCATTGAAACTGCCTGTGTGCTTGAAGAAGTTGTGAAGACATTTCCCCCTCTGGTTAAGAAAAACATGAAAAAGCTACACCCTGGTTTAGACAGTTTTGATAAAACTGGTTCTGCTGGCAGTGAATGCCCTCAAAGACCTGCATCTCAAAAGAGGACTGCTAAGCTCCAGGTTAAGGTTACATAGGATCATATGGCTGACACAGGGTTCAGATGCTGGTGGAGGCTGAAGGGTGCTAATATTTTTGTTATAGGCTCTTAGGAGTACTCTGGTTACAAAGCTACATAGTTTTAAGTGGTTAGCCCCTAACACTATTTTTCCTTTGAGCCCCTATTATTTTTAGTGTAATTCTGCAGAACGTAAGTTTTTTTTTCAGTTATATGTATTAAGGAAAATATATAACTGCCCAACAATAAAGGAATAAGTGTTGATAGATTCTAATGTATCTGTTACAGTAAGCATGGAAAATTTTCTATAGAATAAATGTAAGAATTAGAACACAAAATTGAGTATCTCGATATCATGATTACAACTGTAAAAATGTTTGACATGTACTTGGCCTGTTAATAGTTATGGTAGTGTGGTGGGATTGTAGGTAAAAAAAATGTTTTTAACATTTTTTATTGATTTATAATAATTTTACAATGTGTCAAATTCCAGTGTAGAGCACAATTTTTCAGTTATACATGAACATATATATATTCATTGTCACATTTTTTTCTCTGTGAGCTACCATAAGATCTTGTATATATTTCCATGTGCTATACAGTATAATCTTGTTTATCTATTCTACATTTTGAAATCCCAGTGTATCCCTTCCCAACCCCCGCTAAAAAAATTTTTAATTGTTTTTAATGCTGTGAAGTAGGTAAAATAGAAATAAGTCCATTTTAATAGTTTAGGCTAAAATTTAATTTTACTTTGGTTCTAGAATTCCTGGAAAACTCAAACAGTTTGTATTTGACTTACATTCTGGAAAACTGCACAGAGAATTCCATCACGGTCCTGACCCAACTGATACAGCCCCAGGACAGGTAGGACTCTTGTTTGTTTTTCAGTATGAACTCTTTTTTTTTTTTTTCTTTTTCAATTAATCTTGAAGAGGATCTAAAGCTCTTACATAGCCTTAAGTTTCTGCTCCTGAGTGCCTTTGTATAGAAATTCTGAGCAGACTCTAGATAATATACAAATTATGTTCCTTTAAAAATTTAAACCTTCAGAAAAGTTGCAAGAATTAGTTTCTTGATCATATAAATTAAGGTGGTCTGGGTATGTCCTTTGTGGAATATGGCTATAAAAGGGTTAAATACAGTTGGCTTCATATAGAAGTCAGAGGTAGAAATTAGAAGCAGGTAGATTAGTGAAGATATCAGTGGATTCTGTGTATTGTTCAAGCCTTCCTCTGTGGCTGGGAGACTCGCCGCACTATAAAGAAAATAATGATCTGGTATGATTGCTGACCCATCCAAAGAGCCCTCATTGCTACAGTGTTCATAATGCTCCAAAGTTATGGTTTAATGCAGCTTTTCCATTTGAGATTTAGAATGTTTGACAACTATTTATCAACAAAATTTTATATTTTCTTGATAGATATTTTTTAACCTGGGAATTATTTATGACTTGTAACTTCTGTTATAAGTAAACTTGTTAGAAGTTACGTTGTAAATTCTGTACAAGTTCCTACTTTGTTAAACACCTCTAAATTTGCATCTTGATGCATTTTCATGTATATTAATTACCATTATACTGAGGGAAGATGATACATACCAAAACTCATATTTCATATGCCCAGAACTTCAATCCACTGTTTTGGCCAAAGAACCACCCCATATTAAATAAAAATAAGAACTAAGTGACTTTTTCTTTACTTTAAGAGTCAAATTAAGTTCAGAGTTAAGCGTTCCCTTTAGCTATCTAATGACGTGCTTTTTCCTTGAAATCTGAGGTCAGATTTTTCTTTGATAATTAAGCAACGGTAGAAGCAGGAAACCTTTGCTGGCAGTAACCCAAAGTAGGCCTGCTTAGTACTTTATTAGATTAAGAAAAGCTGTAGCTTGCCATCATTGTATTATCCTGATTTGTTTTTGCTTCTCCTTTAGACACTGAACTGCTTGTATTTATTCATCTTTGCATACTAGTACATAGTAGGCAAATACATGTTCATTTCATAGTAACATTTCATAGTAATACATGTTTTGTTTAATTAAGCTGAAATTATATCTCAGCAAAAAATAAAAATGTACTGGGGAAAGAGACCAAAAAGGGAAATTTCTAGACACTTTGCTTCCCAGTATAATGGGAATGTGCTATGATATATGTACATCATGTACTATATGCACTATGTGCCTATGTGAACTATAGTAAATGTTAAAACAATGGTGAATAAACATGTTTGCTCTTGAGGAGCTCATGGTATGAAGGATAAACTACATTGTCTTTTCTGTGAAATTCTTAGAAGTCACTCTTATAGTTCCTCTGTATATTTTTATTTACTATTGGTGCATAAGTAAAATACTACAAAAACTAATTTCTTGCAGTACTGAAGTGTTTGTTTTCCTCCTTACATCAACTAAGTTTTGATAACTGCAGGCATCCAGGTCTCTATCTACAGAGTAGGTGCCTTTAATTCTCTTAGCAGTCATTTGTAAGCATTTAGGCCAACGTAGGGTTATGCTGTCTCTACAGAATAGTCTAGGAAAGCACCCAGGTGTCAGGTATTTTGTTTCCTTCCCTCACACCCCAGGAACTGGCATCAAGTCCATAGTTAATGGCTCTGTGGCAGCCCTGCCCTGGAGGGAGAGTCTGAGTTAAGGGCATTTGAAATGGGGAAAGCAAGATTTCAAACTTAACTCTGGTCCTTGACACATAGTAGCTTTTGATTATTAAGCAAATAATTATAGGGCAATTACCGTTCATCTAATAGTCTTACTAAAATATTATAACTCCTTAAAATATATTGATATAAAACTGTTTCATTCCTTCTCTTGTAGGAAGTCCAAGATGTAGCAAGCAGTCCACCTGAGAGCTCCTTCCAGAAACTAGCACCCAGCGGACATAGGTACACTTTATTGAGGGATCGAGATGAGCTTTAAAAACTTGAAAAACAATTTGCAAGCCTTTCAAACAGCAGCATCAACTTACGTGGTGGAAATAGTAAACCTATATTTTCATAATTCTATGTGTATTTTTATTTTGAATAAACTGAAAGACGTTTTGGGTTTTTAATTTTTTTTCTCCCCGACTCAAAATGCATTGTCATTTAATACAGCCTCTTTAAAAAGAAAATCTGCTAGGGTTAAAAAAAAAAAAAAAAATCAAAGGCCTATCTTTGCTTTAAATCTGTCCTGTAAAATTTTAATAAATCAAGTGAAAGGTTACATTGCCAGAAGTAGACCATTAACTTGCACTACTAGACTAGGGAGGGCTTAGGGATGTTTCCTGTTGTAGTATGTGCTTTTCTTTCTTTTCTTTACATATGATCAATTCTGTTGGTATTTTCATTATCATATTTCTCAAAGCTAAGGGGGTATATATTCTGAATATTTGGGAGGGAATAAATTAAAATTTTCACACTGTGTACTGTGTTTTACTGATTGGTTGGATATTGCTTATCAAAAATCCCATAGTGGTAATTTTTGGACTCTTAATGTGTAACTTAAACATAGTATGAAGAGGAGGAGAGCCAGAAGCCAGAACATTTGGCAGGAATTGTCCTTATGAATTAAGAAAAAGAAAATGAGATGTGTTATTAAATTTCTGTTTGTCTCTAACAAAGTGGCATATGGACGGCATTCAAAACTTTGAATTATACGTAAATCTAGGAGAGGGATACTAGGGGACTAGGTTACCAATATTGAACTAGATGACTTTTAAGGCTCCTCCTATCATGACACAAATTTCCAAAGAGAAAAACCAGCAGAAAAAATGTATTTCAATAATTCTAACTTTCTTCTATCTTGTAGTCTTGTTATAGTTGTATAGGTCAAAAACAAAGACAATAAGGCACGTTTTTTTTTTTTTTCCATTGTAAAATTGTTAGAGGACCCTGCCCACCTCTAGATTCCCTGATTTCCTAGGCCTGCAGTGTACAGTCAAATGGGTCCACGTGCCAGGCCTCAGCACTGCCAGGGAACAAAACCAGAGGGAGAGGACCCTCCGTGTCATATCAGGAAGCCCAATGCCAGAGGACAGGTTCCAGTTGGCTTTCCTCTGAGCCTGGGTTGGTGCTATAGGCCAAGAGTCATTTTATACTTGGAGTCTAAGTCAATCCCAGTTTGGGGAAAGATTATTTTTAAGCTTAAAAGGCTGACGTGTGCCATTATATGTAGTATGTAATATATGTAACATCTTCCAATTCTTTTAAAATAAATATTTATAATAGATATTTAATGATTGTTATTTTTTAAAAACAGCCTAAAATTCTTAGTTATGCATGACTTACCCATCATTTTATTCAGAATAATAAATGTTAATAAGGTAGTAAGGGGCATGTTTAGTATATTTTACCAGACTGTTAAATAGAAAAGCAGGACAGAGATTCCTAAAGGTTGGGCCTTAAATCTGTTCTCTTCATTGCTTTTAATCAGTAACTTTAATGTCAGAGTTTAATCAATAACTTCAGGTCAGAGGATGGACCAAATCTGAGGTGGTCAGAATAAAAATCTACAGATGTTAAGCTAGCACACAAAACCAAAAGCAGCACATGCAATTGACTGGAATAAATTTGTAATCCTATATTTGGCTTTAAAAAAAAATAAACAAAAGATAACATTTAAGAATTGGGTTGCAGATAATTGGTTTGAGAGTAGTTATTATAAAGGTGTCAAGGAGTACATGTTCACTGTGATCTGAAGTAACTGAGTGGCTGTTTAAAGAGTGAGTGGATCTGAGGCTTTATTTTAGCACTCATGCACATAGGGACTTAGGCTTTAGCCCTGCCACCGCCACTGTCTCCTCTAGAGTGTCAAGCCACTGAGGGCAGTGACACTGGATTTTATGCCTGTATCTCCAGTGTCCAGCATTTCTGGACACTTAGTAGTCATCATCACATGTGTATCGAATGAGTGAGCTGTGCTCAATGACCTTGGGTAATTTTGTACTCCTGAAGGGCTCAGCAATCATCAGGACTTGGTGCCCAATTTTATAAAAAGTCATTAACAAGCTCAAGTGTGAAACAGCAAAATGCATTAGAGAAAATAGGTTCTTGCCAGAGGGCCAGTGCAGGGTGGGGGTGGGAGGAGGCCTGAGGCTAGGAAAATGAGAAGGTTGGAGCTTACTGTGCCAAGCCTTGTATGCCAAGCTAAGGAAGCGGTTTGTACTGTATCTTATAGCCAATAGAGATCCATCAACAAATTCAAGCAGGGAAGTATGTTCATAATTAAGTTTGAGAAAGAACACTCGCAGCAGGTGTAGATACGATTAAATGAGTCCAGGAGAGGAGAGGTAATAGCCAGAGCTAAGAGAGTGACAGCAGAGACGGAGAGAAACAGATACGAGAGATTCCGTAGGGATCTGTCACTCACAGTTTAGACTTCTTCCCCTCTGAACCACGAATCAAAGAATGTTACAGGTGGAAGTCTTCTCATTTTATCCAGTCTACTCCAGGCCTCAGGCTCCTCAACTGTGAAGAGAGGGGATACTAGACTAGACTCAAGAACAATCAGGTTCTTGCAAAACCAAAAT
This sequence comes from Camelus ferus, assembly GCF_009834535.1. Lineage (NCBI taxonomy): Eukaryota > Metazoa > Chordata > Mammalia > Artiodactyla > Camelidae > Camelus > Camelus ferus. The sequence continues at coordinate 47,481,074 of NC_045699.1, read as the reverse complement.
TAGAAACAGGCCCTACTGCTTGTCAGCTCACTACCTTTTCCAGTTTTTCAAAAATTGTTACAGTATTGAGGGGGACCATAAAGGGATGAAAACGATCTTTAGATGAAATTCTGAACATTTTTTAAAAAGTTAAATGAACCTAGAGAAGAAGATGGAGAATGGGCATCTAAAACATCTCATAGAAAGCTCTCTGATGAAGTCAAGTTGTCAAAGACCACAGATAACAGAAGGAAAAACTGGCATGATAAAGCCCCCAAAGAGGAAAGTGAAATATAGAAGTGTTTGAAATGTTGAAGTTCAGAATGAGCTTAAATTTGCAGAAAATGCTAAAGTTGCCAAGAAAGACTTAAAAAGCCTGAGTCAGGGCAAAAAGAATAGATTAAGGAGTGTAATGGATTAATAATCAGGAAAAGCAAACTAACTCAATTTTAATTTTTTTCTCTCTGTAAGATCAGGTCTACCTGGACAAAAACATTTTAAAATGACATAAGGAAAATCACAAAAATGAGAAGTAAAAAGATCTTGTCACCTTGAGTTTTAGGGCTCTTTGGCCCAAACTGCAGTATCCCAGAGAGCTGCTAAATGTTGCAAATGCTTTTTGTTAGCAACTACTGGGAATTTTTGAGACACTATGGAGAATTATAAGGTAATAGAAGACTGGAAATGGACAAACAGTATTCCAGTTTTCAAAATCATTACAGTTAAATGGCTTTAGGTGTTTTCTAAATAAAATATCTCATGAACCAAACTGAAATGTTAGTAGACTGTATTTGGGGGGAAGATTTACGTAGCTGTAAAGAATAATCCATTTTTAAACCCAATATTTAAAGACCCTGAAGACAGTAAGTTGTTTCAGGACTTAAACTGTTTTATGCTGATTATAACTGTTCTATGTGTTCATTAAAACCGCTATGGTTTTATGGATAATACTGCTGCTTGGCAACTGTTTTTTAGCTGTGTTTGAATTTTTGTATATATTTCCAAGTAATAAAACTATATTTATAAAATATTTCTTTGAGACTTTTTACTAATTCAATTTGTCCTATCATATTGTGAACATTTTCTCAGAATCCAGATGACCAGAAGCACAAGATTTTCCAGTTTTAAAGTTATTCTTTAGATTATTTAATTGCACTTAACTCAGAATGGGAAGTTATATGAATCCATGTGCCAGTAACTCAAACCTAGCTTTTGGCTGAAGCATCAAAGCTCCCTCTTATAGAGCACACTGGGGAAGGGCTGGCCTGACCTTAGAGAATAGGTTTTGGAGTCACTGGAAGAGGAAAAGTGCAGCTTACAAATAAACTGCTTCTCTAAAATGCTCCTTTTACTCCCTCTCCCCAACATTGCTTAGTAAATTCCTTCTGTCCATCCTTCAGTGCCCAAGATGATTATCACCCTCTGTGGTCCCACAGCCCTTTATTTACGTGTTCTAGGGCACCCAGTCTAATAGAAGGTTGGAAGTCTATGTATCCCTTTTCCATATCACCATGTGAAGCAAGAAACACCTCTATCTGTATTCCCAGAAATCTAGAGCACTGTGAGTGATTAATCTCCGATGAAAAAGAAAAAGCCCAATTATGTGATAAGTAAACGAACAAATGAGTGAATTAAGGACAAAAAAGCATCACTGTAACTGAAATGGACTCAGCTGGGTCATCTGTGACTCTCAGTTACCTGATGTCTAGTCACCTTTAATCCTATATTCTAAATTAACTATGGGGGTCCTAAGAGTTTTAGTCTAGAACACATTAAAATTTTACACCAACCCAGAGATACAGAACTTTCAGAATGACACTGGAGTGCCCTCTTGGGCAGTGCAGTCCGACACAGGTGCAGGAAGTTTGCCCATGAATGCCACACATTTTCTATGAGGTAGATCTGACCCCTAGCTTAGTCACTCCGCCTTGTGGAAGGACAGACAACAGTGAGTTGACAAAATACCATGTGCGGTTTACAAAATGCCGTACATTCCCCATTAGGCAAGCATTAATCTACTGTTGCCAGGCTAAGGATACAACAGTGAACAAGAGCCTCCCTCTTGTGTCATGGAGCTCAAACTTAGTGAGGAGCAACACAGATGGGTGAAAAGGCGACTACAATAGAGTGCAGCCTTAGGGGTCAGGAGAGCCTTCCCAAGAGAAGTGGTCTTCTTGGCTAGGAAAAGAAGAAGCTGTATTCTTTCCTAAACTTCTCCCCTCCAGGAGCATTACATTAATAGAGGCTGTCGTTCTCTATTAGTATCTTTCTGTAATAGCAAAGTGTTGCTGTCATGTTTCTCTCCCAGCTCTGGGCCACTCAGGTAAAAGATCCCAATACTTGCCTGTCTGTGCTGTGTCATGCGTTTTACTTACTGGGATGGGTGCCAGGGAGGAAGCTGCATGCCCGCTCCCTTGATGCCATGTGTACACTTGCCTAGGGAAGACCAGATCCATCTTGGAAGGCTGATGCTTTGTTTTCTTGCCCTAACCATTGCCCAGAAGAGGAAGAGAGCAGGGCATCCCTGGCCATGCACATAGTGAGAGGGAAAGACAAGTCCTCTCTTCTGACTTACTCTTCATAATTCTTCATGTCTTCATAATGAGCATTTCTTTCTGATTCAAAACATTGTTGAATAGTCTACTTCAGAAATTTTCTAGGACTAGAAGGTAAATTCCTTGCTCTGTGGCTTCTGGAATCCAAATTTACCCCTTCAATTACAGACTTGCCCAAGGTCAGTGTTCTGGCACCTTCTGTTTTCTGGTTCCTGAAAGATCACTGGTGGTGCTTCACGATCAATCTACAAGTTCCCACTAACCTTACGTAGTTTTTTTATCTGAGCCTAGAAACTATAAATTCTTTTAAAACACAGATTTTTTTTTTTGGTAACCCCATGCTTATTTCCATTGCCTGTGTAACTAGGGTGACCATGTAATTTTTTCCTCCAAACCAGGACATTTGAGAGTGATAGGGAGCATTAGTAACAGTTTCACCAGGACGTGAGATGTAAGTCAAGACAGTCCCAGACAATCCGGGGGGTGTGATTGCCCAGTTCCTAACCAGATCTCACACATTCTCTTGTTTGGGTGTCACTCTTAACAGACATGAAAAAGATTTACTTTCCACCAATTATCTGTCATCATTATACCACCTTCTTAGTAACTAAGTGTTTTTAAAAAGTTAAAGAATTCTTGGTATTTTTATCAAGTCTCCAGTGAATTTAAGTGTCTCCCTAACACTGTTCTTGTAGGTGCATGGTAATTTTTCATTAATGTGCCTTTCCTTTAAACTTTGGGGAAAAATAACAGTAACGGTTACAACAATAACAGCAGCAACTAACATTTGTACAGTTACTATGAGTCAGGCTCCATTTAACATGTACACATTTTTGAATCTTCATAACCACTCTGTAAGACAGGCAAGGTACCTGGGGAGGTGGGGATGCAGGGAGGGGAATGCTAAGGAAGTCCTGAGTTGTTGGCCCCTACCTTAACCCAGAGAGGAGGAGCCATCTGTTATGAACAATAAAACCTAGAGAGTAAAAAAAGGGAAGTAACACCTAAAAAAGGGGAGAATTAGTAAGGGCCAAGCACTTTATTCCTCTCCTTTCCTATCAACTCACTGCAGAGGCTGTTTGGTGGAACAAATACATTAATCTGAGTATTAGAAACCTTGGTTCAAATCCTGTCAAATGCCCACCTCTCAACTTAAACCTTGCCCTTGCCTAATTCAAATTTCTGCTTGCTTGAAAGAGCAATTAAATTCCTGCCATTACTCTTGTCTCAATACTAGACCATCAGATTATAAAGCCTTCTTGGGTCCCTGCTATTCTGACCCCACTAATGCTATATGGTAAGACAGGAGATAAACTCAGCTTTCCCACACCATTTCTTCAGTGACTCAGGTCCTATATCCTTTCTTTTCCAAGTCATGACTTTTAATTGGAAAAAGAGATAGAAATATCTTTACCTCCAAATTCTGAAAATTTCAATTCATGACTTCCAAATCCTAGAGATGTTTTCCAGATTTCTTCTGTTGCATCATTCACTCCTATGTTAATATACAAAAGTGAGTACTGAGCAAAGAGTTGATACGTCTTAGAAAGCTTTCTAACATTTCAATATGTATCCCTGAAAACAGCAGAACACTTATGCCATGACCTCATCACTCATCATCTGGGAGTCATACAGGAGTGTAGTTTCTTTTCCCCTTCTCATCGTGATACTTTGTATTATGAAATACTCTCAAGAAGCAGATGATATGGCTCTTGCCCTATAAGAAGCTTACATTCTAGTGGGGGAGATCACACTACCGCAAGTGAAATAATTTAACACCTACGAAGTTGTAAAACATTGCAGAATTAGCCACAAGTGAAAATGGGAGCCACTGAATCGCATCTGTCAAGAAATATTCACACAGAGATGGAAAACTGGACCATGAAGGTCTTGGACACTAAAAGGCAAAAGTAAATTTCATGACTATTTTCTCAGTGGGTTTTCAATAAATATTTATGGAATGAATAACAGGATAGGAAGAAAGCAGGCATTCAATATTAAGCAGAGATCTCACAGCAGAGGCAAAAAAGCACAAATCATTTCTTACATGTGGGAAAGGAAAGCAAATACACCAAATATACCAAGAACTCAGGCAAATGTGAGGTTTGCTACTAACGTCTCTGGTAACGAAGGCAAAATGAAGAACTCAGAGGGTTATAACAGTCTTACCTGATACAAAGCGATACATTAATTCCTTTAAACAAAGAATTTTTAAATTAAATATATATATATATTTAAATATATAAACATGTATTAGATGTATATAATTTAATATATATATAAACATGTATAATATATACACCCTAGTCTGTATTTTCACTTAACTAGCTTCATCACTCACATTTAATTCCTTGGTTTTCTCTAAGCACGCTTTATATACTCATTCACGTTTCAAACCCTTTGTACTTGTAGTTCCTCTGCGACTTCAAAGCCCACAAACCCGGCCAGGTATTTTCTTCATTAGGGTACTGCTCAAATACCACATGTTCCACAAAGTCTTCCCCTTCTTTTCCAGGCAGAGCTAGTCACTCCATTCTGTGTCCTCATATTACTTTGTTCATTCCTCTTTTAGGGTACGTACCACATTTTACTGTGATTTACTAGCTTTGAGAATCTGAACTCATCAGCCTGAATGGCTTACAAGATCTATGGGTCTAATATTTTTCTACATATGGCAATGGCACTCAACACACAACAGCCGTTTAGTAAAATGTTTGCTGAATGAGTGATTTTATTGCATGTTTCCTTATATGAGCACCATTCAGCAACATAATAAGCAAATTCAGTAAACTTTACAGAATTTGTAGAAAATCTCATCACTGGGCCTCTTCTGTTAAACCTCTTGCTAACAGCAAGGGTTTTAACAGTAAAATGGAAAATATCTTTAAAGAGGTTAATTAATGAAACCCAGGTAAACATCTTTTAGTCATAACCTTAATACAAGATCATCTCACATACTTGAGAAATGTATGGAAAACATGTACTCTTGAGTGTTCGCAAATACTTGTTAGTCAAGTTTCCCACAGGACTGGACAATGGTCCATCAAAGGCTGGAGTACGTACGCTGCTGAATTAAAATCCTCATGCTTTGGCTACCCCTGTACAGGTGGCAAGACTGACACTATTCTGGAGATTAAGAAATTGAATGTAACAAAAGAGGAAAAAGATTGCTCTTTAGGAAACAACTTGCAGGCTTGTTCAAGAGCTTAAATAAAACTCAGCTGACTAGCTTTGTAAAGAGTAGTATTATAGAAATTATTTTAGTCTGGAAAAATGTAAACAGTTTATTAACAGCTTCTACCTTCCCCATAGAAAAACCTTAAAACCATTCTTGTGGAATGTCTGATTTTCAGTGGCATTGTCTGATGGTGAGTTTTAAGAGATAAAGCCAGGGCCATAAAACAGAAGGCTGAACTTTATCAGGTGTTCAATAGGATCCAACAAAAATATTTCAGCAGAAAAATGAAAGACGGTTCTTATGGCAGTGATGTGAGGAATGGCCTAAAGTTGGGGAAGATGAGGTGAGGATGTGAGGTAATAAAGTCATTTACTAGAGTGATGGCTATGAATACATTTAAGAAATGAATGCAAATAACATTCAAAAACTGACAGGACACAGTAAGAGGCTAGATTTAAAGAATGGAGAATGCTAAGCTGCTGACCATGAAGCTTCATGGTTAGGGAATCCCTGGCCAGAAAGGGAGAGAGCAGCCATCCTTGAGTAAAAGCTTACTGCAAGAGACAAAGTCAAAACTAAAACTCTGATCTCCTAACTCCCCATACAATTCTCTTTCCACGATAGCTGTTGCCTGGTTTGGAATGTTACAGCTGGACTGAAAACCACAAACTTCAGCAAGCAACCCAATACAGCACAACAAAAATTCAGTTAAATTATTTTGAGGATTTGTTTTTCTTATATCATGGTTATAATTCTAGCTTTTGTGTTAACTAGCTTTAACCTTGGGCAAATCATTTGCCTTTGACACCTTTTAGGTTTTATTTGAATTTATTTCTTTTGTTAACATTGCACAGATGTCTTTCTTGAATCCCACAATAAATAATTTTTTGAGGACAGTGATATGGATAATATCACTGGATATTATCTTTTACCATTGACTGTTTATAATACCCAAGAAGTGTCTCTATAAAATGGTCTCAAATTAATGAATATAAAGTGAGAACCACCTGTTAGAAACATCGTGAAGTGTTACTAAAAACAAACAGAACTGAACTGTTTACATTAACTTAGGCTAGTGTGGGAGCTACTCTACCTTATATTCGACCTGAGTACTTAAGAATAGTTTCTAGCATTCGTAAGTACCCGACAGCCACAGCCATGTTACGCTTTATTACCAGAGAAGAAAACGTCCCAGTTCACAGGAGAACCTCTTTCCCGAGCTCTTCTTCAGCCGTCCTCCCAAAGATTTCACGTGGCAGCAGTGAAGGACAAAGGGGACCCTTAGAATGACCTTTCAGTTTTAAAGTTAACACAAAGAATGGCTTGGTTTGGCTTCTGTACTTTCACTGGAGAAAAATGTACACTGCAGGTTTATATTCCACTTCTTGTGATTGATAGATAATACCAAGATTCAATCCTTACTCCTGTATAAACTGCTTACGGCACTTACAGGCAGGCAGCCCACAGAGGAAGGTTTTTGGATTCACAGAATTCTCCCTGTACAGCACTCGGCTTCAGTATACCCTAAAGTTCTTGTTCTGGGAACTCTGGCCAGCACACCTGCTTTCTGGGTGTTCTTAGATTACTGGCTGCAGCATAGGTGAACAAGAGCTAGAACAGCAGAAGAAAAGCAAAACTGAGGAAGCAAGAGAAGAGAGGCAATAAGGACAAGGGAGTATAGTCTATGACTAGCAAACACTGAGATAGCTTTTTTACATGATTTGTAAAATGTTGTTGGAGGCAATTCCAAAAGAAAAGTTTCAAAAAAGTTCTAAGTAATACCAGCATCACGACAGTAAGCACATGGCCTTCCAAGAACACCAGTTTAAAGGACAGTCATTTGATTCTGTGAGTTATGATTGTTTTAAAGAAATTACTTTATTTTAAAATTCAATATAAAAAGCACTGCTTAATTGATGGCTATGATCCACAAAAATAAGGAAATCTGTAGGATGTGTGGGTGGGATGGAAACACTTTTAATTCTATAGTTTAAGGACCAAATTCGGCACTATGTACTTCTGCACTGGCCACCATTAAAAACTTTCAGGCTGCTGGACACTTGGTGAGGAAAGAGAAGATTAAAAAATACAACTGAATGGCATGTGTAATTTCAAAGCAAGCCTGCCTGACAGAATATATGGGTGTTTGGGTGAAGCAGAATGAATGGCCCATCTCAATCTTATATACAGAAGCAGCATGGTATGAGAGTAACTGAAGTTTCTGTAGTTCAACAGACCTAGTTTACATCCTCGTTTCACCCTTTTGTAGTTGAATAACCCTCTGCAAATTATTTAGCTTCTCTGAGACTTGGTTTCCTTACCTCTAAAATGCCTAATGAAGTGTCTGGCAAACAGAAGACATTCAATAAATACCTATTTTCAAACTAAGGGTCGAAACCGATAGATAAGGAAATCAATTTAGAAGGTTACAACTAGCGTATTTAAAAACAAACAATGAAAACATCAGAGTACACTGCACATAATGGTAAGTATTGTTCCATTATGCATATGCTGAGTTTGATGTAAATGCATTTTCAAACTATGGATTACAACCAAAAAGTTTCAAAGCCTCTGCTGTATAGAGAAATTCTCAGGTTATTATGTTAGTCTTTAGCAGTGCTGCCATTATCCAAATGAGCCTCTGTAAATTCTCAGAACTTAAAGTGTTCCTTACCTTCTAACTTGTTGCAGTAAATATAAGATATGAATCATATGGAATATGAATTTAATCTGATACTGTAGGGACTTAAACTCAATTTTAAGATTGGTTTCAGTATCATATTGACTAATTTACACTTTAAACACTTTAGAGTTTATAAATGTATAATTTATAGTTGATTAAACACTTATAGAAATTTCTACAAAAAGTTGGCGATTAGGTTCTATTATGGGGAAATTTGATACAATTTCTAAATAATTTTAAATTATGAAATTTTTATTAAAGATTATAACTTGCCAAAGCATAAGGACTGCTAGAATAATATTCCAATCCTGATGAGCACTAAAAATCAAAGGACTACATGAGCACGTACAGTGACGTCCCACACTGGCTCAGTAAAAAGGAGAGATCCCAGAACAAAATGGGAGGGTCCATTATAGGCATTTTCTCTCCTTCAGGTCTTGATGTAAAACCAGTCTGACACTGTGAGTCCCCAGTGCTGTTAAAACGATGAGCTAGCTAATTTTAGGTTGGCAGAGTAGGACTAATACACAGTGATGGCGAATGGGCTGTGCTGAAGGGTAGAATATTAGAAATTACAGAATTCAACAACATAGCAAAATCGTGATGTAACTGTATCTTAAATTTATAATTTTAGCTGACTAGGCCAGATTGGCTACTACTATAACACATGGGGCTGAAGTTTAGGAAGCTTGTTTTAAATTCCCACCCTGGGCGATTCTGATCCTCGTTCTGATTCGAACAGCCTGTGTTAAACGGACAGCAAGGATCAGAAAACAGAAAAAAGATGGGGTTCCAAAGTAATTATCCCAACCTTACAGGTATCCAATATCAAACACTGGATCAGAATCTGACATTTATTCAAAGTACTGCCTTGTTGGTATTAAAAATACAAGCCAGTAATTAAGTAGGTAGCAATACGTGATGTTTTCCAGTTATTTAATAATAACAAATGGTGCGTTCTCTCATTGGAATTCATTGGTGAAAGTCAGAAAGTATGAAAGAGAAAGCTCTCTTTAGACACAGAAGTAAAAGTAGCAATCAACAGAAGTTATTGAGTGAACTCAGCAAGAGAGGAGTGATAAGCCACTCAACTGCCTGATGAATCCATTTGGATCCTGTGCAGAGACAGCCCACACCTTCTGTGGTGTAGGTGCCCTTTCCTCTGTCCTCAGAAAAGAGTAAAGGGTAAGGCAAAAGGTGGTTCCTTCCTATTTCAAATGAGTTGAGGGTATAGGATGCGGCTGCCTGTAATCTCCAATTTTTTTTTCCCATAAATTTAAAACTTTTCTGCTATTTGAGACAGACCTTGAGTTGGACTGGGCCATGCTTTCTGCCAAGGTCAAGCGTTGGGATTAGCACCACAAATCCTTCACCAGGACTGAGTCTTGGCATCAGGCTTTGTCCATCGTCATCCTGAATGTGAGGAAAGGCAAGCATGAATGCCATTCTTGGGAAGAAACAGCAGCTGTGAAAAGTGAAGGAAAGCATAGGAGACAGCAAAGCCTTGGGAAAAGGACAGTAGTAACAAAAGTGAGGTAGAAAGCTAGTTCTTAGCTCCCCCAAGTGCCAGCTGAAAAGACTCAGGGTCAGAGATTCCCCATATAGCAGGTACATGAGATCTTTGAAATAGGAAGATGCCCCAAGAAATGATCTGGTGTTCTGCTCTTGCTTATTTTTTAGCTCAAACTCTAACAATGCTGGAAATACATGGAGATCGACACCTGTTTCTTACCTAGAGGTTACAGGAGAACATGAAAAGAGATGGCAGAAAATAAGTTTTTCAAAAAGATTATGAGAAAAGTCTGCATTACACATGGGTAGAATCCACCCCATAAGTCAAAGAAGTTGTCAAAATTAAAGGGAGGGAAGGCAGAGGGCACTAGATAATTGAGGTGTGAAGAGACAGGTTGATGGCTGGCTTAGCAAACCTCCTACCACTTAAGGCTCTGTGTGCTTTATTTAAAGAGAGACAGAAGAAAGAGTTCAGAGAAGAAGCCAGTGTCACAAAGTAAGATATTTGGAAAAAAAGTTGGGCCTCTCTTTCCATTTTTTTTTTCACTATTAGTTTCTTTCACCAGATGATAAAGTTAGATCAAACTGCAACAGGGCTCACCAAATGGACTCCACTGTGCAGTTCACTTGTGCCCTTTGCTAGATGCTGATTTTCCTATTTGATTTGAAAGGCTCCTGAACTTTCATTCTTTTCTTTGCTAAAATGCCTAAATAGCCTATATTTAGGAGATAAATAAGCACATTTACAAATGCTTAGCCTTAGGGCCTCCAATTCAGGGTTATAGAAGAAACTATTCTGAAAACCATCCTTCCATAACCCAACATGTCCACACGTCACAAGTCCTCATCAAAGTTATGGGTTAACTTTCACATTTCCAAGCAGAAAAAAATCCACTCCCTGGCAGTCCTTAAATTTTACCTAACAAATATTATACACCCCGAGTGCAGGCTCCTCAGTCTCTAACATCCCCATTAACACCCCAGCAAACAACAAAGTATATCCACTTATCACAGCTCAATCCCACTTGAGCATCTATAGTCACTATCTTCATATAATCATGTTCCTTAAGCTGACTGAGTGTCCAACAGCAGCAAAGGTCCTCATTAGGATAGACATGTTGATGCAGTAATACTGAAGTTTGGTTTTTAACTGCATTTTTTGTCAGTTTGTCTGGGAAGATCTGGACAGCTGGAAGTGAGCTTCTCCATCATTTTCAGTTTCCTCCTTTGTATCAATTTTCCACCTGTGAAGCCCAACACCCCACCACCAAGTGCAGCTGCAATTCCTGCTACTTTGAAGCCTGCAAGGAGGCCAATCGGACCCCCTACCACTCCTCCGATGAGTGCACCTGCCACAGGCAGAGCTGCCAGCTTGTATTTTGCAGCCTGTAAAAAAAAAAAAATTCAATTTAGAAATTGAGTTGAGAATATCTCCCTGCGGTGATGTGCATTTTCCTCTCATTACTCCTGGCAATGCCTCTTTAACTCGTGATACATAATTAACCTTAGGAATTGTTCTGAGGTGGGGAGAGGCGCAAAAATATTCCACAGGTACTACAATTGCTCCAGATCTCAGAATTTACGAGAAATGAGCTACAAAGAATGCACTGCTACAAATTGATTTTACTTGCAAAACAATCAATCCACTAACTATCTAGCTGGCTTATTTAAACAGTTTCAGCAGCCACAGATACTCCCAAAGCTTTTATGTTGCACAGAGATTATTCCATTCTATGTACCTGGGGTTAAAAGCAACATTCTATGGAAAGTAGACGGATCCACTCCATGTGTGCTGTCACCTCCTTACACTTTTGCCCCTACTGGATTCTGGCAACCCTCCTTACTCCTCTCCCTGAACCCCTGAAAATATTCTCTTATAACACTAAATGCCTTGTAGTGGGGCTTCAGTTTATTCTCTCTTTGAAAAAAAATTTCTCTCCCAACAGAATGAACCTTAGAGTAGAATATTACAACAGCCATTGATTTCTCGCACTACCTATGTGTCATTTCTTTCTTATTTTCTTAATTGCTGGTTCCCTCAACATTAAAGAGAGCAGATCAATTGGGTGAATACTAGGGATTTCTGAGAGCCAGAGTACCATTGATTTGTCAGCAGGAGCAGAATCTTACCTTCCCCAAGTTTTTGGTTCCCTCTTCAACATTCACAGCAGCACTGTTGACATGGTCTTCAATGCTGTCAATCTTCTCCTGCTGAGACTAGATGCAAAGGAATTATGAGTGAGCGCTCCTTGCTGGGGAGCAGCAGTCAGCCAATACACACTATTTTAATTCCTGTAATCAGGGCTCCGTGTACTGCAGCCTTGCAGTCTTAATAGCAGTTCATTAATAGCATCTGATAAACCATGTCGAAAGTACAAATTCACTCATATGAAAAAAAGAGGGTGGCTTAATTTTTAGATAAGAAAAGGGTGGCACCTTTATAGGAAAAAGCATCTCACATTAAAATTCATTCAAACATATGAACATATTATTCTCCAAATGAATCTACTTTCCAGGAGGAAAAAAATCCAAGCGAGCCTTTATATGTCATGTTGGGTTTGATGGGAAAAAAACCCCAAACAAACCCAAAATCAAACCAAAAAACCTGTCTAACTTATCTTCTTTGAAGATTCAGCTTAAAACAGGCAAATCTGCCTTAGTAGTTTAATGCCCTTGATCCAATAAATACAAACTATTATGTTTTAGGAATAAGAATACAATATTGATCTGCCATGAAATCTTTCCACTTGTGATATGCAGTAGGGAGCAGTAAATGAATTTACTGTCTTGTGTTTTATATCTGTACACTTTAATATATTTTAAGATCATGACAAGTTAAAATGTTTCGGATCAAATATATTAATAAAGCATTCTACATAAAATGGTAACACCTGTGCTGACACAACAGAAGCTGTGACTCATGGAATCTCTAGGTGGAAGGAATGGTTAGGCCACTGAGTGCAATTTTCCCCTCCGCCATGTGAAGCCCCACTACAACTACGCTTCTGACAAGTGGTTACTGAGCCTCTGCTCAAACATCTCCAGCGACAGGAACTCACGGCTTGCCACAGGAACACATTCCCATTTTTAAATTAACTTTATATGGAATTTACATATGACAATATGCACCCAATTTCAAGGGTATATACTTTGATTAGTTCTCACAAATGTACAAACCCATGTAACCACCATCACATCAACATATTTACCTTTTGTTTTTTTAATTCACAGAAAAAAAGAGAATCCCTCTCTAATCCTAGCTTTAGACAGCTTCTACAAATGATCATGAAATAATTCAACTTTCATCCTGAAATATGATTGCCCTTATATAACTAACCTCTTCGTTTATACTGAAGCAGTTATAACTCACACTCTTCTAATTTCAATCATCATTTCATCTGAAAACATGAAACCCAAACAACACAGCTAATTTTTCCCACAGTTGCTTCCTACCAGTATCAATGACATTCCTTCCCTTCTCATACACCACATACATGCTTTTCACTGTTAGACCTTTTATGGTATCTCTTCGTTCCTATATTCTTCACCACTATCTTGACATCTCTTAACACAATCCCTAAAAAAGTCCTGTATCAGTTTTCTTCCAACATCTCTGTCAGAGGCAAATACAACAGTGGTTCTCAGACTTGAGTGTGCTCCAGAATCACTCAAACAACTTTCTAAAACACAGGTTGCTGGGTCCCATCTCCAGAGTTTCTGATTCAGCAGGCTTGGGTGGGGCCTGAGAATCTGCACTTCTAATGAGCTCCCAAGTGATGCTGATGCTGCAGGTCCATGATTCTCATACTTTAAAAACCACTAGGATACATATATACTGTAGGATTAAGGGCACAACTTTTGGTCAGATGTCCCCTGTTCAAATCCCAGCACTATCACTTCGTACCCTTGGACAAATTACTCAAGCTCTCTGGGCATCAGTATTGTCACCTGCCAATTGAGGATAATGATACACCTCATAGAGATGAAGTAAGGATAAAATGAGATAGTGTCTGTAGAACACAAGGGGAAATTTTTTTAAAGCCTTCCTGACCTTCTCAATAAAGCTTAATTCCCATCTTTCTTCCCTATCAAAAAATACATTAAACTTTTTCCTATGATGCTTGAAAATTCTAGGGGGCTAAAACATTAAATCTCTCCCAGTACTCATTCATTCAATTTTTATTTTCCTCAGAAATAAAACTTCCATGTTAGCTTTCTTTTCTAACCCAAAGAGGCATCAAGTGCCAGCAATAATAATATCCAACTTGTCTGGACTTCTGTCATTATTTCTACTTGGGACAATATCCCAACACTTTCTATTCTTGCCTGAAAGTCTATGCTAGTAGATGAATCACAGGTATAGAACTCTTACCAACCTCCAGAGCTTGATGAGTTGAGGAGTAGAGGGAAAACAGTCAACAGTTCTCCTCTCTCTCAGCCCCAAAATACTACTATCAAGATGGTAGAGGTTGCCAGGATTACTGCCATTTCTGTACTCTAAGAGTGATCTCGAGGCCTCAGGGAAATATTTTTTAATGCTCCTTTCTAAAAAGGTTGGATATTGAAGCTATATGACTTCTAAAAATAAAGTGAAATTTAAAAATATTTTAGTGTTTGTTTCACAAAAGTCTTGTGGAATAACTGGATAAAGAACCACAAAACAAAAGGAAGCCTGATTATTTGAACTGTAATGTTCCCCATCACTGCGCCTGCCAGTACTTGAGGCCTGTCTCACCCTGGACGGTGGTCCACGTCTGTAAGGACATACTGACATCAGGAAGCTTGCTTAAATATAGGCAGGGAAATAAGGCAGAGCGCAGACCAGCCCCTACCCTGGGATCCATAGTTGGCCCACTTTCTTTTTATGCCTTCTTCTTCCCCCATTTTGCTTGATTTGAATCTCAAACTCTGCCCGTAAGTTCTATTCCTTGAGTAAGGAGGACTCAATGACGCAACAACTACAGTTAGGCAGCAAACTGGTGCCAGAGTTGTCTATTTCTGTCCATGGAATGCCAAATTATACTCCACTGAGAGGTGAATCTGGCCACTAGCTGTCCGCTGTGTCCTCGGCTCTCTGTACTGGGCCAGACCATGCACACACAGCCTTGCCCCAGTAAAGGACACCACACTGCTAACAGCCATGGTGGCTCAGAAGCCTCCTCGCCTCTATCTACGAACTTCCCCTTTTCGCTACTGATTTACTTATGTTTGCTTGCATCTGCCCAGGCCGCCCAAATCAGACAACCATCAAACTTCCTTCCTGACATTTTATATTTTGGCTCCTCATATGTGTTCTCAGCACCCCTTTAACAGTGAGTTAAATCATTTATGAGGGACATAGTAGTGCTTCTCAAACTAGAGTAATGTTCATAGTGTTCCCTTTTTAAAGGAAAAGAAGTCTCAAAACACTCTAAGAATACATCTATGGATTTTAAAAAATACTGAATTAGGTCCCCTTATCTGCCTGAAAAACATTAACTCAATCTTAATGAGAAGTTATAGGAGCACCTAAGATTCTGGGGGAAAAAAAGTGATTTATTAAGTTAATATTTTTCAAGTAGAATGCAATTTGGGCAATTGAAGTCAAAACTAATGAAAACTGTTTTTCCCTTGCTGGTAGTCGTGCAGTTTTATTAACATGTTTGGAAAGCTACAGGTTTAAGAAGCTAATGCCAAATCTCCAGGTATTTCCCTTTACTCTTCACTCTCTAAATTCCAACCAGCTTTCAAGGGCAGCCCTAGTCTTAGATCCTGACCAATCCATGTAACATTGAGCTATCCTGGTTCTGAACTCCAGAGGTATGTAATCTATATTCCTTACTCACATACAATCATACACAGAAAAGCCCAGAAACAAACGTACAAACACGATGATATACAGGCAGAGTATACTGGCCTATTGCATGCAATAAACAGAGTAGGTAAGTACGGTGTTGACATCAGGGGATTCAGCAATAGGAAAGGGACTACAGGAACTACAGTACTAAAATATCAAAGGTACCGATGGTGGCAAAAGTAGAATTCCAGGCAAAGAGGGAATCAAACGAGGGAGAGACAGAAGCAGGAATGCAGTGGGTCAGTGGTAGGAAGGGGGATGTGAAATAGTTGACAATATCTCATTTAGTCCTCCCATTAATTTACAAAGCTCACTGCTGTCTAACATCCAGAACGTCACACAGATAATAAACGGAGAAATCTGATACTTCATTACAACCCAGTTTTTATGCACTGGGAATAAAACCGGATTATGAAAGCCACAGGGAATAAGGTAAAAAGTAGAGATGAAACTGGACTAACAGCAAGGGCGACATGCTACTGAGCAAAGGACCCAGAGTTCTTTAAATTCCCCTTGACTAGAAAGAGAGCTGGTTCCACAGTTATAGGAAGAGAAGAGGACACAAGTAATAAAGGTCAAAGAAAAACAAAGCAGGGTGCCTAGTTGATAAATTTATTAACATCTTTTGGACCACACCTGGATCTCTCAGTAACTTTGCAAGTGCTTT
The DNA here is from genome assembly GCF_009834535.1 of Camelus ferus. Lineage (NCBI taxonomy): Eukaryota > Metazoa > Chordata > Mammalia > Artiodactyla > Camelidae > Camelus > Camelus ferus. The sequence goes on along the minus strand of NC_045699.1, from coordinate 47,464,664 downwards.
TTTATTGTGGTAAAAATACATATATAACATAAAATTTACAATTTTTAAGGGTACATTCAGTAACATTAAGTACATTAACAATGTTGTGTAACTATCTTGACTGTCCTATAGGTTCTTTTTTATTCTATTCTCTATTCTTCCTTGAGTTTAGCACAGTACTATGCACACAGAAAGCACTCCATAAATCCACGGTTAATTTGACTAGATACTATCATGTCCATGTGATGATAATGAGAGGATGTGGTCACTCTAGTTACGTTCCCAAGTCATTTGGTGTCTAAATGGAGTTTCTGTTGAGTCCTTAACCATGTGGTCATGAGAACTCAGTCACCCTGGGAACAGTAATCAGGGTTCTCCTTTGAGCTTTTGCCTAATAGCACTCTGTCTCATGTCCTTAAACAAACTATTATAAATAGGACATTTGTACAGAGCCATGGCTATTTCCAAAGTTCTTCTGCACAAATCTTCCTTAGATTAGGGATTAGGAGCTACTTACATAACCTAATCAGATATATAACTTATTAATCCTTAATTTTCCTTTCACATGCTTATACCATTGGAAGGGAAATGTATTCATTTTGAATGAGAAAAACTTTGTCCATATTTAGTTTGTTTTTAAAATCAACTTTATTGAGGCATAATTTAAATACACTGTAGCTCACATATTGTAATGTGTATTTATCAATGATTTTTGGCAAATGTACATATTTATGTAACCGTACATGTACATATTTTACAAACTGCATTAGATCAGATTATGAGTTACAATAATTGAATAAATCTTGATTTTAGAAACAACAAATATTCAGGGATTTTTATTGTATCATTCCCTTTTATATGCAAATATATTAACAGATTGTACACATAGCTAATCCAGAAACTTCAAACATTTTGCTTCTTCTGACTTAGAAGCATAAAAAAAGAAAATACTTTAAACAATTTACTGTATTCAATTATAAGCATTACATTTCAAGAAAAAATCCACAAACTAGAAAAAAAGCACGGTAAGTGGCTAGTACTGAAAAGGCTAGGGATCTAGAAATCATATTCTAGAAGGAAGACATCAGAGAATCATTAGAGAAGAAAATATATGGTGAGCTGTTCTAGGGTGAGAATAGATAAGGTTGATCTCAGTAAGTTGAAAAACTTTTACATGGAAAAAAGACCAAACTTTTACAGAACATGGTTACAGAGGACAAAAGTACCAGAGGAAAGTTATTATGGTCAGTTTACTTTACATAAAGAAAAACTTCCAAGAGTCAGAGCTTCCAAATGGAAAGGATGTATCTCTGAACAGTAATTGTTCAAAAAGAGGCATAAGATCATCGATTTGAGGAGTTGGGGCAAGAGTAGGATTAGATTAGATGACCTCTTAAGCCTTCTTCAATTCCAATTCTGAGATTGTGTGATATAGGAACTTGTTTATAATTTAAAGCCAGATGTCAGGGAAACCATAACTTAAAGATGTACAACCCCTAAATCATGGTTTGATCAAGAACAACGAACTAAACCCAGACAGAGCATAAGCAGAAACAGGCTTGCATTTGTACATACACACACACACATACACACACACCCACTCACACACCCCTCCCCACACACACACACTCACTCTCTCTCTCTCATAACTCCTGGAAAGGAAAAATTAGAATAACTGAGGAAAATAATATAGAAAATATGTTCTGTCTTTCCCACCATATCTACTTTATGTTCCTTAATCTATGTTAACAGTATCACTGGCTACTGGATTATGCAGATAAAGCCTTAATGTTTATTTTCTTTGACTCTTCCATCTTTCTGCAATTTCTACTAAGTCTACCCCAGAAATACCTCTTAGATGTCCTTTACCTTTATACTTGTACTGCCATTGCTCTCACTGAACTCCTGCAACTGACTCCTATGTAGTCCTTCTGCCTATAATCTCCTCCTCCCCAAGACCATTATTCACACTGCTAACAATGCTTCTTTTTGAAGCACAGACTGGACCACATCACTCTCATCTGCTCAAAAGTCTACTAGCTCCTTAATGCCTATAAAGTAAAGTTCAAATTCTTCAGTATGGCCTTCAACAGATCTCAATCTCTCGGTTTAGTTTGCCCATGGTACCTTATACTTTGGTTAAGCTGTAATACTTGTCATTCCTGAAAGGCTAAAGGCTCTCTACTCCATGTCTTTTGTTTAGATATCTTTAAATGCAACCCTTCCTTCCCAGCTGTGGAAATTTTACTCGATTTTCAAGGCTCAAGCAAATGCTGCCTATCTTGTGACGCTTTGCTTAATGCTTCTACCTCACAACTCTGCCTCCCTCCCTTGGAATTAAATGCTTTTCCTTGGAGCTGATACTTCTTTTCATACCTTATTTTTGCATTTAACAACCATGCTTGAAATCTGTTTTTGGAGTCCAAGCTTATGGTCACCTACTGTAAATCCTTAAAGGCAGAGAGCAAGTTTCATTTATTGCTTTATCCAATCTTGTCAGAACCCCAATGCCAAGGATCTAAGACAGTACCTTTTATATAAAAAGTGCTTAATACAATTTTTTTGAATTGAACTGGAATTTGAGGACAGTTAGACTTCTGTCCATGTCTCAATACCAGTCTTAAAAATTGTAAATTCTATTAAAATTCTAATCAAAAGCCTAGCAATTGATAAAAAGCCTCTTATCCTATTAATGTAATATCTCTGAGTTAAAAACAGTTATATACTTACATTCACTAGGAGAGAGAAATCAGTGACCAGTTGGCTAAGTTCAATTAAGTCCTTAAAAAGAGAGAGAGAGAAAGGAAAGTTACTTTCATGCCTCACAGCCACCAAAAGGAAAGTAACTTTTAACATACCGCTTCTAAGGTTTCCCATGATTCTGCAGCATTTTGATCTCGAGGAATTTCAGGTAACGCATATATCTGAGTCATACTCTGAGGATCAGCTTCATCTTCAGCAGTGTGAAATGTTCCTGGATGAACATAGCCTCATGTTTAGAGTTTATCTGCTTTTTTAGAAAGATGATAGCATAAATCAATTCCATAAAACAATTACCACGTGAAATGCTTATTAACCGAATTCAGGCTAAAAGTAAATTGATTTATCTATGGGCAGGTTAGCTAACAAATATTTTTTCTTTAATTATTCTACGAAGTCATCTTAAAAAATGGCCACAAATACTACCTAGCAATCTGAATAATTAGGGCTAGATGTGGAAGTAGCCAAAGTAGAACTATTTTATTTGGCCAATGTTCCATAAAGAGATACCCAGTAGAAGTAAGCTTAACACTTTTCATTGCTAATTAATTAATCTTTTCTTTGGCTATTTTAGTAATAATGATCAGATCCACAAGATGTTGTTAAGTAGGGAAGTGATGTGTTTTTAGCAATGAAAATCAGTCATTTTTGCTAACAATAAATTTGTCATCAAACTAACACCTCTTACCATATGTATCTTTCTGTCCATACCATCACCCTTCTCCTCAGAGTAATTTTTCTGGCTCATGCCTCTACTGCTTCTATGGCTTTTCTGAATTTTAAAAAGCCATCAACCCACTAAGCCTTTCCTCATCAAACACTGCTATAAAGATGAATTAACTGACACTCCAAACTCCACCTTCAAGTCTTTATTTCCTTCTGTTGGTTTTACCAATCATTCATTCATTAAACTTATATTTATAAAATGCCTATGATGTGCCAATAAGCGTGCCAAGGTAAACCGTAAAATAGTTTCAGGGAGTCAACAAAGCAGAGTGGTTAGGAATATGGGCCTGGTCAGAAAGACCTGGGTTATAATCCTAGTTTGGCTACTGAAGCTCTTTGACTTGGGGAGGCATGTCATCTCTGACTTATTTTCTCATTTGTAAAATAAGGTGATATTTATTTTGTACTGTGCCTGGCTTATATATCAAGCACAGGTGGTTAATAGTTACTGCTACTGCCACTGTCACTGCTGCTATCACTGATGGAACTTACCATCTAATGTGCGATACAGACACGTTAGCAGGCAAATACATTACATTCTGATAAGAACTATGATATGGGTAAGAATTGAATGCTAGAGGAGCACAGAAGAGAGATACTCAACCCAGACTCATGGAGCAAGAGTGGTCTGAGAAGGTTCTGAAGCTGAAGCCTTGGAAACTATACATTAGAACTGGGGCAAGGGTGGAGGGGGAAGGAGAGAATACTCAGGCCCGGGAGAATAATATGTGGATAAGTTTGGGAACTGAAAGGAGTCAGTAGAGCTGAAGCATAGACTATGACAAGAGAAAGCAAAGGTTGAGGTGGAAAATCTAGGGTGACATCACTGATGGCAATGGAAACTACATTAAAGAGTTTTGTCTTTCTCAAAAGATCAATATTCACTATTAAAAGGAGTTGGAGACTATTGGAAAGCTGAGGGTGCCATAATCAGATTTCAGATTTAGAAAGGTAATCACAGCTATAATGCAAAGAACAAATTAAGGATGGAGTTCAAAGGCGAAAAAATTAGAGTGAAAAACCAGTTGGGAGGCAATGTGTCTGGTGTAAAATGATGATGACTCTCCGATAGTGGCAGTGGAAATGGAAAAAAGAGATCTGAAGGTACTTTCTTTTTGTCTTCCTTACTGCAAGCTCCAAATACCTACCACTTTAATATTTTCTCAGCACCCATTATGCACTGTGTTGAGTACCAGGGATTAAAAAAGTCAAGAATACAAAGTAACTGCTCTCAAGGAACTTACATTTTAGAACAGTAGACATACAAAGAGGCAATCCTAAAATAATAAGAGTGCACTGATACCTAGATAAATAGATATAGATACACATACAGTATTTATGGGAGTTCTAAGCTAGCGGTGACATCTGACCTAACTTGGTCTGGTGTGCAATTTATGGGACAGTTTCCTTAAAAAGGTGATCTTACTAAGCAAAGAAGAAAGGAAGGCAAATTCTAGATAGAGAAACCAGCATGAAAAAGGTCCTCAAAGAAAAAACAATATAGCAGTTTGGTTTTCCCAAAGCATAAAGTAAAAGACATACAGTTACAAGTATAAGACATTATATACTGTCTATTATATACTGGTTAGGAGGAAACTTGCAGGCCAGTTAAAGACTGGTCTTTCATTTTCACTTCAATCAAAGTGATTAATTACTCTAAGACCTTTCTTCTGCTGAATATTCCTTTTGCAATAAGAACTCCAACTTCTTTAATAGGATGATGAATAATAATTTTTATCATTAACAGGTCAAATGTAAAGAAGAACTTTATAAACATTACATCACTGTAAAGATTTTTTTAAGCCGTAACTTTTGTACTTTTAGAGAGGATTCCAATGAAGTATGCTAGGTTATATAACAAAATGAGGAGAGATTACCATACATAAATTCTTGATCTGAAGAATGAGGTGATGGGAAATGTTTGACATTTTAAGCAAACAAAAGATTTCCCTCAGTGAAAAATAAGAAATGTTTAAGTCATTTACGTTTCACTTGAAACCAAACTGCGTATGCATCTTAGTTCAAAAAGAGTTTTAGAACAAAGAAATCTGTTCTCTTCCATGGAAAATCCTGCTGTAAACTTACAACTCAGAACATCACAAATCAATTTGAAGCATGACTAACAATTAAGAAAGGAAACCCTTTAATTTCTACAACTTCCATAATTCATGTATTCCAGCTTACATTAAAAATCATTAACTTAGTGCTCATCCATTGACTTTGAACTTTTACAAGTTGCTACAGACATAATGAGGCAAAACACTGAGCCAGATTATAGCTGCAGGAAGGATGGCTAAAAAGAATTTTTATACTGTCCACATCAGTCAAAGTTGCTATTGTGTTTTATGACATAATCTCAGCTCCATCCACCTGCAAATGACTCAAGTGTGAAGGGCATGTGGCACATACGTATCACTCATCAGTGTTTTTCAAAGAACACAGATATAAGACTTTTCCCTTCTCTCTGTGTCTAAACATATTCTTTCCCTGCCCTCCCTTGACCTTTCTCCACACTTTATGAAGAGTAATGATTCTAATAAGAACTACAATGTAATATTAAGGAATTTCCACTAAATTTAACTACATCAGGAAAAATTCCATTATAAATCTAGGTTAATTCAAAGGCATTTCTTGAATTCTTTCATGTTCTGACAGTGTTAACATGAGTGAAATTATTTTATTGATCATCTACATAAACCTACCTATCAAAACAAAATGACTTCTAAGTCATGGCTTAACTTAGCTGCAAAGGAGGATTTTTAAGAAAATAATTAAAACCAATAGAAAACACACCTTCTAAATAATACACAGAAGCATTACATGATTTGCAAAACTGTTCAATATATGTGTATATATTCCTGTGATAAAATCTGGTTATTTCATCAAATTCAGTATGCTGGCCTGAAGTTCCCAGCAGTTTTAAGATTAGATTCTTTTCTTTTGTGAATATGTGTATAAAATGTAATAAGATTCTGTTTCCACTGCACTTGTGAAGTATATGTGCTGGATGGGGAGTGAGAAAGACAAAGGAGAGAAGCACTGATTTGCTCTGTATGACCTGATATAACTTTCTAAATACAAATCAAATTTGTATGCTCATCACCTCTCTTGGTAGGAAGGAATATGTTAAAAATGAAACTAGACACGCAAGAGAGACAGAAGGGAGTTTCTGAGATCAAGCAAGACTGGCAGAGAAGATCTGCTTTAGGAACTCTCAGAATCTGGACAAAAGTAATAGCAAAATCATCACAGCTCTCCCTTGAACTTAATAAGCTTCTTTCATTCTCTTGAGAACATAAAACATCCCATTCTACTTGTTATTTCTATCTGTAAATGAAAAACTATTTTTGCATTTTGATTTCACTCATGGAAATGCGGCAACATTGCTCCTGAATCTCTGCTGATGTTTCCAAATACTTCATTTAGAATCGGATTGAATTATTAAAGGAAAAAGTATTTTAAGGCACTTAACTTCTATGCAAATCAAACACCTTTTTTTTTCTGTATAGGTCATCACTACCATTATGAGTAACTAAAGCAAAAATAAGAAAGAAACCACAGAGCACAGGATAAAAACACGTAGAATGACAAGAGAGTCTATAGCTAGAAGTCCACACATGGAGCAAAACCAATGCCTACCCCAATATTAAAGTCTTACGTAAATTAGTTGCTTTCTTTTCATTATTCTCCTCTTTCTCATCCTCTCAATTATTTGCTAATAATATTTCTGGATTTAAGGCAACGTAGTAGAAACTCTCACATTTGGTGAAATACTCAGGCACTGGGTGAGACAGTTAATTTTAACTGCTTAATGCTGGCAATGGATTCAAAGTTAAAGCACAATCTGACCAGCAGATCACACAGAATTTGAAACTGTACACGTTGTTTTAGCTATAACTTAGGTATTTGATTTTATAAATGGAACGACTATCTCAATCAAATCAGCACTAGATACAGAGATTTAATTCTGTAGCTTCTCCCAATGGCAAGTGATTAATTCTGTAGCTAATTTGGTGTTCCATGAATTGAGAAGTTTGAGAATCAACAGAGATGGAAAACAAATTTCACCTCCTCTGCCACAATCTTCATTTCCTTTATATACGTTTCCTCAAATTTTGCCAACATGTTTTTTTAAAACACTGATCAGCTCCCTACAGAGAAAGTTAGTTATCAGCAAAGTGGGCAAACTGCCTTTTTCTATTAATCACCCAATTCCTCTGATGATATATAAACCCAAGTTTGTTGAGCCCAAACAATCCTACTGGGAGAAACACAAACAATGCAATAGTAAAATGCAAATTAAAGCAAGTATTAGAATACTCAGATAAAACTCAAAATTTTAGTTTGCTATGGAATTGCTGGTGATGAGCAATTTAAAACTAAGTGACAAAAGAGACTGATGCCAGTGACTCCAGAAAATTCAGCATCTTAACTGTTATAACTTCCATCACAACTATCAGTGTCTCACAGATAATGGCCCCTTAATCTCATGGAAATTATAAAGCCTTGTTTCTCTATACATGCACATAGAGTATAAGTTCGAACTAAATGATAAGAACAGCATTCACCCTCATCATTACGATGGTGACAATTATATACAAACAAGATGATATAAACAGTAACTACAAACTGTCAAAAAGCATTCTTCCCCAATACTCTTCAACCAAGGTTGAGTGCTAACATTTCCTTCTCCCCAAAACAATACTTTAGATAGTGGTTATATACAAAGTAAAGTGATTACAGTAAATCTAAAATTATAAAACTGTCTCTAAAAAGATATTTATTCATTCGTATTTCTAAAACATTTATTAATGGTCCACTATGTGCCAAGCACAGCAGGTACAAGGTGCTAGATACTAAGGAGACAATAAAAGCAAGATTACCCAGAAATTCTGGGTGATGACCTAAATGTTTCTCCTTTTTTAAAAAATTTCCCTGTAAATTACTGGATCATTGGTACTGAAAATACGATGTTAAAAATAATCTGGTTTTAAAGACAGGGAGTGGTATAGAAGCCTCTCAGGTAAATGAAAAGGGGAAAACTGGGCAGGTGTAACATCTCTCAGATTCTGTTCTAATTTGTAATTGGTTTATACCCCACCTTTTCCATAAAGATTTAAAGTGGCTTAAAATATATATAAAATATATATGTAATAAGAAGGCATAAATTAAAAAGAGAACTCTAAAACAATAAAGAAAAAACAGGGGCAGCAATTATAAAATAAAGCCAGGAGAGTTCAAAATCTTGGCTTTTGGAAGTTAAAAAATTTGGATTTAAGCATTCTAATAGACAATTCAAGTAGAGAAACCTTATCAGTTATGCCATTCAATACCCGTAAGATTAAAAAAAAAAAAAAAGTCAACTGCTATGAAGTACTATTATGCAGTAAACCAAGAATTTTTTTCTGGGTTTTTCATAAAGACATTATATAATATAGTCAACAATTATTAATTATGTCCTTAGAAGAGATATAATGACAAGTTTCACGGGTCTGTTTCTTACAGTGTAACTTGATAAAAGTTGATGGCATGATCCCTAATGCATATTCTTCTGGGAGATAGATCTAACACCCCTCTGAAAATCAAAATGCCTAAGAAAGAAGCATGCTGGCCTAGGCTACCCCTGCACCTGGAGATGAGGGAGGAGTACTATGCAGACAAGGATGACATTCTTCTTAGGAAATATTTTAAAATTTATTTTTTAAAATATGCACAATAGGTACTTGAAGCCTTAAAGTTCCACACTATACAGCATAGCCTCAACTTTTTTTACCCTCTAAAACTTGTAGGATATGCATTTCCAGGTACACTCAGGATCCAAGAATTCAGCACACTGAAATAGGAGGTGATCCCTGGAGATTTATATATAATTTGCAATATGAATACAAGGAGATGAACTTTAATTAACTGCATTACTATATTATGATCAAGAATAAGACTTAGTAAGTTACCACCAACAGTCATGGATCTGGTCAAAGAAGGCTGTAATAAAGTTTCTTCATCATTAAATTGTTTCTTAAGTTCTTCTACAGATTCCAGATGGAGTTGGAGAAATTCTGCTGTTGCTGCTGATGCTTCTTCTTTAACAGGATCTATCATTCTCTTCAGAAGTCCCAGGTCATCTTTTCGAACCTTCAAGCAGAGCTTCTCCATTTCTCGAATATTGGAGCGGAGTTGCTATAAAAGAAAAAAAAAATCAGTAAAGCCACCATCTCTTAGTATAAAGTATCTTTACTTTCAGGGGTGATTTGTGATAATAGCCCTTGAATGGAAATGATTACAACTGTTCTCTACAACAGATAGTATGCATAGTACTTTTCTATTTTTTTAATATCCCTAACCAAATCCAGCTTCTTCAGAACTCACATCCCTCATACTTTGAATTTATTTAGCATTCTTTCCTTCATTATATGATGATTACAAAGGTAGAAATGCTTTTTATTATAAATCAAACACTGAAGAAACATATCAAGAAAACTTAATGATTTCCCCACTCCATCAATCCCACCATCTCTCTTAACCCAGTCCTTCCACAAGTTTCTCATTGCTCATACAATCATTAGCATACACAGCCCTTCTTTAAAAAAAAAAAAATGAGTTACATTATGCCCAATAATCTATAATTTATCATTCCACATCCCAACTTTACAATATCATCATGGATATCCCTCTGAGTCAACAATTGCACCATATTCCATAGTATTGATGTAATATAATTTATTCCATCACTCTTCCAGTGATCAGCATTCATGTTGTTTCCAGTTTTTAGTTATTACAAACCATGAAACAAATGTACTTGACTATAAATCTTAATATACTGTAACAGTACATATTAGTATTCTGGTATGTACTATTATATGATATTTCATAGGAATGATTCCCAAAATGGAGAGTACTCAAAGGATAATGCACATTTTTGTTTCAATAGCTATTATCAGTTTTCCCCCAAAAGACTGAACAATTCACACTACCACTAAAGTCTGAGTGCCCATTTCCCTACATAGTGCCAGTACTACGTATTATCTCATTGTTGTTCTACTTCACATTTCTGAGTGAAGTTGCTGGATTTTTATTACATGATTTTCTCCTCTTTGAAAAGTCATCTACTGGCATAATCATAAATTTTTCTCTGATGTACTGATACAAGAAATTATGGGCAAGTTTCATACTATACAGCCATCTTTATACTTCTGAGATAAACCCTTTCTGGTCAATATATGTAATTTTTTAATACACTATTGGATTCAATTTGCTAACATTTTATTTGGAATTTCAGCATAGGTATGTATACACATCTGTGTGAGTATGTGTGTGCGCATACATGAACTGTGTGTGTATCAATACTATCTTAATGAGGTTTAACCTCTAACAGGTTTAAGGTCGGGCTAGCTTCATAAAATAAACTGGGGAGCTTTTCACCTTTTTCAATGGTCTATACTTTGAAGAACATGAAAACCTGAATTCTTTGACAGTTTAAACAAAATTAGTAATAAAGATCTTTGTATGGATGCTTATTTTAAAATTATAGATCTCTATTCATATAATATTTTAAATTATTTTCCTCTAGTGTATCTTCACAAACACTAATGTAAATCCTATATAGTAGAGCAAAAAGTATTGATTTCTTTAATTTTTCAAGTGCCTACTCTGTGTAAGGTGTAATATTCCATATTATTACATCCCACATTATTACATTTAGAGAAATCAAAACAAACAAAACTTGTTCAGGATTTACTTAATTATCTAGCAGCAAAGCTGGAGTTAAAACCCAGCTATTCTTACAAGTCCAACAGTAAACTATAACCATAATTCCTGTCTATATGGTACCTTAATACAACCTAAAATATCTATTTTATTCTACTAAATTAAAGCCAATTCTGAAAAAAATAGTTTAGTACAACCTGAAGCATCTTGTAAGATTTTGGGTGTGAATCAAAAAGTTGTGCCTCCTCCTTTAACCCTATGTCCACTCTTATCCTTCCAGTGTGAGCTGGGAAACCTAAGGCTAACTGGGCTGTAGATTAAAAATATATGATACGTAAGCATTAATACATAAAAAAAAAATCATAGAACCCTAGGGGGCCTATGTGATCACTCAATTCAATCTCACGATTTTACAATAAAGAAATTCAACTCCAGCTGAAGGCAGTGGCAGAATCAGGACTACGGCCCAGTTCTCAAGTCCTGGAACAATATCGCTTCCAACATACCATCATCTCTTGGCTGTGTGATTCTTGTCTAAAGTTGTAATGCTTGGTTATACACTTGCTACATAGTTCACAGAGATATTTTACCCAACATTATCTTGGAGAAGCATTAAGAAGTCTCTGCAGCCAATGAGTATTTGCCTGTGACATATTCATCCTCTTATAAATTTGTACATATGTTAAGTCCCCAAATTATAGTCCGGCTTCAAGAACTCTATTACTATAGGTGAAGAGAAAAGTGCTAAGGGAGAGAAAGAAAATACCCTTTGAACTATAAAATCTCACACTATACTATACTAACAAAAACACAAATAATGGCTAAATCTTTATCACTACTGAAGTTGTACATTGTGCTAAGTGCTTTACTCTCTTCATCTTGTTTTACTTTCACAATTTATTTTTGAAATAGATATTATTCTCCTTTTACAGATACGAAATTCAAGTAAATTAAGAAAACTGCCCAGGATTACACTTCTAGTAAAAAGTAGAGCCAGAAATCAAATCCAGGCTACAGAGCACGTGTCTCAACTGCTTTACCATGTAGCTACACTATCCAACAAAAATACAATACAAGCCACAAGTGTGAGCCATATACGACATAATTGTAAATCTTCTGATAGCCACATTAAAAAAGTAAAAAGAAATAGGTGAATTAGTTTTAATAATATATTTTATTTAACCCAATGCATCCAAAGTATTATTCTAACATGTAATCAGTATAAAAATTATTAATGAAATATTTTACATGCTTTCATTTGTAGTCAGTCTTAGAAATCTGGCACATACTTTACATTCACAGCACATCTCAATTCAAATTAGCCACATTTTAAGTGTTCAACAATGACTGCAGATCTCTCTAAAGCCAGTATGTGAAGAATATAAAGAATAATATATTCAAAGCATGTCAACCTAAAATTCTATATCCAGCAAAAAATATCCTTCAAGACCAAAGGTAAGATAAAGACATTCAAACAACTAGAAAACTGAGGGAATTTGTCACCAGTAAATACAGAGTAAAAGGAATACTAAATGGTATCTCTCAGAAAGAACAATAATTAATCCAATATAAAATTGAAGATCAGAAAGAAATGAGAAACATTAAAAATGGTAAAAATGGGGGTATATCTAGAAGACCAGTAACTATACAAAAACAGTAATAATAATGTCTTGTGGGTTTAAAACTTATATATAAAATTAAAATATATAAAAATAGCATTTAACTTGGAGGTCACACATAGCACTAAAATATTTCAAGGTACCTGTGTAATCTATTTTTTATGGATATATGTTGTAATGTCTAGTATAAGACTATGTAATTCCAAAACTAACAGAGGAACAATTGGATTAAAAAAGAATACAAGATCAGTCCAAAAGAAAGTGAAAACAGAGATCAAAAGGAACAAAGAAAAACACATAATACAGTGGAGAATTTAAACCTAAACAAATCAACAGTGACATTAAATATAAAGAGAACAAAAGTTTCTGTTAGAAGATAAAGATCTTCACAGTGGAAAAAATACAAAATTCAAGAAACAGATCTAAGCCACAAATACAGATGGTTTAGAGTAAAAGGATAAAAAAGATAAACCATGTAAATTTAACCCTCAAAGAAAACCTACTGCAGCAATACTAATATCATAAAAAATAGACCTTAAAGCTACATTACTAAAAATAAAGAAAATCACTTTATAATATCTTCACCAGAAATATGCAATTCTACAGTTGGGTATACCTAATAATATAGCCACTATATATAATGCAAAAACTGACACAAAGAGAAATAAACAAATCCACAGTCGTAATAAAAGCCTTTAACACCTCTTTCAGTAACTGAATAGAACAAATGGACAAAAGGATGCAAGTAAGGTGTAGAGAAAACAATAATATTAACACAAACTTGTGCTAGGAACTGTGTAAAACAATTTGAGAATATACACATTAAAAAAACCCGAAGAGACCATTTACAAAAAATGATAATATACTGAGTCTTAAAGTAAGATTCAACAAATTAAAAACATATTGACATCACACAGACCATATAATCTGATCATAATAAAATTAAACTTGAAAATCATTAATAAAAATATACCTAGGAACACTGTATGTCTGGAAACAAAGAAAAACACTTAACAATAATCCACAAAGCAAAGACGAAATCACACTGGAAATTAAAAATCCTTTGAACTGAATTAGAAAAATAATGCATACTAAAACTTATAGGTAGATGAAGCAGTAGGTCGAAATTTATAGCTCTAAATGTATATTTACTAGAAAAGAAGGAAGGCTGAAAATTAATAAACAGTCATCTCAAGAACTTAGAAAACAAACACCAAGAATAAATACAAAGAAAGTAGAAAGGAGAAAATAATAAAGATGCCAACATAAATTTCATGAAATAGAAAAAACAAGCATACAATCAGTTAAAAAAATTAAGATTTCAGTGTTGGAAGACTAATAAAATTGGTAAGCCTCATTGAGAGTAGTTTTAAAAAATAGAGAAGGTAAAAATAACCAAAATCAAAACTTTTAAAAAGGGGTTATCACTACTGATCTTTCAGATATTAAAAAGATAACAAGAGAATATTATAAACACATTTCTACCAATAAACTAGATAAGTCACATGAAATGGATAAATTCCTAGAAAACTGTAACTTACCAAAGCTGACAATAAATAAATATCCGAATAGTCATACTTATTGAAGAAATTAAATGTGTATTTTCAAACTCCTGTGCCTCCCCATACACATACATAAAATCAAAACCAAAAAACAAAAACCAGCACAGAGGGCTTCACTGGCCAATTCTTCCAAAGATTTAAAGGAAATTACACTAACTATTTAAGAGATGGAGAGAACATTCTCTAACTCATTTCATGATAGCAAATCTTGATACCAAAACTCAACAAGGAGAGTAGGCAAAAGAAAAAAAATCAGATCAGTCTCACACACTTATGAACAAAATGCAAAAATTCTACATAAAATGTAAGTAATTTAAATCTAGCATCATATATAAGTGTAACAAAAATAATAAATTGATAGAACACGTTCATGGATTGGAGGACTCAGTAGTGCAAAGATGTCACTTTGACAGACAGATTTAATAAATCTATTTAATATACAGATCCAATATCTATAAATTCAATAAAATCTGAATCTACAGATTTAATCATCTAGATTCAATTATCTAGATTCAATAAATTAGAATAAATTTGAAAAAGGTTCTTTGTTTTATATTGGTGGAATGTGACAAGCTGATTCTAAAATGTATATGAAAATACATATAAAGGACTGAAACTAACTTTTGAAGAAAAAGATAATAGAACTTCTATTAGATATTGACTGATTATAAAGCCATAGTAATTAAGACAGTGTGGTATCAGTGAAAGAATAGACAAATACACCAATGAAACAGCCCCTAAACAACCCAAACATGTATGTACTGGATTTATGACAAAAGTGGCAGTACTAGGAAAGATGATTTTTTTCAAAACATGGTGTTTGATTATTTGGGTATCCAGATGGAAAAACAAAACAAAAAACAACTATATACATCATCTCACACCATACACAATAATCAACCAGATGAATGGTAGACCTAAACATGAAAAATGAAATAACAGAAGAGTATCTGCATAATGTTGGGGTACAAAAGACCTTTTAAATGTTGCATAAAAGCGTCAACCATGAAAGACTGATAACCTCAACTGTATTACATTAAATGAACTGCCAGTCATCAAGGGATACAACTAAGATAGTGAAGAGGTTAACCACGAGTGTTAGAAGATAACTGCAACACAAACACTGATAAAGGGGTCATCAGCAGAATAAAGACCTAAGATCACAAGAGCATAAGAAAAAGACAAACAAGCTGTAGAAATATGGGCAGATACTCTAAATGGCACTTTTCACAGAGGTACTCAATCTCACTAATAATCAGGTAAATGTAAATTAAATGATAATTAGTCACCCGTCAGAACAGCTAAAATTAAAGTCTGACTTCACTAAATATTGGTGAAGATGTGGCACCCACAGGAACCTGTATTTACTGCTGGAAGGAGTGTAAAGCTAATACAATTATTTTGGAAGATAGTTTGGCATTATCTACTAAAGTTGAAAATAAAGATGCCCAATGAACCAGCAATTCCTGTCCTAGGAATATACTCAACAGAAGTGCATGCACATGTGTACCAGTAAAGACATTCAAGAATGTTAATCGCAACTGTAACAGAAACCAAGACACCCCAAACATACATCAACAATAGAATGGACACACTACAGTAAACTCATACAATGGAATATATACAACAATGAAAATGAATTAACCAATGCTACAGGAAACAGCATAGGTAAATCTCAAGCCAAATACAAAAGCTATCTTCTATTTAATTCAATTTATATAATGTTCAAAACCAGACTAAATAAACTATAGTCTTAATGACACATGCTGGCGGTAAAACCAAACAGAAGAGACAAGTAGTAGTTACCATATAAATCAAGACAGTGATTACTTTTGTTGGGGGGAAGGAGTTTGTAAGTGGGAAGAAGCTATGAGGAACTTCTAGGATGCTGGTAATTGTCTATTTCTTGATCTGTGTAGTGGTTCCATGAATGTTCATGGTATAATTTGTTTAGGTGTATATTTATGCTTAATGCATTTTACACCATGTATGTTACATTTCACAGTAAAAAGTTTTAATAATATTTTTAGAAAAGAATAGTATACTCTCCACAAAGTGGCAAAGCAGTGGTCCAACGACAACAGAGATCTCCAACTGTCAAGAAACCAGCTAGAACTCTTCCAGAGGAAAGCAAAACATAAGTCACTACCGTATGAAATATTTCATCTTTCATTAGTTGGAACAACTAATGAAAGGAACTACTTTCTGGAATTTATTCTGACATATGAGCACAAAACAGTAAAGAGGAAATGAAACCCACGAGAAAGCAATCTTGGAGTTCGTAACAGTTACAAAAAGGAATACTGGAGATAGTGACACTTCAGGGATGCGAGCTGAGTTTAGAGACAATACTTGTATGATGCCATAGCAGGGACTGTATTGTTAGGAAGATCCTTTTCAAAACAGAGTTTCTAAAAAAGTAAAAATTCTGACACTATAAAAAAAGTTAATCTGATAAGAAAGAAAACTTCCTTCTTAAAAATCTAATATGATGTGTAAGGTCTGCTGTAAGTTCAGAGACTTGTTTTTTTTTTAAAAAAGGAATGGAAAGAAAGGCGTGTGAACGAGGATGAATACAAAACAGTGATGTGAAACAAGGAGAACCATGTAAGTAAAGTAAAAGCCCAGAATGAGCGGAGGCTGGCGAAAAATGTTAAGAACAATAAAAAGGATTTAAAAAATATACGTAGAGCAAGAAGAACAAGAAAGAAGATTTAGGCCTACTGCTCAGGGCAGATGGTATAATGTTAACAGATGATACAGAGAAAGCAGGACTACTTAACTACTATTCTGCTTTTGATTCTCTATTAAGGAGAAATAGTCGAAATCGAAAGCGGAATAAGAAACATGCACAAAGGAGACCTGAAACATCTTACTGTAAGGATCTAGACAGGCCTCATGAAGTAGGTGAGACCTGAGCCAACCCTGAAGGATAATATTGAAAAAACAGAACATACTAAATATGCTAGTATAAATACTAAGAAGAGATTGGGAAAAGACAGAGGTGGAGTAGAAAGGTAGAAGCTTTTCTAAATACTGTATTTCATCAATTTTAGGACACAACATCTTTCCAACATTTTAACATCTCTGAAATTGGAATGTCTTAAAATAGATGGTTTTAAAAAAGCATTATTTAACTGGCAGCATTTTTGTCTCTTAGAGGTACACAAAATAATGGTATGTCTTATAAATGATGGTGTCTCAGATTTAATTTCCTCCCTGAGGTTCTACAGTACCTATGACAACTAGAGTAGAGGCATAGGTATTATATCTATTTAAAAAAAAAAAAATCTTAAATCCTGATTTATCAGCTCATGAATATTTCAAGGGAAAATTTAAGTTTAAATTCCTCTAAAGTCATAACAACCTAAAACCATTTACCTTCTAATTGCCTTCATTTTGGAATCTACTCTCCTAACTCCTCTTCCATTCTCTACCTGCCTGGCCTTGCTTCTGTCTAATCTTTTTTCTCCTAACTTCTATTATCTTCACTTCTCTCTTCTCTTCATTCCCTCTTTTCTATTGCTTCTCCCTTTAAATTTTTCTTTAAAAAAATTAAAAAGTAGATAGCTCAAGTATTTTATTATTTCTTCTAGTAAAATCATGAAAGTCATATTTTACTTCAACAAAGTTCATGTCTGATTTTTCTTTATTTGTATTTATGCTACCTATGGAACCAGAACAGACTTTCTGTACAGCAGTATCTTTCCAAATGTGGCCTGAAATCTACTGAATCAGAATCTTTCAGGTGAGTCCCAGAAATCTGTGACTCAACAAGCTCTGTGTCACCACTGCTATGGAGACTAGGCTGACCAAGTTTCTATAAAAGCCACGTTAATGTTCTGCAGTGAATTATTACAATAGTAACAATTTCAGCTTTTTCATTTAGTTTCAAAATTTGATCACAAAATCTTTCTTAATGCTAATGTTTTCTTATCCCAGAGAAGAAAACTGTTAAACCTATACTACTCACAGTTTCAAAATATAATAATGGACTTCTGCTTCTGCAGAGTTTGCAGAACACAGTACTGGAGAGGAGAGAGCCATAGAGAAAGAGAATGCTAAAGATAACCATTCAACCCTCAAGTATCTGGCAGGGAACTGACCACAACATGTATGTGAGGAAACTACCTAAAGCTGGAGAAAAAAAAAAATCATCCAAGAAAATTAGAAGAAATAGTGCCCAGCACTCATTCAAAGCTGGAAACAGTGTCTGTTCCCACCAGCTAAACTGGAAAAAATCTTAGTTCACAGGGCATTGGGTAGAGCACTCAGAAAGGTTTTTACTTCAGTAATGTAGAAATTATAGCCCTAGACCAGGCATTGCTCCAGTCAAGCTTAATAAATCATAAAAGTGAGACCCAAAAGAATCAAGCTGTTTTCAAGTAACTTAACTATATTACAGAACAAAGCTCAAGACGATTTATAGGAACATAAAAATACCTACCACCTAACCATGCAAAGGTCACCCAAGCAAAGACCACCAGACATACAAAGAAACAGGAAAATATGGCCAATAATGAAGAGAATAATCAATTGACTGAAACTGACCCAGAATTGACATAGATATTAGAATTGGTAGAGAAGAATACTAAAACAGTCATTATAATTGTATTCCATATGTTCAAAAAGTTAAGTAGAGACAGGGAAGATATTTTTCAAAAAGACCCATATTAAAATTCTAGAGTTGAAAACTACAATATGTGAGATGAAAAATACACTGAATGGAGTAACAGCAGATTAGACACTATGTTGCTAAGACTAGTGAACATAAAGGCATAGAAATAGAAACTACACAAAATGAAACACAGAGAAAACAGAATCCAAAAAAATTTTAAAAAGCATCAGTGGGCTGCAAGATAACTTCAAGTAGCATAGAATACATGTAATTAGAGTCCCTGAAGGAGAAGAGAGATGGGAGTGGGCAGAAAAATATTTGAAAAAAAAAAACGGCCCCCCAAATTCCAAATTTGATGCAAATTATAAACCAAGAGACCCAAGAAGCTCAACAAATTTGAAGCACAAGAAACATGCAGAAGACTCCACCAAGGCCCATCATAAAGTGCTTAAAACCAGAGGCAAAGAGAAAACTGTAAAAGTACCCAGAGAAAAGAGACATATATAGTAAGGAGGAATAAAGATGAGAATAAAACAGATTTCTCATTGGAAACAGTGCAAGTGAAAAGACAGCAAAAACACCTTTAAAGTACTGAAAGAAAAAACCAATGTAGAATTCTATATACAGCAAAATTCCTTTTAAAAACAAAGGCCAAAGGAAAGCTTTTCAGATACACAAAAGACAAAAAGAACTCATCACCAGCAGAACTGCACTCTAAGAAATGTTAAAGGAAGTCTTTCAGGCAAAAGGAAAATTATACCAGATAGAAATATGAGCTTACACAAAGGCATCAAGCACACCCAAAATGGAAATGATAGAGGGAAATTGTTAAGATTTTTTCCCCTTAATATCTAAATCACTTGAAAAAGGTAACTGTTTAAACATTATGAAGTATATAACATACATATATATATATAAGTAAAATATATGATAATAGCACAAAAACTGGGAGGGGAGAAAAAGAAGTATGTTGTAAATTTCTTAAACATATGTGAAATAATTAATCTCAATTGAAGATAAATTATAATAAGTTGTATACTATAAGTGCTAAAATAACCACTAAAATAAGAGTTACAGCTACAGCAAGACAAGAAAGAAGGTAAAATGGAATAAAAAAAAATACTGAATTAATTCAATATAAAACAGAAACATCATTAATCAAATGAAAGTTAAAATGACGAGATACCACTACAGATCTATTAGAATGGGTAAAATTAAAAAGACTAGCTATGTCAAGTGTTGGCAAGGATTTGAAGAAACTGGTGGGATTATAAAACGGTGCAATTATTTTGGAAAATTGCTTGGCAGGTCCTAAAAAGGTAAAGAATATGATTCAGCCATTCCATTCAAAATTATTTATCCAAGAGAAATGAAATTCTTTGTACATACAAACTGGTGTATTCAAATGTTCATAACAGCCTTATTTGTAATAGCTGAAAACTGGAAATAACTCAAATGTCCATCAACAGATAAATGGATAAACAAACTGTGATATAACCATACAACAGAATATCAACAATAAAAAGCAAATAAATGCTGATACACATTATAACATGAATGAATCTCAAAATATTTACGCAGAGCAAAAGAAACCAGACAAAAAAGAAATATATATTGTATGATTTTACTTACATAAAATTCTAGAAAATCCAAACTAATGTATAGTGACAGAAAGCAGGTCAGTGGTTGCTTGGGAAATGGGGGTGGTAGGGTGGAGTATGTGTATGTGGGAGGATGTAGAGGGAGAGCCAGAAGGAGGGTGCCAAAGGGGTATGAGGAAACTTTTTGGGCCAATGGATATATTTATTATCTTGACTGTGGTAATGGTTTCAAATTATCTTCATTGTGGTGATGGTCTCATGGTATGTATCAAAACTTATCAAATCGTATACTTTGCTATATGTCAGTTACACCTCAAGAAAGTTGTTTGGAAAGAAGCAGAAAGAAAACTATGAAAAATATCATATATTATTTATATATAGTTACATGCACAAACATGATAAATACTTAAAATAGGGGGAAAGATTTCCTTTGGATGAAGATAGGAACAAGGTAAATGGAATCAAGGAAGGGTACACAAGGAACTTCAGTGTATTTCTAAAGTTTTCTTCAAAAAAAAAAAAAACTGTGGCAAGATGTTAAGATTTTACAAAGTTGGATGATGAGTACGTAAGTGTTATGTTATTTTCATTATTTTCTACATTTTTTGTATGTGTGAAGTCTGCGTGTGTGTAATTTTTCAAAAAGTACTTCAATGTTAAGGTTGATGTCAGGGTAGTTCCTTACTCCTCTGTCAAGATTTTGAGTTCAGAATCATTTAATAGGACTACAAAGAGAATAGGTAAAAACCTAACACACTAGGCCCTTGATGTTCTACACAAAATTGTCCGTACATGTGTGTATCTGTATTTTTCTAAAAAGTAAACCCACAGTATCCTGAGTATTATATTAGCCATCTAACTGGTATTCTTGCTTCCATCCTTGCTCCCTTAGAATCTATCCTTTTCATAATAGTCAAGGTGATCTTTTAAATCATAACAGGTCATCATCTGCTCAGAACCTTCCAAAGGCTTTCTAGCCAACTTTAAGTTACCACATCCTGCAATGCCTTCTGTCATCAGACTCAGCTGATCTCTCTGACCTCATCTCCTACGCTCACACCAGCCACACTGATCTCCTTACTCCTCCCTGAATATGCCAAACATTCTCTCACCTCAGAGTCTTCACACTTGATTCCCCTTTTGCCTGGAAAAGTCTATTCCCCATGGTTTATGCTTGTACTTGTTTCAGGTCTCTGCTCCAATGTCATCACAAACCTTCCAAAACCACCCTACATAAAAGAACACTCATCACCTTCTGTGATTCAGTGTTTTGTTTTGTTTTGGTTTGTTTTGTTTTGTTTTGGTTTTTAAACCAGCTTTTGGTTAATTCATGGCACTTATAACCATCTAAATATTATATATTTATTTACTTAAAATTAAGTATCTGTCTCTGCTTTCTTCACTCCCACCCACAGAACATAAGTTCAATAAGAATAAGAATTTTCTTCTGTTTGCTCACAGCTATATCTCCAGTGTCTGAAATAGTATCTAGGACAGAGTAAATGTTCAAATGTTTCTATTCTAATAATCAGGAGAGAAAGACAGATATTATGCCAAGTTCTAAAAATTTGCAAATATATCCACAAGTTTGATAAATGGTTCTATAATCAAGGAAGTAAGCTTAAAAAAAAAGTATACCAACTCAGTAATTAATAAGCTTTGCAGTATGCAAGTAGTAACTGCAAACTATGGACAAATTTTCAGTAATGGTAACATTACTGTCTTTAATCTGTAACTAAATTTAGTAACTAATTATTACTTTTTTTCCCTTCTTTCAAAAATATCCTGAAATTTCTGTCTAAAGATTAAAAGATATGCTTAAATGTATACTTATCCATACTGATAGCTGTAAAAAAGTAATTATTCTGAATTAATTAAAATTCTGAAAAATGGCTAATTATGTACTTAATGATTAAACTAAGAGTGGATATGCATATATTTGCCTTTGTTAAATATTGGTTTAAGGATTTCTAATGTGTTTTTACAACATGTAATTTTGAGAGCAAATTGTATATAGCACAAAACATTTGGTATCATAATAATTAATCTGACTTCTTTACAATCACAAAGCACAAGTCCACTGGTAAACACTTAAACAACCTAGAGTAAATATATTCTAGATGTCATATAATTTATTATTAAGGAGTCGTAATTATTTAATTAAAATAAATCTGGACTATTCCTTGCTTGTATTGCCTAACTACTATACTCAGGTATTAGTAGTAATGACTTCACACTTATTTCAACAACAAAAGGCACCAAAAAGAATCCATATAGCTTAAAAAAATATTAACTGAACCACCAAAAGGAGTGAAAAATCAAGAGAGAAAAGGGCCTCCATTCATTTACTCAACAAATACCTAACGAGGACCTACTACATAGGTTAAGTGCAGTATTCCTGAGAATATTCCTTGATATTCTGTCCACCTGAGTTAATGTTAAAAATAATTCCAGATTGGATCCCTGCACTTCTACTTATGAAGGTCTTGTGCTTTAGACAAACACCAAAGTTTCTCTGTTCTTCAGCCTTCTTTTATCTGAAAAATGAGGATAATATTGCCCTTATCCCGCATCCAGATAGCTGGCACTGTATCACTTACTGGTCTCTATAATATATTTGACAATTAATCTTGCACTGACTTACATTACTTTTTTACTGAAGCTTTAAATTATTATTTAAATATTTTACTTAACATTTCATGAAATCGTATCTAGGTAAGTTCCTTCAAAGCAGAAACCATGATACATTTTTCAGAATCCTCTGTTACCAGCTAGTATTATCACTGTATGTTAAGTATTTGGGGAGAAGGACATAGAAGACAGCTTTTAAAAAAATGTATTTTGCACTTTTGTAAGACAAGCCAACCAAAATGGTAAAAAGTGATGCAACTGTTTTACATTAAACTAACAAAAGGCCAAGAATTTTTTTAGCTTGATCTAGCAGTTAAAAGTGGGAGTATCAAATAAAGTTCATTCCAATTCCTCTTACTAACTGAATTCCTACTGTAAGACAGGGGCTGTGTAAGCACTTTGCACACACAGTCAACAATCCTTACAACCATCCTAGAGTACAGGATGAAATTTTACATTCAGGAAAAAGGAACATATATACAAATAGTATTAAAAGTTCTTTTGCATAGGGAACTGTTGTCATTTATAAGGTCTTTATAAAATTTGAACAAGCTTGTTTATAAACCAACTGTTTCTTCTAATGACTGGTGAGCTAACTGAAAAAAAAAACCCGAAACACCCATGAAGGATCAAAACAAGAAAGGAAAAATGGGTGCTATTATGAGAAGAGAAATATAACCCCCCAAAAAGCTCTATAAATAGAAAGTTCAAAGGGATTCAGACCAATTATAAGAAATATCAAGAGAGTTTAAAGATAACTGGCTATAAGATCTACATATGAAAACTAACTATATTTCTATATACACCACCAAAAGTCTAAAAACATAATTTAAAATAAAGACAACATTTATTACTTCCCTCAATCACACACACAGACACACCTTAAAACACTAAAGTAGTTAAGAACAGATTAATGAAATAGACTGAAATAGATAAACACACTAAGTGTAAGCACTGTATTCCCGGCATCTGTTGCTGTGTAACAAATTCCTCCAAAACTTAAAGGACTAAAATCACCATTTAATTTTGCTAATAATTATGGAGACCAGACACTTAGGCAGTCAGCTGAACAGTTCTCACTTGGGGTCTCTCATACAGCTAGAGACATCTGCTGAAGCCACAATTGTCTGAAGTCTCTCAACTGCACTGCATGTACAAGATGGCTCACTCATATGGCTGGTACTTGAGGCTACAAATTCCTAAGAGCTCAGCTGTGGCTGTGTTATCTCCCACATGGGGGTCTCAGGATATGTGGACTAAGTTCCCCCAGTGCAAGAATCCTCAGAGAACCAGTGGAAGCTATCTGGCCTTTTCTGACCTAGCCTCAGAAGTCAAGCGGCATTACTTCTGCCTCAGCTCAGATTCAAGGAGAGAGTAATTAGACTCCATCTACTGGAGGGGTCATAGCAAGGTTATACCGTAGAAGACCATGTAGGACAGAGATACTTTACAGATATCTTTAAAAAGTACTATCTACCACAATCTGTATGCAGAAAACTATAAAGATAAACAAATATTAAAGAAGACATAAACAAATACATCTCATATTCATTAGAAAACTGGATGATGTAAATACGTCAGTTTTTTCTAAATAGATGGATAAATCCGATGCAATTCCCAAATTTCCAACAAGATTATGTATGAACATTGAAAAGCAGATTTCAAATTTATACGGAAGACTAAATGGCCAAGTATAGCCAAAAGGAAAAGTAAGGTGAAAAGGAAGAGTAAAGTGACAGTACTGTCCTGCCAGATTATCAAGCATTATCACAAGACTGTCTTAATTAATATATTGTGGACCTTGGTGAAGAAACAGAAAAATTGATCAGTGGAATAGAACAAAAAGACCAGAGACAGACCCATGGATACATGGAATTGTGATATGTAAATAACACCGCAGAAATCAGTTAATAGCGAGAGACAACTGGTTTTCCAACAGGAATACAATGTAAGTTTATTTATATCTACCTAATACCATCAATACTAGATGCACCAAAGATTTAAATGTTAAAAGTAAAATATTAAAAACATTCAATAGAAAATATAGGCAAATACCTTCTTGATCTTAGGATACAGAGCGTTCCTTGAATAAGACACCAAAAGTATGAACCACAAGAGGAAAAGACTGATAAATCAAATTGACAAATAAAGACTGATACATTTAAATTAAGAACTCCTTTTCAACAAAGACACTATAATGAAAGTAAAAAGATAGTTCTTACTATATAAATCTAATAATGTTAAATCTAGAAAATCTGTGGTAACTGTTCATGAAGTTATTTGTCTGAAAGTAAGTTCTACACAAGCTAGCAAAGAACAAGCCTATACAAAAAATTCAGGGCAGATGTGAATAAAGCTAAGCAAATACCTACATCTAACAACAGTTTCGATCTCACTATTTTAATGGCACACATAAATCTTTTGTGCCAGATGGAGATCAATAAGGTAAATATATATTTTTTAAATCAGTAAACAAACACTTTGACCATACCACTGTCTCAGGAAAATCACAAGTGATTTTTAATGACATGTAAAACAGTAAAGATGGTAAGAAATCCAAGTCATAATAATCTCATTGACATTATCGTGCATAGTACTATACAATAAACCCTGAATCTTGCTGAGTACCAGGTAATGAGATACACAATTAGTGAAGACATAGTCAGTCCCTGATGTTTAGGCCCATGATCTAGGTAGCAAGAAGTAAAGTACATATATAGAGAGGCAAGTCAAATTTTCATCTAAATCTCAAATCAATCTTTTTTTCCTCCATCTTCACCATATCTGAAATCACTCCTAAATGACCTCCTGCATTCATTTCATTCTATCCCAATCTATTCACTATACTGCAGCTATGGTAACCTTTTTGAGACGCAAAAGGACCACAGATGCATTTTTTAGTGAAACAGACTCTAGATTCAGAAACACCAAGCACAGGGCTAAGAAAGGTATTCTTACCAAGGCCTGCAGTGAACAATGAAAGCCCAGCAGCCTTCACCTAACCTGCTTTTATAACTGGAAAGTAAGTGTCTACCTACCCTAGGGGGAAAATGAGAATTCTTCTTTAGAAAACTAAACCAGAACAACCTCCAAATACTGATATTTAGAGGTTGCTCCAAGGAAAATACCAGACTGCCAAAGAACCTTTAGTGAAGTCTTCCAGGAGACAAGCAAAATCAGCTTTTTAGTGTCTCAGAAAAGCAGGAAAAATTATGTCCAAAGACAAAATGCTACAAAAAATAAATAAAAATAGAAAAAACTCTTAGAAAATACATATTGTAATAGTAGAAATAAAGAATTCAATAGAAAGAATTGAAGATAAAGCTGAGTATATCTCCCAGAAAACAGAAAATTAGGCAAGCAATCCAAGGGTCTCCTATCCAACAGAACAGAGATCAGCAAACTTTTTGCAAAGGGCCAGAGAGTAAATAGTTTAGGCTTGCAGGCCATATAGTCTCTTCCTGCAACCACTCAACTCTGCTGTTGCAGTATGAAAGCAGCCAAAGATAATACATAAACAAATGGGGCAGTAGCAGGCCAGATCTGACCTCTGAGCCAGTTTGCTGACCCTTGCAGTAAAAGAATTAAAAAGAGAGAGAGAGAGAGAGAGAGAAAACAGAGGAATAAATTATCAAATAAATAACTTAAGAAAAATTCCCAGAACTAAAGAACATGAGTTTTTAGACTGAAATGGTCCAACACAAAGCACATCATTATCAAATTTCAGAACACCAGCAATAAATAAATCATAAGTTTCCAAAGAGAAAAAAAAAGTTGGTCCTATATGTAGATTGGGAAACTAGATGATATCTACTTTTTTTTTTTTTTTTAAGGAAAACACTTAACTAGAAAGCCTTCAAAACTGAAAGAGAATTCTATACCTTCTAAAATTAGCCATCAAGTGAGGGGAGAATAAAGGTATTTATAAACAAAAAATAAATTAAAAATTTACATCTAAGGTACCCTTAGTTCAGAGCTACTGAAAGATGTACTCCAATAAAACAATGGAGTAAGCCAAAAATGAGAATCACATGATATCCAGGAAAAACAGGGACCCAACACAGGAGCAGATGAGGGAAGTCCCAGAACAGCTGACATGCAATAAGCCTAGAAAGTGAGTCCAAATTTTAGGAGGGAGTCTTCAATGGAAGTGATGTATTTGAGCATATGAAAAATATTGAATAGCATGTGGTAGAGATGTGGAACATTTAAAAAAAATCACCCAAAAATACACAAAGTCAGGCAATAAAAAAATGAGGCAATTATTAACTTCAAAAACAGCAAAACAACAGCTAACATCATATTCAACAGTAAAAAGGTGAAAGCATTTCCTCTAAGATCAATAACAAGACAAAGATGCCCACTCTTGCATCCGTTTATTAAATAAGTTTCCAAAGTCCTAGCCACAGCAATCAAACAAGAAAAAGAGATAAAAGGAATCCAAATTGGAAAGGAGGAAATAAAACTGTCACTGTTTCCAAGATACTACACATGGAAAATCCTAAAGATACCACCAGAAAACAAGTAGAACTCATCAATGAATTTGGTAAAGTTGCATGATACAAAAGTAATAGACAGTAATCTGTTACATTTCTAAACACTAACAATGAACTATCAAAAAGAGAAATTAAGGAAATAATTCCCATCATCATTGCACAAAAAGAATAAAACACCTAGGAATAAACCCACCTAAGGTGGTAAAAGACCTATACTTGGAAAACTATAAGACACCAATGAAAGAAATTGAAGACAACATAAACAGATGGGAAGATATACCATGTTCATGGACTGGAAGAATTAATATTCTTAAAATGATGATACTACCCAAGGGAATCTACAGATTCAATGCAATATCCATCAAAATACCAAGGGAATTTTTCACAAAACTAGAGCAGATGATTTTAAAATTTGTATGAAAACACAAAAGACTCCAAATAGCCAAAACAATCTTGAGACAGAACAAAGCTGGAGGAATCATGCTCCATGACTTCACACTATACTACACAGCTACAGTAATGAAAATGGCATGGTAATGGCACAAAAACAGACACACAGATCAACAGAACAGAGAGCCCAGAAATAAATCCATACTCTTATGGTCAATTCACTAATTAAAATTTGTTTATTAAAAAGCCAATAACTACCAAAAAATATGTGCAACACTGTATTATTGCAACAATATTAAAAACAGAAGATCAGTATCTTAAAATTATAAGAAACTTTATCAAAAGACAACATAATATAAAGTATGCAAGAGACATGAATAAGCAGTTCATAAAAAAGAAATATTACTATCCAAGGTACATATAAAAACTTCCACCCTTCAAAGCAATAAAAGGAAAAAAATCCAGATAAAAACAACAAAGCAGCATTATTTTAACCTACTAATTTAGCAAAAATTTGAGACATGGATAATAATACTGTTGGTAAGGTTTTTCAAAAATGCATTGTGAAAACAGAAGTTGATATATTATTTCTGGAAGAAACTGTAGTAATATAAATCAAAATCTTCAAAATACGTATGACATTTGATTCAGTAATTCCTGCTAAAAATGCATCGTAAGGGAACAGTTATAAATATCCATAAAAGGATTCAGTTACAAGGGTATTTATTTTAGCAAAATTTCCTTAAGACTATCTTTTTCATATGGATTTACTAGAAGTAATATAATAGCCTTACCTGGACTGTACGTCCTGCATTGATATGCTCTTCATGCAACTTGTCCCAGATTCTGCACCTTTGATACTATACAAAAGAAAAGGGAAAGGCATTAAATTTTTTTTTAATCACTAAAGTGATTATTTCCAGTTACCACAAAAATCCCCACTCACCTACCCAAAACTAAACATACCAGCTAAAAAAGTTACTGACTTAGTAGTGGAAATTAACTGTCCAAGTAGGAAGTTTTCAAACACATTCCATACCAAATTCTGACAAATGGTAAAACAAACTATTGTCATTAGATATTATTTATTTTACCAAAAAAAAATGTATTTTGTCTATAATGCAAACTCTTTAGAGCTGAAAAAATGAGAATGTAAAAGAATGTGAAAAGTGAAAAGACTAACAGCATTAATCAGATATTCTTGCTATACACGAAGACCGAAAAGTTTGTCAGTGATAAGAGTCAAGTACTGAAAACAAAATCTGATTTTGAGAAAAAGTGACATCGATATTTCAGACTAGAAGGTATATAAAAATGACAATGAACATTTAACATGTTTCAATTTTTACCAAGACAATGTTTAGCTTTTTCAGAGTTTCATCCAAGAAACTTAACAACACATAATAATGGAAAATTTTTCATTTGACAGAAACCATAGCAAAATATGATAACATTATGACAGAATACTGATATAAATACCACCAAACGTCACATATTATTTTTGGTTGAAATAAAAAATCCAAATAATTTAAATGTTATATGTGAATAATGATACTAAACACATTTTTGGTATACCACACACTAAAAAAAAAACAAAAAAACCCAAACAAACCTGGAAATACCTTGAAAGGACAGAAACATGAAAATGCTCCATATATACATATTAAAGGCACAAAAGATAACGTAGAGCACTAAAAATTTTTCTAGGATATTTTAATAGTTCCTATTCTGCATATTCTTTAAATTTGGTAGTGAATAATGTAGCAACAAAACTCTTCTGATACTCATAAATTTTTTCTACATCATCTAAGAACTAAACAGTAACCAGTAAACTCAAAAATAACCAGACTATATTGAAAATATATTTACCGGAGGGGGAGGATATAGCTTAAGTGGTAGAGCGCATGCTTAGCATACACAAGGTCGTGGGTTCAATCCCCAGTACTTCCTCTAAAAGTAAAAAACCAAATCAAAACAAAACTGATAAGTAAACCTAATTACCTCTCCCCCTGAAAAAAAAATTTTTTAATAAAAAAAAATATATATATATATATATTTACCAAGCATAACTTAAAACTATTACCCAATCAAATAAATTAAAAATCACTATCAAACTATTTTCACTTCTAAGAAAAACTGAATTGATGCCATCAGATACAGTATAAATGCTTTTAGCAGTGTTATGACATTAATAAAAAGATGAGAATAGAAGCCAAAGATACAGTTCTGAAAATAAGCCACTTTAAAACTTATTACTCAATACAAATCTGTCAAGATAATTTTAAGAAAAACGAATGATAAGGAGAAAGAGTTGAGAATTGAGAGAGGTCAAGGCTGCAAGAATTTCTGGAGCAGAGTATCAGAGAGGAAAGAGCTGTATATGAGGAGATAGCTGCAATGAAAGGAGAGGACTATACTGAGAGTGAGCTCCAGAGATCCATAGGGTTTTCCTTCAAGTCTTCAGCCAAGTACAGATTAGCACATGCACACAAGGAAATGACCTGAAATCAGAAAAAGAACCACTGGAATGGAGCAGGTGGACTATTTCCCCAAATCACACAAGACCAGAAATAGTTTATATGACCACAAGCTGAAGTGGAAAAACCTCTCAATATACTGGACATCAGGTAGAGCACTCCAAAGAATTGTCCTGTAAAGGGAAAAATTAGGCTTGGAATAAAGGCTGTTTTGATCCTAAACAGGAAAGCTGAAAACAGCTTCAAAAGTATCAAACTGTTCCCAAATAACTTAAATATGTCTCAGAATAAATACAGCTCAAAAATATTCAAAGGAATTTAAAAGTATTCAGTATCCAACAAGATAAAGTTCAGAATATCCAGTGTCCAATAAATAATTATCATGCATGCAAAAAACCAGGAAAATATGATCTGTAATGAGAAAAACCAATCAATAGAAACAGATTTAGAATGATAGATAATGCAATTAATAGACAGGATATTAGAAGTTATTGTATTTCATGTGTTTAAGAAAGTAGAAGAAAATGAGCATACTGAGATATGAAAGATATTTTTAAAAATTCAATTCTTAGAATTAAAAAAGGCATCTGAAATGAAAAGTACAGTGGGTGGGATTAATAGAAGGTAAGACAATACGAAAAAAGATTAAAAATTTTAAAGAAACAACAGAAACAGTCCAAAATGAAACAAAGAGGAAAAAGACAGACAATGAAAGCAATATTAACTGACAGTGCCAATGCTGAGTATTTGGGAATGATAACTTATTTGTTAAGTGACTGTTTCCAAGTATCAATCTTGCATTCAGAGGTTTTTCATATAATACCTTAATTTGAATAATCTGTGAGGAAGAATTTAATGTTGTCTTTACAACTCTCTAAAGACCATGGGCACTGGCAGCTTCCACATGAATGGTTAAAATGGTGGTGAACTTTAACGTCTCCTGCACAGTGCTATGTGAGAATGGTGTATTTATATCTGACCTGTGATGAAATCAATCAGGACATGTTCCATAGGACATAACTAAGTTGGGATGTAAACAAAAAACAAAGTTTGAAAGGTGAACAAATGGTGTGGATATTGCTAACAGATAGAGGAAAGCTAAAGTATTCAACTCTGTTTTTTCCATCTTCTTTCTTCATTGAGGAAAATGGTCTTAAAATAGAACAGTCCACAATAAACATGATTAAGAGGAAAATGAAAACCAAAAAAGAGTAAGAACAAACCTAGATACTTCAAATGAGTCCAAGTCAACAGGCCCAGAGAAATTACATCCAAGAGAACCAAACAACCTCGCTAATGTATCACGGAAACACTTCTACTTATCTATGAGGAACCGTGAAGAATTGGAAAGGCTCCTAGAGACCAGCAAATATTGACCCAATTCTTACAAAAGAAAGTATCTTTAAAGCACTGCAAACTGTAAATCTTAATATAAATCTTTGGAAAAATTCTATGCCAGATTACCAGAGAGATGGTTTATGAGAATTTAGAGAAATGGTGACAATATATCAGAGTGATCTATCCCTTTCCTGTCCAACATTTTTCATCAATGCCTTGAACACAAAGAATGCATAATTATCAAATCTGCAGATAACATAAACTGGAAGGAATAATTACAAAGATGAAAGATCACACAATTCCACATGATAAGAAGAACAAGTGTAATAATGATAAATGTAAAGCCTGGCATTTAAACTAAAAAGAGCAATTGTACAAGCACAAGAAACAGGTATGCTCTGGCTCAACAGCTGAATTTCATACAAAAAAGTCCTACGGGTTTTATTTAGTTCGTTACAAAACCAATTTAAAAAGTAAGCAATATAAAGTGGCTTCTAAAACAGCTGATGCAATCATAGGCTCTATATGTGCATACATATATTCATTCAATCATTCAACACATTTTTATTAGGAGCACTATGTTTCAAGCACAACATTAGAAGATAAACATATTTACCAGCATAGTGATCTCAAGAAAGTAACTGAATCATTCTAAGTCTGCTTCCCCACCTAAAAAAGGAAGATTAATAAGGCTAACCTATAAGGATGTTGTGAGGTTTAAATATGATATATATGAAATTCTTATGTAGCACTCAACAATTAAAAACAACAGCTACTATTTTTGCTATTATTTGCTCACTTTTGTCAAGTAAACTGTAGAAGAGATTAGTGTCTTGGAAGAAGGTTGAACTAGGTAACTTTATCTCTTAGAGCAATTAAATTCGAAGAGAAATAAGACATAAAATAGTTCAGACTTTCTATTGTTTGCTATATAATGTTAAACCCGTATTAGGTTACATTATTAAAGGCTATTATTCCAAATCTTTGAAGAGGAAAAAAAAAACTTTAAATGATTTAATATGTGTGGGGGAAAATTACATGAAATAACTCCTTCAAAATTTAGTTAAGTTGAGACCACCGACAAACATTTCTAAACTGCACTGTCTTTACAAAACTGTCATTTTTGTATTGTCTATTTGCACAGCAGCAAGAGAGAGAGCTTAAAGCAGTGCTATAACTTCAAGCAATTTGGATGTTTTTGGTTGCAAATAACAGAAAATACCAAGTTAAAATGGCTTTAATAGTAAGGATATTTATTACATCAAATAAGCAGCAGTCTAGAATTGGAATGATAATTCCAAGGTAGTTTAGTTCAGAAGCTTACAAGGTTGTCAAGTGCCCAAGTTTTATCCTTCTGCTTAACTACCTTCAACAGAGTTTTCATTCTGATTTGTCCCCTCCTTGCTACAGTTCCAAATACAACAGCCACATAAGACCAGTAGAAGCAATAGGACTATTTCCTCCCATGTATGTCTTTATAACAGTAGGAAAGTCTTTTCCAGAAGTTTCCATATCCCAACAAGTTATCCTTCAAGTCTCATTAGCTAGAACTATAGGATGTGTCTAACCAAACATTGACAAGAATGGAATCACCACCATTAGACCCATTATCATTCATCACCTGTGCTGAGGATTTCCTATCCTGTAACACAGGGGAAAGCAAGCTGAATCAGGGTTCTGTCAGAAACAAAGAATGAGGTGGGAAATGTAATTATAAGATTGAAATAAACATTCTCAGACTAAAAAGAGAAATGAAAAGGTTTTTTATTGTAACCACAAGTTAAAAAACAAATAAATAAAACCGAATCAAAAATAACAAATCAGTAAGACTGACTTTATCTGATTATATCTGATTTTGTACCACATAGTTCAGGCTTCATAATGGCTGAATAGTCCACGCCACTCATTTTCACAACTAATTAAATGTTGCCTCTTATCATTGTCTGAATATTTCCTATTTTATTTCCTTAACTGGACTGTAAACTTCTTGCAGATTAGAAACCTAATTTTTTACATAATTTTCAATGCTAACAAATATAAGAAATAGCAAACATCAACACTTATGAAAAGTTAACATATATTTATATCCTGTAATAATTTCCCTTCTTATTAAAACTGGCAGATTGAACACATTCATCTCTGCTCTTTTCCAAAATCCAACTAAAGTGACAGTAAAGAACTTTAAAAGGTATAAATTCACAAGAGGAATGAGAAGAAAACAGAAGGTACCAGTTGACAAAAAAATTTTTAAATTTTGAAAGCTGTAAAGAGTATGGAAATGTTGCAACTGACTTAGCTGATCAGAGAAAACTGACACCTATGGCTGCAGTAGGAGTGGATGGTGGGGGGAAGAGGCAGTAAGAAGCAAGCCAAAGGCATAGCACTATTCCAAAAAGACTCAGTAAGCAGAGGTTATCAGCTATCAGGTAACCAGGGGATGTGTACAGTGAGGCTAAAAGCTGAAGGACTGGTTGAAAGTTTATATAAGGAACAGATAGTCTATTAGATGCCCTCTCCAGAAGCCCAAGGAACAGTACTGCCTCTGTCACCATAGAGGACAACACTCCAGGAAAGTATCTGGTGGTTCCCCATCAAAATAGACCCTTCCCCACTCACCTCTCCAGGTAATAAGGCCCCAAGTACTGCCCTGCTACCCGTCCACACTGATAGACACACACACAAATACCTTCCAATTAGCCTCTTAAATATCGACAGCTAGCCAAGGAAAACCTATAATACTGTGGGCTGAGACTGAAAAAAAAAAGGAGAGGAGAAAGAGAGGGAGAGAGGAGAGAGTGAGGGAAGGAGGAAAGGAAAGAGAGAGAAAAATAAATTTAAAAAAGAAAAGAAAAGCAAGCAAGAAAGAAACAAACAAACTCAGGAAAAACAGCCAAGGAAGCAAAAGAAAACTTAAAAAAAATAGTATCACCATAGAAAGATGATATGATACTGTACCCATAAAGCACGAACAGAGGATTCTTTTTAAAAGAAAAAAAAAAGCGAGAGAAAGAGAATTGAGAGGAAAAAGAAGAACATAGTTAGAAAAAAGAGGATTCTAATTATTTCATCTTAGCTGGAAGGTACTTGTGCTAGCTAAAGCTGCAGCTGCCATTTCACACACAAGACAGAAATAAGCTGAGGGATCGGAAAGCAGCATAAAAAGAGCCTGGGTCTTTAAATGACTGCTGGAGCTGCCACTGGAGCCCTAGACCACCTCCATGACTATGAGGGATTAAAAAAAGCAAAAACAAGAAGCCTCTATCTCATTTAATACACTATTTTTGGCTTTTCTGCCACTTACATTTTAACTATGTACTAATACAGTACATGTTATGTAAGTTTCCCCCCAAGCCCCTATAATACGAAACAAAGAAAATTATGTTCCAAGCTAATTATCTTGTTGTTCCTATTAACTATGTTTAAGTCTATTTTATCTTAGCCAAGAAAGTTGGATACTAGCACTTCAAATTTCAGGATTACATTCTAATCAAGTCCATCGTGTGTAATAAAATGTAATGCTGAAGGACCTATGGAATATAGTCCCAGGTGTCCACAGCACACTGCTCTCATTGTTCTTGGATGTTGCAGAATCACTCTACTAAGGCCTGCCTTCAATTTCCCTTCAGTCTGACTTTCTTCTTTTCAATTCATATTGGATGACTGATGGCTAACATAATAAATATTTTATCTTTCTACACCCTTCCCCCAGGAAGAATACACCTTTTTGAAAGTGAGGCACTGTTAGACACCTGGAGTCCAAACCTAGAGTTCTTGACTCTTTTGTCCACTGTGACCACTGCAGCTTTTAAATGTTTTTACATTGCCATAAACTATTAAAATATGCTATTCAATCTTATATAGTTAATAAATCACTTTCATAATTAACCTAGAAATCCTAGAGACAGAATGATCAAGAATATGGAATAAAACATAGATCAGTACGAGTTAACTGCTTAGCTTTAGATAACATCACCTATATTGTAAATTATAATTATTCTGATATTGTCTAAAAATTTCTTAATAGGTAAAAATTTCACAAAATGCTAAAGGAAAAATATTCTGGCAAGAAAAAGACCTATATAACTCTTGAATAATTTTCTTATGAAGTCTGCACAAATAATCAAATCAGTAAGAGATACATTTCTATCCTTACCTTTCTCCCACACTTCTGGCCTTTCCACTGATGACCAGGTGGTACATGTGGCAAGGATCTGAAGGTACTGATGGCAGGCACATTCACACAGAATAGACACAAGGAAAGGGAAATTTGCCAAAGGGAAAACATGGCAATAAAAGAAAGAAATGGTCTTAATAGACCACAGTCTACTTATTTCTGCCTTCAGAATCAATTAATTTGCCAAATTCTTGTCATCTTTGTAACTGAGCACTTCAGTAAGAGCTCAGGACTTTGAAACCCACTGTATCAAACCTCCCACCCTATACGACCTATCAAAAGTAAACAACTCTGTATATTGTTATAGTGCTAAAAGAACAAGCCCTCCTTATTAATCAAAGCCTGGAACCCTTTAATTTGTTTCTGCTCATGACAAGAATAACCGGTTTACCAGACAACTCCTCCATCCTTAAAAGTCATAGTACTTCTGGCTTATAGATAATGAGAAAAGAAAGTAAGGGGTGACAAAACATTAATCTTGAATTCTAGATACTTTCATATTTGCATTGAAATTTTCATTTTAATATTCTTGGCACTTTGTTTCTATACTAATTAAAGACTTAAATACTAGGAAGACAGATGATATCTATGGGAGAAAAAAGCTGACACTTCGTAATGGTTCAAAGCACTCAGCTGACGGTGATACTGTTAATACCGAAAGATTTAATAACTACTTCCACTCCCTCCTCCCTGCAGGGTGGGGGGAGGGTGGAAATCAACAGAGGGCCACAGAGCTTAACATTTATACTGGAGGAGGTCCTTCTGAAGGAGCAAATGCCACTGACCCATCCCACAGCAAATAAGACAACGTAACTTGCCAAATCAATGCTCAGTACTCAGTAAACTTAGATTTTCCTATAAATGCCACAAACACTCCATTAGACCCTGGCCAGTCCGGGTTCTATGCAGCCTCCACTTAGTCCCAGAAACTAAAATTCTTCCCTCTACCAATCTCCTAAACTGACCTCTAGCTAATAGTTCTCAATTTGAGGCTTTCTTCAAGAGGAAGCAGTGAAGTTGTGGAATTCCCTCATATTACACAATGATTTACTTCTTTAATCTGTGTGCACTTGAAGAAGACAGGAGTTATACTCACAGTTCAGAAAACCTGCCATGGGATGAATCTGATTAAGGCAAGCCCCTTAACCAAAGTCCACCAACTTCACATTATGGTGAACTATTAAACAGTTTGTACTTTAATTATTAACTGCAATTATTAAATTAATATTTAATTATTAACAGTGATAACTCATCACTATGTACAACTAAAAAGGTATATATTCTATTCTTATATATCTTCCTAAAAATGGAATAGTATGAGAGGAGTATCTGTAGAACAGAAACACTAGATGAAAAAAATGAATGATGTGGCTAAGTCCATAGGAGCTAGATGTTTTAGCAAAGCCTCTTATCTGATACTCTCAATGTAGCCGAAATACACAACAAATATAAATCAGAATATGTTTCTTGTGTAGAAAAAGAAAAAAATGAAAAAAAAAAAAAGAAAGAAAATGAAAAAACCTCACCTTCTCAATATTTATCTGGTGCTTTCTTAACCTCTCCAGGTCTGTTGGGATTACTATCTTAATAAACTTCTGGATAGCTGGTTCAAGACGGCGTAATTTCACTTTTTCTTCATCTTCAGACATTCTAAAAAAATGCTGTGTCACTTCTACTTGCAACAAATGTCTTTTTCACTCATGTATAAAAATCTAAAAGGAAAATATTGAAGACTTTTTAAATCAATTTCCATCATTTTTAAAAGCCAACATTAGGTAATTTTATAATACATTCTAAATACATATTTAGCTTAATGCTGAACTACAGTGACTTGTTTTTTTTTTTAAAAACTTTATTTTAAAATATTTTTCTCTCTGCAAAAGTCATATATATTCACTTTAGAAGGTTTAGAAAATATTAAAAAGAGAGTAAAATAAAATCAACAATCATCTCCTCACTTATAGTTAACTACTCTTTCCACTTTTTTTCCCTTCTCATGCCCTACTCCTTCCATTTTGATCTATGTCTTGTCTTTCCAGGTCTTTTTTAATGAAGGGTGCGTGTGCGTGTGCGTGTGCGTGTGTGTGTACATATACATATACCTAAATAACCTCTTTCAAAACACCAGAAGTATACTGTCCAAGTTTTCATTTCCCAATGTATCTTTGATAGTGAAAAATGTTTTTTTAAAGGTGTCAAATGGGAAAATTGGAAAGAAAAAATTCATACTCAACATTTCTGCTGTATTAAACTCCATTTCTAATATAATGTAACTATGTAATTATATACTTCAAATATTTTATAACATAAAATGCAACTCTTCTCATTGATGTCCTTTAAATTGCCCCTTCCCTTTGTTACAAATTGACTACCATTTTCTGTAACCAATACAAGTAACCAGTGACACAGAGAATAAGAACCCAGGATTCCTGAGATTACAACCAAATGCTCTTCCTAATTCACCAGTTGTTCTGTTTTGTTTTTAGCAGTGTTCCAGAGAGTCCAGGGTTATGTCCTTTTTGCCAAGGTAGAAGTGGGTAGGGGTTGGCAAGTGAGTAGGCTCCAAGACCCCACAGCTGCTTCAGCAGGAGATAATTTACTTAGATCTATTTCATAAATTTGAGCTTATTAGATTTTATAGAAAGGGCTCCACTGCTTCATCAAGCTTGAAAACCACTGTTGTGCATCATGCTCTCATGCCATCTCATTAGCCACAACCTCTTCCATATTAAAAATCATATATAAATTCACTTTGTTAATCCCATTGGGTTACAGTGTCTTACCCAGGGGTTCATAGAGATAGGAGTACGCAAATAGACTCCGAGGAGTCCCTGAATCTTTACCAAAAAAGCTGTGAATTTATTTTTGAGTTATTTTAGAGTGCAGAGTCCATTGCTTTCATGAGATTATCAAAAAGATCACTCCAGAAACATAAAGAACTATTACTCTAAACAATGTTATTTCTCTCCTCTTACACTTGAAAATCGAAGTGCTGGTTATACAGACAATCTCATCTACCAGAAACTTGGTTTTTACATTTGACTTAAGCTTGAAAGCAAAAAAGGAAAATCTTCTGACATGAAAAATAGTCTAACAGCTACAGTTAGTGGGAATTAGAGATACAAAGGGAAGTTCATTGCCAAAAGAACAGACACAACAAAACTGGAAAAATTCATAACTAATAGATTAAAGATAATATAATAATATAAAAAGAAAATTAAAATAGGTACATTTAAAAATACTAAAAGATATAAAGAATGTTTTTAAAAATGAGATAATATTATGAAACAGTAACAGGCCATTCTAAAAATAAAACAAGTAAAAATTCCACAAATAAAAACCTCCAAAAATGGTTAGATAGTAAATCATACTATTTATTGAATCATTAAGAATTATTGATTGAAAACTATCAGTCAGAGAATAGAAATAAAGAGATGGAAAATATAAAAGAAGATAAGGGACATAAAGGATAAAATGAGAAGCTCAATAACAAACAGAAGTCCCATAAAGAAAGAATAAAGTGGTGAAAAGCCATTATTCAAAAAGAATACACTGAGAATTAAGATGTAAAAACCTCAAATTGAAAATGCACATAACCACCAAGTAACATCAATTAAAAAAGAAATTTACCTCAACAGATGGAAGGGAAATTTCAAAACATCAAGGACAAAGGGAAAAAAAATCTTAAAAAGCAAAGCAGAGATAAAAGACAGATAAACGAAAACAACAAAAGAGCTAACTTTTCATCAAAGCAACATATCAAAAGCCAGGAATATCTTCAAAGTGCTGAGTGAGTTGCTGTATACTCAGGTAATTATTCAGAAGTGTCGTATTTGGCCTTCCTTTAGACACTTTCCCTTCTCCAATTTTTTCCCCCACAGATTACCTATCTAAAACACTAAAGGACAACACACTCCTCCTCTGAACAAAAATTTCTACGAGTTCCCTATTATTTGAAC
Organism: Camelus ferus; assembly: GCF_009834535.1. Classification (NCBI taxonomy): domain Eukaryota; kingdom Metazoa; phylum Chordata; class Mammalia; order Artiodactyla; family Camelidae; genus Camelus; species Camelus ferus. The sequence goes on along the minus strand of NC_045699.1, from coordinate 47,424,630 downwards.
AAGGAAATACAATGTTCGCAAGTAGATCCACTCCGTCTATCAAAATATTATCACCCATGATCTACTCTTGGCTTTGCAACGATGCTCCCTCTGTCTAAATGCTCTACAAAAGAGCACTCATGCCATCTGCCTCTAAACTTTATGTATCATTTGAGATACAACTCAAATTAATTCTGCCTTCTCTTCCTCTCATCAGTTTACAGTGTACTCGACAAACCCCAGTTACTGAGTACTTGGTTTGTTTTCACTGTTCCCCTATGCTATGATGATAGCTTTCTCTTTTGAGTTTGAAAAGTGGTATTTTCAGGTCAAAGTGCATGACTCTGTCCCTCAGCTTTTTGTGCCCAAGGAAAACCTACTGCCTCATCAAGGCCATCTCTCAAGGAAGACATTCTGGCCCAAGAACTTCCCAAAAGACTTTTGGAACTCTTGGTCTCCTGGAGAGTATTTTTTTTCTCTCCACCATTTCCATTTTTATAAAATTATACTAAAACGCCTATATAAAACTAAGATTCGTATTAACTGCATAAAGCATGATGTTACTGAAACAAAGCTGTCTAACAGTGGCTCTGATCATATAGTGTTTATAAAGTGTTTATAGCACAAATAGTGTTTATAAACTATTGAGGGAAGTTCTTAATCCAATATACAAAATGTGGTTTAAAAGTGTAATTGAATAATGAGTTGAAAGTGTATTTCAGCATTTTCTTGATTTTTTAGTCAGAAAATTGGAAATATTTCTAATATAATTAAGACACAAAATAAAAAATACATTCACATTAACACCACAAATACTTTAAATATGCCTATGAAAAAGACAAACCATACAAAAAATGTCTAATTTCCCACATGTCTGTAGAGTTGTTTTATTACTTTTAACTTTTTTTTCTAAGTGTAATGGAATATTTGGGGTGATAGAATTGCTCTGTTATCACGATAGAGATGGTGGATACAGAATTATACGCATTTGTCAAAACTCACAGAACTGTACACCACAAAAGGTGAATTTTGGAAATTAAAAAATAAAAACAAGATGTTGGGGGACCCAAAATGAAATACAAACTACAAAAGACAAAATTAACTGTATTGCAAGTGAAAAGTATAACCACACTGAAAGTAGGGGAAAAAATAATTTAGGTAACTTTGGAAAATAGTATTTTAACTGGATACTACAAGGCTAAAGACAAAAAGAACTACACACAACTATACTATGCTCTAGTTAGTAAATTTGTTTCTCACAGGAGTATGGGTTAGAAATCCTGAAATTACTTTATGTACATACTAGGGTTGAAGAAATAAGGAAATACTCTGTAGAACACAAAATCCAGATTTCTCAAAGTCGAAGAAAAAGGTTACAAATAAGGGGCAAGACTAGAATGAACCCTGCGTTGTTAGATTAGAAGGTATAAGAATGAACTTTTGTTTTTTAAAAAAGTATACATATATAGACATGTTAGGTGTGTGTGTATATATATACACATATATACATATACACATATATATATATATACAGATAAATACAAAAATACAAGTGTTTGTGTATGCATGGATATGTATATATGTACACCTGTTTGTATCTCCATGAATATAGGGATACACGGTTGACCCTTAAACACAGGTTTGAACTACACGAATCCACCTACATGTGGATTTTTTTTCCAATAAATACTATAGTACTACACAATCCACAGTTAGTTGAATCTGTGAATGTGGAACCACAGATACAAAGGCCACCTATGGGACCTGATTATCTGAGGATTTTGGTGTCTGCAGCAAGTCCTAGGCCCAGTCCTCTGTGGATACCAAGGGAGGATTGTATATATAGCTAAAAAAAATACACACACACACACACACACACACACACACACTTCCTAGCCATCTTATGCGAGGCACTAGAAGCAATGATAACCCAGTAGCAACAAGCACACCTAGCACCCAAACACTTGGTGTTTAAATATTGCTTTCCAAACAAAGGAATGGTTCCTTGGAGAAGCAGATTCCAGGGCTGGGGGAGGGAAAACACAAAATAAGCCTGCTGCATCTTATGGTGTCAGAAAGTAAGGAAGTTCTCAAAAAAGAAGAGGGCTTATCAAAGGGCATAAGAAGCAACCTTAAAAAAAACTTCCAATGCCAAAGCTTGAACAATTTGAGACATAAAATAAATTTAAAAAGCATAGGGTAGTAGCCAATAGAAAAATAAATGAGTCCATACTGATACAAGATTAACAATAAATAAGTGGGAAGAAGGGGAGGCTCTTCCTTACAGAACTCCAGTTAATAAATGAAAAAGGAATGAGGGAAACAGAAAACCATTAGAACATCACAGTAATAATTACTGAAGGCAAGATCCATCAAATGGATGCTAAAATCAGCAAATGAAAGTTTGAGGAGAAATGGGATATTTACATTATTTTAAAATTCTTCCCCAAGATACTAATTACAAAGGAAAAATAGCAACTTTACATTAGTTACAGACACCACCTTAACAAAGTAACCAAGAGTAATATCAAAAGTAGTGTGTCGTATTATATACCCCTCATACGATGAACTACTGAGAAGGGCATACAACATCAGCCAAAACCTGAGGGACACTTTGAAAAATAAATGACCAAGCCTCTTCAAAAGGTCATGAAAGACAGGGAAAGACTGACGAGCTGCCCAGACTGGAGAGACAAAGGGCCCATACCAATTAAACGCAATGTGGAATCTTACCAAAGTTCATTTCTTACTTTTATTAACTGTATATAGTTATATAAGACGGTAACATAAAGGAAACAGTAGAGAACTCTGTATTACTTTTGTAACTTTTCTGTGATTGTAAAATTATTTCAAAATAAAACGTCTTTTTAAAAAATGTATGAATTGCTGTTTCACATAAGACCGGTCAAACATAAGTCAAAGAACTGCAATCATATTCACTGCAGTAACACTTGTGGCGGGGGTGGGGGCTGGGGAGTGGCAGGTGCTTTAACAAACTTTACCATTTAGCGCATACAACTATTACCACCTGAGTACCATACTACTCACGTTTCCAATGGGTAAAAAGTACTGGGAGGTTAGCCAAATTACTTGAGGTTATTTATAAGTGAAAAGCCCCATTTCTCAGAAAAAGTCCCAAATCGTTGGCAACGCTCCCCCCTCCCCTCCCAAATGATGAACACCTTCCCACATTTCCCCACACTGATGGCACGGAATTTCCTCAGGCACGTCGCCCCGTGTTTCTGACTGGGGGACGGGGTACTGACTTTGGAAAGAAAAGTCAAGGCCCTCGGTCCTTCCCTACGGTCTCCTCTCTGAGCCTCCGATTCCTAATTTTAAAAATGGGGGAGAGGGTTAGAATGTGGGGCCTTCTGTGAACCAGCTCACGGTCTGGCTGACAGGAGGCTCCCACCTCTCGGTCCAGGTGTCCCCCCTCGCTACCCCTGAGCCTCGCGTCATCCCTCGCAGGGTCACCCACCGCGCACCTGGGCCACATACACCGCCCCCCGCCCCCAGTATGGGTGCGCGGGACCCAGATGCCGACGACCCTGCCGACCTAGGGCCCACAGTGCGTCGCGGGGAGGGCAGATGATGGAAACTTTTCCAACCAGAGACCCCGGGTGGCCGTCAAGCTCGCCTGGCCGGCCGCCTCCCTATCTACACCCGCTTTGAAGAGCCCCTACAAAACCGAAACCACCACTTCTTACAGACAGGAGGAGCCCCCACGGCGCTAGCACTTCCGACCTGACGCCGTGCTTCCCGCGGGGCTCCCCTCCCGCGCGCGGGGTTGGCACCCGGCCCACCATGCCCGTCAGGGCCGACGCCCCCGAGGCGGCCTCCCGGGAACCCCTTACCTCCCTCCCGGACGCTGGAGGCCGGTAGGTGCGCACGGCGCAGGCGCGGGCGGGACGGGGCGGGGCGTCGAGATAGGCGAGCCGGGTTGGGCCACGCCCCCTCCCGAGCCGTCCCAGCCTGGCAGGGTGTGGCAGGCGAGCCCGAGAATGCAAACAAACGCGGTCACTGCTTGAGACCGACTCTTAAAAAATGGTCGTAGTTTATGTTGCAGGGTTGTAACTCTGGAGCCAGGAGGAAGGAGACGGACAAACGCTTTTTAGGTCTGTTTGTTGTGTGTTAAATGTGAAACAATTCACATTTGTATATAGCCCTTTACATTTTGCAAAATATTTCTGTCCATTTTCCTCTGTTCTTCTAGGATTTTATTGGTGGACTGGCCGAGTGTTCTTACCACTTTACACACATAGAAACGGAAGCTCAGAAAAGTGCTTTTTTCTCAACCCCTGAAACCCTCGGAGGGTGGGCAGGTCACAAGTCTTAACTGTAACAGGCTCAGGAAGTTCAGACGAGTTGTGATATTTCCCCCACACAGGTGGAGCCCTTAATGCCGAGCCCTTAATATCCCAGTTTTACAGATAATGACACTGAAGCTCAACAAAGAGTTTACAGTGACTCACTCCAGCTCAGCCAGTTAGTGACAGAGTTGGAACTTCATCTGGGTTTCCTAATTTCCTTCCCAAGTTCTTCCAGTTACACCAGCTGCTACCAGTGAACAGACGGCTGGCTTTGAAGCCCTGTCCCGGTCACAGGTCCTCCTCTCTGGATGGCCTGACTTCCAGATCCAGCCTTTTTAATATGTGTTTGTGAATATGCCGATGGCTTGCTCAGAATGTATCCACTAATGATACTGTCCTCAGAAGTCAAAGTTAAAGCCATAACTAAGGAAACAGCTCTTAGGGTCTTCCAGGGGAGTGGGAGTAGAGGTAGAAACTGTGGACCAATGACTATTACGGGTCTGTAAGAATTGCTTTGAAAGGCAGTTTATAAAATTAAACATAAAATCTGCTAAGCATTTTGGATTTTCTTTATGGGTATAATGAATGCTGGTGTTTGTTTTACTCTGGGATTGAGTTGCTTGTAAGATTTTAATTCTAAGGAGAAAAGTTGCAACAGTAGACAATACCATGGGAAAATGTTTTTTATGCAAGGGTCAGTTAAACAAGATCTTTTGAAGTAAAGGTCTTTCGAGTTAAGTTCTGAAAAAGCTACCTCTAGTACATTAGGGACGTGTGACAATCAAGGATTCTAAACTTGAATCTAGCCTTCCAGGTTAGAATATGTATGTTTGCTATAAATTAGGTGTGTCAAGGTCACTGGATAGAACTTTTTAATCTAACAATTTGTTAGCTTAATTTATAATCTTTAAATATTTAGACATATGGTGTGTGGACCTCTTTTTGTACTCTTGCCTGGGCCCTGAAGTTGTTAGGAGCAGTCCTGCTGCTACTAGTCAACATTTTCCTGCGGTCCTAAGTGAACCAGGAAGGCCAAACAAAACAAAAAGGAAGTAAATAAGGAAATAGGAAAAAAAAAAAAAAAAGAAAAATATTCTTTTTACGTTTCATGATTGCTTACTTGGAAAACCCAAAGGAATGAATTGAAACAAGTTCAGTTAAATGGTTAGAGAAATAGCTTTCCTAAACAACAATCGCCAGTTTAAAGATATTAATGGGAGAAAAAGTCATATTCAAAAAACAGCAGAATCGAGTTTGTGTTTGTAAGCAATTTATAGGGGCTATTTGAAGAGTTAAGAATAATAGCTAAATAGGGTGGGAGTGAGGGGAGGAGTTTCCGAGGGGCATGAAGAAAACTTGGGAGTAACGGATATGTTTTTATGTCGATTGTGGTACTGTTTGTGTGGGTGTATACATATGTTGAAACTTATCAAATTGTACACTTTAAATATGTGAGTTTACTGTATGTTAGTTATACCTGAATAAAGGCTGTTTCTTGAGGAAATGTGTATATTATTACTTACTTAGCACCTAGCACAGTTCTTGGAACAGACTAAGGAAACAATGTATATTGTTTAATTCACTATATGAATTAAGAAATAATTTTCCCAGTATAGAGCAAGTACATGGAGAACCTGAGAATCACGTTCAGATTTGGTACAATAATATAGACCTCCCAGGTTCTCTTCTCAGCCCACTCCTTTTCTGGGAATTGCTTCTCCCCAGCAGATCTGCAAGCTTTCAGTTAGGAGACTCTGGCAGCCATTTCATACAGGCACGAACCCATGCTTCTGACCATGGTGAACTGGTCCAGGAGTAGACAGCTGACTCAGGCTGGGGCAGTAACATACCTGTTCCAGGAATCTGGGATTGGGATGAGGATTCTAGTTTTAAAATGGCTGGTTTCTTGGATGGAAATATCTGCTGGTGCCTGTGTGTTTGACTCCACAGACTGGTGAATCAGAGGAAGTCATGCTGCTCAAAGATCCCATTTAAAATTGTGGAGAGATGAGTGTATGTATGTCCTAGGTCATCTTGTTAAAGTTTGGTTTGTTTGTTTTTACTGTAGGTCATGTTCAAAAAACATTTAAAAGCCACTATCTTCACTAGGTTCTTTCTCTAGCCATGAATTATTGAAATATCTACTGCAGTTCTGAATACATGCTGTTTCTTTCTGCATTCTATCATTCCAACCATCTTGTGAACAGAGATGAAGAAAGGTTAAAAATAAAGTGATAATAGTGGTTACCTTTGGCACAAAATTAAATGGGAGAGAGTATAAGTAGCTTTCTTGGGGGCTGGAAATGTTCTGTGTATTGATCTGGTGTGAATATATATGTGAAAATTCATTAAGCTGTACACCTAAGATTTGTGTGCTTTGAGTTATACCACAATAAAAAAGGAAAATAAATACAGAGCTAGCAATTCTTGATTTAAACCAAAACATCTAGTAGACAAGGACTAGCTACTTCCTTAATATTATTTTTCCCTCTGAAATAGTAGTGAAATAGCAGTAATCTGTACTCTTATTAGAGACCTTCACCCCTATAAATATAAAATAAAAGGCCACATAAGAGAGAGCAGAGGGAGGGGAGAATGACTAGATGCACAAAAAAGAAACAAGAGTTTGCAGCACATTCAAATTCCTGATTCCAGCTCATTCCTAAGGCTTAGCTTAACCCCAACACTTATGTCTGGTTGCACCCCAAAGCCATCTAACCCTCTCACCCCCGCTCTCACGCCTGCCTTTTCTTTAATTGCTTAAACTAGCTCAAGTGAACTTCTACTATTTTTAGTCAAGAGAGTTCTGTTATAAATACAAAATTCCATCTGTTTCTATTATGATATCAGTTTAAACTTATACATAGTGTTCACTAACTTTAGTATCCACTTTCTGCTTTAACATCCTCCCCAGCCCACCACACACACACACACACACACACACACACACCCCATTACCAAAAAAGAATCTGTTCATATATTAAGGTTATGGAGACCTTATATCAAACCAAAAGGAGTGAACTCTGCAGGCAAACAGTAACAATAGAATTCTCTACTCATCAACCATTCACTGCTAGGAATTTGATCATCATTTTACATGTAGAATAGATTAAATGCCCAGACACCTGTCTATAGACTCCTTCCCTACTTTTTTTGTTCTTTTAGTTATCTTATTCTCAAAACTTACTGTGCCTAAGAACTACTGCGTAAGGTAGTATTTATAAAAACATGCTTAAAGGACCTTCTGGGCAATTTAAACAATTTTCAAGGGTAAATTTTGACTCTGTGATTTTTGCTTTATCAGTGACTTTAATTCCTCATACCTACGCCTCTCACCATCCAACTTACCGTCAAAAGATGCAACATTATACTAGGCCTGCAATTAAAACACAGTAAACTTATTTAGCACTAGAATCATATTAAATGTTATTTAAACTTTAGCAATTTACAAGGCACCCTGAATTTTGTAGTACCTTAGTTATTATTGTCATGAAATGTCAGTCAATAAGTATCACATGATAAATATGCAAATAGGCACTTTACATAATGACAAAGGGATTAATTCTCCAAGAAGATGTCACAATCCTTAATGTGTACGCACCTAACAACAGAGCATCAAAATACAGGAGGCAAAGCCTGATAGAACTGCAGGGGAAAATAAAGTGCCTTACAGAGTATGAGAGCCACAGTGCAAAGATTAAGTTCATGAAAGTTGCCATTTCTTCCAGGGGCGGCAGGATTGTCATAGAAGAACTAAGAGAGTATAACAATAGGGCAGAATGATTTCCAAGATCCCAAATATTTCTAGATTCCTGTTGGAGAAGCTGCTGGGGCTCTCTTTTACTGGATTAAAGAATCTATCCTCCGTCCTTTGACAACTGACATTCCCACCAGTAAACCTTTTAATCCTTCAACTAGTAAAATACATTTAAGGGATTGGAAATCAACAAAATTCGGAGCCTCACCTTCCCTCTTCTCAGCTCAGCAAGCCCCCAAATTTTACTGTCGCACCCCTTAGGGGATATTTTCCTTTCTAAAGGCCTCAATGGATTACAGGAGCTTTTAAAGTAGTATTTATATTTCCTCTAGCCAAAGACACATTAACTTTAATATTTCTTTGGCAGATTATTACTAAAGAAAGAACTATTGCTTGCTCCATGGAAATAAATTGATAGGTTCAGCAACTGTCACTTTGCTTATATAAATTAATGCTTTGGAAGAGAAATGTTTCAAGCCTGAGCAAATAGTTTTAGATATGGGGGAAAAAAATGCCCTGAATCCCTGTACTTAAATATTACAGGACATAATGGGTAAGGTTGAATCTTTCTAACATCTGGTAAGTGCTTTCCCATTCATTCAGTCAGTCAGTCTGCACAGCCAATATGCCAGCCACTATGCTGAGTCCCGGTGATTGAAAGTTTAAAATGATCCCATTTCTTTTCTCTTCAGGGCCCAAAGTCTGGAGGGAGAGACAGACATGTCAGTAGATACAATACAATTAACACGTGCTCTTATTAGCTATCCCTACACAAGTGCTATAGAAAGAAGCACAGAGGTGACTTTAGAGTTTGCTCAATACAGAGGAATTATCAAAGAAGGGAGGAAAGAGCATTCTGAACATAGAGAACATATGTAAAAGGCACAAAGAAGGAAACAGAGGTATGTTCAGGCCCCTAGGGTGCGGGGGCAGATTAGCAAAGAGAAGGTTGCCAGAGGGTAGGATGAGTAACCGCCTCAGATGTATTTATCAAAGTTCATGTTGATCATGTCCCTACTGGTTTCAGATCTGGTCAGGGCACTATTTAGCTTTAGACCTTTGTTGTGCCCCCTCCAACTAAGACACACATCCTATAGACACACACAACACTTACGGATTCCTTGCCTGCGCTTCTGAAGCCCTCCAAGTTTTCATGTAAATTTCCAGGTTCATAGCCCACCATTTTCTGAAGCTCTACCAGGTTCCTATAATTCCCTAATGTCCCATCCACTTTCTTGCTTCTGTGCCTTTGCTCAAGCCGCTCTTTTCTTTGGAATGTTCTCTGCCTACTTCCCATTGATCAAAATGTTACTTCTCCCTGAAAACCCAGATCAGATCCCTTCTCTCCCCAGAAAGCTCCCATTATCCCCCCGACCTGTGTTCCCACAGTACCTCGATTTCATTTCGCTCTGCAGTATAGTCATTCACATAGCTGTCTTTCCAACTAGAGCAGAAACTTATTGAGGGCAGGCACCTTGTGTCATTTATTATGTGTTCCCAGCACGTGCCCTGGAACGGGGGGCTTGATAATTATTTGTTTTAAATAACATGTTTGTCTCATCACCGTTGTGATCTCATTGGTTTCTTCTCCAGTTTCACAACTGGGTTTCCCCGGGTGGGCAAACCTTCTTAAAGCTCAGTATGTCACTAAGGGTGAGATCAGAGGAAGGATAAGAAAACCATCTGAGGGACACAACAAAGTCACTTGGGGACTCTTTCTAAAAATATAGTTACCTGGGCCCCACCCTCAGGATTCTGATTTAATTGGGGCTGAAGTGGAAACCAGGCATTGATATATTTTTTAAGTTCTCTGGACAATTCTGGAGTGCAGTTGGTACTAAGAACCATAGACTTAATGAACAGGTGGGAAATAGTTACCAGGCCCCAAATGAGAATAATTTCTGTTCACTTTTCTCAACTGGTGATGCTTTTCCCAGAAAACAAAACAAAACCATAGCTAAAACAATGGGGCCACATAGTTCGGGTAAAATTGACCTTTTTGCAGAGAAATCTTTGCCACAAGGAGCCTGAGTTTCTGTGGGCATGATACTTACCTTCACACTGATCAGTGTGTCTAGAGAATCCCATTGTGCCCCCTCACAGACATCTTTAGTAAGAAGTTACAGGAAGCCATAAAATGACCTGAAGTCAAAATACCAGATACCAAATCATCAGATGAGTTAGGCAGCTTGAGAGTTCCAGTTCCCTTGACAGTCTCCAATACGGATATCCCCTCTGGCCCTCAGCCAGTGCAATGGGGAGGACAGAGCCAGTCACCGTGGGGAGGAGCCCATGTTGCACAATTCCAAGGGCACCACGCACAGTGTATTCCATATGAAGAGTGCCCCCTGGAATCGTGTAATTCCCCATCTTGGTGCAGGGATTTTCCTGTCCTCAGACCCAAGAGATTTCTGGTGGTGGCCTCCATCTTGGTTCTGTTCCCCAGCCTTCTTCTGGTTTGGGACCGTCACTCTGAGCCATGGTGAGGAGTGAAGAGCCTCCTCACCAAAATACCTGTGCCGGAGCCTTTTCCTACCTGATGATGTCTTCATCAGAAATTCCCCTCAGTGGCTGCTCTTGTCAACACACCTATGATCCACTCAATGCATTATGCCATTCTGCTGAACTCTACCCAGAACTGGTCCCTAAATCAGTCACTGCAGCAGAGTTTTCAGACAAGGTGTCAGTTCCTTCTCAGCATCACCATCCCTTTTCTTTTTCCTTATTAGTCAGAGTATCCACAGAGAAGGAAAGTACATATTTTAATTCTATATTTTGGCTTGTTTTTGGAGGGAGGTAGGGAATCAAATTGAACAATCTAAGGGCCAAGAAAAGATAAATTGAAGCCGTGCAGTCCTCCCTTGGAATCTGCAGGGGATTGGTTCCAGGACCCCAGTGGATAACAAAATCCTAGGATGCTCAAGTCCCTTATATAAAGTAGCATAAATGTAAATGCTATGCATTTAAAATACAATGTAAATGCTATGTAAATAGTTGCCAGGGGGGTGGAGGGTGGGAAGGGATAGACTGGGATTTCAAAATTGTAGAATAGATAAACAAGATTATACTGTACAGCACAGGGAAATATACACAAAATGTTATGATAACTCACAGAGAAAAAAATGTGATAATGAGTGTGTATATGTCCATGAATGACTGAAAAATTGTGCTGAACACTGGAATTTGACACAACATTGTAAAATGATTATAAATCAATAAAAAATGTTAAAAAAATTAAAAAGTGTGACTCCAGTAGGCAGGGAGCTGGTGGAGCACACACAAGTCAGAAGAGTTCAGATCCTGTGAATCACTTTCATCTACTGAAATAGATCAAACAGAAGCAACGGCTTCTCCGAGAGGCTGTGATTTGTTTACCCAAATAGAAATACAAACACATTTGTGAGAAAATGAAAGGTTGATTATAGAAAGGAGTTTGCAAGAAATAACAGATATGGTGCTGCATTAAAAAATGGTCATCTTCACTCCGAAATGGAATTGGACTTCCAGAGTAAAAGGAAAATCACTTCCACTGGGAGATAGATTGGAGTGGACGGGGTTACTGACCCCACTCCTTTATTCCTGTTATAGGGTTATATACAAATACAGCCATTGCTATATTATATCCCCTCCCGCTGTTGGAAGAAGTCTTCCGCTGCCCATTGTTTTGGTCTTGGCCATATGACTTGAATGAAATGTTAGTGGACTTGGCATGAGCTAAGGCCTTACATGCTCAGTTGGCTTTGGTCTCTTGTGTTCCTGCCATTTGCTATGAGAAACCCATGCCCCAGGGAGCTACTAGCTCAAGGGGAAACCCATGAAGAAGACCTGAACCCCACTACCTCACAGCCTGGAGCCCCGGCCAGCCAACCTGCCACTGACAGAGTTGTTCAACCAAGCCCAGTCTAGATTCACCCCACAGCTTATTTCAAAGTGTTTTGTTTTTTTTTTTAATGAAACTCAATAAAACTCAAGTCTCTGATACCTAGAAAAAAAAAATAGTTGCCAGTGTGCGGCAAATTCAAGTTTTACTTTTTGGAACTTTCTGGAATTTTTTGTGAATACTTTTGGTTGACTCTGTGGATGCAAAACCTGAGGATGTGGACTACCAACTGTACTATCAATGAAAAATTATCCCAGCATCTGGCAGAAAATAGGGAACTGAAAAAATGTTAGTTTCCATTGTTCTTAGAGGATGATAAATGAGTGGGGCTGGTGATGGGTGATGTTAATCTACTGCGTAGCTTTCAATCTTTATGTTTTTAGAGCGTGTAGAGAGAGCAGCAGGGTACTCACGGTAAGGAGGATTCTTCTTTCTTGAAATGAAGTTGTGAGAATGAAAAAAGAAACAGGAATTTAGCATGAGAACATGTTTTGTAAACTGTGACACAATATATAAAATATATGGAGTTATTATTAAGTGTCATAAGAGATGTGCAAACCAAATGACACGGGCTTTTAAGGAGAGGAAGAGACCATATCCTGTTGAAATCAGGAGGAGATGGTATCCACCACTTCATGAAGACATACTTTCTACAAGATTTGGTTTCTGCATTGTGAGAAGGACCATGACCCCTACTGAGACCAAAAGGCAAGCTGGCTGTGAGAAGAGTTTCTAAATTATTGTGTCTGCACTTTGTTAACTGAAGAGCACAGTACAAACGCAAAATGATGTTACAGATGTTATTGGTGATGGAGATAATACCATTATTATTGACTTTGAAGATATTGGTCAGCATTTAACAGGAAGTGCTGTCAGGGGAAGAAGGCCTTAGAGGTAGAGAAAAGAAGGCGGGAGAGGTTTCTGCCCCATTTCTTGGTTGATTGAGAGCTCCTCTATATAACTTCTTTGAGCGTCTGTTGACACCTACTGTCACAAAGGCCTGTGGCAGTGTTGGCAATACAATATTGAATAAGAAATGCTGTCTGCCCTCAGAGAGCTCACCTGGATTTGGTTTTGATATTTGGCCTCAAATATCAGATCAAGACATTTATAGTTCATTTACAGGCAATGGAGAGCTCCTGAACTTTTTAGAGCAAAGAGGTAACATGATCTGAATTGAAATATTCAGTGGACCACCAGGAAATATTTTAGATTAACAGATGATTGAGCTCCTCCACCCTCAGCCTTCAGAACCTAGAATGTTTTTTTCACCCAAACTTTATGAATCACAGAACTGATTATTTCCTCCTTTGCAATGGCTGTTAAAATGTCTAAATCAAGTTTAGCAAGTATGTCGTACTTCAAATCATGAATGTGAATATTCACTTCAGCCCTTTCTTACTTTGCCCACACTCATTTTCTTTTTAATCCTTCCCTTGCTTTTAAAAATGTCTGTTGAATTATATGTAGTTTTGTAAATCATCTTTAATTCTTTCTGGAATAAAGGTAAATTATAAATAGATAAAGATCATTTCTTATTTTTTAATTTCTCATTCAATAAACTTCCGATTGTTTGAAATGTCCCCTGGGGAAATTTGCATGGATTAGGCATACTAGAAAAACAACACTACAGGTCTTACTTTCTGGTTCTACTGCTGATCTCCTAACTTTTAAAATTTGGTTAAAGTCATATATAACACAGCACTTGAACATAATGTGAATCTAATGGTAACTGAATATTTTTGCATTTAAAGTTCAAGTTTGAATTTTATTTCCAAAACAATTTAAGAAAAGATACAAACTTAAAACTACCTAAATCTTTGTTCCTGTGTGTTTTAAAAAAATTCTATTTAAGTTTAAATGAAAGAGCTAAGATTTATAGCCTATCAGAGCATTAGAAGATAAAATCTGTTATCCCAATTTTAAAAAATCATACATATAAAAATGCATTTGAAATGGAATGAAACCTGTTCTGTTACTAAAAGATATTTGTAATGCTCGAATTACATTGCTAGATGAGAAGAAAGGAAGGTATAGAAAAGTCTGTATGTCTTCCTATATTCAATCTCCCTTACCATTTGAAACATTTAAAAGCAAGATAATCTTTAAGAATTTGAAAGCATTAAGGACATTTTCCCATATTAAAAAATCCCTGTTTAGAGACTGCTTTCAGAGCCAACTTATAAGACCCCCAACCAAATCAGTTTCTTTGGTTTATGTGTATACTCTTAAAGTTTGCCTTCCTCACCTCCCTGCCCCCCTCAAGGATGATCAAAGTTCATCCTTTTTTGTTGTTTCTAATAGACTTGACTGTTTCTGAAAAAGTTAAAAATCCATTCTCCAAGGGACAATGACTTTCCACCTGTAAAAACAGAAACTAAACTTCAGAAGAGAATACTGAAAGAATTTAGAGATGTTCCAAATAAAGGCAATATTATTAGAACTAAAACATTGTCTTTGGGGTGACTACAGGAGGTAGAGTGGGCACACGGCGGGGATGGACTCACTACAGAGTTTTACTCAGACTTCTGATGAACAAATAATCACTGCTACATTAATTGATTTGGAAAATAGAAAGAAAATAAGATACCATCCAGTTGATTTGATGATTTAAATTTGGGTTTCATCTTAAATCTGATAAACCCATAAATAAATGTGTCTACTAATTATGCAGCCTGGAATGTAAATGATGAACTGGTTGAATGACTGATGCATTTGCAGGAAACTCATGTTGCTTCCTGGCGATCACTGCATTCTTTCCTATGCTCAATAATCTGCCTGAACTTTTCCAGAGATTACCTTTCCGGTCTTGTCAGGCTCAGATCATTTCTCTACTTAGAGAATCAGAACACAGTGCATATTTCTAGTGTTCAAGTACCTCTTCTCATCTCTATGATGCCTCAAAATGTCTCAAAGGATGAGAGATGGTGTCTATGTTTTTTATACATTATGGGATAGAATTTACCTAGGTCTAAAAATTTGAAGTCGTGCATCATAGTTAGAGCACTCTTTCTTCCTCCTCAGATATCTTGAGCCACAGTTCTCTACTATGGTGGTTTGTCTGACCCTTTTGTGTTCTTATAATGCTTCTGTTTGTACCGGAAGAAAATGAAAATCAAGTTGAAATTGAATATAAAATGTCAGAACTACAACAGCTAGTAGATCAAATCCAGATAAAGAGACAAGTGAGGAATTTGATCTGTCTTGTTCCTTGTGGAGGCAAGTGCACTGGGCTGTGTCAAAGTTAATGCTATTAAACATTTGGATCGTGTGATAATTCCCCTTATTCTGAATCTATGCTTATGTGCAGCAGACGTTTGATAATAGTTCTGTGTAGATCTGTCTATAGATCAGAGGTGGAAATCAGAGGATCCAAGTCTCCAGTTGTAAGTTAATAAATAAGCCTCCTGGTTTATAGTTCAGAGGTTGTTAGTGAGTGTTCACCTGAGGAAGAGAGAGAGAAAGAGAGAGAGAGAAATCCACTCTCACCATGCTGCTAAATCAGGTTCCCAAGGTGTAATCCTGGAATATGGAGATTCCACCAGGGTACTGCTACTTTGAGGCCTCCCTGGACACCTAGCAGCTCCTCACCATGGGGTACTTTGATTCCATCATTGCGTTGCTAGTTGTCCACAAACACCTGTTCTGTAAAGGCAGTCCATGTCTTGGTTTGTGAGGCCGGTAATAATCATGGCTCCTTCTTAAGAGGCAATTACTGACCATGGTAGGTCTTTTATTCTTAAAAGCAAAAGCTGGAATCCTCCCATCTGTTAATACCTGTTAATCTTCTGAACTGCTGCATGGAACAGACTGGTTTTTTAGTTTTTGTTTTCTTTTGACATATGATGTGAAAATCCATTTTTACAGCTATGCAGTTGTGTGGGAAGCTTCAGAAATAAAGGTTACAACAGAGTCCCTCCCAAACCTTTTAGGGATATTTCAAATGATGTTGAGAGTTTGATGAATGTTGATGGAAGTCTGATACACGTTCCAAGGACTGAAATGCGGGCCTTTACAACAAATCAGAAAAAGGATCAAAAATGCCTAAAAGCTCTAACACCCATTTTTTAAAAACGCTTGCAAAAGAGAATTATTGAAAAATACTATCTGGAACTTTATCATGATTAAGGAAGCATCTGAAAGTAAAGTTGCTTGGCAATTTTGAGTTACCCTCCAACTAAAAAATCTGTTTAATGGACTTTAAAATGCTTTTGTATTTGTGTTTAAAAAGTATACATTTCTATCTGTTTTGACAGCCTAAGTACCAGGCCCTAGCCAGATAAAATCTGAAGTGACTAAGGCAGTGCTTCTTAAATAAGAGCAAATTGGAACTGCCATCCCAAATCACTACATCTCTTCTGGCAAGACTAGATTAGCACTAACTCTTATCTGCTGAAGGAGTCAACTCAAGCTTGGAAAGAGCCAATCTGGATCATTCTGCAAGGACAGTGTAAAACCAGAAAAGGACCCCAGAATTCTGTTCTTTGGTCAGCCCACATAGACTGGAGAATCTTGCAGAGGTGATGTCTTTAACACTAGGATACATTTAAGAAGAAAGCATGACTCTAGTTTCTTCTCTGTCTCTTTAGATCAGCTCAAAATAAACAAGCACTTGCCCTCATCGACCTCTAAAGGTGAGTTACTGTTAACTTTCTTACCTGCTCTTGCTTTCCATCTCCTCTTTGTCTCATTCAGCTACCTGCCTTTGGTTCTGCTTCTGGCCTGTTGGAATTGGTGTTGGAGCTTGGTTCCTGTTCCTTTAGACCCTGGATTTTTCTTACAGATTCTAATTTAGTTTATTCTCTGGCTTTCTATGCTCTGGGCTATCCTAGTGTTTGCTCTCTTGAAGCTAATTTCCAGCACAGTCCACCTGGCTGGACTGGCTGTTTTCTCTGTGCCTTCAAGAGTATATGTGCGTGTATGGGGAGCAGGGAGGGGGTATGTGCACGGTTTGGATAATCTCTCACAAAATGGGACAGAGAAAGGTAGATCTAAACAGAAACAAGGGGAAGGAAGTGATGCATTTGCTACTCCTTATTAACCATCCAGAGGTTTGAGGCAAATTCTTAATTACATGTTTACTTTCCTGCCAAGAATTTTATCTCAGCTCTCAGATTTTGCTGCCACCTGGTGCTAAAATGTTCCAGGTAGTGATGACTAAATAGTTTGACAAACTCCAGAAGTATAACCTAGATTCAGAGATAACACAAATCAGGATACTGGATGCTTAACGTAATAAATAAAAGATGTAATATGGAAAAAAAAACCTAATTTGATATAATATAATCACTTAGGAAATGAATGTAGTATACATGTCAGAACAAATTTATAAGAAGCAATAATAGTAAATTACAATGTGGTTCTGAGATGTCACCATCTCCTGGAAATACGGTCCCCACTTTAGCTGTCACTCCTGAATATGACAGAATACTTCGTGTTCACACACATTAACAACAAATAATTTCTCTCAGTTAATGCCCCCCACCCTAATTTAAAATGGGA
The DNA here is from genome assembly GCF_009834535.1 of Camelus ferus. NCBI lineage: Eukaryota > Metazoa > Chordata > Mammalia > Artiodactyla > Camelidae > Camelus > Camelus ferus. The sequence continues at coordinate 47,407,202 of NC_045699.1, read as the reverse complement.
GGGGACATTTAACTTATACCTCCTATAAGTTAAGATAGGCTAATTTTGCCTAAGATTTATTTGTGTTTCACAGAAACTGTTCTTTCCATTTTTAGCTTTCATTGTTCTGCCATTTCTCCCCATTCTTCATCCTGCCATCCTTGCTCTCCATTGCTTCTTCAGGCAGGATTTGCTTCCATTGCTCCTGACTTTTCCAAAATTATGTTCATCCCTATTCTTCCACTCACTGTCTTGGAAGAGATTTTTCCTTCCAGCTGATAATATATCATGCAGCCAATGTTTCCTAGCCTAACTTTTAAAGGAATACTGTCCTATTGAACTCCAAACTAGAGCAATACTTCACTCATTTAGCTTTTGAGTCCCAGGTGTGGAGGAATGTTAGAAGAATTCCCCCAAACCCAAGCAAGAGCAGTTTGGTAGTGCCATCCATCTGTGGCAGATTGTATTTTCTACCCAAAAGAATAATTCCCATCCCACATGCTCTTGCTTATGTGACATTGACAGCCCTTCCGCAGAGAAGTGGAATCTATGCCCCCCTTCCCTAGAAATAATGAACCAGGTTTGTGGTTGAAAGGAGTGACACAGTATGACTTACAAGGTTAGATTATAAAAAGGAATAAAGTCTTTGCCTGGCTGTCTTGAGAGGCTTATTTTCAGAACTTACCCACCAAGCCATGAGGAAGCCCAAACTATCTCAGGCAGAATGGGGAGGTCACTTGTACAAGTGACCCAGCTGAGGTCCTGGCCACAGCCAGCAGCAACTCTGAAGATACCTCTAGATGATTCCAAACCCCAACTATCAAGACACCTTCAGCTTTCAAGCCCTGGATACCAGAGGCCTCAGATATCAGAGAACAGAAATAAGCCAGCCCTGCTGTGCTCTGTCAAAATTCCCAACCAACAGAAACCACAAGTGTAGTAACATTTTGTTTTATGCCACTAAGTTTTGGTGTAGTTTGTTACACAGCAGTACTGACAGAAATATATCCTCTTCAGTGTGTTCCTCACAAGTCATGAGCAGGTACCCTAAGATGTGTGGGTACCAGCTCTCCTTGATCTCATGATCTTCCTTGCCCAGAGCTTGAGCAGCCTTTTCTGCTGTTTTGGGGGGTTTTATTTCTGGCATCCCAGAAGCCCCACCATTAATTTTAGAGACTGTTTCTCCATTTACCCTAGAAGATTTGGAACTTCATAGTAAATATTTCTGTCTCACTCGCTTCTGGCCCATTTCTCATGTTATCTATTCTTGACTTCTCATTCCACCGTCTGCTCCTAGAATCCATATCTTCTTGGGATGAGTGGCAGTGGGAATTTTACCTCCCCAGGAGAGACTCCAGCCTACCCAAAGGAGTGTGGCTTCACCTGCTGGTTCCCACAAGACAATGATAGCATCGATGGCCCAATATCAGTATTTTCTTGATTGTTACAAAATGTATTGAGATAGTACTATATGCCAAGCTTTGTGCTAAACTCTCTACATACTTGTTTCAGTCCTCTTAATAACCTTTTAGAGTAACAACTAGCATTCCTCTCATTTTAAAGTAAGGAAAATGAAGAACAGAGAAGTAGGTAATTTGCTCTTGAGGCAAGACAGACTGTAAATGTTAGAGGGGGATTCAAATGAAGGTGGTCTAAACCCACAGCCCATGCTCTTAACCATGTGTCCCATATATAGGACATTGAATGATGCACATGCATTGAATAGAGTCCAATTTTTAAAGACTATTCCAGGGTGAGGCAAAGATCTTGCTTACATATTCCTCTTGCCTTTCTCTTCCTCAAGCTTCCTATTTCTGCACATAAGGGCACATGCATCTCTACAGGAATAAGCAACTACTTCTAGGTGAAGAACATCCAGTTTAATTCTCTACAAAGAAAATAAACATTTCTCCCCAAAGAAGCAACAAAATCTGTAGATGCATAATTTTGGCTGCTAAAACCTAGCCAGGACAACTTAGGTTATACCACAGTCGCTTAGCTTTTTAAGCTAAAATATCTGCATTCAGGTTACATCACAGATCTGCCCAAGAACAACGGGTGGAAACTTGTTTTAGATTTGCATAACTAAAGGGCCAATTCAGGGCTTTATCCTCTGAAACAAAGGACAAGCTGCCTCAAAGTGTCTTCTTACAGGGTAGAAACTGCTCACAGCAATTTAGTGAGTGTTTTGCACTGTTTTTCACCAACATAGCAGGGGTGTAGCAGGCTTCCTGGGAGCAGCTATAGCTCTTGCTCCAGGCCCACTATTGAGATTGCACTCAGCATTTTGATGTATTCCCAATATAGGGCCACCTCTTCCATGCATGGATGAGGAATAGACAGGTTACTGAAAATCCTGTGGGATTAGGGGAAGAGGTTCTATATTGCAAAACTATATTTTAAACATTAATAAAATCCTTGTTAAATATCTCTGTTCTTTCCCCAATTTTCCATTGTGGACAGCAGCTTTCTTTTCTCTTCAAAAAATCTTTCCCCTCTTGGCAGGGAGGGATAAATTAGGGGTTGGGGATTAACAGACACATGTTACTATATATAAAATAGATAAACAACAAGGACCTACTGTATAGCACAGGGAACTATATTCAATTTCTTGTAATAATATATAGTGAAAAATAATCTGAAACGAAAAATATGTATATGTATAAGTGAATCACTTTGCTGTACACCTGAAACTAACATTGTAAATCAACTACACTTCAATAAAAAATTACCAAAAAAACATTATTTCCCCTCCTTCTAGAATCATTCTCTAAACTCACATCCCTCTTCAGCCTCTCATTTCAAATCATCTCACCCCTGTTTCATAGTTTACTCTCCAATCTACACCTCAGATTCATCTTAGCACTCAGAAAGGGAATCTCTTTTCTAGAAGAGAGTAGAGTATGGTGTATGAAAATAAATTTTTTTCCCAGCCACAAATGCTTTTCTTTAACACGTACCTCTGTTTCAAGAATTCCTATAAATCAAATTTTAAATTGGTTTTAAAATCTTCTTTTTAAATAATGAACTAAATCAGACATTCAAAAGAATAAACAGAATGTATATATACATGGTAAAGAATGAAAAAATAATAATAACAAAACCTTGTGTACTGGATTATGCTAGGTCAACTTGATTAACTGAAAACTGGGTTTCCCAGTATCCTTTTCACTCTGTGACTCAGGGTTAGTGTTGGCCAAAAGAGGAGTTTGCACAAATATGGAGGGTGGAAGTGGAGATACAGCCATAATTCTCTGAAGGTGTTGCAGACAGATGTGGTGGTAGACAGACGCACAGGTTCCCAGCTTGTTTCAGCTTGTCTTTGCTGGCCTGCACTCTGCCAAAAGCTCTTCTTTCTAGCTGCTTACTCTGCTGTTCCAGATGTGGTTTCTTTTCTGAAGCCAAACAACATATGCTTTGGCACCTACTGATAGAGCAAATGCTTTTTTCTCAATGCCCACAGTAAAGACCACCAGAAACAGTTGTCTGACTCATCAGATCCAATGGTTTCTGGAACGTCTTGACACAGATGTACTATAGAAAAGCATTTGGCAAGTCTTTGTGGGCGAATCATAACACAGATCTTTTGAAACTTTGAAGCAAAATTAGGTCATCCTCTCCCAATTACTATCCTTCTTTTGAGAATCAGCTTCTGGATTACTACTGGGCCCTAGTAGAGACTAAACACTTGACTGAGCCACCAAGTTATCATGCAACCTGAACTGCCCATCACAAAGTGAGTGATGTCTGACCCAATAAGCTATAATACTGGGTATGCACAATATCACTTCATTATCAAGTGGGGTGATATCTAAGCAATCAGGCTCAAGCAGGTTCTGAAGACACAAGAAATTGTGTCAGTAAGTGGCATAGATTCCCCTGAAACCCACTTTGGTACATTGTCTCTTCTCTCTCAATCTGTACCTTTGGCCTCACGGTGTTCCTTATGACCAGGTGATTGAGGAAGGAAAAAATGGATCAGTTTATAGATATTTCTACCAAAAATACTGGCAGAAGTTGAAATTAGATGCCTACTGCACTACAGCTCCACTTAGGTATGGCTATGAAGGATGGTGTCGAAGAGAAGTCTTCCTGATGGGCAAAACTCCAAGAGGTACACCTGGTTGGTTAATTTGCCTGGAAGGAGAGATGAACAAAGATATTGATCTACATTAATTCATGAGCAATCGCTAACAGTTTGGACTTGGAAGGAAGATGTTTGAAGAATTGGAGGCAATGAGTTCTGGAGAAGAGATATGAGAATAGACCTCTTTGAAAGAGCACAGAATATGATATTTGTGTCCCAGATGAATGCTAACTAAAGAGAAACCTTACCAGAGAAAGATCTTAATCAGATAGACACAATGACCTGTTTTGTGGGTGCCTCTTTCCCTAGTCACTCCTGTTCTTGCCCGAGGCACTCATAAATAAAGTGGCCATGGCTGCAGGGATAGAGGCTGTCCATGTTGCTGACTACCTCCACTGCTGAGTCCTAACACCAACTGCAAAGATCAACACTGCTGAGTCCCAGTACCAATTCAAAGGCCAACACCAATCAAAGATATGGCACTGTTTCTCAGGCCACCTGGCATCAGGCTGATTACACTGAACCATTTCCACCATAGAAGGGGAAGTGCATTGTTCTTACTGGAATAGATACTTATTTTGGATATGGATTTGCTTTCCTTTCCTCATTGTTTCATCCAAAACACCCGTCTAAGTACGGACTTACAAAATAACCTATGCCCCATCATGTTATCCCATATAGCCTTTGACCAGGGAACTCATTTTACAGGGAATGAATGCAGTACCAGTCTTCCCACCACCTGGAAACAGTTGACCTGACTGAATTCTGCAATAGCATTTTGAAGATTCAATTTGGTGCCTGATGGATGGCAAAACTTTGCTATTCAGGATAGATGAAGTGGACTTTGTGTATCTTTTTATTAGGAGATGATTAGCATGTTTTTAGTTGTATGAAGAATAGTTTGATCATGTTATATAAAAGCATAGTCTTGTTGATGTTTTGATTTGGGAACTAAATACAGTTAAAGAAGTGTGTACAGATACCAAGTTGACAAGGGATGGACTATGCTGGATTGTGATATGTCAATTTGGATAAACTGAGAACTTCATTTCCTGTAATTCCATTTTTTGTGTGAGTTACAGTTGGCCAAGAGAGGAATTTGTGCTAGGTTTGAAAGGCTGAAGGGAACCTCTTTGAGGGTTATTGTGGTTAGATGTGGTGATGGGCAGATACACAAGTGCCTAGTGGGTCCGTATTGTCCTTTCCCATTAGCATTTAAACATGTCTTTCCAATCTTAAAAATCTCTCCCTTAACCTCATGTCCCCTTCCATATTGCCGTTTCTTCTTTCATGCTGTGTCCAATTTCATCTTTCTCCTCAGTCCTCTGCTATTGGCCTCTGTCACATCCTTCCCCTTAAAGCTGTTCTCATTCTTCTTCCCCTTATACTTAGTTTTTCTTTTTGGATTTATATTTCTATTACATGATGATGGTGCTCAAGAATATATCTATCCAGATGTCTCCTGAGTTTCATATCTGCATCTCCAGTGTTCTACTCAACACCACCACATGGATGATAAACAGGGACCTACAACTCGGTGTGCCCGTAACTAAATGTATCATATTTCCCCTCAAAACTATACCTCCTTCCTATCTCAGTGAATAGCGCCATCAACCACTCAGGTGCTCACACAAGAAACCTGTCATACTCCTTGCTTAGGTTTCCTTTATCTTTTGCCTGGATTATTGCAACAGTCATTCTTCCTAAAGTTGTGAAGCTCCAGTTAAATAATACAACTATAACGTACCATACAAATGCTGTGGTTTACCTTCAGTGTAGAGCTATATTAACTCTGAGAATGTGGGGCAATACATTTCCACTTTATGGGAGAAGTTGCAGCTGATAATGGGCTATGGTGAACATAAGAAAAACATACTTGCACGATAGTGGACATTGTCAGTGTTAGACCTGGTGACAATGCTATTCATTCCACAAATATTTATTAATTTCTGACCATGAGTTAGGAACTGTGCCTACAGGCTATGCTTCCAGAGCACTGATTGACCGTGTACTTTTTCTGGGTCCTGCTCATGTAGAGGATACAAAGATGAAAAAGTCATGGCCTCCTTGCTTAAGGGGCTCTCAACTGTCTTTAGGCACGACCTATATCAAACGATATATCAAACGATATCAGAGATGACCCCTCCTAGCTCTGAACTCCTCCCACAGGCAGTGCTGCTGTCAAGTTCCTTCCAGGGCCTATTATGTTCAAAGAATAAATTAATTTCAGAGGAAAAGAAGAAGTCAATCTAGAGACATATGTAGGCTGTTGTCTAGATGCAAGGATTTTGGAAAACCACCACCAATTAAAAAAGCTACATGCAAGGATTCTTTTCCAGTGACACACAGAGACACCTCCTCGGGACCTGAGTTAAATTGGAAGCAATCTCAGTAATGAAGTCAGCCTTGTGCTTAGCCCATTCCCAGAACCTCGGGGTTAATTATGAGAAGAAAACCTATTTATTCTGGGACATCACCACTTTGGGATAAATTCCTGGAAGCCATCCGAAAAGCAAAGGGAAGATTTTTCTCAGAGTCTCTACTCTGGATTTCTGAGAAAGAAGTGTTTCATGTTTGGCATGTCAAGTTGGTTTTAATTTTAGTCCATGTATTTGCCCCTTACTTAATTCTCTTTGAGCTTAGTTCTCCCTGTCCGTCCAGTGGCCTAGGTGTCCTGTGGGAGGGTAATTCAACCTTTCTCCTGTCTTCCTCAGATATCATCTTTCCCCAAGCACATTCTTCGTATTATTAGTTACACAATAATAAAAATAATATTTATATAGTACATTACATTTCATAAAACTCTTTTCATGTGTTTTAGTTCTTTCAGCTCTAATAGCAATGCAGAGAGAGCCATGAGGAACCTGAGGCTCAGAGAAAAGTAACTTGTCTAAGATCTTATGGCTGTGGGATGACAGAACTCACAAAGAATCCAGATATTCTGTCACCTTCTTTCTACTATTTTCCTTACTGTCCATCCACTGACCAAAGTAATTTCTAGCCCTAATCCGTTTCAAAATTATTCTGACATCTGAATATTGGAGCCAAGGAACACTGATATCTTTCCTGGAGACTAGCTTGGTTGTAGGGACCCAGGAAACCCCCCATAAGGCAGGATCCCCAGGGCGTACCAAGAACAAGGATAGGCAACAGTCCTGAGTCAGCAGTTCTCAACTTTGACTACATACTAAAAATACCTGGGGAGCTTTAAACTACTGAAACCTGGGTTCTAGCCCCAGAGATTTTTTTTTATTGTATTGGTCTTGGGGGCAGCAAGGCCATTAGACGTATAAAAAACTCCCCAGGGGATACTAATATGAAGCCGAGACCGAGAAACACTGCCTGAGTGCTTCTACAGGTTTACCTGTTCTTTGTGGGACCCGTGGAACCAGTCTCCCTTTCTCTCTCTTTTCTAAATGCTTATTATACCAATCACATATGATTGTTGAATAAAACCTAGACAATACAAGAGGCAGGATCAAGATGGCAGAGTAGGAGGACCCTGAGCTCACCTCCCCACAGCGAACTCATCAAAACCACAACTACATGAGCAACTCTCACTGAGAATGACTTGAAGTCTAGCAGAACAACTCTTCCACCAAGCCTGTAAAGAAAGACCCACACAGAGTCTGGGAGGAGGGGAGGAGAAGTGATCTAGTCAGGACTCGCACCCCTGGTGGGTGACCCAGAAGAGGAGAGTGTATCACAGGCTAAGGGATCCTCCCTAGGAGTGAGGGGTTCGAGGCCCGTATTAGGCACCCCCGCCCTGGGTTCTGGCACTGGGAAGGTGAGCCTCCTTAGCTGGTTTGAAAACCAGTGGTGCTTACTGAAGAGCTGTAAGAAACGGAGGCTCTGCTCTTGAAGAACACACGCCCAGACCTGCCTGCTGCCAGTTCCAGCGGTGGAGACAGCCGACTGAAACTGCCTGGTGCTCTGGCGGCATGCCGAGACCGCCCCAGCCTGCCCTCCACCACGCATTAGGGTCCTGCTCCAGCCCCTCCAGCTCCAGCGCTGCTCCCTGCCAAGGCAGAGGCCGCCATTGCCAGTGTGTGTGTGCACACCTGGGGGGAGCTGACCCAGCTCACCTGGCCCTACCTCTAGTTAGGGTGGAGACTGCCATTGCCGGCAGGCACTTACTCCAGAGAAGGAGCTCAGTAGTGTGACTCCAACCCCTCTGACCCCAACTCGACCTTTAACCCAGGCACACACTGGGGTAAAGGTGGAACCAGCTCAGAAGTGCAGCCCCAAGCCCTCAGGCCCCGGCCATGCTCCCAACCAAGGTGGAGGCTGCCATCACGCTGGGGAGAAGCCCAACGTCCTCAGGGCTCCTGCTCCAACCCCTCCGGCCTCAGCCCCTCCCACAATAAGGCTGTGACTGCCTTTGAGCCTAGGAGAAACTTCAGCTTGCTTCTGGCCCCAGATCTAGCCCACGACTCCAGCCCTACCTCCCACCAAGGTGGTGGCTGCCAGTGCACCCTGGTGGAAGACATAGCCCATACTCACTTCAGATCCAACTCTCCCACTAAAGCCACTGGGCACATGCAGACTGCATAGGGATACTCCCACATAAGGACATTCCTTCAAGACAGGGATAGGTAACTGTTTCACCTAATGTCATAGAGACAAACAGAGAGAAGTAAACAAAATGAAAAAACAGAGAAATATGTTTCAAATGAAAGACCAAGATAAAAAAAAAACCCTTGATAAAAACTTAATGAAACAGAAACAAATAATTTACATGATGAAGAGTACAAAGCAATAGTAGTAAGAATGCTAACTGAACTTGGGAAAAGAATAGATGAACATAGTGAGAAATTCAATAAAGTACTAGAAAATATATATATAAAAAAAACCAGTCAGAGGCTGAAGAATAAAATAACTGAAATGAAAAATACAATAGAAGGAATTAACAGCAGATTAGGTGATACAGAAGAATCCATAAGTGATCTGGAGGATAGAATAGTGGAAATTACCTGATTAGAACAGCAAAAAGAAAAACAAATTAAAAAAAAAATGAGGCTAGTTTAAGGGACATTCAAAACAGCATGGTACTGCCACAAAAACAGACACATAGATCCTTGGAACAGAACAGAGAGCCCAGAAATAAACCCATGTGTCTATGGTCAATTAATTTATGACAAAGGAGGCAGGAATACACAATGCAGAAAAGACGGTTTCTTCAATAAGTGACATTGGGAAACCTCAACAGCTACATGTGAAAGAATGAAATTAGAATGTTTTCTCACACCATCTACAAAAATAAATTCAAACTGAATTAAAGACTTAACTGTAAGGCCAGAAACCATAAAACTCTTAGAAGAAAACATAGCCAGTATACTCTTTGACATCAGTCTTAGCAATATCTTTTTGGATCTGTCTCCTCAGGCAAGGGAAACAAAAGCAAAAATAAACAAATTGGACTTAATTAAATTTAAAAGATTTGGCACAGAAAATGAAACTCAACAAAACAAAAAGGCAGCCTATTGGAAGAAGGTATTTGCAAATGATGTCTGATAAGGGGTTAATATCCAAAATAGATAATGAGCTCATACAACTCGGTATCAAAAAAAAAAAAAAGCCAATTAAAAAATGGGCAGAGGACTTGAATTTTCCAAAGAAGACAAACAGATGGCCAACAGGCACATGAAAAGATGCTCAACATCACTACACATCAGGGAAATGCAAATCAAAACCACAGTGTGATATCACCTCACACCTGTCAAAATGGATATCATCAAAAGACAACAAATAAGAAGTATTGGTGAGGATGTGGGAAAAAATGAACCCTAGTACACTATTGGTGGGAAAGTAAATTGATATAGCAACTATGGAAAACAGTATAGAAGTTACTTAAAAAATTAAAAATAGAACTACCATATGACCCAAGCAGTTCCACTCCTGGGTATATATCTGAAGAAAATCAAACCACAAATTCAAAAAGATATGTGCCCCTCTATGTTCATAACAGCATCATTTACAACAGCAAATATATGGAAGTAAACTAAGTGTTCAACAACAGATGACTGGACAAAGAAGATGTGAGATATACAGTGGAATATTATTCAACCATGAAAAAGAAAAAAGTTGCCATTTGCAGGAACATGGATGGCAATGTGCCAGGGACTGCACTAGGCACTTAGTCTAGTCTTCTATTGGCTATCTCTCATAAAGTCTCTACAGTGGCATTATTATCCCCATTTTACAGATTATCCAACTCTCATGGAGTGCTTTAGTTCACCTGTTAAAACATGGATTGTGTCATGGTTTTACTCAGCAATGTGTCTCAGAGCCTAGTTCAGTGCCTTGCACTGTGCCTAGCAGAGAATAGGCACTCATCATACTAGTTGATGGATGAAGGAATCATTAAATCATATGTAGTTTCATTAATTCATACTGCCTCTGGCTGATGCGGAGATGCTTTCTCCAGAGGAAATTTGCTTCCTGGGCCTTCATTCTCTGGCAATGACTGCTTATATCTAGTGATCTGATGGCTCATGAAAATGTATCTATGTTCTTTTCATTCTCTAGGGCAGTGGTTCTCAAACTGTAGCCCCTGGTCCAACATTATTGGTGTCACCTGTGTGCTGCTTAGAACTACAAATTCATGGATCCTTCTCCAGACCTCTGAATTAGAATTTCTGGGCATGAGTCTCAGGAAACTGTGCTTGAATTAGCTTTCAAGATGATTCCAATGAATGTTAAAATGAATGTTAAATTTTGAGAATGATGGGGAATAAATGAATTTCTTCTTGTCCTGAGACTCACAATAATAGTTTAGCTTGGCTGATTGGGTGTCTGGAGGAGCCATTTACAGAGATTGGGAGGACAGGAGGGGCAAGTTTGGATGGAGATTTTGGTTTGGAATATTAAATTTGGAGTACCTGTGGGATAGCCAGGTGAAGATATCTGGAGGCATCTGGAAGAACTGAGTTAGAGATGATGATTTGGGAGTGCTAGTTGAAGCCACAAGTAAGAGTGCCCAGAATAGTGGGAAGCAGGAGAGAAGAGGAGGGCCATTGGCAAACCCTAAGTAATAGCATTCTTTAAGAAGAGTTGGGGAGAAGTGCTCAGAGAAAGAAGGATCTGAGCAGTCATTCCTCCTGTGAATGACTTGCATTGGAATGTTTGTCTCGTCTTCCCCTCTGGATTATAAGCTCTTTAAAGACAGGGACTGTGTAAACTTTAATAGGTCCCTCAAACAAAAGTACATTGCTGCACAGCCTGTGAATAATCAATGAATTCCTACCAGGATTCTGCTTTGCAGAAATCCAATGTGATCAGAGCCACAAGCAGGATGTTTCCCCAAAAAACACTTATATAATTTCCCAATGGACAGTGTGGCAGATTAAAAATAAGTGAATAAATAGAGGGCATCATGTGTAATCCTCTGATATCTATGCTAATCACATTAATCAGAGTGAATTAATTACACCTGAAAACAGATGCAAAGTTAAATTCCTTAGAAAATCAATTCATTAAACTCATATTGGAATGCATAGTCAACAACCTCCATGTTTAGAAACTATCAGCGTGATTTGTGGCAACTTCTGATTTACTAACGAAACTGCTTAAAACATTTTTAAAGGCAATTACAATTACTGTCTGGCATTTGATGGGAAGAAATCTTGTCAGCATTGTCCCTTGTGTGTCAACTGTCACAATTTTCTAAAAATTTTGAGGCGAAAAATAGGCAGGCTCTACTATTTGCTAGCCTCGATTAGGGTTAATTCAATGTGTGTCTGCAAATAATAGTGTTTAATGTAATCTCTCTAATTACAGATAAAACGCATTTTCAGTCATGCTCATCACTGACAGTATTTTGGGATAAGTTAAACTGACAGCTGCTTTCTAAAGGAAAGGGAAAAAAAACAAACCTTCCTTGGGGTTGTGTTGATTTTCCCTCTCTCTCTCTCTCGGGCATTGAAGTTCAGAAAAATATGAAACTAGATACTTTGGCTCTAGATACCAACTTTGAAAATCATGACATAGTCTGTCTCTTAGGAATTTGTTATGGTTTCCATCTTCCACCCCCATCGATAAATATCTAACTTGAATTCACTCAGCAAGCATTTCTAAGAGTTTCTGGTGAATTAGGCATTGTGTTAGGCACTACGGATGATTCTACCAAGACTGCCCTCCACAACTGGCTTCAAGATCCAAGTCAAGCTTCCTACTATACTAGACATGATAGTTCAGTGCCACTGCATTTATAGCCCCTTCAGAGTTAAACTACTCAAGTCACAATATTTTCTGATGATCAATGCATGTTATGCTTCAACCACAGCTAACTGATAGGGCTGGGAGATGGAAAATATATCTGAGTTCTACTTCCAGAGCAACACCAGAAATAGAGATGACACCAGCAGTACAGCAAGACAGTCCATTAACAGCACTAAGCAATCAGAAGTGGGAACTGGAAGCCAAAGCTAATGCAAAAGTTGGCATTATTTGCAGATATCTCGAGGAGGTCTTTGAACCTTCCTATCCCTATTAGTGGAATAAAAAACAATCTTTTCTAGATCCCAAAGAGAAGACACCCCAGCTAACATGTGGATTATAATACCAATCAGACATATTCTAGGACCAGTCCTCTGTTCAAGCCATCCTAAAGTATCACCTATCATGATACCACCCTTGATTCTTTTCCAAGTGGAAATTTTCACCCATAAAGCCACTTTCAGGGGCCAGACAATATTAATGTTGTCTCTAGAAGGCCAGTGTCAAATGCCATCTGAAAGGAGAGAGTGGCATATTGGACATAGTACCCAGATGACACTTTCACCTATGTCCCATTGACAAGAACACAGTGCCAAGAGTACCACTAGCTGCAAAGAACTCTGAGAAGTGTGTTTATCCTGAGCAGCCATGTGCCCAGCTAAATATTCCACTTCTATGTAAAAAGGTTTGGCAGCTTCTTATAATGTTAAACCTCCCCAGGAATTCCACTCCTAGGTATTTACTCTAGAAAAATGAAACATGTTTGCATAAAGACCTGTAGGTAAATGTTTATGGCAGCTCTATTCATAATTGTATAAAGCACAAGAAGATGCCATTTTATAGCAGAGGCAACTCTCCTACCTTATTGTTGAGAGTGTAAATTGGTGCAACCACTTTTGAAGAATATTAGTATATCCAGTAAAGGAGAAGATTTACATACCACATAACCTAGCAAGTCTACTTCTTGGTAAGTCTAGAACAGTGATTCTCAAACTTCACAGGCATCACGATCACCTGGAGGGCTTGTTAAAACACAGATTGCTGAGCCTTACTTATCCCCAGAGATTCAGTAGGTCTGTGGGTGGGACCTGAGAATTTGCATTTCTAGCAAGTTCCCAGGTGACCCTGATGCTCCTGGTCCTGGGACCACACTTTGAAAACCACTAGCCTAGAGAAATTCTTGCCTGTGTTTACCAGGAGACATGTACAAAAACATTCCTGATATTATAGCTTGTAATAGCAAGAACATGGAAACAACTTAAATAACCATTGACAGGAAAGTAAATAAAGAAATTATAATGTATTAAAAGAAGTACTATAAAGCAGTGAAAATTAATGAATTAGAGCTATATGATATCATAGATAAATAAAATTTTGAACAAAGAAAAAATTAGTTGCAGAAGAATATATACTTATGATACAACTAATATAAAATCTTAAAAGTAAAACTCTAAACAATAAATTGTCTAGGAATATATAATATATACATATGCAATGATAAACCAAAATTCAGGCTGTTTCGGAGAAGAAGGGAATATGACTGGGGAAGCATAGAGATTCCAATAGTTCTAGAGTTCAGTGGTAAGTTCATAGATGTGTGTTATATTATTGTTTTATGTGTATAAATTATTTTACAATTATTTTTGATTTTAAATTGTTTTTATTTTTTGTATATATGAAACATTTTACTTTTTTCTTCTCAACTTTATTCAATTCTTCAATTTTTCAATTTCTTTTCAGTTTTATTTTTCCAGTTTCATATTATGTTAATTTCCCAAGGAATCTCTTGGAAATGTAAAAAGCAAAAATGCAAATATAAGGATGTACTCTATATTTTTAAGTAAGAAGAAAAACCTAAGTATGGACATATGGACAATGAAACATATGAAAGCAGCTATGTTAGGATAGTATACTTACACATGTCTGTTTTTACATATACCTGTAAACACCTTTGTATAATTCTGAACAATTGATTAGAAGCTATTAGGATAAATGAACAGGGATGAAATGGTCAGGGGGGAAGAAATTAGGATTTCAGGACTGAAAGGCGGAGAATGTATTAAGAGAAACATAGATTCAATGAATGGGCAAAATGAAGTCCAGTCTGCTGGGAAGAGAACAGCTCTGAGATAGTTGAGGACCACCTGGTTCTCTGCATTGCTCCAGCATCTCTCTGCAGGGACAAAGACAGCAGATGCTGGGGGTGATGAGGCTGGTCTTTGTGGGTTTCCCAAACATAGTCAGAAGGGGACAGAGAGGTGGTTGTAGAATCCGAAGAAGGACGACTTTGGTGTTCTTGACTATAGAGCCTAAGTGTAAGTTTTAAATTACCTGGAAATTGGGAAGTTGGCTGGAGACAGGAAAGAACTGTCAGCAGTTGAATGATTAAAGTCCATTCTGAGCACAGAGAACATTTGTATTTAGAGGGGAAAACACCAGAAAGGGATTCCAAAAGTGGAGCAGGGCTTCATTATTTAAAGGTTCAGTGGGTCTAAGGCTGGTGAGGGACAAAGTAAGAGTACCTGAGACAAAACGGTGGGGGCCTTGAGTCAAGGAGTCTGAAGACCTAGGAGGACAGGTGGTAAGTTTGACAGAAAAGAGAGGATGAGGTTGAGCCATTGTACAGGCCAGTAGCTCTGGTGCTTGGGTAGAGTTTTTGACCACTTGCTGATGAGCAAGGAACTGAAGGTAAATGATCTCTGTGCTCCACAGAGGAGCAAGCATCTAAAAACTAAGCCCCAGGAAGACTGCCAGGGGTTGCAGCCTTTGTGTTCAAATCTCATGGGATCGTGGGCAAGGTACTCAACCTCTCCTAGCCTCCTTCCCCATTTTCAGACAGGGGAAATGACACCTTCTCAGAAGTAGTAAGCATTAAATGAGACCACGTATGAGTGTATCTACTGGGGTGTCTGGCACACACAGTAGATGCCTAATAGATGTTGAGCCTCCTTTTCAACTCAGATCAAATCCCCTTAGAGCCCCAGCATAGGGGATGGCCAGCATCACAGCAGGTAATCGGATAAGGAGCCAGTGATCCTTGGGCTCACTGTTGGAGCTATGAAATGGGCAGAGATAAACAATGAAACAAGAATGCTCATAACACTAGCCAAAAAGAACACATAAACAAAAAGCATGGTTTATGTTAGTGTCACAGCACAACTCAGAGATGACCCCAAGGAAGAATTTTCTGAAGTACCTTTTGAAGAATTTTACTTTTGGTCAGGGATGTCAGATAACAGAAGGTGCAAAAACCCTCTTTGAAATTTGATGAGATTTTCAACCCACTGGGCAAAGTATGGGCTTTTTCAAAGAAAAGTAGTTGAACAAGATGATGGACCATTTAATATTCTTAGATTTTAGTCCATTTCGTTTTTGATTTTAGTCTTTTCCATTTCCCTTCTAGTCCCAGAACAAAGGTTTATAAGCAGCTTGCTCATGGAGCAACCTCGGGTGCCTCTTGAGAGAAGGAAATAGGGAGGGTCTGAAGTCAGGGCTCAAGGCAAAAAACAAAAAACAAACAACAAAAAAGAAATCACATACAATCAAGATTATCCTTGAAAAAAAATTTACATTATACTTAAGCTCAAAGGTTGACATTTAGCCAAAATAATCAAAAGCAGTCTTGAGAAGATAGTATTTTTATGCCCATATTCATACCAGCATTATTCACAATAGCCAAAAGGGGGAAGCAAATCAAGTGTCCATTGACAAATGAATGAATAAAAAAGATGCAGTATATACATACAATGGACTATTATTCAGCCTTAGAAAGGAGGGAATTTCCGACACAGGCTACAACATGGATGAATCTTCAGAACATTATGCTAGATGAAATAAACCAGACACACACACACACACACACACACACACACACACACACACACACACACACACACACAAATAAGCTAGACACAATAAACCAGACACAAAAGATACACTCATATGAGATATCGAGGGCAGTCAGACTCAGAGAGACAGAAAGAAGAATGTTGGTAAGCAGGGCTGTGGGAGGGAAGGTATGGGGAGTCATTGTTTAAGGGGTATAGATTTTCAGTTTTGCAAGATGAAGTGTTCTGGAGGTTGGTTATACAACAGTATCAATGTTCTTAACATCACATAAAAATGGTTAAAATGGTAAGTTTTATGTATATTTTACCACAATTTAAAAAAATGTCAACAGTTAGCTGCATTTGTGCATTTAACTTACAGAAATTCAACCACAGGCATATTTCCCTTATTTAGACCTGAACTTCCTTGCCTCCCTCCCCATTCAAACCAGACTTTTGTCCCTAAAGTCCCCAAGGAAGAGCTTCCCTGCCCCACTCCTCTCTCTTTTTTTCCTTTGGGCCAAGCACTTATATCTGAGTTTGTGTGCAAGATGGTGCTCCACTAAATCTCTCTTTCTTTTCTTACTAACCACATTTCACAGTTGAGGAATTGAAGGTACTGGCAAGAAGCAGGAAGGAAGGTTTGGCTTCTGGACCACACACGGCACTTAGATGTCACAGAAAATACTTTATGCATGAACTAATGAAGTAAATCATGAGAGCTCCCACATTTATATTTTTGAGCAAAAAACTCACACAAAAAACCATATATGCACTAACTCGGAATATATGATGTTTGGGGCAGAGTTGAATAAAGTTGCATTTGCATTGCCCACAGAGAGGTTTCCAAGCAATGTAGAAGTAATGGTTTCCACAAGAAGGCAGAGGGCACCAATCAATCTTTGAGAACTTTAACTATTATTCTTCTAAATTCTGGTTCACAAACAACTGATAGCCCAACATCTTGATCTAGAAACAGATCCTTCATACCCCTAAATGATACTTGCAGGCAACAAATTGTGAGCTCCACTTAAGTTACATGCAGTTGAAAGAAAAACAGCTCCATTCACTGTGCCTGCTTGTGTCTTCCCAAAGCACCCAACTGCACTTTGCCCGCGGGAAGTAGTCAATAAATGGGTATTGAATTTAGAATGTCCTTCTTCTCAGTGAGGTTTAATATATTTCCAATTCAGAATGCCTATTAATTTTTCAGCATTAGTAGGCCTTTTAAAAAATCCATTTGGGATATGTTTAAGAGTTCACAGCAAATGCTATTATATAAATGATTAAGAAAATACTGTTAAATGAAGCATGCTTATTCAACACACCAGTAGCCATTGATAAAATGTAATTTAATTTAATCATTTAAATTTACACTGTTAATGTACAAGAGCATTTCTTTCAAACACAGGTTAACACACACTAAAGAGCAATGCTGTTAGAAGAGCAGAGAAACTTTGGAAAACTCTGCTGTCTGAAATAAAAGCAAGGCACTCTCCATAAACAGCTGGTGGATTCCTGATTTCCGCCCACAGAAGGCATGTTCGCACTGAGAGAGCTCTCCCACAACGGAAGAATCACCTGCTTTAATTCTTGCTGTCCTCTTCTGAGCTAGATTGGTCATCCACTCTGTATAAACTTGTGTGTCAACAATAAGACAAAAAAGAGAGTTGAACTGATAGATGACTTGGGGGGGCTCTCACAGTTGTGATAACTATGGAAGACAGAACACTGGCTATAATCTTTACTTTCGGCACTAGTGTCTGGACCTATAACTAAAAACCTTCTTCATTTCTTCCAACAAATCAATATCGGCTAAAAAGTCTTTTTCCTTAAATCTGATGAGTGTAAAAATAAAAAGTGACAGCATTCCTCTAGGGCTCTGTATTTTTGTTTTGTTTTGTTTTTCCTTTACAGACATGACAAAAAACAAACAAAACAAAACCAAACAAAACAAAACAAAACAAAAAGGATTAATGTTCCAAGACTAACTGCACAAAAGGGTTATGTATGCACAGTATTTCTGATTTATTCAAATTCAATTTGAATTTGGTCTGAAGCTAGTTTGTATGAAATGTGAGCTTTCCTGGTATCTAATAATGTTTATTATGTTTGCATATAAGCTCAAAAATTATTGGAAAAGTACTACTTTATTCTTGGTAAAATGTGAATATTAGTGGTTATTTTTAAAAGCCTGTTTTCCCATAGATGCAGTAAGAGTAAAGAGACTATGGAAAGGAGAATTAGGTCCTAGTCTTGATTCTGTTACCAGCTGTTTGACCTTGGGTAACTCTTTATCCCTTGCTGGGTCCCAGTTTTCTCCTCTATGAATTTCAGGGGAGATGGACTAGTTGACAAGTCAGGCCGCTTGTAAGTCTAACATTCCAAGATTCTAACATTCCAGATCCTATCATCTTGATATAAAAATAATAATCTTTCATAAAAGCTCACAAAACATAATACATGATCAAATAAGAATGACTCTTGGAAAAAAACATATGATTTTCTATCTGGGTTATCCTTTGCAGCAATTAGGCAATTCATTTGGCATTTGTTTGATTGTATAATTTAATGACAATATAAACAGCATAGTTTTGTTATTTGTCCTTTAAAAAGACTGAAGCAAAAATGATTTAAAGCTAACAAAAACTACTATAACATCAGTCTGACATTCAAAGTTTGTTTCTTAGCAAAATGGCCAGAGATATTTTGACTTGATACAGAGTATATAATATAAAGACTTTTAGACCTAAAAATCTTCAAACATTATTTGAATTTAGCAAAACATAAGCAAAGTTTTAATATCAAAGTGCTAAACAGTACTGCCTTAAAAGTCACTGCAAATGAACCATAAAATAACAGCATGGGAAGTAACACTTATGGTACAAATGGTTAATAAAAAGACACATTATAAATATATATATGTAACCTGCTATATTTATATATATATTTGCTTATTTAGTTTCTAATTGGTGTATCCAAGTTCACTGTGAACACCCCATTTAAGTACTCTGTAACTCAGCTTCTAGGAGCTGGTGGTCTTGCAATAAATACAGGCAAAGCTATTACAATATAACGTGCATACAAATGTTTATACAAATAAGGACACTATGCAACAAATCATCTCATAATAATATGGCATCAACAGTATAAACATACAAAAGGGAGTACGAACACGGAATGTTGAAACGCAGCCCACTAATCCTTTCTAGTATTCACATTCATACTATTTTTTTAAATAAGACTTGCTTGCTCTCCAAAATTGTCTCTTTAACAGATAAAAAATTAAATGATATATATTCAAAAAACCTTATTATCCCTGGTGCTTACCCTGTATGATCCATTCCTAATTATTTGCATGTTAACTTACTGAATGCTCCTGGGGCTTCTGAATGAATGTGTCAGTCAGTTGCTATAATTGAAGAAAGTTTAGGGAATTCTGGCTGGATTTATAGAAAACAACAAAAAAATGCTATACGCAATCCATCTCATAACCTGAGCCCCCTTCAGTACAGTTGGACAGTCAGGGCAGGGATCTGGATCCATCAAGAATGGCCCAAAATCTTGGATGGACCATACCTCAGAAGGGTTCCATAGGGCAGGTGGACAAAGCCTCTGCTAGGAAAATTAGCATGTGCATTTGTTAACATGACTGCCTCCTTTTTATTTCCATATAAAATAAAGGAGAGTTAATAAACAAGACTTAGTAAGACAGCACTTTAAAAATTGCACTTGCATATGGAAGCGAACAGCCATTATCATTTTGCTATGTCTGATTTATAGGTAATCCTCCATCTTTCACTGTTTGTTAAAACAAAATAAAGGAAGAAAGAAAATAAGAGGGAATTTCTGCTTTGTTTGCACCACATACGTACCCTTGATACAAAAAATGTATTCTAAAGGGATCAATCTCAAGACACATCCTACCCTGGCGAACAGCCCTTGGCTGTTCTTGTTTTTAAATACAAACCAACTATAATTGTATTCCCCAGAAAGAGTTTTAAAAACAGTTATATTATCCTTTTTATTCCTGCTGGGATAGCATCGTCCAAAAGTGCTCTGTTAGCAATTTCTTAGAAAACCCTCATGAACTATATACCCCGCCTCCCGCCCTAACCCCAAAGCCTAAATATAAAACACAACCCCAACACAATACTCTGCAAGTTTTCTGGCTTTCAGTTGTAAAGAAAAGTGCCAGAAAAAAAAAAAAAAGTCTTTCTTTTCTACAGGAGCTGCTTTTTCTCTTAAGGAAGGGCAGAAAATGGTAGGTGTCCAGACCCATCCCTCTGGCTGCTTAGCAAGCGGCTGCTAGCTGATAACCAGGCAGCTCCCTGCTCAGGCTGCTCCTGCTCAGAAAGGCAGGGTGTCCAGGAAGAGCTTGTCAATAATGGAGGGTGGAGACACCAAGTCTTCCAGCTTCAGGTAGAAGATGCGCTGGAGGCCCAGGGTGCAGATCTTGCGCAGTTCTACCAGAGCACGCAGGACCTTGGGCTCGGCGGGCTCCAAGGCCTGTCCCTTGCTCTGGTGTTCTTTTAAGCTGCTCGTGATCTTGTTGCATAGCTCCTCCACTCTCTTTGGTTCTTTTAACCCATGTCGTTCTGCAGAGGGGTAGAAAATGGCAAACTGAGGAGGCAGTTACATCCTAAAAAACTTTGAATCCTGAATAAAGGCCTGTGTCCTGTTCTGCCAGTTGGGATGGCATTTTACAGTCAAAGTGCCCTCCCTCTCAGAGGTAGTTCATGGCCTTGGGTATTTAAATAGCACCAGGGGTTGACTCTCAGCCCTGTCACTTACTCACTGAGCCCCAGTTTCCTTATAAAATGAAGACAATAATCGTACCCAATCCAGGGCTTCTGGGAGGACCAGCTTGGGTGAATAACACAGACGACGCACACAATTCCCGGCACAGGGAGACACTGATTGAATGGCGGGGTGGTTATTATTTTGCACGCATCATCTGACTGAGGTCTGACGAAAGCCTGGTCAGGAAGGAACTCTTTTTCAGAGTGACATGGAAACACATCCAGGCAAATGAATTAATGGTCCATCTTGACAGACACTCGCTTGGTGGTGGTGGGGGGCTGTAAGTTCCATTTGCAAAGGCTGCCCCACAAGACCGGATATGGATACAAAGTGCCTTCTTGTGTTTTCATGCTAATCAGCATTGAGAAGAATCGAGATTTTCTTTTCCTTGTCCTTTCCCCCCTGCCCCTTGAAACACCCATTGATCCACACCAGACACTCTGTACAAAATACACGTCCCCCTGCTGTGGAGATGGAAAAGTTAAAGAGAGGGAGGAGGCCCAGAAGGAGGCGGTGCAAGCATTTTGTAATGCGGCAAAGCATGAATACAGGTATCTCATATTTTATAAAATAATATATAAAATTATCCTCATATTAAATATTATGATCCCTTATTTTGCATATAAGGTTAAAAAATATCCCCACAGTCACACAGCTGCTAAAAGCTGGGATTTGAACCCAGTCTTCTGAGGCAGATTCTGTCCTCTTGCTCCAGACCACAGTTGCATCTCCTTGTAAAGAGAAAGGAGCCTGATGCCCAGTACAGACCAATTTGCTCTCCCTCAGCATGTAGATATCAGAGACTCTTTCCTGAGAGATGAGCTTGGCCTCTGTTATCTCAGTCAAAGTTTTCATCTCTCAGCATATTTACATGTAAAGTAATAATTCTTGAGAAATAGATGACATCTATCCAGTGGGAAATTAAGTATTAGTTTTCAATTTTTAATTTTTTTTTAGTTGGGAATATTTTTGTTAGAAAGGTTAATTCCAAAAGTCATTGGGAAAAAATGAAGCAACTATCCAGACTTTTTTTTCTTTCTCTTGCCCTAAATAAAAGGAGGCCCAGGAACAAGGCGATCTGCATCTTCCCTGGCTTGGCTGGTTGTGTACGACTTGGGTGAGTGCCTTCTTCTCTAGGGCCCATATGGAAAGGATTTGATGACCTCTAAGGTCACTTCCAGCTCTGATGTATATTTATATATGTTTATAATTATATTAAAGTACAACCATGAAAATTGCCAGCAGCATCTCAGTGGGTTGTAACTTGCAAGCATCTCATCTCAGTGCAACACAATACAGAGAAAAAGTGACAGGACTTGTGGAGTCAGAGAGATTCAGGTTCCAGTTTTGGTTCTGTTATATACTAACCATGTGACCTAATTGTTCTGTTTCAATGTCCTCCCAGGAAAATGGGGACTACAGGGTGGCATATACACAGTCTTTGTTGTAGTCTTCTCCATTCATTTCTGTGTTTCTTACATATTATAAAATAAATTAAAAGAAAAAGTGTGATTATAATAAAACCCACCTTCGAGGGTTATTGTGAGGCTCAGTTAAGATGATGCTACAGGGAAGTGTTCTGCACTGTGTATGTCATGGTACAGTCAGCACCTAAGACCATACCTATGCATGGCAAATGGCTGGCAACTGCAGAGTCAAAGGCCATAAAGTCCACTTACTCCCAAGCTTTGCAGTGCAGGATTCTGCTTTTCCCCAGGAAACTATTAGCTATTCAGCCCAGGTGCAAACCTGTCCTCTATGGCTTATCTTTATTAAGTACATAGTTCCCTTGTTTCAGTTTCAGAAGAAGTACCCAAGAGTGAACTTCAACAGCAACAGTGCTCTGCCTAAAGTTTTATTTTCCTCTCAAAAGCAAAAAAGCAGACTGCAAATTTGGCAGTAAATTTCAATAGCTACAAAATGTTCATAGCCTCTGATCAAGTAATCCCACCCTTGGGAATTTATCTGAAGGAAACATTCAAAAGAAGAATAACCCTGTATGCATGAAGACATTTGGGGTACATTAAAGTTTTTAAAAATGGGAAAAGATAAAGGGAAGAAGAATAGGAGAACTGTTAAGTGAAAAATGGTATGTCCTCATAATGGAAGATTCTGTAGACATCAAAAAGGACAAATAGGCTATGAAATGACATGGAAAAAATATATAATACCACATTAAATAAAGAATAGACTATAAACATGGTATCTAAGCTGTGATTACATCTATGCAAAAATTATTCATGCATGTGGAGAAGGATGAGAGGAAACAGGAAAGTGAAAATATTCATGAGATTGTGAGATAACTCCTTTCCTTTCTTTTAAAATATCCAGGTTAATGCTATTGGTGTAATAAACAAGGTTAAAATAGAACAAACTGGGATTTAGTCCTTTGTGAAGCCCTCTGGTTGCTGTAATGCAGTCAGTCATCCTACTGATAGTAAATTCTATTAAATACTGAAATATATCAAATTAGCTTCATAACCCAGGCAGAGATGCTCTTCCCAGAATAAAACACCAATCCATTGATTTAAGCTTTCCCTTCCTTTCAGCGCCTCATGTCTTGCATTATAGTCAAGATCCCATATTCATTATCAGGATAAAGAAACTGAGCAATGTGTGGACTGGATTTCAGGAGGGGGTTGATTATGGAACCTTGTAACCAGACTTTCTCATGGCCAAAGTCGCAGAAGGTGCCTTGGAGTTTTCCCTGCTCTCCAACCAGTTGTGACTGCTCGATAACTATGGCAACCATTATTTATTCAGTGAATTCAAGTGGAGATCAATACCTCCTGCCAGCTGGATCAACCCTAGGCCTGGAATTCCTTGAGGAATTCAGAGACACTCCTGTTAGAAGCCAAAGGCACCTTCTTTGTTGTTTTGAACAGCTCCTGGATTTGTGGCTTCTTTACTCTTTCAAACAAGCTGAGATAAAATTCAGTCTCCATGCAAACTACTGCCAGCAGCAAGATCTTTAAATCACCAGGGAGTCACTAAGTGTCTGGGACCTTCCTAGTAATTTGAAATTCCTTAAAACCCCAATCACTGACATTTTAGGTCAAGGGACCCCCTTTCTTCTTGTAGCTTGGTAAACAAAGCTGCAAAGCTGATAAATAGAGAGTTCAGAAATTATGGGGGAAATCGGACATTTGGATTTCCCCCCTTCCTACGGAATTATACACAGATTCAGTTTAAGATCTTTGTCCACCATTAAACAAAACAAGCTTCTCAGTATTTCTTGCATTTTGATCTACATCATTTTTATCCAATACTTCAGTATTTTAACTCGGCTTTATGCATCCAAAACTTTAAAATACAACTTATAGAAATGGTTACATAATGGATTTATGTGTCATAACCATAGAATATATGAACTGGAAAGAATTTGAATCATTTAGTTCAAACTTTCTCCCCAAGATGAGAATCTCTACTACAAGGTATCAGAAAAAGAGTGCACAGCACCAGCTGGACTGGGAGTTCACTATTTCACCCTGGTTAAAAAAATATTTAATAGTACCTTATATTACACTGTTTTACTTAGATTATTTTGTTGAGCCCTCATACTAACCCCTTGAATTAGGCAGGACAAAGATGATCTTATTTAATGAATAAGGAGGCTAAGGTACAGAGAGCTAAGTGATTTGTCTATGGTCAAAACTAGCAAATGGCTAATTTCTTTCACTCCAAATCCAGACATATTTCTATTATATTTGGTTGCCTTGAATATTGCTAGAATGTTCCTCTTCATCCTGAGATGAACTCAGCCTCCCTATAACCCCCTCCTACTTTCTGTGTACCTAATTAGCTAATTGATTAATTAACTTCTTTCAACAAATATTTGAGTACCTATTCTGTGCCAAGCAGTGTTATAGCCACTGGGGTTGGAGAAGTGAACAAAGCAAAGAGACAACAGATAACACTTCTAACCAGCATGGTGCTTGTATCTAAAGACATTGCTGGATTACTGTGCATATGGCTATCTGTGCCACAGACATCTCTGCTAAGAGAGAGAGGAAGGGAGGTAGGGAGGAGGAGGAGAGAGAGGAGGGAGTGAGAGAGGGAGAGGGAAGGAAAGAGAAAGAAGGGGGAGAGAGGGGGAGGGACTGACTGAGTGAAATAATAAAGCTCTCTAAATAGCTACAAATAAATCTGTGCTCACGTTTTGCTCTTCACCTGGGTAAGATCTATTCATCCTTCTGATTGCAGATCAACTATTTCTTCAAGGAAGCGTCCCTTTTTACAGCCAGTCTAGATCGTATTCTCCTATGGCACTCTATCTTTCCCCTTTGAAGGATAAAACAGGCTGTGACTACTGCCTGCCTCAGCCCCACGGGGCCATGGACTGGGTTTGCTCACCACTGTCTCCTCAGCACCAAGCCTACTCACTGCATAGATATCACCCAATAAATATCTGTTAAGTGAATATGTTAATGGAGGATCAAGGACCTGTAAAATATGATTAAATGAATACTAAACAGGTGGGTTGCTCAGAATAAATATATACATTGGCATTACTAAGAAGCCGTCAACAGTAAAGAACTCAACAAACTCGAAAACCTGCCACATTGGAAGTTTTGGAACCCAGATTTCCTGGATGTAAAGCCTCACTTTATCACTTATTAGCTGGGTGACTTTCGGTCTGTTTCTGCATTTGTGAAACAAGGCTAATATGAGAACTGCCTTGTGTCAGGCGAATGTGATAACCACTACACTATGGAAAACCCACGGGAACTGCCTTATAAATTGTGAGAATTGAACGAATTACAACACGTGCAGTATTTGGTACAATGGCTCATATATAGTAAGTCTTTAATAAATATTAGCAAGTAGCCTCTATATCCCAAACTCAACTCATTAGCTTTCCCTTCAAATTAGCCACTCCTGAGTTGGCCTATTAATAATTCCGCAATCCTCCCCATCACTCTCACAATCATGACTAGCAATTCCTTCTCCCCTGGCTCATCATATTTAATCCACCGCAAGAACTTTGTTATTCTTTCTGCAATGTTCCTTGCCTCTGTCTTCTCTCAGTCTCACTGCCTCTGGACCAGGTTTTCAGTATCTGTTACTCAGATTGTGTGAATAGCTTTTGACTGGTCTCTCTACTTCCCATCTCTGCTGAATCCATCTCAGGTACTTCTAAATCTATTTACTAAAGAATATTAAACAACACACATGGAGGCCTGGGCACAGTGCCTGGCACTGAGTATTTTTAAATGGGAGCTATTATTAGTTTCATGGGATCCTAATTACTGACAGAGTCCCTCATCCCTTGCTACTCAGGTGTGGTCCCTGGATCAGCAGCATCAACATCAACTGGGAGCTTGTTAGAAATGCAGACTCTCAGGCCTTGCCCAAGACCTACCTGATCAGAGCCTGCAATTTAACAAGATGTCCAGTGATTTGCGTGCATGTGAAAACTGAAGAAGCTCTGTTATAGTCAATCCCAGACCCCAAAAGACGCTTGACTCAGTCTGCACCTGGTGTCATTTAGTCTCTTTGTAAATCTCACTCCCCAAGGCAGGAAATTCATCTCTCATGAGTGCTTTTTCTAATTTCAAAATAGTTCTGTCTATTAAAAGGTTTTTCTTATGTTGAGCTAAATTTTGCCTTTCTACAGTTTCCAGGTCTGCCTCTTAGGCCCACACAAGACACGCCAAATCATCTTCCTCATGGCAAGGAGCAGGGGATGAAGAAAGGGGTGGTGGTACCATCAGAAGCTCCAAGAAGAAAAAGCAACCTCTTTTGTTTTTGAGCAGGTCTTGGCGCAGGCCAGCCCAGCAACAGCAATAATGCAGGTCCAGCCAAAGAGGAAGGAGAAGGGGGCTCCTGGGGAGAGATGTGTGTGTAACTCAAACACCAACTAACAAACAGGACTTCCTGTTCAGAGCTCCACTTCTTTCTCTGGGAAGTCATCTCACCGCTACTTCTCATGTAGTAATAACATCCTTTACAGATAGGCAGTCCCAGAGACACTGGGCCCACACTGATCAGGAAGCCACAAGTCGGGCAGCAACCCGTACTCAGGCTGTAATAGTCCTTTTCAATCTTCTATCTTTGATTTATTAGTGCAGGTGTCTGTCTCCCCAGTGGAACCAAAAGCTCTTTGAGGATAAGGGATTTCACGCCTGGCACATAGCAAATGCTCAGTAAATACTACAGAGCCAATCTGAATTGATATAAGGTCGTTCTCAGGAATTCAGACTATTTTCTAATAACGAGGTGGTGAACTAAAAAGAAATAATTCAAATTTTCCTAATCTGGGAGCCTTTTCGCTATTCATAATTAACCCACTCGTTCAACCAATATTTGCCTACTGCCAGACACCTTTCAATGCTAAAGTAACTGTAAAGATGAATAAGGCTCTCCCTGCTCTTAAGAAACCCTGAGTCTAGTTGGAAAAGAAAGACACAAAGAAATTAATGTGATGTGTACAAACAATTGCAGGGATTCATGAACATTTTTATGAATTCTTAGAACAGCTAGCTCTTTCTGGAAGTAAAACTACCATTTAGGATCATAATAATGAACGTTTGTCTAGTATTTTTTCTCTGCAAAGTACACATTAGCTCATTTAATCTTTACAAGGCACCTACAAGTAGATTTCATCATTCCTGTGAAAAACAAGAAAACTGAGATTCAGAGAGGATAAGGAACTTGCCCAAGATTGCACAGCTAGGAAGCAGCAGAGTGAAGACTTGAACTCAGTTCTCCAAACTCCAAATCCCACTACAACCCTTCTCTCCTACCTTTTTAGAAAGCAATATTGCCCTGCCAAGTTTTGGGTTTTCCTTGCAATGTAGCTGATGGCTATATATGACATAAAAACAGGGTAACCAGGTAACCACTGAGAGTGACCAAGAGTGCTCTGGGAAGACAGGTGGTGGAGGCTGTGGCAGGATCAGTCACCTGCCGGGTCCTGCCATGTCATTGTTTTATTGCTTCCTGCCCCTGGTTCTGCTGGCTTTCCTCCTCCTCAATCTTAGAATCTGTGTCCCAGTAAAACCAGGAAAAAGACTACAGAGAAAAGAAAGGAGTCACTTTCTACCTGGTAGAAGACATGAGTAAGGAAAAGAAAGCCACGGGGAACGTTCTTTTAGTGTAATGTTTTATAAAATGGCATTTGGGCACTCAAGATTCCCACCACTATCTGGTCCCACACTGCCTTTCAATCTTATTTCCCTTTTTACTATATGGGAAATGCATTTTATTCCAAGGTTAGGTGAAAATCCTAGGCCATAAGATTAATATTACATACAATCAATTTTTTCCCTGAAAATTCTTTAAATTTCCCAAAGGTGCAGGACATGTTCTCAGCTCTCACCACCAGAAGCAGGGAGCTGTGACCCACAGTGGATTCATGTCTTCTCTCTCAGGCTCTCTCTAGGACCCACATTCATCAAGGGTAATAGCTTGCACTCTTTTAATTTTCTGTTGTTTCCACTGAGATTATACATACGATTATAAACATGTATCATGTAACTCCACCATATGTGCTTTTCCTCAAAATGTGCTGAAATGTTCCACTGCCATACCCTTGCTATGCTGTGTCCTTGGCCTGGAATGCCCTTCCTCTAAGTGGCCTCATTTCTTGATGCCACCTCCTTGGGAAGCCACTTATGACCAGTACCTCCATGTTTCTTCACCCACAAAGTGCTCGCAGTAATCTGGACTTCCCCTGCACTAAATCTACACCTTTAGGGACCTGAGGGCTCACCATCATACACTGAGTTCATGACATCATCATCATATATGACTCCCTAGAATATTATACACTTTCTGACAGAAGAATTCACACAGCTCATGCCTGCATCCCTAGAGGCTATCATCCTGCCCCAATGTGTTAGGGCCTCAATATTTATTTAAAGAATGGATACTTATAAAATGGTAATTCCCCACTAACCTTCTATTTGAGGGGCTTCTTATTTATTAAACATAACTAACTGCACCTAGATATCAGCTCATTGGTATTCCATCAGAAGCAAAGCATTTCCATCATTCCTACGTCAGGAATGTGGCACCAGCAAAAGGTAATGATTAGGGTAGATGAACTGGGGACCTAAAAACACATGGCAACTATAACTGTGGGGAACTCCCTTTTACTGTGAGAAAGGAGAGTGATCTGAAAGAAACCATTTCCTGCCCCACCTCACCACCTAGTTTTTCACGAGCGCACATAGAAAGAGGCAGAGGAAGGAAAAAAAAATTTAAAAATTAGAAAGAAAAAAAAAAAAAAAAAAAAGCCAAGTTTGTGCAAACTACCAATACTGTCCAGATTCTTAATGACTTTCCTGGAAGCAAGACTGGGTAAATTTCTAAGACCTCATTTCCTTTTCATGAGTTCGAGTGGTTTAGGAGCAATTTGGGGATGAATTTTCCGATGCCAATAGCCCAACTGATATTCCACAATCACCCTTTCTGATCAATGATGCTTATTCAGAAGTCAAGACTTCACGGGAGCCCATATTCAAATGAAAATTAATATCCACAACAATATGCACTGCTATTGCCCCAGAACTGCCTTTTCTGCCATTTCCTGATGCTTTCACACATTTCAAACCCCCTCCCAACCAGCACATCACAAAGAGAGTTCCATGAGATCCAGAAATGAGAGAAGAAGGGCTTTTTTTTTCCTTGGGTGTTGCAATCACAGCACCTGTAACAACCAGGTTGTGCACAGGCTGTAGGACTGAGCGCAGGAATCAGAACCACCCCACCGAGGACTGGGCCCACTGTAAGTGCCCGCTGAGTGCAGCTGGATTCCTTCAATATCATTGTCCTTCTTCGAGCCTCTCTCAAGCATCCAAGGAGATATCTGTCAAACACACTGCCGTCTAAGGCCACCACTTGTTTCCTTATGTCTCTGAGTTTGATTTTGGACTGCCTAGGGCTTGAGGAAGGGGCAGGTACGTGCCAATTTGAGGGAATCCCTGTCACCATCCCTCCACAATGGAACATAGGTGGATAGAGTGCCTGTTCTGAATCTAGTTTGGCTGCATTGCAAATCTGGTTTTCTGTAATGCTAATGTCACCTGATGGGATAGATGTTATTACTGCCATTTTACAGATAGGGAAACTGAAGTTCAGAGGAATGAAATGCATTTCTCAATAAATGTTACTTATTAAATGCAGGGCCCCAGGTTTAAACCTGGAGGTGCTGGTCTCCAAAACCTATGCAATTTCTGCCTCGCCAAACTGCCCCTTCTCTGAGCAAGGCTTTAGATAAATGGGCAGCGGCTGAGCAGCTATAACTGCTGGACACACAGCAAACTGGAGGCAGATTCAGGGCTAACACCACCTTCTCCTGATTCCTGTTCTGTCCTCTCTGCACTGAAATGTCAATCTCTCCCGGCTGGGACTGCGTGGCACCCATCTACCGTGACTTTTACTGAAAGGGTAAAACAAACAAGACATAGGCCTCAAAGACCTTCTCTTGAGATACGCCTCTCACACCTGGACTGGCCTTTTCCCTTTTAGTCTCTTTCCTGCGAAAATCTGTTCTCAAAACCAGGTATCAGGGTAGATCTTCCTAAAATGCAAGCCTGCCCATGATGCTTGTCTGGTTAAAACTTTCTGTGGATCCTAATGGCTCTAAAGATAAACTCTAACCTTCTCACCTAAGTGTGAAAGGTTCTTCATGCCCTGCCCCACCCTAACCTATCACAACAGTCTCATTTCCCCCTCACTCTATTTTTTTTTTCAGACATTTCCTTTCTGAAACTTACCATAACCATATTTTCAATGGTTTTAGCAAATTTTTATTTATGTCTAGAATTCTCACTCCATCTATTTTAGCCAGGAGACATCCTATGCTTTTGTCAAGAACCAGCTCATGTTACCTCTTTTGAGAAGACCACCCCCAGAGGGGTCCCTCAGCACTCTACCCACTCCCACACCCACCACAGCACTCAACACCCTGTATCACATGGATTCGTTTGCATGTTCTATCTCCTCCAGGGATGCCTGTTACCATCTCTGAAAACCCACTGACATGCAGCAGAGCGCCTAGATCAGGGAACACTTGGTGATTAACTACATGCAACACTCATCTCCACAGAGACGTCGCAACGTGCTGGCTTTATTTACTGAAAGCAAAGGCTGGCTCTAGTTTTTGTATGTTTTTAAAATTAACTAAATATCATACTTTCTAGTTTTGAAAATGTAACTCTCCTAGGAAAATCCGAATGGTTTTGAAATTGAACTGAAGAGTTTAAGTTAAAAGTTAGCCTTTGAACCAATTTCATTCCAATTGTGCTGCAGTAATATGCTTGTGCCTTAAACCTGCTTATTTTCTTCAGGTTCTCCCTTATGAATGCCATTCGAAAGCCCTCTAAATCAAGTCCACACTCTTGGAGACTGCAGTTTGTTTTTGTTTTGTTATTGGCTCCCTTGGAAGTCTCTGGCAGCCCCCATCAAAAGAAGGGAGTTTCTCATCCAGGACCAAAGACCAGGAGGAGTCAGGTTCCACTTGGAACACTGAGGGAACATGCTAGTGTCTGATTCCTCCCACAGTACATGCCTTTACTCTTCTTGGCCTTCAAGTAAACTGTTCAGTGATGAACCAGCCTCGCCTCTTAAGATACTCCTACACATCTCACTTTAGCCAACAGGAGATATCCCAAGAAGGTGCATATAAACAATGCACATTTCTGATGCATCAGAAAGAAGGGCCCATCTGCACCACAGGATGCTTTTGGTCCTCTGTGAAACTCATCACCTGCCTGAGAAACTTGTTTTCCGCAGCCAAGAGTATATCAAGAATCTGAAACCCAATCCTCAGTCCAGCAGCCTAGCCTGTGCTTGGGTCCCATGAAAAGGGTGGGAGGTGAACCCTGGGTCTGGCTAGCCTTTCTGGAGCCTCTACCTACTGTCACTGCCTCACTGCCCCAGTCTGATCAAGAAGGATGAGACAGCACAGGAAACTCTGAAAGTGTGAAGGAGCAAAGGGGAGCTGGGGCCTGGGGCCCGAAGCAGCCACAGGGAGACAGTGTCCCCTCTCTCACCCACTATGCCTTCCTCTTTCTTCCTTTCTCTTTCATTCTGTCTTGAAATTCTTTATCTCCCAAAAGATAGAGAGGGAGACATCTAGGGGGAAAAAAGAGTAATATAGAAGTTGAATGTGTTTAAGGCTTCTGGTTCTTAACCCTTAAAAATTGTTGAGTAGAACCATTTTTGCTTTATACTAATTTTCCTCAGTCCTCTGTCAATCAAAGTTGCTAAATAAAGTTGTAAATAAATAAAGGTGTGTTTTAGGTGTGTGTAGTGCTTTGGGTTTACTCTGGGTTATTAGCCAAGGACTGGGGAGAGGGAATGACTCGCCTTTCCGCCCCACAGGGACAGGCTGGTTAAGGTAATCTTCCTTCAAACCTCCCTGTAAAAATGACCCTGAAACAGCTAGTCCAACAGTCCACAGAGCTCCTGTGGAAACTGGAAATTTAGACTGTCATGTATTGGGTTTGTGGACAATAACCAAATAGACGAGGAACCCTTTTTCCTGGAAGTTCCTGACAGTAAGTGCAGATATATGTCTCTTGGTTGAAACTAGGGTAAACTTAGCAGATTTCTGAAAAACAGCAGTCATTTTCCTAATTTTCTGGTGTGTGTGACGGCCAAAGCCAGAATCCATGTGAAACCAGGAAAGGGGGGGGGGGGACACAGTCACTTGGGGTCACAGCAGGGTGGTGCTTACCTGTGATCATGCTCAGTGCTGACAGGCAGGCTAAGGCTTGGATATCAAGGTTCAGGCTCTGCAAACTTAAGGAAAAGTCTTTAATGGAGTCGAGCCACTCCCCAAATCCACGAAGGCACTGAAGTCGATGCAGGACAAGTCCATTGCAGAATACAAACTTATCTTCAGCAGTGTTCGACCTACAAGAGAAAGCCATGGTGGGTGGGAGATAGAGATATATTAAATAGGTCTGTTCAGTCTGTCCAGTGGGATAACATCATAACACACAGGCACCAGACAGCCAGGGGGCAGCGTTCAAAACTCAGTGTGGTGCTGTGGAACCTGCCCAGACACTCTCAAGAACAAGACGGTGAGCATCAGCCCTGAGGATGCTCAGAGTACGGTGTCTGCTTTCTCACTGCTAGAAGCAGTTGCTGGCTCACCTTGGGACGGGACCCGAGGAGGAGCAAGCACTTGTCGATGGTGGAGGTGGAGCCCAGTGCCCCATCTCTCTGTGGTGAACATGAGACTGCTCCCTTCAGTGCTCCTTCACCAGGATTTCTCTTTCATTTTCTTAAATGTCAAAAACTGATAAGGCCTGAGGCTAGACACTACAATTCCATTGTGCAGACTCTAAAAACACCAAGTCCCTGCAAGCGCCAGAAGTCAATCACAAACTGAAAAACAGTCTAAAGTTAAAAGAAAAAAGCTCTTATTTTGTGTCATGTTCTCTGCTTTTAACAGTGGGGCTGTAGAAGGCTATTTCTAAATCTGTCCTGATAGTTTATATCATGTCCATCATTATCCCATTCTTTTCTCATAAAAGGCGTCCTGGAACTTCCAGTTAGCACCACTTTGCAGGGGGGCCTTGGGCACTCTTTTAATCTTTCTGAATTTCCTTTTCCTTATCTATAAAACAGGGATTTTAATTGCTACCTCCAAAGAATGCTGTGGGAATTAAATAAAACAAAGGATTTGAAAGCCTATGCATAGTGCCTGGTATACAAGGAGAGCCCAACGAATGTTACGTGCAACTAATTCTGAATTGTAGGTGGTCCTTGCCTTGGCCTGAACTTTCCTTTAATTTTCAAATCTCTTGACACATATTTCTCTCTCTTGGCCTATTGCATTAACAAGTTCATGTCTCTTTAATTGTGCTTCTTGGATGAGAGCTTTATTTGTTCATTCACTCAGCAAGTATTTCCTGAGCACAAAGTATGTGCCTTTCCTCAGCCAGGCACTGGAGAACACCTGGTGAATGGGGCCTATATGGTGCCTGTCCTCCTGGAGCTTATCACCTACTTAATCCTCTGCTGCCTGTCCACTAGATGACAGTCACGTTGCTGGCTCAGCTTAGCTCCGGCACACACAGGATAGGCTGTAATTTTGCTAATTATTGGCAGTCTCTTTGTAACCCCACCTCGGTCTCTCCCATAGATCCCTCCACAGATGCACATATGGGACAGGGTGATTCAATCTCAGAACTTAAAATCTGGACCTCAAACCACCAGCATCAGAATCACTGGATCATGATTTTAAAAATGCAGATTTCTAAAGGTAGATCCAAACCAAAAGAGCTGGTACCAGGACATAGGAATTTGCACTTCAAATGAGTTTCTGGTAACACTATATATATGTGTGTGTGTGTGTGTGTCCTGTGTATATATATATATATATATATATATATATATATATATATATATATAAACTGAAAGGAAACAAGGAAGACAGAATTTAAAACGCTAATTGTGGACTTCATGAGAGAAGTTTAAATCCCAGGTTCCGGCTCTTTGAAAAATCAGTTCCTCTTTGTGTTTGATGTCACTGAGTATAATCAGTTGAGCCAAATCTTTTGATCCAGAAGCTATTATTCTCTTGGAGTGAACACTGGGAGTTGAGATGCTGCAGGAAGTCTTTAGCGCCCCATCTGGTGTGTTAGAACCATCAGTTTTTAAACAGAAAACTCGAAGGGAAATGCAAGGTTCAAAACAAATACTTGCTCCCAGGAAATACCTTATGCACCCTGAGAATCTTCCTGGAATCACAGAGCGTCGGAGCTACAACAGCCTTTAGAGATCACCAAATCCAACCTCCTCATTTTACAAAGAAGGAAACAAAATTTCTGGTGAAGCAAGTGACCTGCTCAGGGACTTACAGCAAGTCCACATTACAATTGATGCTAGAACCCAAGAGTCTGGCTACCTGCCCAGTGCTCCAGCCACTGCTCAGTTTTTTTAATGCCTGGCCATACTTCATATTTCCTTCTTGAGCAAACTTTTCACCAACGACTTAGTTACCAACACAGCAGGTTTCAAACTTCTTCACTGGGAAGGAGTGGACTGAAGGAAGATAAAATAATAGTAATTACCTGATGGAAAGTCTGAGAACAAACAGCTCCAAAAAGGCTGATTCTATAAGTAAGGTCTGATCTTCTTTGGGGAGATCAGTAAATCCAGGAATCTTTTCTGCCCAGCTTCTGGATACGTCAATGGAGGCGGTTAGGAGGTTGTAGAACTGTTGCACATGCTCAGCATCTGTGCCTGCAGCGGCCTGGTCAGCGGGACAGTACTGGAATGCAAGCCACAGACTGCAGCGTTATCTCAGTCCAACAGGGATCACAGCATCATTTGCAAATTTCTCTTCCAAGACTGTCAATGAATAAACCCTTACTTTTAGGTCCCACAGTTTATAAAACCTTTTTGCATTTACAGTCTCATCAGATTCTCATCATAGCCCTGTGACCTGTGAACAGTGAATTCTGTTACCACTTAACAGGCAAAGAAATTTGCTTAAGTCCCGTGAGTGCAGGGGTTTTCAATCCTGACTGCAGTCATCTGGGGGGCTTTAAAAAACACTCATGTCTGGGTCTTAGCCACAGAGATCCTAATTTCACTGGTCTGGGATGGGGACTGGTCATCAGGAATTTTAAAAGCTTCCCAGGTGATTCCAAAGGGCTGCCGGAATGTTGAGAACCATTACTCCAGGGGGTGGCGTCTGTGTGGGCCTCCAGGACCTACTGATTCCTTAAGGCACAGCTGTCTCCAAACAAGATGCTTAATTAACCCGTGGTTCTCAAATGGTGGTCCCTGGACAAACAGCTTCAGCAACACCCGGGAATGTGTTAGACCTGAAAATCTCCAGCCATGCCCCAGACCTACAGAATCAGAAACTCTGAGGGTAGGCCCAAGAAACAGCTTTATCAAGATCTCCAGGTGAATTCTCATGCACAATGAAGTTTGGGAATCACAAGATTAACCAACAGGAGAAGAGAATGATTTGTGCTTGCTATAGATGGATTTCTGAGAGATAAAACAAACAAGGAAGGGTGGGGGAGGAGTGTCTCCTTGGCAGGGCCCAGGCAGCTGTGTGCTATCAGACTCAGGACTTGTGGCTACTTAAATTAAGAATTAAGTAAGATTTAAAATTCAGCTCCTCGGTCATACTAGCCATATTTCAAGTGCTCGGTAGCCACCTGCGGTGTAGAACATTTCCATCACAGCAGGACGTTCTATTGCACGGCATTGATCTAGAGGGCCCCAGGAGAAGAAAGGTACAACTAGGAATAGTCTCTTTGCAGCTTGTAGATATGCTGAGAGAGCCAGGGTTTTGCCTGAATCATTGGAGGGAAATCTTTCCTGCTTCAGGCAGGAAGATTGATACAGCAAGATAATAATCAAGGGACAACCAACAACACAGAGACTTAAGAGATGTACAAAATATGCATGTCACTGCCTTCACGCCAGCACAGCTGCATGTGCTTTTGTGTCTCTTTTCCCAGTTGACCTTCCTGGGGAGTGGTTCTGAATCCTTGTTTTACAGATGAGGAAACTGGGGCTCAAAGAAGCTAGGAGAGGCTAACAGACATTCCCAAGTTACATAACTAACAGTGGTACAGCCAAGACTTAAACGTGGTCCTCTGATTTCCAGTCCTATACCTCCTGGCTGTTAGTATGCCTGATGTTACTCGCTGGTAGCCCATAGGATAGTTTTAAAAAGCTTTTCGCTTGCCTCTAATTGGAGTTCTCCATGTATGTATACATTTGGTCCCATATTTTGTCAACACAGTGACTAGCACATAATTGACCCTCAGTAAACAGTAGTAGAATATTGTTCAAGGAAAGAATAGTCAGTGGAAAGCCTAAGTTTGCCACAACACCCTAAGCTGGCTGGAGGAGAAACAGCCAATAAGCAGTCAGGTGCTCACTGTACAACTACTTAGATCTGAGGAAATGAGGCACTTGTGCTTAGTTGGGTCTTTCTTTTTCCTTTGTGTTTTCCCAAGAGGCAACATGAAATGACAAAAGAAACATCAGACAAGGAGCCCAGCTACTTTAATCCTAGATTTGTCTAGACCCTAACTTGTGAAATAATGTAGCCCTGCTGCTATAGTTATCTGAGGTAAATTACTTCACTTTTCTGAGCCTCAGTTTTCTCCTCTGTAAAATGGGGATAATATCTTCCACAATGTTTTGTTGTGGTGATTAAATATGATAATGTATGCAAAGGACTTGACACACAGAACATGTTTAACAAATGATTACAGTGATACTGCTAATGGTTTTGATACTTGGAATTACCACTGTCCCTCAGCTTCCATTTATTACACGGAGGAAGGGGTTGAACCAGAAGGTTTCTAATTTTCAGCCCTGACTTTCTAGATTCCTATATCAGATCCAGTTCCAAGTCCTTGTTCCTCTGTTCCCAATAATCCACCGAGGGCCTGGGTTCTATGAAGCCCTGGATGTTCTGTGTTGGAATGGACCAGGAGAAGAAAGCAGTCCACCTTCCCATGGAGATTCAAGGATGAGAGCATGATCCTAGTGTCACAGACACTATCCACCACCTCCTTTCAATGCACATACTATTAACTGGAGGAGAATGGGGAAAAAAGATTTTACTTTATTTTTTAACTTTCTCTTCTTACATGAATCTAATTCCATATGCTCTCCAAGGGCAGGATGAAATTCAGGGCAGAACCGTCTTTAGAAAGCTGATGGCACTACATGTGAAACTCTCAGGTAATTCAGAGTTGAGGAAAGGAAGTTGGATCAGGCAGCAGGTCAGGGGGTCCTCTTCTAGGCTCTGGCACTGACTTGCTGTGCAGCCTTAGAAAAACCACTTAACGTCTCTGGGTCTATTTCTGCCTCTAAAGTAGGAAGCAACTGGACCAGCTGATTCCTAAAATTCCTTCTGGCTCTTGTATTCAGCTATCTTTCTGTTACCGACTTCTAGTTTAATTCCACTGTGTGTTCGATGGCAGACACTGCGTGATTTCTATTCTTTTAAATCTGTACAGGAATGTTTTATGGCCCAGATTTCATCATTTATCCTGGTGAAAGTTCCACGTTATGGCTCTTGAATTTGATGATTCTAAATGTTGCGAATCACACCAGGTATGATGGTATTGCCTAGAATTTGACACTGACTCAGCATTATTTTGTTGTAAAATAGTATATTAAGTGGAGAGAAAAAGACTAAAGGATGTTAAGGAGTAGGACCTAACAGCTCCCTCCTGCACTGATGTCCCTGAAGCCATGGGTCACAACTCAATAATCTCTCTGCTTCCAACATTTGCTCAGACTCCTCCAGAGCGCTTAGCTTTCGCCAGGGTCCTCTGCAGGCCTTCCCCCTGCGGGGCTCACATTTCATGCATTCTGAACATAGGGAAATGTCGTCCCTGCCTATCCTGCATATAGTTTTCTTTGATAGAGTCCAGCAAGGGGGAAAGCCAGCAGGCCCTGTGTGCCAGTCCCTCTGGTCTTCACCTGCAGTGATTCTGGTCCATGTTCCAGAATTCTGGAGCCAAACTGAATTCAGCCTGAGCCACCAGTAACCTGGGGGTGACTGGAGGGTCAGCATGGACTGCTGAGGGGAAAAGATAAACCAAGTATCCTCTCTACTAAATAAAAGATTTAAAGAAACAGAACAAAATGTTTTAGATTCTTTCTCTGCCTGGCCTAGCAGTTTATAAAGACCTCACCAAGGAATACTGGATGTAGAGTTGGGAGAACCTGACCCCCATCTCTGCTTCTGTACTCCCCTAACCTCACTCTGTCTATGAGCTAAGCAGTTTGAGGTTCACCAAAGAAAAATCTAGAAATATCTATTTACTGATCATTCCAAATTAAACACAGGCCGAATAGAGAAAGACTTTCAAAATGAATCTTTTTTCCTATTTAGGCTAACTTTTTCTTCCAGCATATATGGATAATTGATCCATGAATACTCAGGCTTCACCACTAGTCAAAGACACAGTATTAACACTTATTGACAGCTAATGTCTAATGCAGATTTCTCCAAAGAGAATGAGGTTCTAGAGCTGCAAACAATGGATGCTATTTAAACTAAAGGGAGTCTACATGTTTTAAATGGCAGTAACACGGCTGTACAGGTCAGACTTCAGCCACAATCTAGGCTGAAAATAAATCGTTTGGGAATTATGTGAGACCCTTGGTGAACACCAGCCCTAAAATTTAGCAGTGTGATGTTTTCATAGCAGAGTAGAATCTGCCATTTATCTCACTGTCAATCTCACTAAATATGTGAAATATCCTAAGAACATTTTACCTCCTCTTAGAATGTTACTTTTTCCTGGGCCCTTATATTTCTTTCTATTTTAGATATTATCATTCTATGAGCTAAACTATATATACATATTCATAGGTTCTTACACTTTAAAAAGTGACACTTAAAAAAAATTGGCAATGAGTACATCTTGCCCCCAATTTCTGCTTTTCTGGTCTAATTGCCTCCCCCTACTAAAAAAAAAAAAACAACAAAAAAACCCCAAACAAACAAAAAACCAAAAAAACCTCATCTCCCTGCCAATGGCACCACTACAGTTAAACATTTGTTTACTTTCTCCTTCACTGGCCTGTAAGCCCCATAAGGGCAGGTGCTTTGTTGTGTTCAATAATGTGTCCACTGTTCTGGAAGAATTGTTAAATCAATCGATTACCTTCTGTTAAATTTATCTCTATTGCTCATTCCTTCTCAGTCCCAAGAAAGCTGGGAAATAGGAGATTTGAGGTAAAACTGAATTGTTCTTATGAGACTACATCGGTGGTTCTCAAACCTCAGTGTGCCAAAAATTCATCCAAGGCCCTCTGTAAAATACAGATTCCTACAACATGGGGAGTATAGCCAATATTAATGGAGTCTAGCCTTTAAATATTATAAAGCACTATATTGTACACCTGTAAATTATATAATATTGCATAACTATACTTCAATAAAAAATTTAAAGTAAATTAGCAATGATAATTAATAAAAATTCCAAACCCTCTGAAAACTGAAATAAATAGATTCCCACCTGCTTTCCCCCTTCCCCCAATTCTGAGTCAGTGGGTCTGCGTGTGGCCAGGGAATCTGCATTTTAAGCAAACACATTGGCTCCTTCTGATAGAGGCAGTCTGGGCACCACACTTTGGGCAATGCAGACCTGTACCCAGAGTGGAACTGTAGCAGGTCCAGTGGTCAGAGGGTCAGGGAATGAGAAGGCTGAATCCTGGCAGTGCATTTAGTCCAATCTCCTCACCATTCAGATAAGGAAACTGAGGCCCACAGAGGGGCAGGAACTGGCCTGAAATCTGGTGAACTGGCAGCAGTCTGAGAGGGTCTTCTGAGTAGCTTCATGAAAGCATTCCCTTTGCAGAGTCTTCATGCTGTTTACTCTGCAGGTCTAACATGTGTCAGCCAAGTTGTTTCCTAGGCTGTCTTGTTAACATATTTGAATGCTACTTGCTGGTGCCTGGTTTTATCTGCACAGTATCTCTTGTCTTTGGAGTCTGTTACTATACTAAGTGACACCAATTACCAGAAAACATCCTAGTTTGCTGGAAAATACTTGAAATGACCAACTAATGAGGATGTGAAGTATATTTTCTCATTAGTAATTATGTAGGCTCTGAAGCCAAGCCCAGTGTCTATATATACTTGTATTGCTAAATTAAAAGCAACTGTGGGGTAGAGAATAGCAACACTTCCAGGAGAAACAAATCAAATGTGACATGTTTTGACTGCAGTGATATATGATGATGTGAGCTCACTTTTGAAGGAGAGAAGTTTGGCCCAAAGGAAAAGAGGAGGTCCCAGAGCCAGGAACGCCTCACAGAGCGAGGAGCTCTCGTTCTGGCCTCTAAAACATCCTTCCCTCTGTGACTTGGAACAACTCCTTCACCTCCCTTTCCCACTTACTACCTTAAAGGCATATAGGCTGGTACAAGGAGATTAGAACATACCTGTCTGGCAAACATTTTCTCATTTCTCTTATTTATCTAAGTCACTGGGGAAAGGCAGCATCTTTAATAAACTGTTCTGGTCAACTGTCTGATTCAAACCTGACAGGGCAAATTCTTATTTACAATATAATAAATTATGGGTAACACTAAAATGTTAACATTAGTTACCCTGAAGAATGGGTTAGGCAGGATTAAACGAAGAAGACACTTTCATTTTTCATTTTGTTCATTTCTAAATGATTTGCCTTTTTTCAAAACCAATGGGTATATATTGCTATTATTGTAATTTAAAAAATCTAATAAAGCTTCTATTTTTAAAAAACTGGTAAATTTCTTCTAAATGGCAGCATGGTGATATACTGCCTTGAATGATGAGATTTGGGCCTAATCCTAGCTCTGTCACTGACCTTAGGCAAGCCACTTAACCTTTTTAAGCCTTTATTTACTCCTCTGAAAATATGGGGGTTGGATTAGATGACCTCAAGATCACTTCCAGTTCTATGAATTCATAAATAAAAAACTTTAAGGAGAAGGCAATATGAAAATTGAGTTTCAATGAATGACATTAAAAAAAAAATGAACTGAAACCATAAATTGTATCACATAAACTAGGCTTTAAGTGAACTTACGTAAGAAAATATGAGATGGTGCCTAGCTAAAAGTAGGCACTCAATGAATTTATTTTGCTTCATTTGTTTTATGTTAATTATGTTTTAGAGAACAAAGCTAGTTCAGTCTTGTTAAGTAACAAGTTACCTAGCAACACATATTCTTTTATGTATATGTATATATATTCAAACTTGCATTTAGGGACAATGAGGTAAACTCTGGAATCATAAACTCTTAGAGTTGGAAGGACCTTAATATCAGCCAAAATAACCTCTCTTCTTGTGAGGAACCCTGTTATGTGTTCCCCTTAGTTACTTCATGTGTTGGTGAACTCATGCTTCCATAGCAGCTCTTGTAGCCAAGAGAGCTTGTCCTTGTCCTCAGAGTGAGCTGGAAGGGCGCCCCCTCCTCCCCCGCCCCGATCTGCCCTTGGAAGCAACAGTCCTCTTTGCGACAGGGCAGAAGTGTGACCTAATCCTGCCAAACCTTCTCCATTTCTGTCTACTTATTTCCATTTCCTCCAACCATCCCTTACAAGTTTCAGAAACAGTGTGTCCACAACTGTCTTAAATCCCAACTTGGAACTGAACTCCATGCTTAAAGTGTGCACAGACAGGATAGAGTCCATCGGACCACGACCAACTTGGTTCTGGTCCCATACTTCTACTATTGCAGCCTAAGCTAATTTAGCATCCCTCCCTTCCACCACACAAATACTTTGTTGGTTCTTATTGAGTGTGTATGGAATAGACTCCAGAGATCTTCTTAACATGAACTACTGACAGGCCAAGGCTCTCCCATTTTTAAAAATTCTAAATGCTGAGCTTCACATTTATTTTCGTTAACTTTCTTCATGATGGTTTCAGCCCATCCTGTTCCAACCTGTCGAAATCACTCTGAATGTTGATACTGACATCCATCATATTAGCGATCCCTCCCAGCTTTCTGTCATCTGCAAATGTGATCAGCATGCCTTCCATGCCTTCATCCAAGTTTTTGATGAAAAATCACTGTATTTTTTAAAAAAGACTTTTAATTTAATTGATTTCCATCCAATTTTTGATAATTTTGTAAAGCTATCTAAAAGCAGGAGAATCCAAGCTATGAGGTTCAACCTGATTCCAAAACAATGCAGTTAAAATAAATACACTTTGCAAAATTGAGCCAGGCCCCAAAGGTAGTATCAGTATGACCCAGACTCTGGCATGGTCAATCTGCTATTTTGGACAAAGCTAGCAATTAAATTGGATAAATGTTTGTTGATGAGGATGATGACTCTAGTCTAACACACTGAATGGTGCAGAAGCAAGCAAACACAGTGGATTGATTTTTCAGTGTGGAGACAATTCCCAGCTGGGACAACTCAAAGGACTGGGGAGGGATTGCCACTGAATAACTAATTAGACCATGTAGACCAATCATTGGATAATTTGAGGCCCCCCAAATCACGTTGGGGCCTAAATTCTCTGAGCTGGCCATTGGCAGTAATTTCAGATGGCCTGGAACAACGTCAGAGTGCGTGCTGTAGCCTCAGTGTAGGCAGTGCCGAGAAGCTTCATTAACTTAGATGAGTTGCATAAGGGAAAGCCAGAGTTAGTTCATGGAAGTCTTTATTCCCAAATGCATTT
Organism: Camelus ferus; assembly: GCF_009834535.1. Lineage (NCBI taxonomy): Eukaryota > Metazoa > Chordata > Mammalia > Artiodactyla > Camelidae > Camelus > Camelus ferus. Next base: position 47,364,147 of record NC_045699.1, on the reverse strand, counting down.
CTATCAGCCACTCTCACTAAAACCAGAGAGGCAAGGAAGCTTGGTATTTAAGAGCACAGACTTTGGGGCCCAAAACATTTGGTTTCTAATTCTATCTCTGATACATATTAGCTATGTGACCTTGGGCAAGTCAGTCCTTTAGCCTTTCTCAGTTTTATTAATCTCCTCATCTATGAAATAGAGATCCTAACACTTACCTTAGTGGGATTGCTATGTGGCACCTGACACGTGTAATGTTCATACTCATTAGAACATTCAACAAATGATGGAATAAGGTTTGGTCAAGGAGATAACATACAGGGCACTCTGCTAGAGCTTTGACAAGTATTATATTTAAACTTCACAAACAACCCCAGGAAATAGATATTATTATTATTATTATTACTACTCTATAATACAAATGGGAAACTGAGGTATTAAAAGATTTAATCAGTTGCTCAAGCTAGTACATGATGGTGGTGGGATTTAATCAAGGCCTGCAAGGTTCCAAAGCCTAAGCCCTTACCACTGCATTATTTTATTAGACTATTATTTGAGACTTGACTTCAGTCAAATGATGCTACTTGTAATCAGAATAAGAGTCCTCAACCTTTGATGCTAAGGATCTGCCACACTTCTCATATGAAGTCCTGTGCTCAGGCATGGAGAGGAGGCTTCACAGCCTGTAATAAGGGAGGGGGTGAGGGAAGGATGACAGCAGATATACCTGTCACCCCTTCACTTTTGTCGACAATGCAACCTAAAAGGAGGGCACAGAACAGATACATTTACACTCCTGGCCAGCCCTTCAACCAGAAGTTTGAAGTACTGATTGGACCTGGAGAAAGCAATCTGGTAGTAGCTGCCAAGCCAGATCAACCCCCTGGGATCCCAGACTGGTATCTCTCTCATTTGCGTGCAAACTCTAAGTTTTCTTGTCATGGGGTAACTATCCTTACAGTTCATGGTTCTTTAAATGGTTAGATGAGACAATGTACCACAATGTCTAGCATGTAGAAACTGCTCAATAACCACGATCATCTTCCTTTCTTTTCTTCTTTGGTAAGATCCTGTCTTGCTATAAGTTTGCTTTTCTAAGTCTCTTTAAAAACTGCCTTCCAGTAATGTTTATACATTTGCTCAGAAAATCCTTTCTCATGGTTCTTCTTTGTGATATCCAAATTTCTGGGAATTTGCATAGTTCAAATTGACAATATTTTACTATATCCCATATGAAATAAAAATGTTGATATGTTTTGGTTGACTTAAAATAACAACACTGGTAATCATTTATGGTTTTCAAATGTTTTCTCAACCATCATTCCTGTGTGACTGATGTTCAAAACATCCCTCTGAGATTAAACATTGTAATCATCTCCACTGTAGGGATGAGAAAGCCAAGAGTGGGAGCCAGATGACACAGGCAGGAAGCAGCAGAGGCGGCGTTCCATCCCAGTCCTCCTGACACCTCCTGATGTCAAGGCCAGAGTCTGCTCCTCTCCATCAATGGTCTAATCCCTCTGAATAAGCAGCAGGTCAATCAATGCCGATGCTATTGGGTAAACTGTTTAAGGATAACTTAAAGCTTACCCAGATGTTTGGTCACAATGTGAAAAAAAACCCCAAAAAACCAGCAGTTGCTTTGTCTCAACCATGAAAGAAATCTACAAATTGCAATTCACCTGTTCAGATTTTCTTTGGCACAACCATCAGGAATCCTGCAACAATGAGTACGACAGGTGCAGCACTGTCAGGGTCATTTGTTAAGGCATTTAGAGATTCAATAAAGCAAAAATTATTTGGTGCAATGGATGCACTAGAAGTACTAAATGAAGTGAAAAATACAGAAAAGGTATGGAAGCTGTTTAGCACAATGCCAGGCACAAAGTCATTCAAGTCCACTCTTATTACTAGTATTGTGAATAGAAAACCTGATCATTCACAGGACATAATAAAACTTACTCTGGAATAATCAAGATCTCTGGGCGTTGAGTCTGTTAAAGCTCGGACCAGGGCATTCATCATACAGATCGGAGGAGAAGGTGGGGAGGGCTGAGACGGTTCCTGCTGTAATGGGCTCTTTGGTTTGGAAGGCAGCCGACCTCTCCTCCCTTTCAGACTATCTGTACGGACCACTGACACAGAGAGAAAGAAAGAAGATATCCATGAATAGCCATAAATCACAAAAAAAGGAATCAAAACACTTCACAGCTGAGCAAATCATTAATGAGACCAACCATTAAAAAGTGGCAATAAGTTTGGAATAATATCCACACAATGATTTAATGAGAGTTGAAATAAGCAGCATAAAAGCCACCCCATACTTACATTTGGTAATGAATTAGCCCTAAAAGTCTCTTCCTCAAACAGAACAAAGATGTGCATACACAAGCTCTCTATTGATTTTGAGAAATTAGAATAAGTAGTCCTCAGCTATTTTTAAATGTAAATATACACCACAAAAATAAAATGTTGAAAGGAAAGGAAAACCAGGAAAATTCACCATCCCAATATAAATATTAACTTCTTTTCAGTGATAACTGAGAATATTCATAAGCAACCTGGATAAAAAGCATTATATCCATACCTTCTTTAACCATTCCGACACTGAGACACTTCTGAAATCGACAGTACTGACATCGGTTTCGACGTCTCTTGTCTACTGGGCAGTTTTTATTTGCCAGGCAAACATATTTTGCATTTTTCTGCACCGTTCTCTGAGAAAATACAATACAGAGATAGTCAACTAATAGTTTCTGGAAAGAGGTAGGACCTGACAAGATGTATTTTAATTACAACGTGAAAAGCGACAGTGCAATTCGTATAATTAGATAAATTTAATTTCCTAACACGCTAGCCTGCAGGAAAAACAATTTTATTAGTGTTAGCTGCTGACAATGGAAATCATCTTGGATTGTTCTGAAGCAAGTCTCAGGAGACACCCAAGTCTGAATGATAAAATCATATCTGAAATTACCAGGTCAACATATCATACCTTGGAGGATTAGATTATCTCCACTTTTAATATCCCTTTGGGAACAATTTTCTACTTGTTCCACTCCCCTGATTATTGCTGACCTTATTAAAATAAAATAAAAATTATCTAGGATGTACTTTGTTGGCTATCACCACTGTAAGTCAAATATCACAGAAACTGGCTTTGTTCCCCCAATAGAGATGAAATCATAAAGAGCAAAAACCAGGATTTGTCTAGTTATAACATATAGGAAATAATGTTTTAATGCAAAAAAGGTCACTTAATCAGCCTGTGTGCTGTATTTTATTTTTTAAAGAATATATATGGTAAACTGACCATTTCTGATTTTTGAAAGCAAAATCTTAAAATTGGATACTAAAAACCACTATCACATCCAAGAAAGAAAAAAAAAATCAAATAAACAAAAAGGAATGAGAGAAAGGAAGAACCATACATTTTCAATGAAAATTCCCATTAATAGATTATTTCATAAGTGACTACTGATATCTAGATATCTAGATATCTAAATAGCCATATAGTAAAAGACACATCATAAAATTTGAGCTTGGGCATAAAATAATGGTGTATTCTTCAGAATCATAATTTTAAAATGACACATGAATACATAATTAAGGATATTTTATGTTCCAAATATAAGAAAATGCTTGATTTTTTAAAAAATTAAAAACATTTGTGCAAATGGATATGTATTTACCACTTAGGGTGAAATCATTCAGAAATTACCTGAATCTATTCAACTCTAAATAGAGCAGAAGGTTGTAATTTATTTGGTAAGCCTGGGCTGCATAAAAAAAAAGAAATCCAGGTAATTTGGGATCGGTGATCTATTTTGTGCCTAAAGTTCTAGATTTACCTTCTATCTTTTTTAACTTTCAGCAATTCTCAACCCTCTTGTATCAGTTTTCACTCTATCACCTTTTAACTTCATTTTAAAAGATCATTTCTAAACTGCTTATATAAAATTTAAAGCCAGATACAGTTCCCCTGCTTTAGCAGGTGATTTTAGTTTAAAATGCAAAATTCCCCAAACACAAACAAGTTTCTAAGTTTCCAGCACTTAAATTCTCAGCAGTCTGTAAGGGTAGGAAACTTGTGTTTCCTGAATGAAGCTCTTTCACTGAACATGCAGTAATTTAAAAAACTCTATTTCTTGCCATCATCTTCAAGGCCATATGCCAATTTGAGTGCTGGTGGCATTTTGCTTCAGGTATATATTTTCCCAGTAACCTGAAACCCTCCCCACATTTGTGTGTGTCTGCACAACAGTTTAAGGACAGGGAGAGATCGTTATGGTTCAATCACTGAATTCCCATCATTAACTGCACTTCATGTCACATTTTAAAAGAATTCAATTTAATGGTAGAAAGCCACTGGGTAAAACCTGCTCCCGTTCCCTTAATTAACAGATCTGTGGGGTGGTTCTCCCCCATCTTCCCCCACCCTTTCAAGTATAGATTTGTTTTCAAGGGATTGCTGCAGAAAAAGGATGCTGTTGGGGAACACTTAATTGACATTTCTAGACTAGGAATGTATTACCACTCCTGTATTTTGGCCAACTCTCAATTATTCAGGGATGATTATATTTGTGGATTACTTGTACTTCTCTTAATTCTTTCTCTTTCTTTTCCCCATTTCTTTTCCTTCTGCCCGTTTCACTGCCCTTCAGCATTTCCACTGAAATGCTGTAAAAATCAAATCTGCTAAAGCTATGCAGTTACTTGAAACTAACCCTGGTAAAGCTTGAGTAAAGACACACAAAAAAAAAAAAAAAAGCACTGATGGTTCTACATTTAAAACATTATAATCCTGCATACCTCCTGTATGGCACTTAACCTATTGCAGAATCTTTCCACAGGCACTTTCTCATTTATCTGCAGAATTTACTCACATGATTCCTATCCCCAGATCAAAAATAACTGTTGCTTGTTGGTGTGTTTACCAATGCACACACATGCATTTTTTTTTAATAAATACTTTGTAGTTTGCATTTATAGTGAACTATTGTTATTGTTTTATAGTCCTTTAAAGATTATAAAGTGCTTTCATAAATATTTTACCTTATTTAACACTCACAGCCCTTCTCTAAATTTTATTCATCTGATGGGGAAACTGAGGCCTGGAAGAAAGTGTCATGGCCGACATCATAACATTGGTAGGTGGCAGATGAAGGACTCCTATCTGAGTATTCAGACTCCAATTCCAGCTTGCTCCCAGATACATCCTATTGGCCTACAAATCCCCATTACCCAATCAGCATCCAGCTTCCCCTCTCCCTCCACCCTGCCTGGCACAGGAGGCTAGGAGGTGATTATTGTGAGAGAACATTGTGGGTTTGCAAATCCCTGGGATAATGGCCAGGGAAGTGGGAAGTGAGGAAGGTGGCACAGAATTAAGTGTCTGAAGATGTCTGGGAGTCAAGAGCGAAAGTAGAGCAGCAAGAGGACAAGTTCTCTTTCCTCTGAGTGGTGAAAAGAGCACTGAACTCAAGGGTCAGAAGAAGGCACCTGGAACTTTCCCCGTGTACCACTAAATCACCTTTCCAGCTTCAGTTTCCTCACGGGCAAAATAAGGTGAAGGCTGAAGACCTTGTCACTGTAAAATTCTCCCTTGGGTCTATGAGATATTGCAGCATGTCCACACCTGGCACTATGTGTGGCACAGAAGTGGAGAGGGTGGGTGAGACCCCAGCTTCTGTCTTCTAAGGAGGGCTGCCCCAAACTGCATCCACCAGTTGACTCTGTCTGTACTGCAACTCAGAGCTGTGAAGAGGGCATGCCCTTTGGGGTCATGCAAACATGAGCTGGCATCGTGCCTTCATTTCACCCACTGAGTGTGTGTCCAGGGGCAATTGAATAACCTCTCTGAGCCTCCATTTCCTCATCTATGAAACAAGGATAATTAATTTCAACCTTCAAGACGCTGTTGATAAAAATAGCTAGTGGGTGGCCAGAATTCAATCTGAGTTCTGTCCCAGCTCTGACGATGAGGATTAAACAAGATACAAATATCCAAGACCTGGCAGACGGACTCTATCCCTCAGATATCCTGGATGGACAGAAGAGGAACACAACGAAGTGTTTGCATTTCTGAGGTCACAGATCCCTTTGGGAATCTGCTGAGAGCTCCCTCCAGAAAAATGAGCATAAGGTAATGCCAAGACAGGAAGTTCACAGCCCCCTCAAGTCCATCGGGGGCGGTCTCCTGTAACGAACATCAAGTTAAAAAGCCCTGAGAAAGCGGGTTTGAAGATGCTAGGAAAGGCTACAGGAACGCACAGTATAACCATTATGCCTCTCAAACAGGGAGGGATCCGCTTAGATGCTCACTTGAGCGAATGGTTGAGGAGGCTGGCGGCGGAGGGGAGGGGGCGCCGGAGGAGGCGTGAGCTCACCTTGAAGAAGCCCTTGCAGCCCTCGCAGGTGCGCACGCCGTAGTGCTGGCAGGCGGCGTTGTCCCCGCACACAGCGCACGTGCCCTCGCCGGACGCCGAGCTCCTGTTGGGCGGCGACGGCAGGCTGGGGCTCTCGCCCAGCAGGCTGGACGCGGTGGGGGAGGCCGTGAGGCCGAGCGGCGGGAAAGCCAGCGGGGCTGCCCTCTTGGCCAGCGGCAGCCCGTACGGGTGGCCCTCGAGCGCTGCGGCCTGGCTGCCCGCGGCGGCGGCGGCAGCGGCGGCGGCTCCCAGCGGCAGACTGAGCGCGGCGGCGGCCGTCGGGTCGTAGCCGAGGTGGTGGCCGCCGGCCGGGCTGGGCGCAGGTGGGTGCGGCGGCGAGGGCTTGAAGTGGAAGAGCGGGAAACGCGCGCCGGCCACGGAGGGCACCGCCTTCATTGGCGGGTCGAGCAGCGGGCCAGGAGCGATGCAGCCCTGCGCGGAGGGCAGCGGGTCGTCCCACAGCGCCCCAGCCTGCGGCGGGAAGCCCGGCGTGGTCGGGGTGGATGGCGGGGACTGCTTGAAGTACATGGAAGTGCTGGGCAGCACCTCGTCCTCCGGGCCGGAGGGGGGCGGAATGGATGGCTGCTGCTGTTGCTGCTGGTGATGGTGGTGGTGGTGGTGGTGGTCATGGTGGTGATGGTGGTAGCCGTGCGCGCGGCCCTCCTCCATCTTTATCAGGGGCCGCGGCCCCGATGGCTGCATTTGGTACAGGCAGGAGGGCTTGAGTTCGTAGTTGCTCGAGTAGCCCTCCATGAAGGTACTGAAGCTAGGCAGAGACGTGGTAGCAGTGGCCGTGATCTCCGTGGTGCCGAGGTCCATGGTCAGCTTGGCGTAGTCAGGATTCATGATCTCCGTGGTGTATTCCGAGCCATACGTCTGCGCTGCATAACTGGAACCTGGAGGCGAAGGGCTATACTGGGCTTGCACGCAGGGCATATCTGCAGGGACAGGGAAAAAGGTCTCAGAAGCAAGTCAGCACTCTGTCTAGCTAATAGGCAGTAATGGATTCACTGCTCTCTAATTTGGGAAACAGAGAGGAAGTGGCATCCTATCCTCCTAATAGCATAGATTTAAAGCTCCATTCTCCTTCCCACTCCTCCTCCCTCCCTTCTTTCCTTCCTTTCCCTCTTCCTTCCCTGAGAAGAAAGTTGAATCTCTGACAGATTGTCAAAGGGGCCAAAACCCGGCTTCCTGGGGGCCTCTGTGCCCACCTTCCCTCCCTTGCCCTGTCCTCCACCAGATCTGGGAAATTTGATGTCTTCCCTTATAAGTCCAGTGGTGTTTTTAAAAAGTTGTTTTGAGCCCTATTGATTAATTGGAGTGACCTCAGCCACAAATTGGGAGGACTAAAAGAAATGCAGTGAATGCTCTGTTGGTTTTTTGGGGGGAAAGAGGCTAGAGGTCCCCCAAATCACACTCTTTAATTTATAAACCTATGAGTTAGTTAAAAAAAAGTGTCCTACGTGGGACTCACTGGCCCAGTGACATTCTAATATTTTATGAGTGCCAACTGAGGCCACCCACACACGTTGTGGTCGCTTTCTCCCACCCCCTCCCCACTCCTCCAAATAGGGCTAGCAGCCTGCTCAAACTGGACCCCTGTTGATGATTTCAGCCAGCTAGGTGGTGAGGTGGGAACACAGGCCCAGGAAATGGACTCGGGGGAGTTTGTACCATCTGCAAAGAAAAAGATTAGCAGCTGCAACAAAACACCCACCAAACCTGCTCTCTGCCATATACACTATATACACTACATACACATATTTTCCCCAATTCTAATAAAATTTATCACTGGCTACTTTATGACAACAGTTTACAGTTATCGTAACAGGTGAGTTAGCTACATGTTTTCTTATGACAGAAGAAATAGCACTCCTAGAAAACAAAGCAGTTTCTTAACAGATTTAGTTTCTCTCAGCTCCCAAAGCAACAGATATCCACGGTGCTTACTATTGCTCAGAGAGGTTGAGCTGGATGAGAAGACCCTAAGAATTACTGGTTCTATTGGATGATTTATCTAATTATTTCCCTTTCTTTATGGCTAAATATGAATAGTAAAATGGGCAGTTTCTGGTGGTTGGTTTTTCTGAACCAAAAGGAAAACCAGGTGCTTAACATCTCTTTGGAGTCTGCGGTGTAAAAAGTGTGACTAATAGAAAAGTGAATACTTCACATTTCCTTTGACATCTTTCTCTTACCCACATTTCCAAATCTGATTGAGTCATGCGTGTATGGGATGAAATCTTGACTTGAAAAAAGGTGATGAGGGCCTGTTGGAAGAAGCAGTGATGAGGAGAGGCCAGTTCAAGCCTTTATTTTCCAAGCAGGGCCTTACAAACACTCATTAGTTTGAAGTTAAAGGAATACTTATCTTGCTTTCCGGTTGTTGGGGTGAAATGAAAGGATAGTCATTTAAAAGAAAGAACATTGTCTGATGTTTCATCTATTCTCTCTTCGGCACTTTTAGAATTTCTCCATTAGTCTGTTCTATCATTTGTCTTTGCCAATCCCTACCTATTGCTCTTCTTTGTGTCCTTCTGAAGTTTCCAGCAAATAGAATATGAGCTTGCTGGAACTCAGTTATATTTATCTGCATATCTTTGGTGCCTACACAGGCCAGGCACCTGGTATCCCTTTAGCAAATGCATAAAGAGGTGTTACAAGCCAAATCTGCAGTCCTTTCTTTTGCCCAACTAAAGTTTACTCCTTGGTTTTCAGCTCAAATGCTTTTCTCTTTCTGAGCTTCAACATTCCAAATGTCTGCACCCAAATGATTTGGGTTTTGTACAAACAAAAATGTTCTTGTATTGTTCAAAATGATCCCATAACTCTTAAATGCATTAGCATTAAAAGGAGAGGGGGAAAAAAGACATGTATAAGAAGATCCTAATCTATTGGTGTATTTGCATTTTTCTCAGGAAGAATATCTTTGAGAAATACAACGCTTAATTTAACCTGGCTGCTTCACTGGGTAGCAACAGGGTGTGGTATCCAGAAGAGCTTCGTGCATGGAAGCCACCTGTGCTGTGAAATTCGCGGCCAGCAGTCACTCACTGTCCTGGAGCTGGGCAAGTCGACCAACCTGCCCGCTGGGTGTGTGGCTCCCCTCCACGCCCCACCTCTCCCAGCTCGGAAGGAATAAGGGGTTGTGCCAGACCTACCTGGAGGATATCTTGCACGCTGAATGGTGGGGCTGGGGGTCTCTCCAGCGGAGGCTGAGAGTGGAGGAGGTGGAGATGTCCTGCGGGGCGAAGCAGCGGCGGTGCTGCCCGGCTCCGCTGAGGGTCCAGTCTCAGGGCTGGGGCTTGCCGGGCTGCGCTCTTCCGCAGTGGACTCTGCGGGCATCGGGGGATAGGACAAAGCTGGGTCACCGCGGCCTGGACGTATTGGGGTGGGGGTTGTGGGGATCTCTAGAAATGCAACGTTAATTACAAAGAATTACAAGAGTCAGAAAGCAGTGCTTAAGGTGTCCGGAGTCCCTAGCCAAAAAAGCATCACAGAGCCTTGGGGGAGCCAAGGCTGCGCTCGCCGAGGTTTTGTGGTTCCCCAACCCAGGTTAAAAAACGCGCAGCCCGTCGTCGCTCAGAAATTAACGTATCTGCCCCCAACAATTGGTTCCGAGCTAGCGAAGTCAGGAAAATCGAAGAATGGAGAACACTTGAAGAAAGAGTTCCGCCCGAATTCGGGGTCAGTGTGCACGAGCGGAAAATATTTTCCAACTCCACCCGCCCCCACCCCTCAAATACAAATTTTACACGTTGCATAGGAAATGCACAAAGTCCGGAACGAATGCATGAATGCCCCGAGGAATTAAGAAAGTCTGCGCTTTTCATTCTAAATGCTAATGGAGCTTCGCTTCTATTAGCCGCGAGTTTCGGGGGCCAGGGGTCAAGCAAACAAAAGGGCACAGTGGAAACGCTGCGGAAGCAAGGCACAAGGCGGCTGGCGTTTACGGCTGGTGGTGCGAGCGGAGGGAGGCCCCCTGCACCCAGCGGGCGGTATCCCAGAGGGTGGGCGACTTCGAGGCTCGGAGCCATCCGGCGACCCGGAGGGGGCACATTCCGGAGGGCGCCAAGAGCGACTCCGGGGCGAAAGTCTCTGTGCAAAGCCTTAGTGAAACTTTGTAGCTGAGAGCGCATTTCCGCGGACCTTGGGGAAGGATCCCACTGCCCCAAACTCCGGCCTATAGCGCCCCCTTTGCCCGGACCCACTCACAGCCTAAGGGGAGGGATCGAAAAGCTGGGAGGGGGCGGGGGGAAGTCCCCAAACGACCAAAATCCAAAAAAACCTCAAGGGTGCGCAGGTCGCAGGTGTCGAGTAAGTTTCGTCTCTCGCCGCCCCTGAGCCCAGAGCTTCCCTGAACGAAGAGGAGATCGGAGCTCCCAGGTGCTGGAAGCCCTCCAAGGCCAGGAAATGGGGGATTCCCTTGTCACCCTAGCCCCAGCTGATACTACAGAAAGCTTGAGCTCGCCCTAGCGCAGGCACGGGTCAATCTTTCCACGGCTGTAGCTTGCGCTTCCCGTCCCTCCCGCATCTTCAAAAGGACTCTCCAGCAACCTCCCACTACCTCCTCCAGGTGCCCGCATTCCTTCCCTTCCCCGGGGCCTTTCAAGCGGAGTCTTTCTTCAAGGATCGGCCTCTGACTCAGGTGGGCGAAGGTAGCATCTCCTCAAGGAAGGGGCTCCCCTCGAGCGCCCAGCGTTTGCGAAGGAGAGCCACACCACATTTCCTACAGCCAAGCCGAGCGCTCCTCGGCTCTCTCCGCTCCCCCCACTCCGCCCCCCGAAACGGCCGGTTACCTAGGCAAAGCCTCTGCGCCTGGAAACACGTTGCTCCGCTCCCGCTCGCGGCCGCTGCGGCCGGGAGTACGGAGCCTCAGGGTTGTAAATTAGGAAGAAATAACTACCTCTGTCAAAGCCCCTTTCTTTCTCGTGGGTAGACGAAAGGAACACCCCCGTGTTCTCCTCCCCGTGGTGAAGTGTGTGGAGGAAACCGTGAAACGCACCATTGTGACCGGGGCTCCTCCGCGGAGTTTCCAACCCTGGGGAGCGGGGGCGGAGGTTGGGCGGGGGCAGGAGGAGTGGAGGAGAGACCGACAGAAAGGGAAAGACAGAGATTCTCAGAAAGACCGAGGGAGAGGAGACAAACCGCCGGGGAGAATTTCTGCGAGCGCACGGTCCCAGAGAAGGAGGTGGGTGGGTGCGGGGTGAGGGAGCGGGTGTGGGAGCCGCTATGGCCTAAGGAGTCCTTGATATTCACATTACGGGCATTTTCTTCAGCTAAGAGAACTCGAATAAACTCAAACTTCATTCATTTTTGCCCAGTAGCCGCGTTGGGCAGCTTTTCCTTTCCCCAACTCAGTTCTGTTAGATATTTCTCCATCATGGGAAAAGAAAATTCAGGATTGGATTCGCGATGAAATGACTGAACGGCGCCCTGTACCTCTCTCCTGGCACCCTAGGGCTCTGGAATAACAGCCCGAGATTTCTGATTACCAAACTCCTTGCAGTTCTTCCCTCTGGAAGATACGTGGGCATAATAAATAAAAGACAATCTCCAGAAACGTAATTTGGAATCAAGGGACAAATGCTTTCTCCCTCATGACTGCCCCAAGCTTCCAACAGGTTCGAGAGGAGCCTTTGGAAGTCAGTCTCCGCAGGCTGCGCTCGGCACAACCGCTCTCCTCTCACCACCAAGAACTTTCATTTCTACGAAGAGTAAAACACTCAGCAACTTCTCCAAAATCACGAATTAAGTCTGTCAGTTGAGTAAAACATGCCTTTAACGTACCGATTCAAGGCCCAGAGGAGAGAGACACGGTCGCCACGCGTGTCGGGGCACAGGGGTCAGCAATTATACCCGATTACCTCCGAAGGGAAAAGTGCAAACGGGCAAGTCGGCGATGCCAGCCAGACGTGCCCAGTGGAGCCCCAGGCTCATTTCAATACAATAAGCCACATTTCTACAATTACTCCCTCTTTCCTGAGATCCTCGGAGCGCCCCTGCAAACTCTGGCCGCTGCCGTCCAGCCCCTTCCCTCTCAAGCTTCCTTCCAAACAGCTCGGAGTCACCATTAGGTATATTAACTTGGATCCACCGGAGCCCCTATTTTCAATCCTAGTTAAAAGGCAGGAAAATTACTGCCGTTCATCACCGGAGCTGTAACTCCCTGCCGCTGCCGCCGCCGCCGCCGCCGCCTAGAGCATCATTACCATGACAACTAGAGCCGAAATACCCTGAATTACAGCGCTGGAGCTGCTACTGCACAAATCCCGGTCCTCCTCTTTGTTAGAGGCTTTTCGCCTCTTCGGGTGGGGGGAGGAGTCCCACGAGCTCCAGAGATCCCCGAGGGCCCGCTACAGGGGAAAAGTTTCAGATCAGAACCCACTGGCCGCTCGCAAGCAAAGACAGAGAGAGGAGGCGAGGGGGGAAAACCCCATAGTCAAAGTTGTCAATTTCAGAAGCTTCGCTTCCCAGCGCGCCAACTTTTTAGCAAGTCTCCCAATTAACTGAGCAAATCTCATACGTACTTGAGTGCTGTGGCGGTTCCGTCTTTAGAGCGAGTTTCTAGAAAGCTGCCCCGAAATCTGCACTGGTGGGGAGTCACAGTTGCTGTCCCGGAAGGGCTGCCGTGTACAAGTCCAGCGGCTCCCAGAGGCAGTAAGAGGCTGGCAGGGGATGCTGCGATCCCAACTCATGGGAGAGCGCCGCCGAAGGGTTCCGCGGGCGTCCTGGCTCCGGCCGCGACCAGAGGGGAGGATGCCGCCTCTGTTCCCACCTCCACGAACACCACCGGCGCTGTCAGCGTTGCAGAGTGAGCCCAGGAGGGGCGTTCGGCAGCCGCGCTGCGCTGCACCGGCGAGGGCGCAGGACTAGAGGGGTGTGAGCGCGCGGGAGAGAGTGGAGTGTATGTGCGGAGCGTGTGTGCGCGCGTGTGTCTGTGTGTGCGAGTGAAGGAGCGGGTGTGAGCTTGTCTGTGTATGGGGAGCGGAGGAGGAGCAGGAGCTGGAGGGGTGGGGGGCGGGAGGCAGGAGACTCCGGTCTCCCGGCTGCGCGTTCGCTCGCTCTCTCGGCACGTCATTTATGCCACAGGAGCCCTAGCGGCCTCTCCATAGAGTGCCTGGAATGCGAGACGTCAATGTGACGCCATGGGACGCTACGTCACCCTCCTCCTCCCTCCCCTGGCCCAGCCGGTTCCGCGTGTGCGAGGGAGGGGGGTGTGTGCATGTGTGCGCGCGCGCGCGCGCGCACGCGTTCCCCGACCATTCGCAGGGCAGCACAATGGAAACTGCGCGGCGCGGCCAGTCCCCGCCTGGGGGCCTTTCGGACCCGCGCTGCCAACCCTCCTTGCGACGGCGCTGCCTGCCCGGGCTCAAGTCTGTAAGGGTGCAGCGGCCCGCCCGCGGGTCAGGCGGGACCGCCCAGCTGTCAGGCTCGGGTGGAGTAGAGTTGGAGGAGTGCTGCTGGCGCTCCTCCGAGGCTGCCCCGAGGCAGGAAGCCAGGGCGAGGGGGTAAGAGAGAGGACAGCTCTTCCGAAAAGGAAGGCTCCGCCAGCCAGCTTCTCCGAGTGACCTGGCAGCCGGTGCTGGAGTCAGGCACCAGTCCGAAGACTCTCTGAGGTGCAGCTGCGCTTTCCCCAAGCAATAGTTCTAAAGCTGTTTACATCTCTCTGGCCCTCTGCGCCTAGGCTAATCCCTCTCCTCCCATCATTCGCTGGGTGCGTGTTTCACACATGGATGCCAATGGCTCCGGGAAGATAAGGTTTTATTTCTTTGAGGTGAGGGTTTCCTAACTGGACCTTATAACCCAAGTAAGTGCACATCCATCATCCACGCGCGCGCTGCAGCAGTAACTACTTAGTGTGTGTTAAACAAACACACACGTGTTGAACAGCTGAGCGGGTCTGACTGTTGCAAATCATCCCCTTCCCGTCAGAAGTGGAGCTCGCACTTTCACTTTTTGGTGATTGTAGATGAGGCTCCCCTCCCATCTCCCAAATTAATCATTTCGAAATCAATCAACAGGATTTATTAGTCAGTACCTCCCTAGGGGATTTGCTCTAGTCTCCTCGGACACATTTGTCATGAAATGGTGTGCTGAAAGCCTAGGTAGTTCTGTTAGAGCAATTTCTTCCTCCAAGTGATGAATTTAAATGTGATTTTCTTGCTTAATCAAAATTTTATCAGAGTTAAATTCTCCTAGTTCCAAAGTTTGCAGCTGAGTGAAAGCAACCTCTTTTTAGAAATTAATTTTTGAGGAGGAGAAAATATTTGAGTGAAACAATACAGACAGACCTGGTCCCCATGTGGTCCGCTTGAATCAAATGCGACAATGTCTTGACCTGTCACAGTCTTTGCATGTGTGTAGGGGGCGGAGTGAGGGGAGTACTCCGTTGTCGACAGCACACAATCAGAAATTAGAAAACAAAACTAAAATTATATGTATTCTATGGGTAAATTTCTTTGCCGCCACTTCCACTTGAGACAGGGTGGTGTGCAGAAGACCGTGGAAGGGTGCTCCGAAAGTTGACCTAGCGGACAGGAACCGAGCCTGTGCACTGCCACGGGTTCCAATCCAGTCTCAGAAGGAAGGAGGGCGCTGCTACATTGCAGCCATTGAACGGCTGGGGGGGTGGGGGTAGCAGGACCTGGAGCCGCGCGGCGCTGACGCACGCGAGGCGCGTGATTGACGCAGGCGATGTTACTAAATTCGGCGGTTGGCCGGGCCCGCCGCCGGCGCGCGCCGCAGATAGCAGAGTAGGTTCCCCTCGGTCACCCCCGCCCCTTCTCCATTCAGAGCTGCGCCGGGCGGGGCGGGGCGGGGCCGGGTGCGCGCGGGGCGGGGCGGGGCGGGGTGCGCGCGGCCGCGCTGGGATCCGGCCGCACCAAATATAGTCGGGCCTGGCTATTTTTAGCCGGGCCTCGGGCGCGAGCGCGCCGCGTGAGGGGGCGCCCTGACCCCGCCGGGCGTGCGGAGGGGGCGGGGGCGGAGTCGCCATCTTGGACCCCGCTCGACCCCGTCTGGTGACCTGCGGCGCTGGGCTGGGCTCGGCGCTGGGGGTCGGGGTGAGTGGGTGTGAGCTGTGGGAAAGAGCGGGGAGCGGGGGATGTGACGGGAGCAGAGGGCGAGGCGCGGACGTAGGGTCCTCCATGAAGGGTGGCTCGGGGGAGGGCCCCAGGGCGCGCGGCCCACGGGGCGTGCGCGTGTGTCGGACGGTGATCCCCGCCCGGCTGCAGGCCCGGACAGCCTGCCACCCTGCGGCCCCGCCAGCCCCGAGTCGCGTGGGGGCGGAGCCGCCCTCGGCCACCACTTCCTGAGAGCCGGGGATACCCCTCCCGGACGTCACGGAGGAGCCGAGGCGGCGGTGGCGGCCCGGGGCTCAGCCTGCACTTGCATCACGGGTGCAGCAGCAGCTGCTCTGCTCCTTTGTGGCTTTTTCCCGTGTTGAGTAACTGCTTTGTTAACTGAAAATACCATGACGGGCCAGTGTGATCACCAGCTCCAGACCTCAAAGAAAGTGAAGCTGTCAGGCAAGAAGAGGGAGACTCCCCTAGCCGGCTGCGATGGTATCTGTTGGGTGGGTGTGCAGAGAAGCACTTGACAGTTTCCACGTATTACTTCTTGCCTAACTTTTCACCCCAAGAAGGTTTAAAAATACTTTTATTTCCATGCTGTAAAAATTTCATGTATTCTGCACCCCACCCATTCCCCCCATCAATTTGAAATCGCATGCAGAACTGGAATCACTGAAAGGAACAGTTATTAGGTACAGTTTTTAGGAAACAGGACATCTTTCAGTGAATTTAAGTAAATTGCATTTGCTAATGTTCATATATAAAAGATCCTTGCCCACTGAAGGTACTTATAAAGCTACTAGCTAAGTTTGTTCATATGCATTGGACTTCTCGGTGACGGTTTCAAACTGGTATCCTTATTCACCCTAAATTAAAAAAAAAAAAAAAAGTTCCATCCCTGGCTGAATATCTCCAGGTAAAGCATATCTCTCTTTGACTCTCTAAGTGGTTGTGCCTTTCTGGACGTCTGTATTGGTTAATTATGTGCTTCTCACGTCCCTTTTCCCCCCACCCTCTGCCTCTTTTAGATCCTTTCCTTCCTGAGTATCTGGTCCCAGTCTTTGTTCCTTGACCGCTCTTAGGCAGAGGGCTGTTGTCTGATTGCGATGAGCCAATCAGCTGGCTTAGTGCTCCTCTGGGTAGGAAGCTGGTCTGACTGTTGGAGAGGTTCCAGTGGACACTGATAATTGGCAACATTTTTGCACTCAAATGGAAAGTTATGGAAGCAGATACAAGGATCTCTTACACACTGGGACACCATCCTGTGCGTAATCCTAGGGTCCTAATCATATGCAGTTCTTTAGGTGACCTCAAACCAAATGAATTATTCTGTTCTCTTCTTCAAGTTAGTATCTGCTGTTCTATACTGTTTCAAAAGTCTGAGTTACAAACAATCAGGCATAATTTTCTCTTTAGGCTGATGTAATACGACTATTTCAGTAATACAAATTACCTTTTCAAAGACTTTTTTAATTAAATGAAACTTAATACTTTATAATTAAATCTCTTCTTTGGGGGAATCAAATAGAATAAGGCTACCTTAATCTGTGAAATGTTGAAAACTTAATCTGGTTTGGTTCTTGTTCTAGAAGAGGGACATTCATGTGTGGCCTAGTTTACACCCAAAGCAAAGAAAGCAGCTAGTTTCTATTTTCATGATACTTATAGCAGCCAATCTGTTAAAAGCCCTTTCTATGAAGTAACTATTACAGATTCACTGGATAATTACCTTTTATTTTGTTTTGGTTTTGTAGGTGTAGTTTGCGAGACAGAAAATTCTCATTCTCTCAGAAAATAAAATACGGAATTTTGAGGAAATTTATTGTGTATGATATAAAGCAATTGCTTTAACAAAATAGGATTTAAAACTGCTTTAAATGCTTCTCTCATTAAGCAATGATATATAAATCTTGTTAATTTTGCTAATATGTAAAGAATGGTGATGAGTCTTATTAATGCAAAAATTGGATGAGGAAAGGTGAAATCAGAATTCCAAGCCAGAAATTGTTACCTAAGGTGAAAACAGGAAGGAATAGTAAAAGACTTATAAGTCTGTTTTCCTAAATCAGTAGAGAAGTTCTATACTGCATTTAAGATGTGTATAAAAAGTTTGGTAGCTTGGGCTGACATTGACTTACACACTCAAATTACTGGGCTCAGGAACATTGGGCAATTGTAGTAGTTTTTGTCTGACCTACCTACATACCATCCCTTCCGTATCGATTCTATCATTGCCAGATTAGTATTCCTAAAATATGCCTTTTGTTATATCACTCTTAGGCTCAGAAGCCTTGTGCAGCTAGTCATTGTCTCTAAAATAAAACCCCAAAGGGTCCTCCTCCTGACCTCCTTATTTCTGCAGAATTTTTCTGTCCTAGTCAAACTGGTATTCTCACTGTTCTTCAAACATCCTTTCACTCTCCCACGTTTGTTCATAGTTTTCCTTTTTATGGCGTTCCTTTCTTCCCCTTCTCTGCTTATTGAACTCTTACCCTTCCTCTAAAACTAGCTCAAGAAATGAACTCAGATTATGCTTTAGTCTTTCATAAAATTCTTATTTTACTGTCTTCTTTTTCTGCTCTTGTGTCCACAGCTTATTCCTCTGTCAAACTATTAAGCTTCAAAAGCACTGCCTCACACATCTTTGAAATTTCTGTAGCCCCTAAATTTAACATAGATAGTAAACATCCATACAATATTCCCCATCTTAATTTTTTTAAAAATTGAAATATAGTCAGTTTACAATGTTCTATCAGTTTCTAGTGTACAGCATGATGTTTCAGTCATACGCATACATACATGTATTCCTTCCCGTCTAAATTTAAATCTGAACAGAGAGCAGCGTAAGTAACCAGTTATATGGATTAGGATGTTCTTGGCATGAAGGGACGAAATGAGATCATACATTAGTTAATTTCTTTATTATTACTCAACTTTTGACACTCCTGATTGAATATACCTTGTCAGGGTGCTCACTGCAAGCCCAGACAACCTCATGGTGAAACAAAGAAATTGCAGCTTGGTTTGTACCTGTTAAATCTGTGTAGGAAGATGTGCTATGATTTTTTTTTTTCCTGAATAGTCTTTTGGTTTGATTCTTATTCTACAATCATTTCCCCTCTACTTGTACTTTCTCTTATGCTGCCTCCTCTCAATGCAGAGTGGGTTGTTGTAGGTTAGGAAATGTTAATATCAGCTTCGTTTGGGAAAACTTCTTAAGGTTTAGAAAATTGAGAGAACCATGGCACCTATGTATAGCCAATTAAATATAAAAATTCTTGAATGTCTTATTTTTTCCAAATTATTTCAGTAGATTTTTATGACATTATGTATATGCAGAAGTAAATAGGCAAAGAGATTGAGGAATTACGACTTGTTAGAAGTTTTAGAAAGCGGCTCATGTGAATTAGAATATTAGTCTTTAACAAGCAAAAAGTAAATAATAGATCAATAGATGTTACAGAAAATTTTAGAGAAGAGATGGAAATATTACCAAATAGTATAAGTGCTCATGTTATTTTAAAATCTCATTAAATAATTTTTTCTATTCATTAGTAAATAAGTCTTATAATCTAGTTAAAAAGATTTGCTTAATTTCCAAAAAAAAAAAAAAGATAGTTTATTTTTCGGTCATATTTTCCCCAGTTGCTGGTAAGCTCTGGAAAACCACAAAGATTTGGGGGAGAAAAGTTATTACTCATATGTGATAAATGCATTCAGGATTTTATTTATGCCTATGAAGTAAGATTTGGATTTTAGCTAGAGTTGATGGATGAAGTAAATTTCTCTTTCCACGTAAAACTACATAACCCTTTCCCATTACCCAACTCTGGCGAAAAAAAGAAGAATGATATCCTCATATGTACAAGTTCAGTTCCCTCAGCATATTCTCCAAGATGAGGATGCTGTATTTTACAGAGAGCACTAGATTGCTTCTCAGAGGCCTGGGTCTAGCTTTGCTGCCATGAAGTTGCCCAACCTTGGAAAAGTTAATTAATCTTTTGGGGGAGTTAAATATCATCATCTGTAAAATGATAGTGTTGGGCTCACTATGTGATCTTCAAGGGTCGTTCAGGTTCTAAAATTGAATGCTTTCTAAGGCTGGTTAAATACTGTGAATCACGAGTTAGCTCTGGCCTGGTCTCCTGTCACTACCTGATTGCTGTAGTCAGGAGGCTCAGCAACCCTTCTGTTTACTGTAACACTCTTGCTGATAGTAGTTAGATTAGTAGTGCTATTATATTAAAGTTTTTTGCCTGCACATTACATAACTGTAGCCACTGAGTGGGATCTTGGTGGCCTGAGAGAGTTAATGTACTGCCAGCATCATAGTCTAGTCTTGCCCATAAAGCGCCAACAAGCAGAGACCTAGATAGTCCAAAAGTCATTGTATATTTAGCTTTGGGATTTGTTTTTTGTTCATTCATTTGAATATGGATGAGTCACAAACTGACTACACAATAATTAATAAATTTTCATTGGAATGGATATTGTTTGCTCCTGTTCTTTTCTGATTTTTACTGCATGCTAGACATAAACATCATTTCTTCTTAAATGTACCACCTGACGCAGAACTGTCCTTTTTTGCTTTTTCCTAGAGAAGGACTGGTGATGGTGGGCTTGTAAGTCTTTACATCTCCTTTTACAGTGTAAATAGACAGAGAAAGTGAAATACTGAGAAGCAGATTAAAAGGAAAGTATCAAGTAGGTATTAAGTAAGTTGAAATAATGTTAGCAATAATAGAATAAATTCTATTTGCAAACTTGTTAGATTTGCAGTTAGATACATCTTTATGGATGAATAAGAGATAACTCTATAGGCATTGGGAAATACGTGAATTTTTACACATTGCAGGTTTATGTATTATCTGGACTGGGTTTGGATAGTAAAAACATGGCTTGTCCATTAATTTAGGGCTACTTTAAAAATGCCTGTTCTACATATTTAGGTATCTGGTTTCCTGCTTAGATCATGTAATTAGTAACTGATTCTTATTTTTTACCATAATACATTTTCCAGTATTTATTTCTCATGTTTATAGTTCACTACTAGAAAAATTCTTCCCTCACATCTGTTCTGAATTAGCTCCCTTTTCCAGTTATGGTTTCCTGTTTTATCAATTGTAGGGATGAGTCTAGAAACTCATATTTTGAAGATTTATGCTACTTAAGTTTAGTAAAGTTGAAATAAGCTACCTAATTCTTTCTAATTTCTGAAAATTATTGTCTTACTTTAAATTCACATGTTAAATCATTATTTTCATTTTACTAACTCACTATTTCTAATTTCTGAAAATGGTTGTCCTTTTAAAATTCACGTTAAGTCATTAGTGTCACATTTTAAAAACAATAGGATAATCTGGATACAATTTGAAATCTCTAATTTCATAGTATTTTATAGTTGTCAGTTAACTTTTTAGTGACTTTTGTATTTAAAACTTTTTTTGTGAGAAGCTTTTGTTTATCTCAAAATCTTTTAAAATACCTTTTTGTTTAAATTATCTTGGACATATATATTTTGGGGGGTGGATTTATTGAGCACGTGTGCAGTTCTTGGCACCAAGTAGGTGCTCTGTAAACGTTTGTTGAATGAATGAAAGTTTTCAAGAAACTTTATTCAAAATATTCTTTTTTTTTTTTTTTTAAATCCTGACCAGCCTCATGGCCTTGCTAGCTTTTCTTGGAGTTTCACTCGGGGTTAGGCATAAGAGAGCAGCCGGGCAGGTCTGTCGTATATCACTGTGCTGCTACTTCTGCACCGCCCTGCCCTCTGTTGCAGCTCGTCTGTGTATTTGAGGGCAGTACCCCTGAGTCACACTACTCTGTGGCATCTGTGTTTGAACTAAACCAATTCAAGCATCCTAAGGAATTGTACCACCTTTTGATCCCAAAACCCCTCAAGAGTTAGTCTCTGGTTTATCTCTTTGTTTTGATGTATCCCTTTTGCTATGATACTTCCACAAGATGGTGTTCTTCTTTTCTTGACTGTCTCTGCCTGGGGTTTGTATAACCAACCTGTTCATTTCTGAGTTCTTCATTTGTAGTCATCAGATTTCCTACTGTAGCCCTCACTTTGCTTTGCAGTTCAAGGCCTCCAAGTGCATAGTCACTTGTCTACTGTCTATCACTCATAGACTGAGGGGCCCAAATGTAGAATAACATCTAGGTACTCAAATTATATTTTCTAAACATTTAATGATTTAATGTATTAACTATTTTAAGGTTTAACTTTTGGAAAGGTAATGCATTCACATGATTCAAACAACAAAATGTTCAGAAATAAAAAGTTTCCCTTCCACTTCCTTCCCCCATCTACTCAGTTCCACCCTTTCAGAGTTTTTAAATGCGTATCCAAGCCAATACAAATATAAATTCTGTTTTCCTTTCCTTTTTTATACAAATAGAAGCTTATTCGTATTATTCTGTCTTTTTCACTTTAACAGTGTAGCTTGGAGTTCTTTCCGTAACTGTGGAAAAATATTTGAGGTATATTTCACTTTAACAATATGTCTTGGAGATCTTTTCTACATCATTGTGTGGACATAGCGTCACTTACTTAACCAGTTCCGTGTTGATGGACATTTGGGAAATTTTCAGCCTTTTGCTGTTACAAACAATGCAGTAGTAAATACTCTTGTTACGTAGATCATTTCGCAGTTGTGCAAATATATTTATAGGGTAAATTCCTAGAAGTGGAAATACTGATCAAAGGGTGTATCTCATAGTAGTTTTATAGGTACTAACAAATTGCTCTTCATAGAGGCTGTACAATTTTTACCCCCACCAGAAACATGCAGGAGTACCTGATTTCCTGTATTTGTGCCAGCAGAATGTTGTTGAATTTTAGGATTTTTTTCCAATCTAAGGTGTGAAAATTGTTATCTTAGTGTAGTTTTTAAAAATTTCTTTTTGTGAGTGAGTTTGAATAATTTTTCTTATGTTTAGGAGCCATTTGTATTTCTTTTTCTCTGAAGTGTCTCATATTCTTTGCCTATTTGGGGTGAGGTTTGTATGAAAATTACCTTGTGGCTGACGTTTATAATAATGGAGGTTTGCCCTTTGTAAAATGAGTTGCAATATTTCTTCCTCAGTTTGTAGTTTGTCTTTGCTTGTGGTCTTTTGCGTGTAGATTTTTCTAAAATGTAGTTGAATTCGTCGGTCTTCTCTTTTATAACTTCTGGGTTTTGTGCCATAGAAAAGCCTGCTCCACTACAAGGTTGCAAAAGAGTTCTCTCATGTTGTCTTCTACTACTACTTTTATGGCTTATATTTTCCACTTAAATTTTTCATGCATTTTTCTTGGTGTGCGGTGTGAGGAATAGGTCCAAATTAATTTTTTTGCAAATTCTGTTTTCCAAATTTCCACATTCTTTTTTTTCTAAATTTCTAAACTCAGTTGCTCCATCACTATTTGTGAATAGTCCGTCTTTACATTGTTTTGCTTCTTATTAGAAACAAATTGATTCATCTGCCTTATTTTTTCACACCTCCTTTGCTGTGGCTGAATATATAGGCAATTCTCTGTTTCCCTTCCTATAGAACACCTCCTTTACTGTCAGAGATGTTGTAGCCTGCTGACCTGCTTGCCTTCTTCTTGCCTCAGCAACACAGCAGCCTGGCAGCCAGTTAATATTTGAATGAATGCAGGCTGCTCAGAGAGCTCTCCAGGACTTTCCACTGAGCAACAGTAGGCTAAAAAGAAATCCTAAATATATTCAGGTTGCTTAGAAGACTGTTCAAACCAGAAATGTCTTCTAGCTCTCTTTCGCCAAGCTAACCAAGTATTCTGGGAGCTGAGATCCGCTACCTGGTTCTTTTACTCCTGAGGCAGTTTGCTTCAGATTGCTTCCTTCTGTGCAGCTTTGTATCATCTGCCACCTCTGCTTTGTCTGACAATATACATTTGGAGTAGGAAACTATAATATGCCAAGAAAGTGGTTTGGATTCCCTGTCATGCAGTGACCAGCTCCAGAACCTTATTTACTGGGAAGGTGATTTGGGGAACATGCATCCTCAATTTGAACCAGCAAACAGAGTAAGTTTTTTCATCTAGGGAATCTAAGGAAAACCCAGCATTTTTCTGCTTAGAAGAGTGTCCAAGCAGGCAGCTGAAACTGAATTTACTTGATACCCTTACTAGCACTTTCTAGGCGACTTGGGCTAGTTTTATAGCTCCTTGATAAACACTTCCTTCCACTTTGAACCATTGCCTCAGTGATGTTTCCCTTTCAGACTCGCCTGTCCTTTATTAGTGAACCTTTTTGGGGAATCGTATTTCTTATCTCTGCCTTCAGACTTTCCTCTGATGCTGGTAGTATACTCTTTGTCCAATAACAATTTGACTTAGTTATTTTGGCCAAAACCAATGTTGCCCAAATATAATTTGGTTGAAGACAAACTGGTCAACCGGACAATCTGGTTAAAACAATGATTTGGTAAAAAGTGAATATCCAAAGTTACTAATTTTTTTAAAACTTTTTTTATTGAGTTATAGTCATTTTACAATGTTGTGTCGAATTCCAATGTAGAGCACAATTTTTCTGTTATACATGAACGTACGTATATTCATTGTCAGAGTTTTTTTTTTTTGCTGTGAGCTACCACAAGATCTTGCATATATTTCCCTGTGCTACACAGTATAACTATACAGTATACTCTTATTTATCTATTCTATATATGCCTGTCAGTGTCTACAAATTTTGAAATCCCAGTCTGTCCCTTCCCACCCCCTGCCCCCTTGGCAACCACAAGTTTGTATTCTATGTCTATGAGTCTGTTTCTGTTTTGTATTTATTTATTTATTTATTTAAGATTCCACAAATGAGTGATCTCATATGGTATTTTTCTTTCTCTTTCTGGCTAACTTTACTTAAAATGACATTCTCCAGGAACATCCATGTTGCTGCCAATGGCGTTATGTTGTCGGTTTTTATGGCTGAGTAGTATTCCATTGTATAAATATACCACATTTTCTTTATCCAGTCATCTATTGATGGACATTTAGGCTGTTTCCATGTCTTGGCTATTGTAAATAGTGCTGCTATGAACACTGGGGTGCAGGTGTCTTTTTGAAGTAGGGCTCCTTCTGGATATATGCCCAGGAGTGGGATTATGGGGTCACAAAGTTATTAATTTTGGAAGGATAGGTAATTAGATTTATTTATTTATTCAATAGAGGCATTGGGGGTTGAACCCAAGACCTTGTGCATGCTAAGCATGTACTCTACCACTGAACTATACCCACCCCCCCCACCCCCCAGGAAAGCTTGATCTTAACTACAAGGCAATAAGAGGTAAATTGGAACAACCAAAACATCGAGTGATAAGATAAAACCATGTTTCCTTTATTGTTTTTTTCCCATCATTAAAAAGGCAGTGCTTGTGCAGTACAGGACACTCAGAAAAATGCAGATAAGGAGTAGAAGGACAAAAGGAAAAAAAAGCCATAAATTAATTCACCCAGGAATAACCACTGTTGTCTTTCCTGTCTTTTCAAATGCATTTTCTACACATACACTGTGTATACTGTTTGTACTCTGCCATTATTTAAGCGTTCTCTAGTTATTGGTTAGTCACTTCTGTGCAGGATTAGGCTTTCGTTCCCTTCTGCCTTTCGTCCTGCAGCTGTGGGCCAGTCCACCTTAACTGGGAACAGACTGCCACTTTTCTTTTTCCTTTTGTCCCTCAAGCCTGCTGAGATCCACATCTAGCCTGGGCCTCGAAGACCCCTCTGCCTCCTTTAAGTGAGGCAGTTTGTAACTGATGCCATTCTGCCAGCCCTTTCCATGGATTTATAAAAGGGGCTCTGTGGAACTCTGATTATATATGAAATAATTTTTGGAGTTCATTCTTGACATATATTATTTTTATACCTATATAAATTAGATGGGGGTAGTAAAGAGAGGGGAGGGATTAGATTGTGTCCCGACTAAAATAAAAGTAAGGAGACATTGTGGCAGAGATTATCATTGGAGGGAAATTATTTAAAGAGATTTCCCCTAAATCAGGGTTGGCAAATATGTGCTATGTGTTGTGCCCAAACCTAAGTACATGGTAGACATCACCAGTCAGTCATGGTGCTATTACTCGTTGGATCCAAACTGAGATTTGGATCTTTCTTGAAATGGGATTCTAGGTAGCTGTACCTATTGGAGTTGCTATGACAAATATATTTATCACTCTTGCTCTAAAACATTACATTGAAGTTTTTTTTAATAGTGTATTGACTAAGAAAATTATAATAAAATGTTTTATAACTGATAAAAATGTTTATGATGATAAGTAAGGAATGTGAGCAAAGAGTAATTATCTGAATTTTGGGCAAAGCATATGGCTCATAGTTAAGATCTTGAAAGCAGCATAATAAATCACAGGTTTGTTATGAAGTGAAAACAATGTCACAATAATACTCATCATTATAACCTGTCCATGGTATGGTCATGGTGATTGACTATCTAGCATTCATTCCACCCCTGATGATAAATCTAAGCAATCATGGTTAATCCCATTTTCTTTGCCAGTGAAGGGTTAGGAATGGCCTGTAGCCTATTCTGGACAATGCAATGTGAAGGGAGTCTGGAGGAGGGTCAAGTGCTTCTTGGAAAGGATTACTTGTCCCTAAAAAGAGGTAAAAGAGAGAGATGGTGTCTCTTTTTCCTTTGATGACGTTACATCTGAATACGATGGCTGGAGCTGCTCAAGACATCTTAGGGGTAATGAGAGAAACTAGCTTTGGAGGAAGCTGATCTAGAAGACAGCAAAACAGAGTGGTAGAAGAAACCTGTGCTCTTGATGACCTTACTGGACTGCTGATTGCATTGTACTTGGTCTGCCTTACCTCCGAACTTCCAGTTCTGTGAGATAATACAGTTCCTTATTGTGTAAGCCAGCATGATCTGGGATTTTGTCGCTTGCAGCCAAAATGCATTCTGAGAGATATATTCACTTTGTCCCAAGCAGATTAACGTCAGGCGGTTTTGATTTTATTTTGATAGATTTCCTTTTATTGGGTCTCTTCCTTCCCCTGTTTTCTGGCTTTAGAAAGTAGGTGCACATTCTAACAGGCCACTTTTTTTTTTTTTACTTTATTATTTTTGGGGGGGGAGGTAATTTATTTTATTTTATTTTTAGAGAAGATACTTGGAATGAACCCAAGACCTTGTGCATGCTAAGCACGTGCTCTACCACTTGAGCTTTGCCCTGTCCCCCTAGCAGGTGAGTTCTTGTCTCAGTCTTCTCTAAGGAGCTCTGCCTTAAACCAGGGTTCTTCACAGAAAGCAGCAAGGAGCCAGCCAGCACCCACCATCTCTTTTGGAGCCTTTTAGATCGTTAGGATATCTGGTGGTGTGACTGCTTCAGCTTGTCGTTCATTCTTTCTTTTCCTGATTCTTACTTTGATTTCTCTCTGGATCTTGGTCCCAGTTCTTGCATGTTTTGCATCTTAGACCTGATCTCAAGATCGTTTAGTAGATTTATTTTCTTCTCTTCCTTCTCCCCTGAGCCTCTCATTTCCATTATCTCTCTCATCTACTCCTATCTCACTTTGTGACTTTATGGCCAGTGGGGGCTACTCTAAGATGTATATAATCTTTGTCAGAAGTAGTAGTGAGTTAAGTAATCACACAACTCTTTGCTCTAGGCTGGTATGGCACAAAGGAAGGGTAGGTCAGTCCTCGGTCCAATAGAACAAGTAGCACCAGAAACATCTAGGGGTCAGGGCACTTGAATCTTCATTATGACGTCACTATTTGCCACCTGAAATCTTGGGCAAGTCACTTAAAGACACTGAATTTCTTCTTTGGAATTTGTTTCTAATTGTTCAGCTTTTCCATAGTATAAATGTGAGTCAAATGATGTGAACATGGCAAATGAAGAAAAATTTTTTTCAGAAAAAGAATACGCAAGCTTGGTTGGATTTTCTGATGAACTACGTCTCTTTGATTAGAGTCCAAGTCTCTAGAATCAGCTCTGTGTATCTTGTTAATCTGTAAAAAGGCAACGCAATATAACATGGGACAGAATAACACAAGTAATCAGGGATTGAAGTTGATATTTTAGTGGTAGATTACAGCCTGAAATAAGAAAGGGCCATACAATACGAAGGGGAAATAAAGGTCAGGATGTCAATCTTGAGGCTTATTTCTAGTTCAACTAGAAATTCTGGTAAGCCAAGTTAGGGGAAGGAGAAACCAGTAGAAGAAATACCCCCCTCTAGTGGCGAGGAGCCGGGTTCTACACCCAGTTGCTAGGTTAGGTGACTGAGGAGTAGACCACTTCTTAGGATGTTTTTTGTTTCTTAAGAAGTACCCTGAGGAGCCAGAGTTAAAATTCTTTAGATCATTAGTTCTAGATTTCCTGAGCAGGAAAATTAACACATTTCATAGAATAAGCAGTACTTTGGCAGCCTCATGTGGGACGGATTGTCTGAAGAATGTAGAGGCTCCAGTTGTCGGAATAGGTTCACAGTTTACTTTTATGTAGGCCATTTAGAGACCAGAGAATTAGGACACTATTGTTACTAAGTTTCTTATTGATCTGAGATGGTATAGTAAATACGTTTATAAACCCATTTGTAGGGAGACAAAACCTATATTCAAAGTTATGGCCTTAGTGCCATTGACTAGTAATCATCTATATTTATGCAAAATATGACTGGACTTCCTAAGTATAATTTTTTATTTGAAATTTTAGTGATGATCACGAGAACAAAATGTTTAGTTTATATCTTGGAAGTGATTTAATTGCTACCAATGGAAAGATAGTGAAATTAAGTATATTAAAATAACTTACTACCCACAATTCAGTGGCTTGGTAGGGACACCTAATGCATTCTTGAAGGCCATCTCAAGGATGTATGTTATTGAGGATAGTAATTGCAAGAGATTATTACATTTGCAAATCTCAAAAGTTCATTTAAGTTTTTACTGTTTGAATTTCTGTTTGGGAAGAATTCTTTTAAGTTACTTAAAGATCTCCGAAGAGGCAAAATTTCAGAGAATAAAATTTTTATGGTACTGTGTGTTAATTCTAAGGAAAATTTGAATACCATTCAAATCCAATACAGAAAAGAATGATTATGGCACAAGAAGATAAATTTTGGTAGAAGACTGCATTATCAGAATGCCATTTCTTTATTTTTAATGTCAAACTTCCTTGCTCTGAAGGAAAGAAATTTGAAGCTTGCAGAAGAAGTAGCCTCTCAATAATTTGGAATATGTTTAATGATGTTTCTTTGAAATAAAACTGGAAAAATTCTTTAGAAAATACAAACTTGTACATGGGTAAAGTGAGATTATAGAGTTATGAAATTAACTTTTGTGTATAACTTGTAGAACTGATATTCTTACTTTATGGTTATACTTCATAAACACATTTGATTTCAGGAAAGAAGAAGTAGGTCTGGCAGTAGATCAGGACCCACCTATTGGGGAAAACCAGAAAATAGGAGGAAGAGGTTATTAATGGTTCATTCTTAGCTGAGAGAAATTCAGTGTGGAATAATTAAGGTCAGTTAGAGAAAGAATTACGGTTATGTTAAGTGAGTTCACAGATATTGTTGAAGGCAAATCAGTTAGAACTGACTTGTTAATATGTATGGGGGCAATAAACCAATTAAATTGCCTCTTTACTGTATTAGTGTGACAGTAGTAGATATCTGGAGGGAAGTGAAATGGATGATAAGGTTAGTGGTAATTAGACCGTCTTCATTAAATCCTAGCACTAAAGAGGTACTATATACATTAGTGATAGCTTAATTCTATAAATAAGATTTGATGATAAAAATTGATATAATGTTGGCATTGCTAAAGTTAGACAAGTACTGATTTGTGTAAAGGGTTACAGCAACTGGTCAGGAATAAAGAGCCCAGGCTCCAAACCTCCTTTGAAATTCCAGGTGAAATATAAGAATAACAGTTCACGTTTATATGGGATTTACAGTATTCTGAGTATTTACACATACATGATCTCATTTGATTCTTATCAGAACTCTGGGGGCAGTAGTTCAGGTCTGATTATCCCATTTTTACAAGTAAGGCAGTGGAGGCTCAGAGAGGCTAACCAACTTACTAAAGAGCAATAGGTCCGAAATGACAGGAGCGGGACTTTGACCCATGATTACCTTACCAGAATGCCTTTGTTCACTGTATTGGTTTCCTATGGTTGCTGTAACAAATTACCACAAACTGGGTGGCATACACAGAAATTTATTCCCTCACAGTTCTGGAGGCCAGAAGTCTGAAATCAAGGTGTTGTCAGGGCTACCCTCCCTCTAGAGGATTTAGGGGAGAATTCATTCTTTGCCTCTTTCAGCTTCTGGTGGCTGTTGGCACTTCTAGGCTTGTAATCATCTCACTCCAGTCTCTGCCTTCATGGTCACATAGCCTCCTCCTTCTCTGTTCTGTCACTTTTCTTCTTATGCCTATCTCAAATTTGTCTTTCCCTTTCTCTTATAAGGACTAATTCTTACAAGGGCTGACGTTAAGACTCCACTTGTCATTGGATTTACCACCTACCTAGATAAGCCAGGATGATTCTTCATCTCAAGAGTGTTAATTATACCTGCAAAGGCCCTTTATTCAAATAAGGTTACATTCACAGTTTCCAGCCAGTTAGACATGTACATATCTTTTCAGGGACCACCAATTCAATCTACTAATTCATTATATGCCATTTTATTCTATATCTTCCTTTGGATTGAAGAAATAATCTTCTGTCTGAAGAGGGGTAAGTGGGCTAGATAACTTTTAGCTAGTATGTAGAGAGGACCATTTAAAATATTTCTGGTTGGTGCTAAGAGCTTAGTAATGAGGATTCAACAAACACAAGAGTTCCACCAAATTGTTATGCAAGCTTTGCATGTGCAGAACTATAAAAAATGGGACTAAATTAAGTTAAAATAACATCCAGCTATTTATGATTTATTGACTTTTTTTGTTTCTTATATAACTGGGCTATGTATGTATGTGTGATGTATTTTGGTAATGGTTTGAGTCAAAGGATAGATTCTTTACATCACACAGGCATTCCAATTTGGGTCCATGTATATAAGGGAAGGGACTTGGTATGTCTTATTCACAGTTAAATCCCCAGTGCAGTGTGGTTGGTGACACATAGGTGTGCTCAAACAATTTGCTGAATGAATGAAATAACTTTTTATGACATCCTAACCAGGCAGCCACAAGTCCCCATACTGTTTCACTTTTTGGAGGGTCCTGAATAACAGTAAGATCTGTTTGTGGTAGGAGAGTCCTCACTGACTTCAAGGGATTCCACTGTGAGTCTGTTTACTCTTGACAGAACCTACAACTTTTTCTTCTCTGATAATGTTCGCTGTAGGCCAAAAAACTGTTGTCATTGCCTTGTTCACATTAATAAAGATTAACCAATGAGATTACTTCTGTCTATCAGTTCACTTCTCCCTTGCATGGAGCTCAGGTACCATTAGAGATGTTCTGGTGGGCTTGTCCCGCCAGCTCTTCAGGTCATCAGTGCTACACATTAAGCTCTGGGAAGGGGACAGGCTTTGTACTCTCAAAAGTCTGCAGAGTTCTGACTCTCAGATACAGCTTTCATTGTTAACAGATAGAAATCGGGTGACTCAAACTATGTGCCGTGTGCCATGTGTTATTTCAAATGCTGCTTCCAACCAACCTTAGAAACTAAGTACTGTCATCATCCCTGTTTTACAGAGGCGCAAAGAAGTTCAGTACTTGCTCAAGTTCACACCAAGATTCGAACCCAGGTAGTCTTACTTCAGAGCCTCCACTCTTATCCGTGTCCAATGCCAGCCTCATGCTCATTCATTTGTAAGTAACCTGTTCTTTCTTTCTAAAAGCTTATATTTTTAATTTATTCTTAAACTTTGGAAATTTCACGAAGATATGTCTAAATGTGTGCCTTTTTTTCATTTATCCTGCCTGGCACTCAGTGAGTGCTTTTGGTCTAACAACTCTAGTCTCCTCCTGAGGGACGTTTTCTTGCACTATGTTTTGAGTATTGCGTTCTCCAGTGTGATTTTTGCTCTCCCTCTAGAACTTCTTTTATTTACAAGTAGGCCTCCTAGTCCTGCCCTCTGGTTCTCTCTCTCTCTCTTTTTTTTTTTCATTCAGGAATTCCATTTCTTTTTATTTTTGCCCTGGATAGTGTGATAACTCATTCACTTGCTTTTCCAAATAACGAATTTTTCTTCAGAAAGAAATTTTTCTTTTACTTTTTACTTCCTAATTTGAAATTTGTAAGTTATAAATCATGTTTAAAGAATTTCCCTGTCTATTATTTTGTGCTGGTTATTTTTTTTGCATTCAGTATCATATAAATACACTATAACCAAGTAAACCCAGTTTTTTTTAGATATGTGAGGCTGTTTCAACATTAGGAAATATTAATGTACTGTATCACTTCAATAGATCAAGGGAAAAAAATCTTAGGGTAATTTCCACAGACATTGTAAAGGTATTTGATAAATCAGTATCCATTCTTGATTAAAATTAAAAACCAGAACAGCTCTTGGTAACCCAGGAATTGAGGGATACTTCCTTAATAGCCATTGTCATACTTAACTTTGAAATATTTAAGCATTATTTCCCAAGTGTACTCCTCTGAACGTTGGATCTGGTGTTTTATATATTAGTTAGGTGTATTAGGGTAAAGCAAGATGTTATAACAAACACCAACATCTTAGCAACTTAACACAGTAGAAACTTATTTCTCCATCATGTAATAGTCCATTGTGGATGTTTCTGCTTGATAAGACAGTTTTTCTCTCTATGGTGATTCTGGGACTCGAATTCCTTGCATCATGTAGCTCTCCCTTTCCCTGCGGCCTTGAAATCTTCTGTTTCTAGCTGGTGAAAAAGCAAATATAGGGTGGAGAATGCATACTGTCTTCATAGTTGCTTTAGCTTGGATGTGACACACGTTTCTCCTTACATTCCCTTATTCCATTAGCCAGACAGGTGACCTCTCCTGTCTGTAAAGTGTGTGAGTAGTGGGGGAGGGGAATGGGAAATAGTATCTGGCTGGGCAGCTACAAGTAGGGAAATAGGTAGGCATCTGTAGTTGGCAGGAGAAGGTAGGACCATCTGAATGGAGGACACTGTGGTAATGTCTATGAAATTAAAAATATACATATCTTTTGACTTTAAAACTCCACTTCTAGCAATTTTTCCTGCAGATGTATTTGCAAATATGTGCATATTTACATTTTAAGGATATACTTAGCAATACTGTAATAGCAAACAATTGGAAATATTCTGAATGTCCATCAAGGGGGTCTGGATGAATAAGGTATTGTACATCTGTCCAGTTGGACCAACACCCTGCAGCCACTAAGAGAAACAAGGCAATGATATGTGTACTGCCTGAGGGGAGAAAAGCAAGGTACAGAACTGTGTGGACTGCTACTGTTTATTTAAAAAGAAATGTAAGCTCATATATTTGTAGAACATTTGTGAAATGATCACAAGAAACTGGTAACAGTGGTTGCTTCTGTTTAAAACTATAAATTAATGGAGGATGGGAGGGAGACATGCTTTTAGTGTGTACTCTTTTATATCTTGTGATATGCATCTTTTTAAATAAATATAAAAGTCAATTGTAAAAGTGTAATAAATAACATGGAAAGATAGTTGTAATATATTTTGCCTGAAAAAAGCTGCTTACGGAAAAGAATGTACAATGTGGTCTTATTTTTATAATTGAATAAAATTTTAAAATGGCATACAAAATATAGTGCTTTATTTGTGGTTTTTGCTTATCTGTATTTTTTATTTTTTAATAATGAACATATATCACCTTTGTAATTTAAAAGATTATGAAAATAAAAAAAGAAACACAGTGAAAACTTTTCCTGGGAGTCTTAAGTTAATCCTGTCATGAAATCTTTCCCCATTTTCCTGTTAAGATTGATGAATGCCTTTTGTTTCCGTGCTACATTTTTCATATATTTATCACACTCCGAATTGCATTATCTTGTACACATCTGGCTCACCTATTCTGTGCACTCTTTAAAGATCTGGATCATACCAAATTCATCCATGTATCCCTGTCAGTGCCAAGAACAGTGTCTTTCCCATAACAGGTGCACACTGAATATTGAGTTGGTGCTTAAAGCAGAGAACACAGTGAGTACAGTGATTGTGAATTTTGTTCTTGCATGATGCAGCCTGTATTCAATACTGTACCAGATTCACTGACTCTTTAGTAAAGCCAGTGGCTGACTGGGTGGAGGTCAAAGTACATGGGTCACAAGGTTTCCTTTCCAAAATGGTTGCCTTCAGGGATCACTGGTTGCCTTCAGGGATCACTGTCTCTGCATCATAGATTAGTGTAGGTCTGTTACAGAAATACATGTTGTAAAAATTGACATAAAGTTAACTTAACTATAAGAAAAATCAAACTGTTGATGACATGGTCCCTGTTTTGACACAGGTGAGACACTCCTATCTGTGTGGTACTTTAATTTTAGACCGGTTTCCTCCTACTTTTCTCTTCAGACTATTTTCCTTTCCCCATTTCTGTTCTTTTGCTACAACCCCTCCTTGTACACATTGCTGTATTTTTGATGTGGTCATCAGGGTTTAGTTATGAATGAGTGAGAAGAAATGCAAATAGTAGAATTGGGAGCTGATAACTTCACTTGCAGCTATAAGATTTTTGTAAGTTGAAAATTGCTTGAGAATAGATTTGATGGCCTGGGTTCTCTGCAGCTCCCAGTTTTATTGCCACAATGACCTTATCCTTCATGTTTCTTTCCTATGTTCTAGTCAAAGAAGTTTCTTACAGGGTCTTTCCTTGAGGCCTTTCCTTTTCTTACTGGGAGATCTTCTGCTTGTATCCATTGATTTAAATATTACCTTCCCATAAAGAGACAATTCAGATGCTACCTCTTCAAAGAAGTCATTGCAGACCCTTCCAATCAGTTTCACTCTTTATTCATTCTTCCTCCATTAGAGCACTAATTACAGTTCATTGGTGTATTCATTCTGTGCACATTCATTTATGTGTACAGTTCACATGTTGTTCTGGGAGCTAGGGTAGGAGACCACTATGGCAGTCCGTCCTTCCGTAGTGGAGGAGGCAGATAAGCAGAAGAGTTGAGTCCCATGTAATAAGTGCATTTGCAGGAGTGTGCAGGTGTGTGCAGGATTCTGTGGGAGCAGAGAGAGGGAGCATCTAATCTAGCAGGGGATGGGGAATTCCAGAATGATTTGAGCTGAACAGCATGTTGTATGTCATGGAGATATGAAATGTCTTCTGAAGAATGGTAAGGAGGCTGGAGTGAGGATGGGGGAAGTGGCAGGAGATGAGGCCAGAGAGGCAAGAAGGAGTGGAATCCTGATGGGCCTTTTGTGCCAAGCTAGGAATGTGGACTTTCTGAAAGCAGTGAAGAACCCGTGAAGGATTTTATGTGGGGAGCAATGCAAGTAAGCCTTGAATTCTGTAAGTTTTTTGAGGGCAGGAATCAAGTCTTATATATCAGTATATCTGTTTAGCACCTCATACAGCACTTAATATGTAATAAAGGCTCAGTAGTTGAACTGGATTTGCTAGGTAGTGCTTCAGTGTTTTTTTTTTTTTTTGAAGACTTGATTTATCTGAAATAGTAATAGTGTTGAATACTTTTTGCACTCCATCAAATCTACAAGCATTATCTTACCTAATCTTTACAACTACTATCTGAGGTAGGTATAGTGGCTCAGAGGGTTTAAGTGAGGGGACTCTAGTATAGTAGTTACATCTGCTTAGGTTTGAATTTCAGCCCCTCAATTTGCTATCTATGGACCTGAAAGTTACATATATGCCTCAGTTTCCTCATCTGATAATGACAATAGTGATACCCACCTCATATCTCATTGGGTACTGTGAGGATTAAGGATGTATGTAACTACATGTAAAGTACTTGGCCCTATAGTTGCTAAGTGAGTGCATGCTCAATAATGTAATTCTTAGCTATTAAGAAAAACACCCCAAAGTCACATGAGCAATTAGTGGTGAAGCCCAGTGTGAACAAGGCAGTCATATTTCAGAATCTTTACTATGTTATAACTGCTTCTGTGTTTATAGAGAGATGATTAAAGATGGGCTCTAAGCAGTGAAACAAAACAAAGAATTTCAGTCAACGTGGGAAATGATATTTAGGGTACGGAAGTCTTCTTAGGGACTCTTCACATTACCCACACTTAAAAACTCTTCTTTGCTACCCTGCCTGCATATAAGGGACCTATTTGAGAAATACATGTCTATAATTTAGGCAAAATGACATTAATTCTAGATTTATAATGCACAGGATTAATGAAATTGGAGAGTATCTTACAAAGGTCTCCCTTTAGGAGTTGGTCTACTAGGGCCAACACCTGGTATACCGTGTCAAGCCTTGTTGCTCTGTTCCCTAGCTCCATACTCCTTAGATTTTTCCAACTTTAGGACCCAAGTGGGAGTCATGTTGGAGGATGTTGTGCAAACCACACGCGTAAAGAAAATAATTTACATTTTTCCTTTCTTAGCTTCTGGAACATCAGTGATTCCATCCTCCCACTTCTATTGGGCAGAAATTGAGGTATTCTCCTTATGCTCCCTCATCTTCTCCAAAACCTGCCACACACACACACACACACACCACACACACACTCTCTCTCTCTACCATACATGTCAGAGGGATCCAGCCTAACTACTTTTTTTCTGGTTCAAGGACCCAAGAAAACACAAAGTCTTTAGTAATAAAGGAGCCCACCAGCAGTGCCCACCTTCTCCATTCCTACTCTCTCCACTCTGTCTTTTAGCTTTCTTTTCTCTGTTTCTTTGCTCACCGATGTATCCCTCTATCCCTTGCACAATGCCTAGTATATAGTAGGCATTCAATAGTTTTTGAAAGAATACAAGAAAAGCAAGATGCTTTGTATATTCAGTATCTTAATGATATTCAGTTACAGAAAAATGTACCAAAAATGTTGCCTTGCTTTAAATTTTTTATGAGAGCAGATTGTTCTTAGCAAATGGGGCTCACCTTTACCTCCACTGCCACATTAGAGCTCCTTCAACTTCTAGATTTATTTGGTTACCCTGAGTATAGCTCTGGTAGTAAAGGAGCTAAATGGATGCCCCACAAATTTGGAGGTGATATCCAGATGGGAGGCAGGTCTGTCTCATGGGATTGGTTATTTTTCCAAGTTCTTTTGCAATTTCATGACTTCACAACAGAAAAATTTCCACAGATTTAAGTTCATAAAGGATATTAATAAATCATGGGAGACATACTACGTGCTGTTAGAAAGGGGTGGGGAGAAAATAATCTGAGGAAAGTAGAAGATATCCAGAAAGCCCAAGTTCATTGTTTCAACTTACTTTTTAGGGTTAAAACCTCCTTGGAAATCACTGGCTTCTATAGACTTCCAACCTGGAGGGCAGCAGATCTGATTCTCTTTGTTTCCAGTTTTTGAGCCCCTTGCTTACCTCATCAGTTGTATTTGAAATTGTAGTAGTTGTCTCCCTTTAATTTCTACCTACTTCAACCCTCTCAAATACCTTTTCTCCCACCAAGTCTAATAACTTTTTATAATTTTTAATTAGTTCAAATTGGTTGACATCATTTGTTGGTAAAACCTGCAAAATTATAGCTATAGATATCCAGGCCATGGTCCAGAATAAGTACCCTTCATAATTCTGGCATCTATAAGAACTCAAGTTTATGTAAACAGTGATGCTGAGACAACTCCCCTCTCACTGGTTTCCTAGGAATGCCTTTAGAAATGTGAAAAAGAGGCTTAAACTCTAGGACCTTATCTTTGCCTGAAAGTCCAGAATCATGTTAGTCTGGGCCATGATGATGTACAAGTAGACTATGTAGACACGTCCAAAGCAGTGGCCCTGGTCATTCAGGACTTTGATTGGCTTTGGATCTCATATGATGTACTGCAATATGCAGAAACAATCTCCGTCCAAAAATGAAGAACATCTGCTACTAGAGCCCTAGTATTGTGTGTATGTGTGTCTACAACCTGGAGGTAGTCTCCAAGACTTTAAGAGAAAGTGGTACCCAGGTTTACATTTGGTATGCTTTATACACAAGTCTTGTTGCCAGCCTGCTCTGTCTCCAAACTTCCTTAAGAAATCAGAAAAAGAAGACCAATTAAAACCAAAGCAAGTAGACAAGTCAGCTAAATAGAAGAGACAGTAAAGAAAATTAACAAAACCAAAAGTTTGTCCTTTGAAAGTATAATAAAACTGATGAGCCCTTACCATGACTGATAAGGAGAGAAAACAGAAATTGCCAGAATTTGGAATGAAAGAGGAATATCACTATAAATCGTACTGACATTAAAAGATTAATAAAGGAATATTATGGAAATTTTATGCCAGGAAATTTAACAAATTAGATATTTTCAAATTCCTTTAAAACATAGCTTACTAAAGCTAATACAAGATGGAATAGAAAATCTGAATAGCCCTATATCTAGGGCTATTTAAAATCTATTTCAAATTTTGAATTTGTGATATAAACCTTCCCATGAAGAAAACTACAGGTCCAGATGGTCTATCTGGTGAATACTATGAAACATGTAAAGAAGAAATAATATGAATGTTAAACAAATTCAAAAAATACAGAAGGAGGGAACATCTTATAATTCATTTTATGAGGCCAGCATCACCCAAATACCAAACCTGAGAAAAATACTTAAAAAAAAAGAAAATCACTGATCAATATTCCTTGGATCTTAGACACTGCAATGGACTGAATATGTCCCCCCAGATTCATATGTTGAAATCCTAACCCCCAATGTGATGGAGAAGTCAGCAGCCTGCGACCTGGAAGAGGAGAGACTCTGGATCTGCTGGTGTCTTGACCTTGGACTTCATAGCCTCCAAAACTGTCAGAAATAAATGTTTGTTGTTTAAATTCACCCAGTGTGTGGGATTCTGTTATGGCGGCCTGAACTAAGACAGAAATAAAAATCCTTAAAGAAATATCAGCAGATTGAATCCAGCAGTATATAAAAAGATTAATGCATCACAATCAAGTGGGGTTTAGTCCAGGAATACAAAATTGTTTAATCCAGAAATTAATGTATTTCACATTTTAATATAATAAAGGAGAAAAGCCATATAATCCTTTCAGTAAGTACAGAAAAAGCATTTCACAAAATTCAAAAATTTTTGACTCAGCAAATCAGGAATAGAAAGAAATTTCTTTAATTTGATGAACAACATCTACAAAACACCGGTAGCAGCATCATATTTAACACTGAAATATTGAAAGAACAAAGTATGGACGTCCTCTCTTACTGCTTCTGTTTTAATACTGCACTGGAGCTCCTAGCCATTGCAATGAGGCAAGAAAAGGAAGTAAAAGACATAAAGCTTGGAAAGGACATAATTCCGTGAATAGAAAACCTTAAGGAATCTACAAAACAACTACTGGTACTAATAAATGAATTTATGAAGGCCACAGAACACAAGATCAATTACATTTTTATAAATCACCTGCAAATAATTGGAAAATGCAATTAAGAATATAATTCTGTATCAGATAACACCAAAAACCATAAAATACTTAAGAAGTGGATCACAGATACAAATGTAAAATCAAGAAGTATAAAGTGTTTGGGAGAAAACACACACTTGGTTATGTCAAGGATTTCCTAGAAGGAGCATAAATAGCACTAAACAGAAAGGAAAAAATTGATAAATTGGAATTAAAAATTTTACTCATTGAAAGTTACCATAACAGAAATGAAAAAGGAAGACACAGATTGGGAGAAAACATTTACAATATACATATCTCCTACAAATCGATAGTAAATAGGCAAGCAACCCAATACAAAATTGGCAAAAGACTTGAGCAGGTAGTTCATGAAGGAAGATGTACAAATAGCCAATAAGCACATTAAATTGCTCATTACCATTAGTCTTCAGGAAAAATGCAAATTAAAATTAAAATGAGATGCCATTTCATATCCATTAGAGGGGCTAAAATTAAAAAGACAACACCAACTGTTGGTGAGGATTTGGAGAAACTGCTAGTGGGAGTATAAAATTATGTAATCATTTTGGAAAAAATTTGGCAGCTTCTTGAGAAATTAATCATATACCTGTGCTGTGGCCAAGAAATTCTACTAGGTATTTATCCAGAAGAAATGAAAACATATGACCACAAAAGGACATGCAAAAAAATGTTCACAGGAACTTTTTTATACTAGCCCCAAATTAGAAAGAATCCGAATATCAACAACAGAAGGATAAATTCTGGTATAATTCATATAAAAGAGTACTACTCAGCAAGAAAAAATAATGAACTACTGATATATGCAGCAAGAAGAGCAAATCCCCAAAATATCATGTTGAGTGAAAGAAGCCAGACACAAAATAATAACATACTGAATGATTCTATTTATATAAAATTCTAGAAGAGGCAAATTTTATGTGATAGAAATAAGAACACTGGTTGCCCATGGGGGTATATGGTAACTCTCTGGAGTGATGGAAATGCTTGATACCTTCAATAGAATGATGGTTACTTGGGTATATAAATTTATCAAAACTTGGCAAGTTGTACACTTAAGGTTAGGCATTTCATTATATGTATATATTACCTCTATAAAAACCAAACCAACAGTTAACTATATGCCATTGTAACAGTGACCAAGAGGTGTTAAATATGAAGTTGGGCAAAAATTATAGTAACAAACAAATGGGTGTTAGTACCATCCAGGTATAGATTTCAGGGAAAAATCATTATGTCAAATATTAAATGTATTGACTTTGTATTGATGAAAGTAATGCATTTTGTATTGCTAACCGGTAGAATTTAAAAGAAATACTTACATCTGGGGCATATAGCACTGAAATATATAAACCAAAATATTATAAATACAAGGGATTGGAGATGATCACAGTAACTGAAATTCAGTAATTAACAGATTAAATGTAGAATTAATGGATAAAGAAATGAGGATATATAAAATTCAAATGAGAAAAATCAGTGGTATGTATTAAAATCCATGCCCTAGAAAGAGGCAATATACATTGTTTCCTGATGTCCATATTAAACATTTATAAAACGTGATTATATAGTGGGCCAGCTAGATAATTTTTTTTTCTAAAAGCAGAAAATGTATAGGCCATAGTCATGATGACAATACCATAAAAATTGAAATTGATTAAAGCAAAAAAAAAAAAAAAAACTGAACTCTTGAATAAATCAAAAGACACTCCTAAATCACTTTTTGGGGCAAAGAGAAAACATATGCATTAATGACAATGAAAACTGCTCCTAAAAACTTAAGGGTGTGGCCAAAGCAGTACTTAGCAGATTTGTTGCCTTAAACATATATTTAATATTAAATATGAAAAAAGGGCAGAATAACTGATTGACAAAATTAGAAACAAAATGACTTTTAACTGAGGATGTAAAAGATAGAAACTAATAAAGTTAAATGCAAAAATTACAGAATTGGTAAACATAAAGAGAGTGGAATGATAAATCCATTTAATATGTTGAGAAAAAGCAAACAAAACCTCTAATTAAGGCCAGTCAAAGAAGAAGAAAGGAAAATCAGCACAACAGAATTGGAAGTGGGCATGAAACCGCAGATGTGAGGGAGATAAGAAATCACAAGTGAAATGATGCTCATCTTCAAGCTAATGGATCTGAAAGTCATGATAAAATGGATGATTTTCTAAGGGAAAAACAATCAGGTTTCCAAAATTAATTAAAGATCTGCATAAGCCATGACCCATACTAGAAATTGTAAAGATTATCAAATATCTTTTCTACCCAGAAAGCATGAGACTGATGATTTTATGGCTAATTCCCAGAAATGTTCAATGAA
This sequence comes from Camelus ferus, assembly GCF_009834535.1. Lineage (NCBI taxonomy): Eukaryota > Metazoa > Chordata > Mammalia > Artiodactyla > Camelidae > Camelus > Camelus ferus. The sequence goes on along the minus strand of NC_045699.1, from coordinate 47,322,840 downwards.
CAGATACTTCTTTTGTTAAGTAAATATTTTTGGATGTTAGAAATCTCCTCAATTCATTTTTTTTGAAGCAGACCTAATTCTGATACTTAAATCTGATAAAACTAATGTACACACACGTGTGTCAATCTCACCTATGAAAATTGATGTAAATATTCTATAGGAATATTATAAAATTGTTTCTTGTACTATGTTAAACATATTATAACTATGTAATGTAGAGCTTATTTCAGGAATTTGTAGATAGTTCTACATGAAATTTATTCATGTAATGCATTATATTAAATAGGCTAAAAGAGTAATAAACATGATGCCAGAAGGCATTTAATACAACTTACTATCCGTAAAACTCTTAGTAAGGTAGGACTAGAAGATTTTTCTTAATATACTAAAGCTTAATTATGAGAAACTAAGAATAAAATTAATGATGAAACCTTAGAAACATTAATTAGAGGTGCCAAATATCACTGAAAATATTTAACATTATTATGGGGACTCCTAGCCATTGCTTTAAACAAAATAAGTATAAATACTGGAAAGAAAAAGATGAAATTATCATTACCCAGAAAATACTTAGAAAATATAAGTGAATGAAATGAAAAACTTTTAGTGTTAATATGAATTATTGGTAGGCTGTCTGGTTAATGTGTGTGTGCCCATATATATACATAAATATCTTATCACATACATACATTTGTATGTGTATACATGTATACATAATGCATGTTGGTTTCCCATGCATATATGAACCAGTACAAACTAACAAAAATCAACACAAACCAGCTAGAAAATACAATAGAAAAAATATTTCTTTCATAATTGCAAAGAAAATAGATGAATTAATTTAGCAAGAAATATGCAGGACTATATGAAGAAAGCAACAAAATTTCCTGAGGGACAAAAGAAGACTTCAATAAGTAGAGAGACGGAGCATATTTCTGGATGAAAAGACTCAAAATGATAAAAATGTGAATTTCCTCTAAATTACTCTATAAATTCTAATCTAAATCCCAATGATAGGTTTCAGGAATTTGAGAAAATGATTCTAAAGTTGGATGGAATTACAAACATTTAAAAATATCTACAACGTTGTACATCAACTATACTTCAATTAAAAATACCTAAAAAATATTTTAAAAAGAAATGAAGGGAGACTTGCCCTGTAAGTTATTGAAACATATGGTGAAACTATGATTTGTTCTGTGTGGAACTGGTTCAGAAATAGGCAGATCACAAGAATAGAATCAAAAGTCTAGAAATGGTTACAAGTGTATGTAGCTTATTAGCATATAATGAGGTTATAAATTTATTATAAATTCATGTAACAGCAGGAAAATGTTGTATTGTAAAGAAATAGCTTTGGGTGGGGTACTAGTTAACTTACTTAGGGAAAAGCATTTTGGAGCTTTCCTGTTCCAATTGCTCCCAATATGTTAAATCCCTCCAACTTCCAATATCTTTCCAATCCTCTGCAGCCACTTCCAATTCGCTCCATTACGTCTTTGTGCAAAATTTCTTTCATATTCTTTCTTGAATTCAACTTTAACTTCTTCCTTACCATCTTTCCCTTTCCTGGACCTGTTTTCCAGCTGATAATTCTCTCCCTTTCCAAGGTAAGACCTCACAAGTCTTTTTGGCTTCTCACGCCTATCTACCTTAAGAAGGCTTTATTACTGGATTGGACAAAACAATCTTTTTTTGAGGGATGTGAGTGGATTTGGTCAGTTCTTATTAGACAACTGTGGAATTTCCTTTGTGGTCTAAAGAAGAGGCAGTGAATACTCGGGTGTTGATATTTTTGTCACCATCTGAGTTACATAAACTGTGGGTCATTCATGAATTGGAATGCATTCATTACAAATGAAATCAAGATAGTGATTTTCAGACTGCTGTGGTCCTACTGAGATGGCTTAGAGGCTGCCAGAGGTAGATACAGACTAGGACTCACAAACAGGGTGTGACTTCTTAAAGGTACTACAACCAGAGCAATATTTATATATTGAGGATTCACATAAAGTTTTGTTTCAGGAAAGATTTCCACTAAAACTAAAAAGTTTGAAGATCACTTCTCATAAAAACAATTAAATGATAAATATGTTCAATGGGCAATAATAAATTTAAAAAACAGCCTAATTTGTAAATTAAAAGGAACACACGGCTACAAAAAGCACTTATCAGTAGTTGTATCTGAGCTGTGGGAAGTGAACAATTTTATTTACTCCTTTGTCTTTATTTAAAACATTTTATAGTGACAACATATTAATGTTATTTATTTTTATTTCTATACCCTTTGAGGTATAATTTAGACACAATAAAATGCACACATTTTAAGTGTACAATTTGATGATTTTTCACAGATATATATATATATATATATATATATATATACCCATATGACCACCACCCAGATCAAAATATAGAATATTTCTATCACCCCAGAAAGTTCCCCGTGTCCCCTGCCAATCAGTAGCCCCAATCCCCACATCCTACCAGAGAGAACCATATTTTCACCTGGTTTCGATTTGGTTTTGACTGTTCTTAAACTTCTTGTAAATGGAATAATACATTATGCAGCTTTTGGGTCTGGATTATTTTGGTCAACATAATATTTCTGAAATTCATTCATGTTGTTGTATGTATTAGTAAGTTTTCTTTAAATTTCTGGATAATATTCCATTCTATGACTATACCACAATTTGTTTATCCCTTCTTTTGTTAGACATTTGGGTTATTCACAGTTTTCACCATTAAGAATAAAGTGGTTCTGAACAACCTTCAGGATTGTCAGGATATGTGCATCTTTAACTTTTCATGCTTTTGCCAAATTTCTCTTTAAAGTGGTTGCATTAATTTACATTTCAATGAGCAGTGCTTGAGAGTTGCACATTCTCTTTTTCCTCCACCATTATAAACTAAACAAATAAGCAGACCTTTTTAATGGGAAGAGCAAAACTAAGCCTGGGGGGATGTGGTAAAACCAAGTCTCATCTAGTCCAGCTTCCAACCCAAGAAAGACACACAGAGAGGAACAGCTGATCTTTGGGTCAGTAATATTCTTAGTGTCTGTGTGTGTCTGGGTTGCAAGCCAGGGAGGAGTGTGGGAGACAGAGTGAGGAGTGTGGAAAGCCGGTCTCAGGAAAGGGATACAGACAATAGATAAGAGGTCAGATTCCCCCAGCTAACTGGTGAGGATTCCAACTCCTTTGGGAAACCAGAGGATCTTGGGTAGAAGGGGTAGATTCCTGAACCAGCTATGTGCTGAATGCTTAGATGATTCAGGTTTCATTTGATGTTTACACTATCATTAAGGCTGCTGTTGCATTGCCTTTCTGGGCACACAGGATAGGAAGCTTATAATGTGCCACTAAACCTGGGCTGACTTGAACTTCAAGTGGAAGAACTTATAGACAGATAAGGCAGAGTTGATACAGGCAGGGGTGCCAGTACCCCAAATCCAAGTGCACAGTTAAACGTAATCCTGGGGCACGGTCTGTGTGTTTGTTTTCTAGGCAGGAAGCTGTCTTAGTGCATGGGGGAAGCTGGGTCTATAAATGTATGATCCAGGTAGGAGCTGCTTGCCAAGACGGTGGGACCATCTGAACTAAGTAGCTGTTACTGAGTCCTAATAACAACAGTGACAATGAGGCCAGGTTTTCAGGGATAAACCCCCATACAGGTTATTCACCTTGGTCTGTTCCATGGTCAGAATCTGGGTCCTCAAGCCTCTCTGGGTGATGCAGAAATTTGTTACTGATGACACAGATGACAGAGTTCAGCTTCCAAAATATATCTTGAATTTTTTTTGCCTCTTTTCACTTTTATTGCTGTCACTTTAGTTGAAGCCACCATGATACAGAGTCTTCTGTATATTCCAACAGCCTCTTTACTGGTCTCCTCCTATCAATTTCTGCCCCACTCATATTCATTCCAAATAGCATTACTCATCTGACCATGTTACTCCTTTTCTTAAAATCATGTTGAAATTTCAGGAGCATATGTTTGAACGTAGATAATGTGGATACTAGAAAATGTGCCAGTTAGGTAGGTAAAAGACTCAGGTTCTAATCTTGGCACAACCACTCATTACCTGTATGACTGGGCAGTCCTTTCCCTACCCCTCAGGTCTTGGTTTTGTCATCTGTAAATAAAAGGATTGGACCAAACTAGGAAGTCTCTATGGGCCATTGTAGGTCTGACATTCTGTGATAGCCTGTGGGGCTGATTCAGAGGATTTTCCTTTAGTTCTTGCCTGGAATGGAGAGAGGTGAGACCCTGGGATAGTATTTCAGTCAGGTCTCCTATCTTTCTTCTCAAAGATGGCATCTTTGAAGTTTTCAGATGGTGCCCATACACTGAGCATAAACCATATGAAAATGTTTCAAGAGAATTTCCTCATTTCAGCAGTATGCCTCGAGGACAGAGAGTTCTCTGTGGTTTCACGGTGCTGATGCAGGCCATTTTCAGCATCTTCACTGTGCTTCCCTGCATACTTTATCTTAGGGTTGTGTGGATTCTTAGAAGCCACCCAATCCAGGCCTGTTGGTAGAAGGTGAGTTCATAAGCTCCACACAGTGCTTCTGTCATCCTTGTAGAATTCTGATGGAAGTGGTGGATGTGCACGTACACATTTGTCCAGTTATGTTTTTGGAATGTAAGTTTCATGACGCAGAACAATACACACATGTTGTACAAATGTCAGTTTCCTGGTTTTGATATTGTACTGTAATCACGTAGGATACAACCATTAGGGGAAACTGGGTGAGGGATATGTGGTACTTCTCTGTTCTATCTTTGCAATTTCCTATGAATATTTAATTATTTCAAAATTATTAAAAAAAAAGTCTTTACAAGGTAGTTAACAGGACTCCTTAGGGCTGATTCCATAATGTCTTTCACAATTGTCTGAGTTGGGACTTTTTCTTCCTAAAGCAAAATGTAGATTACCTGACGATGCAATGGCTTTTCATAATTTTGGCTATGAAGTCTGTTTCCAAGGAATTTTCAGTTTAAGTCTCAACCCACACATTCAGTGGTCTGTGTGTTTATGTTGTGTTTGATCAGCACCAAGGCCAGCCTTAGCAATAGCATGGTGTGGGCTGATCTTTCTGGGTCCTTGTATTCCATGCTAGGTCCTACCTTTCTTTTTTACATTTCTATGTTGAGCCCTCTGTAGCTCTGTGCAGACAGAGGGCTGTGGAGTGTCCTGGCCAATGTCCCTCCCAGGCCTCTAAGAATCCCCAAATGACCACTGACCTTGTCTCACCCTGCAAATCCCAGTGGTCATATAGGGATTCAGTCAATCTAGAATCCATTCTTCTCTGTATCAGGGTGGAGAGTGTTAAAGAATGAGGAGAGGGTGCTGAAGGGAAAGGGAAAGATTAATGGCCCCTTAAAAATGTCCGTGTCCTCATCCCCAGAACCCGTGACTACATTAGGTTATGTGGCAAAGAGGAATTAAGATGGCAGGTGGAATTCAGGTTGCTAATCAGCTGACCTTAAAAAAGAGAGGTTATCCTGGGTTATTCTGGTTGGCCCAGTGTAATCACAATGGTTTTCAAAGGTGGAGAGGGAGGCAGGAGAGGAGAGTCTGGGAAAAAGATGTGATGAAGGAAGCAGGATCAGTGCTTGCTGTGTTGCTGGCTTTGGAGATGCAGAAGGGATCCATGAGTCAATGAGTGTGGCTGGCCTCTAGAAGATGGGAAAAACAAGTAAATGAATTCTCTCCAGAACTTTCAGAGTGGAATGCACCTTGAACTTAGCCTAGTGAGACCCATGTCAGGTGTCTGACCCATAGAACAGTAAAATAATAGATTTGTGTTGACATCGCAGTAATGGGTTACATTGCAGTAGAATACCAATACAATGGAGAACTAAGGTGCTGCTGCGGTACATAATGTCTCAGGGTAAGAATTGATGGGAGGATGCCTGGGGCTCTGGAATCAGAGAGGAGAGTCTGGGGGCTGGGTGGAGTGAAATCTGAGACAGGAGGTAGTCACTGGGAAGAACAAGTAACCCAAGGTTTAGGAGCCTGGTCTTAGAAAAAAGGACAATGCTATCAGGAGGGACTGAGTTAAGAATCAGGAAAGGAGAGGTTCAACTCAAGCAGACAGAGAAGCAGTTTTGGGGACTTGGATTACACTGTGAGACTTGGATGGGGAAAGTATATGTGGAAACTATTCTATTAGGCTGGGTAACAGAAAAAAGAGCGCAGGGCTAGGAATCAGGACATCTGGATGGTAGTCATTTTGCTATCTGAGCTGTTTGACACAAACATCCTGGGCTTCAGTCTTCCCATATGTAAGATGAAGGGCTCAGAGTCTCAGGATTGCTTCCCAGATTCAAATAAAAATTACACAGTTTGGTAATGAGCTTAGTGAGCTCTTTAGGAGTCACCTGACTGTGCTCATAGCATTTCAGCTCACTATGTCACTGTCAGTGTTTTCTGACATAGCTCAGTGCAGTGCGTGTACGTGGCAGTGGAATATGGCTTCCCCCTTAGCAGAATAACTTTGCTCCACTTGTGAGTGTTTATTGTGTTACTTCAACATCGAAATACTGACCTCAGCAAACACAGGTCTCCCCAGAATCGGAATATTTTGTATTTACAGGAGTTGTATGTATGTGATGGTTTTCATGGGGCAAGATCAGAGTCTTCACAAACTGCCATCTCTGATTCCTTTTGGGGTAGGCAGGGAGTAGGCATTTTGAAGTTGTCCAAATAGAGAAACAGGGATATTGATCCCCAAAACTCTCTTAATTCTTAAGCATTAAGTATTCCAAAATCCTGAAATACTGAATTCAGTAAAAATGTCTTTGCATTCTGTTTGATTTTGTACACTTTTCAGTTTCTCACAAACCTTTTACTGACAGAGCATCGTAGCATCTGCCAGTGATAGGGCAACCAGAGGGTTTGGCAGCTTGTGGGTGGGAGTTTCAGGGTTTGGGGACTTGGCGGCAGTTAGATTGGGCTGTTGGTGTGGGAGGATGGAACTGTGTATTGATGATGGTCTTGGCTTTTTCTAAATCACAATTGCATCATATGAGATAGCTGAATTTATGTTGAGCTTTACAAAAGCCTCCTGGGAAAAGGGCAAAACTGGTTTTAGTGCGTAAGAAATTTATTTATGGCAATTATGGTACCAAACTGAGACTGGAGACTGTTGAGAATCTGGACCAGTTTCTGGTGGAGGAAAAAAAAACCTATTTTACTTTTTTAAGTAGGAATCGTATAGTAGAATCACTTTGTAGTTACAGTGATTTTTGAGTCTTTTTGTCCTTTCCATAGGATGACAGGCTGGATATTCTTGTTATACTATTTCAGATAAGGATGGCTTCTGAAAAGAAATATGAAAGGAAAAAAAGAGAGTGGAAATCAAATGGCCAGCTCCCAGGGAGGTAGTTTGAGGATGTCAGACTATGGCTGGCCAGTCTTCTTATGACTTGTCTGCACAGCAGAGCCATATGACTAGTCCTCCTGGAAACATCAGGGTCACAGCTTTTCTGTAGCATTAAGATGACTCACAGAGAAGGGGCTGTAGGTCCCATCACAGGTTTATCTCATGCAAAAATATAACTATGTCTTTCATTTGATTTGATTTTTTTCATTTGATTTGATTTTTTAACTTCTGGTACCCTGATTTCTAGTGCTAGAATGTCATGGAAAAGAAATTGTACTGAATGATTCTTTTTTAAATGAGAAGATTAGAAAACTAGAGTATCTCCATTATTCTTGCATATTGTGCTCTAAAATGGGTTATTTTGGTAAAGGTTTGACAAGGGTTCTTCCACTACAGTGTGGCATGATGTAATCTATCTATGGATAACACAGTTGGGATAGATTAAGCACTTTAAACTTTTTTCCAGTCACTTCTTTCTACTAAACTCTGTAGAATCTTCTTTTCCCTTCCTTTAATGGCATCTTAAGTAAATAACAGAACATTCTGATCATTTTTGATGTATAAGCTCAGTCCAGTACAATTTAGAACTCCAGGATCACATCCAATTAAAAACTTTTCTCCTAACCATTGGACCCAAAAAGTGGGTTGGAAGGGGGGTTGGAGAAAGATAGGGGGAAAGAAGGAGAGGGAAATACTGAGAGAGACAGAGACAGGAAGAGAGACACAGAGAGATTCTAAGATAATCTCTTTTTCTCTGTCATTTAGATCACCTAGGATTGGGGCAAGGGGTGCTTGAATAGAGGAGGTAACAATAGTCTTATATACTTGACCACCTGCCAGTTGTGAGAAGGAGTCCATACTCTAGTCACTTCAGTTTTATCTGTTTCTGGCAGCCTCAGATGATGTCTCTACATGATGTTTTCTTGTTCAGGCCAGCCTGGTCCATTCTGTCGATGAGGACTTCCTTAGAAAGGGCAGCCCTCCTGTGGTCCATACCTCTAGTCCTCTCTCTGATAGAGTGTCAACTTTATTTGTCCTGGGTATCTGGATAGCCTTTTTAGTCTGTCCCTCCTCTGTTCTGGACTGCTGGAAACCACTGAGGCTTTCTTCCATACATTCTGTCCTGAAACTCGGGTGGAGGTGCCACACATCCTCTCTTCCCAGATAACTGCTCTGTACTTTCTCAGTGTGCTGCTGCAGGGCTACTCCAGGAAGCCTCTTGCCTTCAGAAATCTACAGTGAGAAGTGGGCACAAGTCTGGGTGTTCAGTTACATGCCCCTGGTCCTCAGGCCAAGCCCTCCCTAGAGCTCTCACCAGGCTTCCCTCTGCTGTACTCAGGGCACAGTGGGATGCCAGCAGCCTCCCTTTCTTGCAGTTACTCCCAGCTCTACAAGAAGTTCTCCTGGAGCAGCACATCCCTGCTTCCTCCAACAAACTTGGCGTCTTAGGATAGGGAAAAAGTTTCCTCATGGTAAGTTTTGCACTGTCTGCAGGGCTGGGTACTGTGATCACTCTTCCCCTGTGCAGGCTTCTTACACTGGCTGGGAAGAGGTGTGAGGGTCAGGTGGCTGGCTCCCAGTCAATGTCAGTTTTGACTACTAGCAGGCCTGAGAGAAGGTGTCTGTTGCTTTCAGTATGGAGACTCAGTGCCTGTAGATTCCACCTGCCTGTGGATTTCACCTGTGGAGCCTCGTGCCAGTTCTGGGCCGTAGGAAAAGTTCCACTCAACATCCTGGCATACTAATGTCTGGTCTTACGAAGGACTGTATTCTTCTGTCAGCCAGTGGCCTTTCAGTGTTACGTAATGGTATGGCATTTTGTCTATGTTTGTTTGTTTGTTTTCGGTAGTTTTGGGTTTTGTAACTGTCAATTCATATTCCTAAAAAAGTCACAGAAAATAATGATTTATAAAAAAAAATATAAAGCTCTGATTACTTCAGCTAGTGTCTTATTCCCCAGGAAGTATTTGATTTTCCTGGCTAGATGCTGTAAATACAGTAGGATTTTATATTTATGTTGTTTGTTATAATAGGGATTTATTCTGTAGGTCAAATCACAGTCTTCATGATGTGTTCCACGTAATAAAAGCCCAGAGAGGCAGTAGAGTGTGTGTTGGAGTCAAATCAACTTGGCTAGAGTCAGCAGCTATGTGAGGCTGGTGAGTCACTTAACATCTTCCTCACAGGCAAAATAAAAATACTACTACCTACCCACATGAGAGGGTTATGAAGACTCTACTGAATAATGCATGTAAAGCATTTATGATTGCCTGGATCAGAGGACGTATATGATAGGGTTAGCTACTTCTATTATTTTTATGGGCTAGATAATGCCATGTTATCTATATGATTCCACTATAATTTGAATAAAAACATATTAGATTGGGCTAGAGAGGAGGCCAACACTGAGAATTCTGCTAGGTATAAAGAAGTTTAGCATATATCATGTTAACAGGAAGAGGAGTCAAGTTTAGGAGAATAGACAGCAGAGTTCAGGGACTCCATCTAAAAGATCAGGAGATACAAGATCTGGGAGTAAGGTCAAAGAGTGTGGAGAACTAAACTTAGGCACCACAGCAAGGATAAAGCTTGGTAGTTATGGATTCGAAAGATACAGTCCAGAACACATCTCAGATAGCGGGCAATTTGGGATTGTAGATTGGGACAAATCAGGACTCTGACAGCAGTACTTCTGGGGGATGAGGGAAGGTAACTCCCTATGGCATCTTTCTTTTTGCCAGAGGGGTCCTTAAATATTTTCCCCTATGATCAGCAGGTCTCACTTCCTCTGTTAGTTTCTTTTCTATTAACTCTGGTAAGGGTGAAGTAGAATTTAGCATTAAGATAGATGATTGCTAATTGGGTTGGAAAAAATAATCTCATTTAAAATTTCTACTTTTCGATCATAAGTGGAGTTTAACGTACAATCCCTTATATGTTAGCTGTTTGCATTTCTCCATTTTGAATTATCTACTCATGCCATTTGTAGTTTGTTTACTGAAACGTCAGGGTTTTTCTTATTAATCTGTGCATGATCTTGATATATTGACTTTGTCAGTCATACTTGTATTTTTCTCTGCTTGTATTGACCTCTTTTAAAAACTTTTTATTATGATAAATTTCAAATGTCTATTTAAAAAAACCCAGACTATAATAACCACCAATATACCCATCACCTAGCTTCAATACTTATCAATTTCTGCCATTCTTGCTCATCTAGCTCCACCCACTCCCCATATACTTCCACCCACTCCTCCCCACTTGAGGTTGTTGTTATATTTTTTATAGTTTTTAAATTTTTAGGTAAAGTATATATACATATGTACAAGTCTTAACTGTTCAGTTTGTATAAATGGGTGCACTTAAAACATTGACAGGGCTAAGCATCACTGCCCAGAGACTCTTGAGGGAGAAGGGATAACCCCCACTGCCACTGCCACCCTTAGACAAAGCAGACAGAGGTGTCTGAGACACCAAGCAGGTGTCTCACATCCTGAGTCTGAGAATGACGGAGCCAGTGCTGCATAAAGTCACACCACCGAAGGAAGCAGGGGATCAACACGACTTGGGTTTGTCTTGGCTGGGACAGTGCCTGCGTCAAGAAACAGGTTCTTAAGTAAACCCGGATTTTGACTAGAGGCCTTGGGGTCTGGAGAAGGCCACCTCCTGCTCTTCCCCCAACTGCAGGTTCATTTCCTTCTTTCACTGTCTCTGAAAAGCACATCCTTTTGGGAGAATGTCAAGATGGGGGCAGGGTATGCCAGACAGATACACCAAGCTTGGTAGAATGGGGTCAGTTTGCACTTTTAGGGTATATAGAATCAGCAAAATGAAAAGGCAGCCTATGGAGTGGGAGAAGATATTTGCAAACTATGTATCTGATAAGGGGTTAATATCCCTAAAATATAAGGAGCTCTTACAACTAAATAGCAAAAAAAACAAAACAAAACAAAACAAAAAAACTCAATTAAAAAATGGACTAAGGACTAAACAGACACTTTTCCAAAGAAGACACATAATTGGCCCATAGGTACATAAAAAGATGCTCAGTGTCACTAATCATCATGGCAATACAAATCAAAACCACAATGAGATATCACCTCACACCTGCTGGGATGGCAGTTATCAAAAAGTTAAATGAGAACAAATGTTTGCAAGAATGTGCAGAAAGGGAATCCTTGTGCATTGTTGGTGGGAATGTAAATTGGTACAGTCACTATGGAAAATAGTGTATAGGTTCTTCAAAAGATTAAAAATAGAACTATAATATGATCAACCCACTTAACTGTATATAACTGAAGGAGATGAAATCGGTATCTCAGAGAGATATATGCACTCCCACATTCACTGCATTATTCACATTCATCATTATTCAATAGCCAAGATACGGAAACAACAAAATGTTTGTTGATTGATGAATGGATAAAGAAAATGTACACCTAATGGAATATTATTCAGCCTTAATTAAGAAGGAGTGAAATCCCGTCCTTTGCAGCAACATGGGTGAAACTGGAGGATATTACGCTAAATGAAATAAGCCAGACACAGAAAGACAAATATTTCATAATCTCACTTACGTGTGGAATCTAAAAAACAAAACAAAACAAAACAAAACCAACACAAAAAGCTACACTTGTATTAACAGGGAGTAGAATGGTGGTTAACAGAGGCTGGGGTGGTGGGTGGGATGGAGAAGGGAGATTGAAAAAAAAAGGAAAAGAGGAAAGTGGTGGTTGCCAGGGGCTGTGGAGAGAGGGTCATGGGCAGTTATTTTTTAATGAGTACAGTTTCAGAGCTGCAAGATGAAAAGAGTAATGGAGATGGATGGTGGTGACGGCTGTACGACAGTATGAATGCACTTAATGCCACTGAGCTGTATACTGAAAAATAGTTAAGATAATAAATTTATGTTATATATATTTTACCACAATAAAAAATTGAAAGAAAAAATAGTAAAAAAAATGTGTAGAAACATAAAACGAGGTGTCAGATATTGCAGATATTAAGCAGATAGCAATAGGATACGATGGAAAACAGTTTGGTGGTTCCTTAGAAAGTTAAACATACAGTGGGGAGGGGATAGCTCAGTGGTAGAGTGTCTGCCTAGCATGCTTGAGGTCCTGGGTTCAATCCCCAGTACCTCCATTAAAAATAAATAAACAAACCTAATTACTTCCCCCCACCAAAATAATAGTAATAATAAATAAAAAGGACGAAGAAAGTTAAACATAGAATTACCATATGATCTAGCAAGTCCACTCCTAAGTACACACCAAAAATAATTAAAAACAGGGACTCCAATAGATATGTGTATACCAATGTTCATAGCAGCATTGTTAACAGTAGCCAAAAGGTGGAAACAATCCAAATGTCCATCAACAGATGAACAGATAAATAAAATGTAACATGTACATAAAATGGAATATTCAGGCATAAAAAGGAATGAAATTCTGACACATGCTATGCATGAGATACAGATACAAATTTATCATGGTGTTGTTTGTTGTGCATTCTTTCTTTTCTGCACCGATTAGTGATTGTTACTATATAGTAAACATAAATAAAAGTCCTGTTTGTGTGTGAATTCTGTTACTGATTTCAGAATATCAAAGGGACTTTTGCCTCATTATGCTTTTGCGTATGGAAATGTGGATGCTGAGCTTCTGGCTGTGTATTTACCTAAGACATCTCTTTTGGGTATCATGGTTATCCCATGTTAGTGTAAACTCAGTGTTTTTAGAATGTAATTATCAAGTGATGCTCTAGCTCATTCACATTTATTTATGAGTCTTTCCACACATGGCCAAAGCTCAACATCACTGGTGTTGACAAGAAACAATACATAACATCTTCAGTTTCATTAGGAGAGAGAGATGAATTAAAAAAGAAAATCTGCTTCTAATCCATTTGTAGAGCCATTAGTTGTTATTATGTCACATTTGTTCTTATAAGTAATGCCCTTCTACGCTATCCTTCCAACTGGGCTGGTGGCTGTTCATTCAGCAAATTTAATTTTCCAAGTGAGAAAAGTTGCCCTCGCATCAGGCTCATGAATATAATATCTGGTGGTAAATATAATTCTTGCATTATCAGCCTCATTCATCACACTAAGGCAAGTGGTTAGAACTATGAGATTGAACATGGCAAAGACTGGTAAAGATTCCTCTAGCTTAACTTCACTAATTGATTTTGTTTCTTTACTTTAAAAACGATATGTCTATCTACATATGGGACTGCATTTAGAAGGTCTATATGTTCAATATTAAGCCACTTCAGATTTTTTTTAGGATCCTTTAGTCAAAACCATTAATTGATTGTCCATTTGAGTATGCTTGTCTCTGGGCTGTTTGCCCAGTGATACTGCATCTGAGTTTAGTAACTGTTAGATTGTGCTGCAGGGGGTGGGGAGGTTCAGGCCCATGGAGGGGGGACTCGGGGACTGTCATGCCTTTTTTGGGATTTGACCATCCTGGCCAGTTTCCATCACTATTTGGGTTCTTTTTCTCTTACGTCTAAGGAATCCAAAGAAACATAGTCCCACTATTTCTTGCTACTGAGTAAAGCATCAAAACATAGTTGATTGTTTCTTAAATTATTCTGAGCTTCCTTATGTTCCTGGTGTTGTGTGCACTTATTTTTCTGGACTTGACCAGCTGACCAAACCATTCTCCCTGCCTCTTTTGTTCCAGCAAAAGAAGCGGAATACTAGACAGAAGCAGGAATCTCAGTCCCAGTGGGTTAGGAATTCTGGCTAAGGCTTGATTCATGGATTCTGTGGAGGAAGGATATTTGACTGGGGTCAGTGCCTACAGATTTGGTAGATTGCAGGAAAAGCAACAGAAGGTTTTTGTGGAAAACAGGCAGATTTTTATGGAGTTAGGAATTAGATAGAATTGGTATTTGAGATGGAACTGTTGAGTATTCAGGGATTTACGGAGAAATAGGCACATATTTCTGGAGCTTTGGCTATTTTCTAGGATTCACGGAGCAGAGAGGTTTTTATAACCTTGTTTATGTATCAAAGCCTCCTTTAATAGGTTCAAGACAGGGTGGAGGAAACAGACAGAACCTGTTGAACAGCCTGATGACATGGACATGAGCAGTACTGTCCAAGCAACCCAGGAAGAATGGTTCCCAAGTTTGGGGGATATAATTGGGCTCCTAGACTCTGGTAAAGAAATGGCCAGAAGGGAGGGTAAGCAAGTACTAAGAGAGCTGAACACAGCTGAAGCATTCATTGCTTTGTAAGTTCAAATCTTGCAATTATATTTTATCCAGTAAAGAAAGGTTTTTGTTGTGTTTTTTGTTTTCTCCTTTGTTAAGGGCTTACTCAGCTCTCTATTCCACTGAAGGAGTGATCAGTTGAAGCTGAAAGGATCATGCCTTAGGAGTATCAAGTCCCAAGAAAGCAGTAGGGATGGGATCCCAGGGTTAGAGACTGGAGAGTAAAGGGTTTGAAGAAGTAAAGATCACAGTGCTTAGATTAAAGAGGGACCATCAGATAGCAGTATTAAGCAAGGTTATACCTAATAGGCTTAGGGTACTAGCAATAAGAAGGCAGGACTTCGAGAGACACAGATCTTGTTCAAGATTTTAATTTTAGAAGAAGAGAGTAGTATACATTAAATAGCATATAACCCCTAAAGATTCCTCTAATGGGTAATTTAAAATAAAATTCTGTCTTTATTGAGGCAGTAGCAGTCTTGTGCCATTAAGGACGGGGAGGTCTCTAGAAGATTTAAGTATTAATAATACAAATTAAAAGCTAAAAAGAAAAAAAAGCTAAAAAGAACACATCACAACATATTTGTGAATATTCTTTGTAAAAATTTATAAAATTACAAGTATGTATGTATTATACACTTAAGACACATCTCTCGTCTATGTATCTAATCATGTCTGCCTGTCTGTCCGTCCATCTGTCTGTCTGTCTGTATCTATCTACTTATCTATGTATCTATAATACAAAATTAGCTTGATTCCTTTCCTGATTGTATGCTTTTATTTTTGGTATGCTATTTGCACGAAATGACTCAGAAACGAAAGTGAAAAATCATTTTACAGTTTGACTAGATATTTTTTTTCTCTTAGGGTTGTTGTAATTCTTGCATAATAAAATACAAACCTCTGAATGTTTATTAAATGTCTGGTGCTAGGTTTCTGTGTAAAACAGCAATACCAGCCCCCTAACTTCCATGCCTCTCTAATTATATGTGAACTAGTTGAAGATCATCAAGTACAATGATTCATCACTCCAAGGTGCTCTGTGAAAGGCTACATTGTTACAAGACTATTGTTCCCTGCTGAATATATTTATTTTGAGCTTTGGTTAATTTTTTTATTTTTAACATAAGCTCCAGATCTCTATCTGTGCTTATTATGTAAGAAATAATAAACACTTGAATGCAGTTATCTCCTTAAAATGTTTACTTCTTATGATAAAATCAGAAGGCTACTGCATTCTTAGAAATGTCTGTTTAGATTTATTGCTGTTATTATCAGCAGCATCATAATTATCATCATCATCATCATCACCTATTAATTTTGGTTACTAACCATTTAATTCATGGATTGTTGTAAGTTCCCCAATAACAATTACAAATAGTATATATCAAATAACAGAGCCCTTCTCCTTAGAAAAAAAGAGAGAGAAATGAGTACTGGTCAAAATTATAAGCAGCTTCCAATTTTCTAATGGGTTGGTTGCCAAATTTTGTTTTGAAAGTTGTTTGAACTGGGAGCCGTTTTATTGACTGATTGGTGAACAATGTTATGTATGGGGTTTATGTATCCAGCTTTGTTCTGCAAAACCCATTAAAGAGTTCAAACTCTATGTGTTTAATCCTATGATAGATAGACATAGAATACAAACTTGTGGTTGCCAAGGGGGCGGGGGTGGTAAGGGACAGACTGGGATTTTAAAATGTAGAATAGATAAACAAGATTATACTGTAATAGCACAGGGAAATATATACAAGATCTTGTGGTAGCTCACAGCAAAAAAAAAAAATGTGACAATGAATATATATATGTTCATGTATAACTATAAAATTGTACTCTACACTGGAATTTGACACAACATTGTAAAATGACTATTACTCAATAAAAAAATGTTAAAAAAATCCCTGTGATAGAGTATTTGAGCATGTGTTTACTGGTAAAAATTTATCAAGACTCAGCATAGAGCCTTCCACTAGAGTTGATGAAGAGTTAATTCTTCTCTTTCTGCTGTCTTCACCTACAACCCCAAGGAAGACATGAAGACATTTATGCCTTCTGTTGTGGGCTAAATTGTGTCCTCTCAAAAATCTCTTGAAATCCTAACCACAGGTACCTATGAATGTAACCTTACTTGGAAATAGGGTCTTTGCAGATGAAACCAATTTAAGGTGAGGTCATATTGGATTAGGATGAGCTCTAGTCTAATGACTGGTGTCCTTATAAGAAGAGGGAAATTTGGACACAGAGACAGGATGAACGCCATGTAACAGTGGAGGCAGAGATTGGGGTGATGCACCTACCAGCCATGGAATGATAAGACTGCCAGCAACATAAGACTGCCAGCAACCACTAGACTCTAGGAAGAGGCAAGGAAAGACTCTTCCCTAGCACCTTCAAGAGCACATAGCCCTGCTGATACCTTGATTTTTGGACTTCTAACCTCCAAAACTGTGGGACAATAACTTTCTGCCATTTAAGCCATCTAAGTTTGTGGTAATTTGTTTTGGCAACCACAGGAAACAAAAAATATACCTTCGAAATAAATAAAACTTGACCATTAGAAATTTCTCTATGTGTCTTTCTGCTCCAAAATAACTCTGAGAATGGACTTATTACTAAAACAAAACCTGACATGTGTTATGGACTGAATGTTTGTGTCTCCCCAAAATTCATATGTTGAAATCAGAACCTCCAATGAGATGATATTAGGAGGTGGGGCCTTCAGGAAGTAATTGGATCATGAGAATGGAGCCCTCATGAATGGATTCAGTTCCCTTATGAAGGGACCCCAGAGAGCTTTCTCTCCATCTCTTCCCCATGTGAGAATACATGAGAAGATGGCTATCTATGAACCAGGAAGCAGGTCCCCACCAGACAGCGAATCCTCTAGTACCTTGGTCTTGGACTTCCAGCCTTCAGAACTGTGAGAAATGAACGTTGTTGTTATAGCCATTCAGTCTATGGTATTTTTTTTTTTTTAATAGCAGTCCATACAAACTAAAACAGCATGTTTAAGTGTGTTATGTGGTTTAGATTGCCATCATAAAACACAACTATGGCAGTAATATTAATTATATTGTTAATGCCTTTAAAATATAAATTATTTAGTTTATTAAGAATTTTGAGATATGGATGATACATAGTGAGTACCACAATTTGTAGAATTACTATGACAGGACATGAATATATGAGAAATACTTACAGACCCTATACAACAGAAAGCTGTACATGTCAGTTCTTGCTTTAAGTAGAAAACACACATTAAGTAAAGATAGACGAGATATGGTTAAGTTTTTAGAAGATACTTATGTTTACTTTCTTTCTTTTTTTTTTTAATTGAAACCTCCCTAAACTCCAAATTTCCAGGGTAGCAGGAGGTGATTATATGTCTAGGGTTCCCCCTCACTCCAAAATGCTCTAAGAATCTAGGGACCTTAATGAGTTCAAAGAGGCCAGCCATCTTTCCAGATACTTCACAGAGAAAGAAAAAGAATTGGAAAATTTGCTCCTGTTGGGTTCAATTTTTTGTCTGTCATTGTTTCTATTGTTTGTAAGTTACTGGTAACAACAGGTCCTCATAGTCTATATGAGGCATCCTTTTCCACTCCTATGATTATGCACTTTCTGGTTAATAACCCAGTGCAGCACTGTTGTGTTTCACACTTGGACCGCAATTCTTTAGTTCACATTCATCAGTTAAGAGCATGGGCTTAAAAGTCTGACAGTCTTGTGTAGGGGTCCCAGATCTATCACATACTAGCTGTGTGGCCTTAGAAAATTTACTTAAGCTCACTATACCTCCATTTTCAGGACCAGAAAGTGGGTATACTATCATATCTTCCTCATAAACTAATTGTAAGAATTAAACGAGAAAATTGCCCATAAAGTACTTAGGAAAATGCCTGGCAAATAGCAATGTTTATAATAGTAAAACAGTGACTCAGTAGCAGAGGATTATAGCTGTATGTTTAGGAAGAGATTTAATGATGAAAAGCTTATGATATAACTTTAAGGGCAAAGAGAGGAATAAACTTATATATAGTGTGTGATTTTTAATGTGACAAGAGGAATGGTGGTCACCAAACATTCCATTTTGTGTTCTTGTGTTTCCATCCTTCCACCTGTAGTTGTGTAACTTGTTCTAGACAATGGACTGTGGGTAAAATTTATGTGTCACTTCTGGCTTAAAGCATAGAAGAGCTGGCGTAAAAGCCTTCAGCTGTTGCTTCTTCTGCCAAGGTGCTTGAAGAGTCATGTGTTCCAGACGTAACTACGGGATGGTGGAGTTTCCTGGTCAGCCTGGGTCCTTGAGGGACTAAGCTCCTTGCTGACTCATGATGGGCAGGTAGCATGAGTAAGGAATAAGCCTTAGCTGAGTTAGGCCACTGGGGTTTGGGGGTTAATCAGTTCTATCCTGCTCAGTACTCTTATCTTTATGGAAATACTAAATATTTAAACATTAAAGTATAAAAAGATTTGAGGACAATTCATCAAAATTGTAAAAGTGGTTAATGTTAGATACTATGATTGTGGGTAATTTTAATTTTCTTTAAAATTTGTTCTGTATAAAAAATCAATGTTTTTACAGGGAGGCAGTGATAAGTTTAGTTCATTTTAGAAAAATTTTGATCAAGACTGGTTAAATTAGGGCCAAAAGTTAAATTTAGAAACAATTTGTCACTCTCTAGCATTGACAACTGAATGAGAATTTAGTATAGATTAGGGGTTGGCAAACTATAGCTCGTGGGACAAATATGGCCTGCAGCCTGTTTTTGTAAATAAAGTTTTATTTGAGAACTCATCATTTTGAGAACTATTGTCTATGGTATTTTAGCTCCATAATGGCAGAGTTGAGTAGTTGCAACAGAGAACACATGGACCACAGAGCTTAAAATATTTACTCTCTGGCCCTTTTCAGTAAATATTTTCCAACCTTTTGTGTGATTGTAAACTTTGAGAAGGGCCGTAACTAGGATAAGGAAGGGGAGGCACTTAAATAAGATGCAAGTTTTAAGGGGGTACCAAAAGTCAGTAATCAAGATTAAATAACTCTTTAATGCAGCATTAAAAATAAATGTTAATGTGAAATATCCTTGATGAGCAAATCATCAACATTTTGAACAAAGATAGAATCAGTAATAGTACCATGCCAAGCAATAGTGGAGCCTGAGGCAATACTAATCCTGTCTTTATTTAGAATTTTGATATTTTGTTCATCATGTAGGGCAGAGAAGTGCCCTAAATTGCCTAGCAAAAGCTTAGCACGGCAGGCTTGTAATAAGGTTTTTTCATTGGTTATGAATTCATTAGCCCATGACACTGTGGAAGAAGGATTAGGAAAACTGTGTGAGTGGGAGAGGTTTCACCTAGCTGTTGTGGTTCTCATGCTCTTACGTGCTAAGTCTGTTTGGTAGTTTGGTGCACCAACAAATATTGGCGATAGGCTTTGCCTTAGTCCTAGACCTGTGGGTGCCATCCTAATTTATACGACTGTTTTAAGGTGGTATTTTGGGAATTTTATTATACTTTAAGCATAATTTTGAACATACTTTTTCAAAATTTAGGTTATCTGTAAAGACTTGTACAATCTAAATGCTTGAGACATTACTTTTTAGCCAACTATTTCTGGTGTCTTCTCCCATTTCTCAGTTGACATATTCATCAGATAGACAAATCTCATCCTCTCATTCCAGGCTTTTCTTGTAATATCTCCATTCTGACTGGAAGATGACATGTCCATTCCAAAAGCCAGATTTATTGGGATTCTGAGCTGCATTTTTCAGAGTTCAAAGATTCACGTACTATGTGCACTTGAACCTTTCTCAATATGATTATTAGATTTAGCTGCTCCCAAGGAATGAACATTATATTGTTTGCTCTTTGGCACAGAGACCCATGTTGACTGGTACAGAGGCTTGGACCAGGGTTGGGAATGTTCACTTTTCTCTTCTAAACACCTACTATTTGGGAGAGAGAGGTTGATTTTGGTAAAGGTCAGGTAAGGAAGCACTACGTGAGTGGAATGCTGAAGTTACATAATGGTCATTAGACAAAACATTTTAAAGGGAGTATAATACATTTAGGAATGGAGAACACAATTATACATTTAGTTTACTATTGACAATCAAAATAAATATATCCAAGTGGTAGTCACTCAAATGCAAAGAGAAAATTGTTTATGAAATTCTGATAAAATTATAAATAGTTTAGTCTGAATTATACTGGCATTTTGTTAGATGTCTTTATTACCAGACTTCTATTACCTGTGGTAGAATTTGTGGTTCTTCATGTAGGGAAGCAGAGAAAGAACAAGAAACATACTCCTTCCTCACCTCAGTTCTTTTATGTGGATGGAGAAAAGGGTGGGGAGAGGGTGGTAGCAGAGAGAAAGGGAAAACCCAGAAATGAGGTTTGAAGAAAGGAAGAAGTAGAGAATGAGATGAATAGATTAAAGGAGAAGTGTGGAGTGGAGAGGTGGTAGAGGGTAGAAAAGTTGTGAGGAGGGAGTAAGAGGCAGGAGTTTGAGTCTAATAACTCCATTTGTTGTACTAGTTGGAGATAATATGTTGGAAACAGGGACTTAACAACCTATGACAATGGAGGACTCATCTGATTCGCTACTTACTATACAATTGCCCTTCAGATCAGTTGGATAGAGGGAGAATAATTCTGGGCTGGTGCCATTATTATCTTCTAAAGGTACTAATATTCTGAGGTTTGAGAAAATTCCTGATCTTACAATAAAGTGAACTAAGAAAAACTAAACATTTATCAAGGACACATAACAAGATCTGTGAGGAAGTTGCCTGAGAATTAAAGCTTCTAATGCTTTAATTACTCCCACTATCTTAATTTTCCTTCTGTTTTTTCCAATTTTCTAACATATTTTGGTAAGGGCTGCCTATAGCATGTTCTGTGGTATGTGGGAAAGTGGAAGAGTTTTTTCTGGAGAAAAATTCACTGCTCTTTTAAACTTTATCTTAAGGAATTGGTATCTTAATTTTTCTCTATTTTTAAATTTTTTTGAGAGAAAACTTGGTCTTTTCTGCACAGGCAGTTTTCTCACATTCTATAGCTAAGTGATGGGGAGAGAATACTTCTACAGTTGACAATCATTGTTTTTCATTATTATTGTTGTTGTTATTATTATTATTTAGAGAGAATAAAAAGACTATTTCTTAGTATGTCTATAGCATCTAGTCACGTACTTTGTTTACAGAGGGTTCTCAATAAGAATTCACAAAATTATAAATTTTAAGGTCTTTATAGATAATGGTATATACATAAATTTTTTTCTACCTAAAACATTGTGGGAGTTGAATGTACTTATGCCAACTTGTGTATGTTATATTTTTATATCTGAATTTCACTTTTTTCATTTAATTTGTATTTGTGTCAGAAAAGGACTCTTCTCTGCAATAGCCCTACTCCCAAGGTGCCCATGCTCTGAACTTGTTATCCTGCCCATCCCCCACATGACTAGATCACAAGATCACAGCTGGTTGGAATAGATGGGCATCTGTCTGATCCAAGTGCAAACAATCCATAGGTTGTTCTGTGACACATCTGTGATTCAGAATAAAAATACTGATGAGGCCATTTGCACTCTCTAGGATTTGGACCTGGGAAATGAAGAGATTGAACCAATTAGCAGTGCGTGCATAAACTGCAAGGAAGTGTGGAGAGTTGCCAAGCTTTGGGAGGTATTGGGAGTGGTCATATTGTGCTGTATGCTAGCTGAGACTATGAGGGAATAGAAACTGTGAATAACCAGAAGCAGCAGGGCAACAGAGAGAAGGGAACTGAAAAGAGAAGCAGAGACACTGATAGAAAGAGAGAGTGGTTGAGTTTTAGAGCTTTTTTGTTTGTTTTCTGACAGCTCTCAGTTGATTAGTGAGTGTCTTTTGAAGTGTTTTCTTTTCTTGAGATAACTTCAGTGGATCTCTAGTCTTTCCAAACATATAGGTATTTTGAGGCCGTATTATGAAGAGCTTTGGATACTAGGGCAAGACGTTTGTAATATGCTGGACAAGGAATACGTATTACCTGTTTCTGAGATGCAGAGTAGTATCATTAGAAGTGCATTAAATAAAGATTAATCTGGAAGGAATATGTAGGAGAGATGGAGAAACTGATTCGGGAAGCTATTACAATAAGAGATGAGGGAGGTAATTAAGGCCGTGGATTGAAGATATGACAGAAGGTAAATGAGTAGACAGATGTAAAAGCATAACAAAAGAAGAATCAATAACACATTGGTAACTTATTGGATATCGAGGGCAAGGAGAAAGAAAATCTCAGAGTTGGAGCTGAGATTTTAAGGCTTGGAGGTTAGAAGTTGCTACTATCATTAAGGGGAATAGGGAAGTTAGAAGGCCGGGTTGTTCTGAGTTGTGGAGGGCCAGACAGCTGTTTAGTTTTTCGTCTGTTCAGTTTCAGGTGTTGGTGGGAAAAACTATGCAGTTCAGCTTAAGTAACTTTGAGTTCCTACTACCCTGTTCCTGGCACTGGATGGTGGAGGTGGAGGACTGAAGTTCAAGAATGAATAAAACACTATTTGTGCCTTTGAGGAGCTCCTAGAGTTATGAATGAAATTGTCAGGTAGAGATGTGTGTGGAGCAGCTTGAGAGAGAACTTTTGGATTGGAGATCCAGATGTCAAAAGAGCTCCAAAGAACTGGATTATCAAAGGATAAAGTGAGGGGATGTAATGAGGAGGACCAAGGGTAAAACCATGGGGAATATTTGGTGTCATAGGGCAGGAGAAGGAAGAACATGGGGGAGGCATGGCCAGGACAATCTTAAAAGAAGCAAGATAGTACAGGATCAGAAAAACCAAGGAAAGAAAGGATTTCAGGAGACACAAAGTATCCACAGTGCTAAATACGGCAACAGCTTTAGAGAATGAAGTTGGATTTGACGTGTAGGAGGTCATTGTGATCCTAGAAGGACTTTGACAGTAAAGGGTGAATGAAGAACTGCAGAAAGCAAATGTAGACCACTCTTTTAATAATTTGGGTACTGATGAGATGATAAAAGGAGGAAACTTGGGGGAAGGGGCAAGATCAAGAGAAGAATAGAATTTTGTTTTTTAAAGACTGGGTCTATCTGAATAGACAGAAAAAGACATAACTGGTCAGAGGAGATTAAAAAATCAAGGAAGAGAACTGAAGGAGCAAGGAAGTAAGGAATTGGGGAGGGGGTTGGGATCAAGTGTAAAGGTGCAAAGGATAACCTTATCAGAAGGAGAGACAGTTCATCCTAGAGCCAAGGCTGAAAGGAGGAGTACAACTTACAATACAGAGGAGTTCAGAGGGGAAGAGAAAGGAAGTAACAAGAAAAACACCTCAGATGTCTTTTATTTTCTCAGAAAAGTAGCAGGCTAGAAGTAGAGTCTTGTGATTGGGGATTTTAGGAACATAGAGGAAGAGAAAGTTTTTGAAAGGCCACTAAAGGGAATGGAACAGGGAATTAATAAGAGGTGAATGAGAGGGTTTTTGTGTGGTAATACAGAGACAAATAAGGATGAGGAGGTGAGAGATGAATCAAGAAAATGAAAACTATTTCAAGTAGTAGTACTCAAAGGATTTCAGAGAGTTCCTCCTTCCCCCACCCACACAATTTTACAAATACAGAATTTAATTCCAAGCAACTTACTCATGGATCTGTTGGAGTTCCAACCCCCACACCCTTTCTTTCTACATGAAAAGAGACAGGACAATTGATTATAAGGTTAATTTAAGGAATTGGTTAAATCTGAAATCTGACTATATCTGGAGAATGTAAAATTGACCCAGTCAAAGGTCTGTGTCTATGTACATTGAACAAATGTGATAGCTGGTCAGTGAGTCACAGGAAGTGATTCAGGAATATTCCCTAAACTGTAGTGTATGTGCTGGGTAAGAATATTTTTTCAAAATTCTAAACAATTCTGATTTTGCATGTAAATATTTAAATGTCTGATTTATACAAAATGACTGCCAATTAACTTATTATCTAAAAGAAACTCAGTTGTCAGAGGGCCTATTCTATTACTGAAAGATGGGTTTTCAATGTGAAGGTTACAGTTATAGAAGATGGTCTGGGAAATTATGATACATTTAGAAGTAATCAATCATTTTTAGCAATAGAATGAGAACATTATTTAAAATGTTTTAAAAAATATTTAATTGATTTAAGATTTCAAGACTTAGTCCCTTAAGTTTCTATAAATCATCTGAAAGACAAGACTGAATTTCTGAGAACTCATTTATCAGCAGAGTTCCAAGAAAGCTTGAATTCCCTTAGAGGTAGTAGTGAAGTAATATTCTTATTTGTCTTTGTGGGCAGGATCAAATAATAACTTTATACTGAATTTCAGTTGTCACTATTGGGAGCCAAATAAAATGATCACAACTTTTCTGTGTCATTTTTGTGTGTAATTTCAGTAGCCACAGACAGAACAGACAGAATTGCCACAAGAATAGGCAGAATATTATTATGACACCTGGCTAGATGTTCTCTAGACTTTTTTTTTTTCGGTTGTTGAAACTAAAAGTGATTCTAGAAAAAAAAAAAGGAAGTTGTATTAGACATTTTGTGTGTTCAGAGCGTGTTGTGATTGTTGGTTATCCTTCATCCTGCTGTGACGGCAGATGGGAATGCCATCAGTGATGTCCATAGGCTTCAGCATGAAGCAGGGGTCAGTGACTGTTCTGGCCTCTTGCCCAGGAAATACAATGGAATGACTCAGTTTTCTTGGTTGAATTCCAAGGAGGCCTTGGAAGAGCCTTTCACACTGAACTGGTACTAAAACCTTTAATACTTTTCTAAATTGGTAAAACTTGTCCTTGGGGTAGAGGCAAAGCCAGTGATATACCTATCTCTGCTGGTGTGTGTGTGTGTGTGTGTGACCATAGCTGCTGGAAGTCCATACTCATTACCCCACAAGGGGACCGCTGGTCTCTGACCCTTATTATCTCGTAGGTCTCTGTTTAGGAAGGAGGTATTCTGTGTTTCAGAGATATTCCTAGCCAAAGAATCCAGCTTCTATGAAGTATTAGGTGACAATGTGGATGAAGACTTGGTTTGGCAGGCCAAGCTCCCTATTTGACTATAAGCTTGGATATTATTCATCAATGTTCTTCTTTTTTTTTTTTTTAGCCGCATACTATAAAGAATGCCCCCCTTAAAATGTCTGAAGGGCAAGCCAAGAGTGCCTGGGGGCTACCTTTCAGTGGATGCTCAAGTTACTTTAACTTCTCCCTAAATCTGATTCAGACACTTTTTAGTTCACTTCATATTTCTGCCACCAACATTTCCTTTGTACCTGGCTATGTGCCATCCCATTTGCTACCTCTGTGCCAGGAATTCTGAGCAACTTTACAACGTACAGGTAAGAATTCTCAAATGGGAAGGCAGAAGAGCTACCCTGGCCCCCATGTTCTGTGCCCATCGCCAGGATGGCACATGATGGAGCTGGGACCTGGGGTTTCTATTGCCACAGAACCACAGCTTTTCTTCCTTTTCAACCCAAGGCTGAAGTTCTTTTTGAGTATGACAACACCTACAGTGGTGGATTTATCAGCTTTCCACGTCTCTTGCAAGGGCTATCTTGGTAGTCTTTAATGAGAAAAAGAATGGTGTTTACCTTTTCTAGAAAGATATCTGTGATTTCAGCATGCTCATATACAGTCTGTACCAGCTCTCAGTAGAAGAGTCAGTATAGTATAAAGCAAAGACCACCCCAGATAGGCATTGGAATCAATCAGATCTGGGTTTGACTTCTGGCTCTCCCACTTTCTAACTATGTGACCTGGCAGAAGTTGCTATAAGCATTGGTTATCCATCATAGGGCTGTTGTGAGATTCCTATGTCACAGTTTGTTACTCTCTACGGCATTCAGTTCCACAGTAGCTGTTATTTGCAGCCCTGTTCCTTCCCTTCAAATTCATTGCATCTCTTACATCATGGATATCTTCCATGACCTGGGCAAAATGCAGACCATTCAGAAGGGCCTTCAGGACACTCTCTAGCTATCAAAGAACTAGTATAAGAAGTACTCAGGTTAGCCCTTGGCCTTCAGGAAGAATATCTATGTGGGTTATGCCATCTATCTCTTCCTATATCCACTACACACTTGAGCTGAAAGCATAGTGTTTTCACCATCTGTCCTTTGTTGGGGTTGCTCTGTGGAATGTCATTACCTCTGTTCAAGTGAATCAACCTCAACTTCTACCGTGTGTATGTGTGTGTGTGTCTATGTGTATGTGTGTATATATATGTATGTATGTATATAATGTTTAGCTATTTATATTTTTCATGTAAAAATTGTACCTTTATGTCATATGCCAATTTTTCAACTAGTGTACAATGTTTCTTATATTTAAAATTTTTATAAGCAAGTGTATTTCATAATTGAGAAGCAGGCCAAAGTGAATATAAGTTGGATACAACCCAGGCTTCTGTCCTAGGGACTCCTCTTTTTTATTTTGCACGCTCCCCTAGATCACCTTATCTAATTGCTCGACTTCAGTTACCACCTTTCTGCTCATACTTCGAATCTCTTTCTCTAGCTCAGGCCTCTGTCCCAGATGACAGACATACAACTTTGCCTCCTGGACAGCTTCTTCTGAACCTACCACAGGAAACATATGATGTCCTAAACTGGGCTCATTATTGCCCCCTTACAAACTTTCTCCCTCCGTATTCTTAATCTTGGGTTGTGATACCAACATATATTTGTCTGGGAACTTGATAATATTACTAGGCTCTGCCCTTTCCCTTATTCCAAAAATTCAAATCTTATTATTTTTTTGATGAAATACTTATAGAATATCTCAATTTAGATGTTTCATTATTTACCTCAGGAATTACTATAATACTATAATGATTCTCCTTAGCTTCTGGTACAGATCTCCTCAATTCATCTCCTCAGTGCTTTCAGCATGACTTTTATAAAATGTGAAAACTACACATATGATTATTTTTTCTTCCCCCCTCACCCATTCCCAGCTTAAAAAAATCTTGAGTCGTCCCATGTTTTCAGAATGATCTAACTTGTTAACATGAACTATAAAACCCTTAATGATTTGAGCTCTGCTAACTTTTCTTATTGCATCTCTCACCACTCCCCCATTTGTGTTCTCCATTCTTCTTATAGTGAACTAACTGGCATTCTCATGCTTGTTCAGACCCATTTTTGTATAGTCGTCCATTATCTGCAGTTCCTTACTTGCCTCGTCCCCTTGGTGAATTCATGGCATTTTTCTCAATCTCCTCCCTAGAGAGAGAGTTTAGTTTTTCTTTTTCTTTACATCTATGCATCCTGTGTTACTTATGTAATTATGTACTTATTACTTATTTAATGAACATTTATTGAGGATTTACAATACAGGAGAAACACATGAATAGATTTGTTTTGGATAAAAATTTAGTCTAACTACTTCAGAGTGGGATAAATTACTAAGTTTTAGCCAAAAGACAACCCAATGCCTGTTTGGTTCAATTATTCCTGCATTTTCCCTCTAAATTATTTATGATATGTTGAATAAATGCATATTATGATATGATATGGGGAATAAATGCAACCATCTTTAAGGTAGTTACTTTTGTTTTAAGCAAATAGTGAATTTTAAAGTTGTGACTAACTTCCACCCTTTTACTTATAATATTGTCAGAACGTGAGAGGTTGAGCTTATTAGACTAGACAAAATCTTGTGTGGCATTTTGGCATATAGTTGGGGAGAAGACGCTTATCAATAGACTGGAGATGGTTGGATTAAGGGATTGGATTTGGTCTGTATTACATTGGGTGTTTTGTTAGGTATGGGGCATGAGGGGGCTGGGACATTTTAGGGCTGGTACTACATATCTAAAAGATCTTATCTAGAATAAGGCAGTGGAAAGAAATCTGTATCCACACAAATAAGCTTTTGCTCTCTCATCATCCCATGTTAAGTGTTTTCCCTCAATCTTTCTCTTCCTTTCAGCCTCTTTCTCTTCCTTCACCTAAATAAGGTATTTTGGGGCTCAGGTTATACTACTTTTAGTGAATCTCTATTATTTTGTCTTCCCTTTTATTCTGGAAACATGACCCACGCTTTCAGCGAACTGTTCTTTCTTGCCCTCTAAGTGGTTGATTTGACTGTGAGCTGCCATGTTCTTACAGACCTTGCACTTGGTCACAGTTGATGGCTGATGGGTGGTCAGCAACTCATCATGTGGTTTTGAACTAGGGACTAGTGAAAGCACTGTCTGTTCTTCTCTGGCAGTAAAACTGAGATGAAGTATGGTAGCTGCTGGCAGCCACTTTCCTACTCATGCTTGCAGCTAGTTTAAGAGAATAAAATAGACTTTGATGAGACAGAAAATTCTGGTGGGACTCAAGTTTCTGGTTGCATAGTTGCTTATATTCTAGCCTCTGTCTTTGTGGTCCAGCCTTAGTCCTGCCCTTCTTGTAGCACCCAAGCCAATGCATTCCTCCTTTTGCTTAATCTAATTCAAGCTGGGTTTCTGTTACCTTGCAACCTAAAGAGTTACAACCACTCCACTTTTCTCACCTCTTCCTCTATACAATCTGTTTCATGCATTTTATTAATATTATTTTTAGATGACCTGCGTAGATAACACTTCCGATAAGTGTATACTAGGTGGTCAAAGTTAGTGATGTCATTAGAAAATCAGGCAAAACAAGTGAGATGATTTAAAAATAGCTGGAAGACTAGTCAGGAGACCTATTTCACATCTAAGGCTGGTCAAAATTTGTTCTCTAGAAGACAGGAGACCAGAATAATCTTGTCTAGAAAAGAGTGGAAAGATCTAGGGTTTGAACTCTGAAGTTCAGAGAACCTAGAGGAAAAAAAGATTGTCAGAAGATTACAAGCACTGATTTAGAATGTGGGGAAGTAGTGTGTATTGTTTTATAGAATTATTTATATAGCCCAGGGAGTTTAACATTTGCCTAGGAATTCAACATTTGTATATACCTACAGCTTAGATTCTGTATCTAAGGTTCAATATGAGGATGAGTTTTTAATTTGTCTGTTTTTGAAAGAATCTGGTGAAAAATTAGGTTTTAGTTTTGTTAATGGGAAATTAAATTTTTTAAAAATTATTTTGGTACTAATATAACAACAGAAAATGTGACTTGGGGCAGCACAGTTCAAGTATCCTGCTTTATGGACTTGAAACAGTTCTTTTAACTTGGATCTTATAAAAGACATCATAATAATAAAAAGAAAAGCAACCTAATAAAATAAGCAAAAGATCTGAACAGATACTTCACAAAGGAAGATGTACAAATGGCCAATAATGAGAACATGAAAATGTGCTCGGCATCATTAGCCATCAGGGAAATGCAATTTAAAACCACAATGAGCTAACATTTAATACCCACTAGAATGAATAAAGTTAAAAAGTCTTCTATCACCAAATGTTGGAGAGGATGTGGAGCAACCAGAACACTTTCATTGTTGGTAGGTTGGCATGTGAAATGGTTTAACCACTTTGGAAAATAGTCTGGAACTTCCTTAAATACTTAAGCATACAACTTCTTTATGACCCAGAAATTGCAGTCTTAGGTATTTACCCATGAAAAATGAAAAATATGACCAAAAAACACGCACAAGAATAATGTACAGCATTGTTCATAATAAATAAAAACTTAGAAGAGCCTAGGAGTCCATCTGCAAGAGAATGAACAGAGACACTATGGTATATTCAAACAATGAGTACTACTCAGCAACAAAATGACTAATTCACAACATTAAAAAATCTAAAAAAATCCCCCCCAAACCCAAACCCCCAAAACTATACTGGGTGAAAGAAGTATAAAAAAGGCTAAATGTATTATGATTCCATCCGTGTGAGATCCTCAAACAAGCAAAACTAATATATGCTGAAAAAAATCAGAACAGTGGTCACCTCTGGGGGGAGTGTGGGCTGGAATTGACGAGGAAAGGACAAGACGGAACCTTCTGGGTTAATAATAAATAATATTCTATGACTTTTAGGGGGTGGGTGACACAGGTATGTGTTTGTTAAACTCATAAACTATGACAATATTTTTGCATTTCACTGTACATCTTAAAAAGAACTGTAAACAAATATTAAAACTAGTTCATGACATACGTGCAAAAGTGTTTTGAGGAAAGTGTCCTGATATTGCAAGTTACATTGAAATGCATTAAAAAACAAGATAGAATGATGGATGGGTAGAAGGATACATATATGGCTAGATATGTGATAAAGAAAATATGGCAAAATATAAATTGTGAAATCTAGTTGGTAGGTGAATAGTTGTTCACTGTAGAGTTTTTTCAACTTTTCTCTGTTTAAAATTTTTCATAATAAGATACTGGAAAAAATAGCAAAATGGAAAAAAGGACATCAGATTATTAGTGAGAACTGATGATATATTACTAAATGGATTATGTATAGTTCATTAAAAAAACAGCTTAAACATAGGTATATTACTACCACATAATAAATTACAAATAATAGGCATACCTAATTTAGGGCCATCTCAAACAGTGCTGATTTGAAATAGTGATGATTACCTCAGAAATATTTTTGTATTAAAATACACAGGTATTCATTAATACATATAAACTCATTTAATCTGAAAATTAAATAATACACTAACAAATGTAATTTAGATAATGAAGTATGTGTTGTCCAAGGTCTGTTTGCTCTCTGATCCATTCCTCGTCCTCCCCTGGATTTGCACTGTGTCACGGGGGGCCTGACCCTGCAGGCTCCTTTTTCAGGCTCCTCGGTCAGCTGGGGTAGAGAGGTTACGCGTGGGAGGCACTGGCGGGGGATTGGAGAGCAGGGGGAAAGGAGAACCAAGGGTATTTCTCCCCATCTCTGCCATGGGCGGCATCTTCAGTAGTAGCTGCATCTTGTCTGTGACTCCAGCTCTCATCAGAGATGTCTCCGTGGTCCCAGTTTCACCTGGGACCCTGGGGTCCCGTATCACCACCTCTTTCTTTTGTCCCTGCAGCCCAGGGATGTGTGGCTTTCTGTCATTGTTAAACTCTGTGTTGCTTCACTGTCCTCTCTTTGGCTTATTGCTTTTCTGTCACTTGTGTAACCAATGCTCTGCATTGCATTCCCTCTCCTCTGAATGCTTAGAGTAATTCTGCTTTCTGATTGAGCTCTGTCCGATATATGTAATATTAATGGGAGGGATCATGGATGGAACATTTTTGTTCCTTAAACTGAGGATGGCTATTTTCTGAAAGAAGGTAACAAAGATTCAGAGGCTGAAGTTTGTCTGGGAGTTGTGGGCATGTGGCAAGGGGATGAGCCTGAGCTTTCCTGGCCCTGAAATTAATGGGTTCAGGGCAAGGACACCCAGGCGACAGAGTGCAATGGAAAAAAATGTATATACCTTCATTACAGCACTGAACACTCTGGTAATACAGTTGTCCCTTGGTATCAAGAGGGATTGGTTCCAGGTCCCCCCACAGATACCAAAATCCATGGATGCTCAAGTCCCTTATAGAAAATGGTGTAGTATTTGCATATAACTTGTTCATATCCTCCAATATACTTTAAACTGTTTCTGGGTTACTTATAATACCTAATACAATGTCAGTGCTGTGTGAATTGTTATAAATACAATGTCAATGCTATGTAAATAGTTGCTGATGAGCAGCAAATTAAAGTTTTGCTTTTTGGAACTTTCTGGAATTTTTTGAGTCAAGTATTTTTGATCCAGGTTTGGTTGTATCTGCGGATGCGAAGCTTGCGTATGGCTGACAGTGTGGTTCTTTTAATTTGGATCGAGTGGAATAGATTGAGATCCATCAAAAGCACATTGTCAATCAGAGCTGGTGACTCATAACCTTGTCTACCTGCTCTTTCTATTATGATTTCCCTTGCCAACATTGTTTCATTCTGTAAATAGATTTGGTCCGTAAAAGCTGATAAAGATGTGCAAGTAGAAGTGTTGGAGATGCCACAGGAGGATTATGCTGGATGTGTAAAATGCTAATTTTCTGTCGTGGCTGGTCTGATCAACGAAATGCATGGTATAAACCATCAGTCCCATAGGGCTTGCTAGAAATCCTCTCAAAGGGAGGTGGTGAAGAGGACAGGTTCTGTAGCCAGCCTACCTGGTTCCAGCCTTGGCCCTGCTGCTTTCCTGTTGTGTGTCCTTGGGCAAGTGAAGTTACCTCTCTGCCTCACTTTCTTGCCCCATAAAATGAATGTGATCATAGTGCCTACTTCATCTGGTTTTTCTGAGAATAAAATGACTTAGTACATGTAAAGCTCTTAGCATAGCTCTGGGCACTTAGTAAGAACTCAGTAAACGTAACCATCATCATTATCATCGTGAAGGGCTTCAGGAGCATCACTGCAGCCAAGGAGGAAGTAATGAACACATGTCTGAATAGGTGTGGTAAGAAATTATGGCCACAAGCATGTCATAAGTTCAGGGACTTTGAAGGGAATGAAACCATAATTGCCAGTCTCTGACGTAGGAAATGTACCTTCATGCAACCCCTACAGTAATGTCCCTCCTTAGTGCAGATACAAATCATGCTCCTTTTTCTGGGAACGCACTCCACTTCCTAAACAGGGTTAAACTGGAGGTCGCTACTAGATTTTGGAGACCCCTTTAGCTGGAAGTCCAGTCCTAATCTAGTTCTAGATCCTGTTCTCAGATTGTAATTTTGTAGTAAATACATATCTTTTTATTGTGGACACCTAGCATTCAAATTCACTTTCTGTGTTTGTGGAATCTTGCATAGACTTGGGGAGAAGCAGGGCCCAGAGGCCAAAAAAGTCAGTTATATTTTTCTCCCTTGCAGCTTGAGTTTAGGCTGGCTAATTTCAGCCACAGAGTCTCCTCCCCAAGAATTTGAATCTGTGGTACGTTACCTAAAGAAGCAGGGACAGTTTAGGGTTTCTTGTGCTGGTGGTGGTGGTTGGCGGCTGTGGCATTCAGCGTCCCGTGGTGGCTGTGTCAGCAGCGTAGCAGAGCTCCCTAAGCTGTAGGTGGTGGCAGTCCAGCTGTGCCACCCAAAGTGGTGAAGGCTGAGCACCTAACCAGGCTGTTCCTGGCATGTGGCCAGCCTTGTCAGTGGTTTTGGTTGCCTCTATTTTCCTGATTTCTGCCCTTATTTTAAGCCTAGTTCTTCAATCTTTGTGTTGATTCAGTGAATTACCAAGTAGCTTTTAATCAATTCTCTTTTTTTTTTCAGTAGCCAGGGTCAGTCATTGTTTGCAACATAAAATTCTGCATAATGCACTGATTTTCTGTGAGCCACTGATCCTGGTCTACACCTGCAACTACAATGACTCTTTATGTCAGAGCCAACGTACTGATTGTAGGAAAGTCTAAACCTGATCTGTTGCCATCCTTTAAATTTCAATTTTTGAAGTATAGGCAAAATCAACTTTGTTTCTTGTCAGAAATTTGCCATATTACTACAATACACATTATATTCATCCAACTCATTTCAGTTTACCAAATACCTACTGAACATTAACCTTGTGCTAAGTGATGGTTAGGCTATGGAGACACAGTTAAATAAGACACGGTCCCTCCTACATATATTTAGAAATCTGGTTCATTAATGTGTTACAGCATGGTGAGATTTGGGCAAACTAACTCAGCTACATTCAAATGGGGGAAAAATGGTAGGAGCAAGGCAGTGTAACATGGTGTTAAAATTCTGATATAGAAATCTGACCAGCCTTTGTTCATCTCTGGGCTCTTATTTGCTGTGTTGAATAGGACAAATTACTTAACCTATCTAAACCTCAGTCTATTTCTCTGTGAAGTGGAGATAATAATACCTAGAATCTCATATTATTTTTCAAGTTTAAATGAGACAATGGAATAAAGTGATTGGCATTATGCTTGGTACATGATTAAGTGCTTAGTGAAATGGTAGCCACATTTCACTTGCTGGAAGAGACAGCCTGGAGAGATTGTGTAATTGCTAGGTTAAGTACAACTCTTAAGAGCACAAATTTGCCTTGACTATATTAGTTCCATAATCTCCTTGACCATTAGTCCTTCTTTTCTAGTTGAGTTATATTATATTATTCTTAACACCAGCAGTCAGAAATGTGTATTTTCTTTCAGCATGGATAAACTTGTTTTAAATAGAAGTAGACAATGTTTTCTGCCTGTTTTTCTCTACTTGATGGTCTTTAGCAGCATTTTAATAAGAATCTTTGGCTGTAGTGTCACGTTGAGGCAGTGTTCTTCAAGGGAATTTCTGTGTCTTTTCTCTGGACTGGTGTCCTGATTTAGGCATGAAAGTACTTTTTTCTCCTCAATTGCGTAAATATGTACTTTACATGTATTGAAACCTGTTTGCCCCTTTCCTGCTCACTCACCAGCATTTGCTACTATTTGAGTTAGTAGATCTGATTTGTGTATTTCTTAAGACATTGATGATGCATGAATCTCCCCTCTAGCATTTTTTTCCACATGAAGACCAAGAAAAATGATTCATTTACCCAATTTGCTGTCTGATCTTTTTCCCTGAGTGTACCTCTTTTAGACCCTGATCATTAAATGGCTATTTAGATTCTTCGGTCCACTTTTAAAAAATGTGTTGTAAAAAGTATTTTACTGCCTTTGGAGTCCTTTTCAAAGTATTTCTCAAATTATATTTGGTCTAGTTTTCAGTTTGTAGCTAACCTGCTATGTTTTGTGGGTTTCCTTATTTTCTTTAAATGGGCTCATTTTCTATCATTAAAAACTGATTTTTTAAAAAAACCCTGTAATTGTTGATGTGGCCATCAGTCAGACAGGTGGGATTTTTGTTGGTCGGTTTGTTTATTCTTGGAAGAGTTTTTAATTAAAAATTTTTTTTGGCATACTCCCTTCTCCATCTTACATTCAACTTTAGTTTTGACTTCTGATGAGGTGTTTGAAAATAGTCTCCAGGCTTCTATTTTCACTTTTCATTCACTTCTCTCCTCACTCCAACATCTGCGTTAGCTAATGTTGAAATCAATGGAAATGATACCAAATGAGGGGTTACAGACCGAAGTTCTAAGTGCTGGGACAGCTTCAAAGTTATCGTGTGACTTTGGTTAGGTCATTTGACCTCTAATTTCCTCATCTGTGAAATGAAAGGAGTTTATTCACTTATTCAGCACGTACTTGTTAGGCACATATTATGTGGTAGACACTGTGCCAGGTGCCAGAAAATCTGCAGTGAACAAAAGTGCCTCCCCTCATGGAAGGTACAGTCTAGTGCTGTTAAATTGTATAAACTCCAAGGCTTTTTTGAATTTATAGCACTGTATACGTAATGGTACTTCTACTTGGTTCCAGTTCTCTTTCGAATAGAATAGAAGAAAATATGATATGTGTGAAGTCTGTTTTTGGCTTTTGGACATTCCTTTGACTTAAAATAAATACCTTGCAATTAGTCTGACAGAGTGTTCTGGGGAAACGAGTGTGAGACATTCTATCTAGAAAAGAGTCAGGTCAAAAGCTGCATACTACATCCCCCTCTTAAAGTGAATTTTAAAAACACTTTTGGAAATGCACTTTAGATCTGTTTTCTGAAGCACATTAAGAAAAAAAAAAAAGAATTACTGGAATAATGACCACTGACCTTTATTTAATGTGGGAGTCAGTATCAGTCAAAGAGGAAATGAAAGTTTTCTTGGTTGCTGCCAAAATGAAAATACATATTGAATTATAAAATTGTATCCAGCTATAGACTACAAAACTCTATACTGGGAATCAGTAATAATAATAAATAATAATAGTAAAAAATATAAATTTTATTATTAGCTGACAATATAGTATGTGACATATGCCTTGGAAAAATAATGGTAAACTTAAACTTACTTGCCAATGGGTTATTAGTGTTACAGGAATTATCACAATAGGAGTCCTTTAAAGAATATTTAAGCCAAGTCTTCTCTCCTTTCCCTTCTTATCCCATTTAATTTAAAGTGGTCTATTTATGGGATGATATATGCCAGGTAGTCAGAAAATGTTGGAATTATTTTGAGGTAATTTCGGAACTATTATCAGAATGGAGCCATCTGAAAGAATTGTTTATAACAGATAATGGCTGTCAGGAAAAATAAAATAGAATGAAAGATGTAAGCAAAGTGACAGAAAATAACTGATGAGCTGATGGAAAATCCAGAAAACATCTTGCATGAAAATTATCTGGTAACAGGGTTTTGCTTTATTTTATGGGAAGAATTAAGTAGTAAATGTTAATTTATGTCTGTTTCTCAAATTCTGTCTTATCCAGGATAATAATTTTTGTTTCAAATCTCAGTTATTATATTTGTGTTTTTTCCTTTTTATGAATTCATCTTAAATTTTCTTAATATAATGGCTCTAATTTCATTTGTCTCTGATTAATCTAAAAATTTACGAACTGAATCACAGCATATACATATTTAAACACATACAAAAATAGAAGTCATATCAAAAGAAAATTAAGAAAATTGGAGATAAAGAGTTATTAAGATTTCAGAGAAGGGAAAGAGCACATCCAAATTGGAGGAAAAGGTAAAAATTTGTGCATAAGATTTGCACTGTCCTTAAAAATATAGTAAAGTTAGGGCATTCAGAGATGGAAGGAACTAGGTAGAAGGAACAGTAGTGCCATATAGTGGAAAGTATATTGGCTTGGAGTTAATGGAACTTTGGTTCAGTTTTCTCTATTTCCTAGTTTTACCTGTAAAAATCGGGATAATAAGATCAAATCTTGCTACAGGGTTGTTGTGAGGTTTAAGTGGTAAAATCAAAGAAAAGTCTTAGCAAAGTTCCTGGCACAAAGAAGGGTAATTGGACAAAGACCCTCCCTCCTTTTTTCAAATGAGTGTGGAGGACATTCGTGGCCAGACTAAGAAGTTTGCTTAATCCTTGTTCTACCATTTACTAGCTATATGACCTTGGGCAAGTTATTTAACCTTAGTTTCAGTTTTCTCATCTCTAAAATGGAGATAATAATAGTACCAATTTCACAGGGTTGAAGGAACAAACAAGTTAGTTCATATAAAGGGCTTATAAAATATGTGACAACTTGTTAACTGTTACTATTTTTCTTTGGCACCAAGAAACAAGTGAAAGTTGTTGAGTCAGGGGATTGGAGAGAGCGACTCAATCTTTTCTTTAGAAAAGTCAGTGTGTTGGTGGTTTATGAATAGGAGTTGAACAGTAAGGGATTAGGGAGAGACTCTTCTAGGCAGAAGAGTAGTTAGGGGATTAGTAAACACTCCTGATCAGAAACACTGAGAGCCCGATGAATAATGGTGGTAGCAGGAATGGAAAGGGGCCAGTCACTTAGACTAGAGATGTACTTTTCAAACTTCATTGTGCACATGAATCACTAGGGGATCTTGAAAAAAATGTAGGTTCTGGTTCAGTAGGTCTGGGTCGGGTCTGGGATGCTGTATTTATAAAAAGATCCCAGGTGGTGCCAGTGATGCTGTCTCATGACCACACTGAATAGCAAAGGTTTTTTGGGCAGGATAGGAGCCCTCAAAAATAGGATTGAACAGTTGACTGGCCATGGGAGGAGGAGACAGAGGGATGGTGAGTTTTCAATAGAAGAAGTTATATTGGGAAGAAAAATGATGAACTTAGATTGTCATGCTTTTAGGAGTTTTAGGAGATAGAACAGTGTAATACCAAAAGGGTAGATTTGTTGTCAGAAGACCTGGATTAAATCCTGGCTTCATCAGTTCTTTCATGGTGGTCAGCACCTAAGTGGCAGCTACTGAGTAAAAGTGAAAGGTACGGACCTTATGGAATTTATGGACTAATCCAGCTCCTCACAAAGCTGATGTAGGGTTTTAACATACACACTTTTCCTCCAGTGTGCAGACTGATACTTCAGATTGTACAGTAATTTGACAGTCCTCTGAACTTTATGTTTTCTAAGTATTCCTTAGCTGACATAATTTCAGGGGACGTGAATGCCAGGATTGGCGGCGGGTCCACCGGAGCTACATCCGTCAGAATCTGCAATTGTCAGATTCTTCCTTTTAAGGCACTTCTCCAGGAGTAAACTGTCTGAATCAAAGAGGAAAATATCTGGTCAAACTCATTTATAATCATAGTCCAATAAAGGCAGATGGCAGGTTGTGGGGTAAATCTGTGGACTTTCCCTCACTTTTCCAACCAGAGGTAGCACTACTGATGATTGAAGAATTAGCTCTGCCGAGTTTATCTACAACCTTGAATTGGGTATTTTAGACTGGTTGGAAGTAAGTATTTTTCCCTTAAACTTAATCTGAACTTTCAAAATTGTCCTTGCATCTGTTCCTACACATAACCCAATCAGTGAGATTTTAAGGATAAGGTTAAACTGAAGTGAACAAATAAATATGTATGTTAACAGAGAATTTATGGCATGTAATTTACTCTGGGAATCTTCATGGATAACTTCATAATATTAACAAACTGTGGTTATACTGCTATGTCACTGGACTGATCAAGGAAAAGTGCTTTTATTTCTTGCTTCATAAAAGAGATCAGAAAGGAAAAAAGGTTCCAGGCCATATTATCAAGATAGCATCTCAAATATAACTGAGATCAAGTCATCCAATGACTCATTAAATTACAGTTCTTTTAAAAACAACTTGTCCCTTCCAAAAATTGAATTACATAAAAAATTCTGGAATATTTTGGGCTCAACTACAGGGACACCAACATTGCACATTTGGGGACTTTATCTTCTTTGGTATCACTACCGGATGGAGAAGTTCAGAATCATGGGCATGGGTTGATTACTGAACAAATCATCTCAATTTCTGCTCTGCCTCTCTGCATTTTATTGTCCCCAGTATTCTCCATAGCCAGGATGCAGAATCCATTGTTTTCATCAACTCTTAAAAAATCCAGGCTTTCAAGGCTGAAAAGAGCTCCAGAAGAAAATCTCTGCTGCCAGAATTATTTTGGTTTTACTTGAGTAGTTGGCTGAAGTCCTTGCCAACCTATTTACCTTAACTAACTCCACAGGTATGGTTTCCTCAAGATGATTTCTAAGTGTAGTTGACTCTAGATTCAAAAAGGGAAACCCTCCATCTCCTGAAATTACAGAAACGTTAAGGCTCTTAGAGACTTCCTCAAAATAACATCACATTTTTTTTTCTTAAATTGAAGGACTAAGTCTCAATCTAATAGCTTGCTTGCATAACCAGTTCTAGGTATAAACTATTTTCTGCAGAAAATGGCTATTAAAATATTTGTTGAATGAGTGGACTCTGTTATTTACTTTATTTCTCCAGAGAATAACTGAGACCTTTGTGAAACTTTTATCTAGATACGTTATTTTTTCCTCCATAAATCTCTTTTCTGTATCTAACCATCATCCATCTAATGCGAAAGGGAAACCTGGGTGTTATCCTGGAGTCCTCCCTGCCCTTCCCATATCCTTTCAATTCCCGACACTTGCTGACTTAAACATCCTAAATGTGTGTTGGTTGACTTTTCTCTCTCTCCATCCCTATGGCACTATCTCACTCAGGTCCTCACATTCCTCTCTGGGATTTTACAACAGTATCCTAGGGGTTTTCTCTGCCTGCATTAATGTCCTCCTCTGATTTACTTTCAGAGTGATATATATAAAATCCAAATTTGATCAGGTAATTTCTTTTCATTGGCTCT
Organism: Camelus ferus; assembly: GCF_009834535.1. Lineage (NCBI taxonomy): Eukaryota > Metazoa > Chordata > Mammalia > Artiodactyla > Camelidae > Camelus > Camelus ferus. Next base: position 47,282,626 of record NC_045699.1, on the reverse strand, counting down.
CCATCATTCATTAAAAAAAAAAAAAAAAAAAAAAAAAAGAGCCAAGCTCCTTGGTATAAAATCTAAGGCCTCCCCTGCTCTGGCTTTTTTTTATGAGCTTCTCAGGTTTATTTCCTACACGCTGCTCCCTGCCTAGCACTGCACACTGCAGCAGGAGTCTCGGCCTCAGCACTGTGGACATTTGGGGCCCGATTATTCTTTCTTGGGGGGGCAGGGACGGTCCTGTGCCATTGTAAGATGTTTAGCAGCATCCCTGGTTTCTACCCACTAGATGCCAGTGGTACTCTCTTCTCCCAGTTATGACAGCCAAAAACAACTCCAGACATTGCTAAATGTCCCCTGGGGGACAAAAGTGCCCCCTGGTTGATAAATAGGAGTTGGATAATGAATCACAAACTCTTCGCACACACTGAGCTATGTAGTACCTCTACTCCTTTGCTTTTCTTGTTATTTGTTCCTGGAAAGCCTTTCTCCTTTGCCTAATGTAGGGAGAGAGGAAACGATTCTATCCTTCTGTCCTCTCCCTTCTGTGTTTCCTCTGAAGAGGAAGGACTAGTGATCTGATTAGTCAGATTCCAGGACACACGGGACACACACAGATGAGAGCATTTCTTTGAAAAGACCACATATGGGTCTAACACACTCTTCAGTTTTTTTAAAAAAAATTTTAACCAATTAATGCACAAATCCATGCTTATAAAAATTCAAACAATATAGAACATAGAATTAAAAGTGAAAGCTTTCCAGGGTCAAAGCAATCTAATTTAAAAAAAAATTGATACATACTGCTCCAAAACTACCACCAGCAGACCCCACCATTTGTGTCTGTGGCCCCCTTAGGGTTCCAGGACTGTGTATAGAAGACTGAGGCTCGGTTGGCTCACCAAAACACAGAAAACTGTTCACTTCATGATGCTGGCTGGGGTTATTGGAGCAGGTGATTCACATTTCGGGTCTACCTAGCTCAAAGAAAGACATTTCAGCAAAGCTTCTATGGGCCGCATCCTTCTTCCATCCCTTTTCCAAATCCCTTCCATCCCCATAAAAATCCACAAATCATAACAGTCAGAGCTAATATCAAGAGAGACTGTTGACATTTTGATTGCACAATGTTACAAACATCAGTCCATAGACAGCACCAGATATTCTGCTTCACCTGATCAGGGGTGACCCCTGGGATCTGTTTTTTGTTTGTTTGTTTGTTTGTTTTTAAACCAGCTCCCCACCCCTAGACGAGTCTGATGTGCAGCCTGGTATGGAAGCCAGTGACTGGCGAACTACAAATTAAAATGTGGAAAGACACATCCAGGTACCCAGCATTTTGACAGCTGAGTATGCCACCACACTCACACGGATTCAGCATGGAGTACTCCCCACACTTAAAACATCCTGAGTTACATAAATCCTTAGAGCAGGTGGACGAAAAGGTGTCTCTAAATGCTTCTGTCCTAAATACTAGGCAGGGCTTAAAAACAAACTAGGTAAAGAGGAAATACCTGCAAAATCTCTTAAGATAACAAAAACATGCCTGACGGTGGGGAAATGTAGCTGTTTTCATAAAGGTTTCCAGCTACGGGAACAAAGGGTGAAAGAAGTCCTTTCCATACCAGTTTAATTCTAGAGACCCCATCCTTTAAACAGGAAACTTAAAATAGCCCTTTCCCCTAATTCTGTTGATTATTCTTCTCTGTAAGCCTTCGTCAACACTTAGGATCCCAAGGGAGGTCACTCAGCATGGTGGGGGTGAGGTGTTCCTAGTAGTAGAAATGAAGATGAGAGAGTGAACTGGAAAAACGCTTTAAAAACTCTAATTGAGACAAACCTGACTACAAAATTATATCTGTGCTATGATTACAACTGTAAAAATTCTGTCTGCATATGGACAGGGACTGAAAGGGAGCATGAAAAAAAAAAACGTAAACAGTTTGGTTTGTAGGATGGCAGAATTTTGGGTGGATTTTTCTTTCTTTTATTTTGAGTTTTGTCAATGTTTTTGTAATGTTTTGCAGTAAACAATACTATAAAAGAAGCAGCTGAACCTGCTGACTAATTATTGTTAGAAAGAGCAGCTTAGCATCAACTCTGTCAGAGCTAAAATTGCTGCTTTTGGCAGATGCTCTCCAACATTTAAGTTGATAATATCAGATAACCTTCACCTTGAAGTCAACTCCTTCTGGTCCAAAGGAGTATTTAAAATTTTTTTTACTTATTTCATTTTTTTGCAGCTAACTCATTCTGACAGGCATACCAGGTATTGGTTCAAGGGGGCCATAAGGAGGGTGTTTCATTTTGTTGTTTTATTTTATTTTTTAAAATAGTCAAAATGGTTGACTGGTTATACCTGTCCTAAGAAAGGTCTTGGACCAGATCATCTGCAATATAGTGAAAAACTCAGGGTCCTTAAAAGAGTGTTTGTCTAAGTGTGTGAGTGGATTCAAATTCCATTTTGAGGGAAATGGCTGGTGTCACCTGCAGGAACCCCTGCAGCTTATCTTTGAGCAGAAATGGAATGGCAAGAATACAAGTCAGGTCCTTAAAAAATTGACAACAGAACGTCAGCCTCACTTCTGGCACATCTGGTGTTGAAAGCACATGGATAATCAACATAAAAGACATTGGCACTTCAGGCACTCGTCAGCGAATCCAGTCCTGAAGTGCCTTGTAACTGTGCACTTGCCAAAGGCTCACCTAAGACACATAATATTGGAGAGAGATGATTTAATGAACTGGCGAGCTCTCCATTCCTCTTCTAGGAATTCTAATCTCTGTTCTTGTGATTTGTTGTGGTATCAGGAAGCAACATATCTGGGCTGGAATACCTACCTCTGTTCCAGATAGAAATGCTCCCACCGAGTTAAAAATTTAGTGTTATGCTCTGAACCTTTATGAGATTCAATTTAAGAATTGTCCATTGGAACAATGCTTTTGCATTTTTTTCCAAATATCATTGCTGAGGATGTTGTGCCTTATGTTACCTAAAATCTATTGTTTAAAAAAATTACATGATAAATTCCTTCCGGACTTAGGACATCAGCTTTTCTTTGCTGGTGACCCAAGTTGGAAACCAAGTGTTTCTCTTCTGTGCCTTAGGTACCGGGAAACTCAAGCTTTATCCTCAGCCCTCCTCTGCTGGCAGTTTCCTACATATCGGAGGAAGTGATGAACTCAGACAGCAGAGTCGGCCCAAGAGGGAGGATACTATTTGGTGCCCATTCAGTTGCTGTGTGTGTTACAGCTTAGGTAGGTACAACCCTTCCAACTTTAATGATCTCATTAGATATTTTTTCCTCCAAGAATTTGTTGTTCCTGAAGTGCTAGAATTTCATAAAGGAAGAAATGCACTTCATTTTCTATAAATATCGAAATTAATTACTCATCATTATAATTATTCATTAAAATTCAAAATTAGATGAGAATGTTCTTCATAGATTTTTTTTTTTAGCCTTGAAGAGATCCATTTTATTATAGCATCTACAGCTCTGCTATTTAAGGAAATCATGACATAAGGTTCATAATTGAATTAAGCCAATACCTTTGCCCAAATTCTAAGATGAAATTAATAAAAGATGGTGGGTAAAACTATGGTGTCTTATTAGGAAAAGTGTAGGCAGTTGAGTAGAACTGTTTTTGTAGATCTTACCCCAGTGTATCTAGCTGGGAACATACTCATTCGCTCATTCCATCTTTCAGTCATTCAACATGTGAGTCCAATATGTTCCAGGGACCATTTTAGGTGACAGGGATACATCAGTAAACAGAACAGACAGAACTCCCTGCCTTTACAGAATTTGCATTCTAATGGAGGGGGGGAAACAGTCAATAATAAACATATAAAAATATATGGTGTAACGGTTGGTATTAAGTGCTATGGAGAAAAGTCAAGAGGATAAGAGAGAGCTAGGGTGCACTGGGTGTGGGGGTGGAATTTGCTATTTTAAATAATGTGGCCAGGTGGTATCTGAGCATAGATCGGAAGAAGAGAGCTATGTGAGTCTCTCCGGGAAGAGTTTCCATGCAGAGGGAACAGTTTGTACAAAAACCCCAAAGCAGGTGTGTGCTTGGTGTGTTTGAGGAAAGCAAGGAGACAGATGTGGCAGGAATGGAGGATGGGAAGAAAGTGGTGGGAGGCCGTGGAGGGTCGAGGGAGCCAGATCCCATAGGCCATTTTAAAGTCTTTTAAAAAATAAGACGGGGAACAACTGGAGGGTTTTGAGCAGAGGAATAACATGATCTGGCATGATTTAAAAGCATCATCTGGTTGAATTGTGGAGAATAGATCTCAGTGCGGAGATGTGGAAAAGTGAAGTAGGAAACCTAGCTGGGAAATGATGGTCATCTGGACTCAGGTTGTAGAGGCGAAAGTGGGGAGAAATGGTCAGATTCTGATTGTACTTTGAAGGTAGAGCCACTAGGATTGCTGACTGTTAGAGTAGGAGATATGGAAGAGATACATTTTTGGTCTGAGCTAGTACTTTAAGGAATGCAAAGACTGGAGTTGCCAGAATTAAGGTTGAGATGTCCAAGTGGTAATGTCCAGTAGGTAGTTTAATAATATAAACATTAACTAAAACTTAATGTTACATTTAATAGAGATTTAATATACACATATATTATATATAAGTAATATATTATTAATAGTATTAAATTTTAATATATTTGTGGAATTACATTTAAGAGAGATGCTAACTCGTTAAACATATTTTAAAGAGGACAACTAAGATGGCAAGCACAGAGAAGCATGTTAGGTAAGCAGCAGCTGAAGGAAATGGAGATGTTTAGCATGAAGAAGAGAAGTCCTAGTGTAGATGTGTCTCTTTACATACTGGAAGGTCTACCACAAAAAGGGACAGCAAATGAATTTTACCTGTCATTCTCTGGGATGGATAGAAATCACAGGAAGCCCAGTTTCAGGTCAGTGTGAGATTATACACATGAACACACATTTTTATGAGTAGAATTTCTCTGTTCTGCGGCAGGACAGATTCTCTTCTGAAGTATTGGATCCCTTATTGCTGGAAGCACTTGGAGAGTTGCTGGGGATACTGTAGAGGGAACTAGACGGAAGGTTAGAGTATAAAGCCGCTAACGTTCATTTCTTTTTATTTCTGTGTGTTTTCCCTAAGGACCAAAGCACTCTATGTACCAATACACCATCATGAATATTCTTTCTTATATTGTGTTTTAAGATTTTTTTCACGGGTCTGTGGCTTCCTCCCAGATTAGACTGTAAACCTCTTGAGGACTGGAACATGTTTTTATCCTCTTTGTATTCCCTGATGCACTTGGTACAAGATTTTGTGTATAACAGGTACTCAGGAAAATACTTACTGGTTGAATAATTTTGCTTCCAACCCATCCTTATCCAAAATGTAAACACTTCTGAAATGGGGAGTTCTTACCCAGCCTAACACGTTAATGAGGCTAAATTGAGAGGACTAGTTTCATCCTTGAAATTCTAAAGGTCTGGAGTGGAAGAAAATTGCCAAATGAGGAAAAGAAAATTTACCTGCATCATACCTTTGTCTATGGCTGATTCTGCTTGTGTACAAAGTCTACCTAAAATGTCACATATTGTGGTATTGGAGTATGAAGGATACACATTAGAGTACAAAGTATCTGATTGAACATTAATCAGTGTTTTGTAGTTTTTCGCATATAAGTCTTTCACTTCCTTGGTCAGATTTATTCCTAAGTATTTTATTGTTTTGGATGTGATTTTAAAAGGGATTGTTTCTTTACTTTTTTTCCCCCTGATATTTCATTGTTAGTGTAAAGAAATGCAGCTGATATCTGTATGTCAATCTTGTATCCTGCTACCTTGCTGAATTCTTTTATCAGCTCTAGTAGTTTTTATGTGGAGTCTTTAGGGTTTTCTATATATAGTATCATGTCATCTGCATATAGTGACAATTTTACCTCTTTTCTTCCAATTTGGATCCCTTTTAGTTCTTTTATTGTCTGATTGCTATGGCTAGGACTTCCAGGACTATGTTATAGAAGTGGTGAGTGTGGGCATCCTTGTCTTGTTCTGGATTTTAGTAGGAAGACTTTCAACTTTTCACAATTGAGTGTTATGCTGGCTGTGTGTTTGTCATAAATAGTTTTTTATTATGTTGAGATATGTTCCCTCTCTACCCTCTTTGGTAAGAGTTTCTTTAAATCATAATTGGGTGTTGAATTTTATCAAATGCTTTTTCTGCATCTATTAAGATGATCATGTAATTTTTGTCCTCTCTTTTGTTGGTGTAGTGTATCATGTTGATTGATTTGCGTATGTTGAACCATCCTTGTGTCCTTGGGATGAAGCCAACTTGATAATAGTGTATGATCGTTTTTATGTGTTGTTGGATTCTGTTTGCTAATATTTTGTTGAAGATTTTTGCACCTATGTTCATCAATGATATTGACCTGTAATTTTCTTTTTTGGTAGTGTCTTTGTCTGGTTTTGGTATCAGGGTGGTGGTGGCTTCATAGAATGAGTTTGGGAGTATTCCCTCCTCTTCAATCTTTTGGAAGAGTTTGAGAAGGATAAGTATGAGCTCTTCTTTGTATGTTTGTTGGAATTCCCCAGTGAAGCTGTCTGGTCCTGGACTTTTGTTTGCAGGGAGTTTTTTAAATTGCTGATTCTATTTCACTTCTAGTGATCAGTCTGTTCAAATGATCTGTTTCTTCTTGATTAAGTTTTGGTGGACTGTATGTTTCTAGAAACTCATCTGTTTCTTCTAGGTTGTCCAATTTGTTGCCATATAGTTGTTCAATAGTGAGAAAATCTTATTAATTCATGTCTATTTTATACTTCACAGAAAACTAGTAGCAGAGGTTCAATGAGTTCCTTGCCGTAGAAAGTGTTAGTGGATTAATAATCACTTTAAACCCATCCATCCATCCATCCATCCATCCAATGAACACTTACTGAACACATACTATGGACTGAACTGTGAGGGATTCAATGAGGGCATATGATCTTGAGGAGCTCACAGCTGAGTAGCAGAACTGATCTAACATTATGGTACACTGTGTTAAATACTGTGCCCTGGAAAAACAAAGTTCCATGAGATCAGAGAGGAAAGAGTAGCTGACTTCTTGGGGAAGTTAGGAAATTCTTCCTGGGGAAAATGCCATCTGAACTGTCAAGGCTTTTTCATGACTCTCTACCCCCACAACCCAAGGCAGTATATCTCTCTCTGCTGTTTTCCTGTGGCACTTGTTACCTGCTTCTAACTACAGCAGTGCCCTGTTTATTGTAATTATCTGTTTACTGTCTACCTTGTCTGCTTGACCAGCATCCTTCAATGGCAAAGACTGTGTCTCATCTTCTCTCTCCCTACTCAGTATCCAACATAGGTCAAAATGTGTTGGTTAACACACTCACAATAAGTGAATCTTGAGGAATAAGTTGAAATTTACCAGGTCCAAGAGGAGAGTGAAGGGCATTCAATACAGAGGCATGGAACTATGAGAAGTTATGGAGGCATCGAAGGGTGTAGTGTGTTAGGAAAGTAGTAGGTGTGTTTGGAAGACTGACACTGAGGGAACATTCAGGAAAAGAATGGCAGACAACACCTGAGGAATGAAGCAGGACATTCTGATGGGTCCACTGGAAGTGAAATGACTCAGCCAGAACATAAAAGCATTTTAAAAACCATCAAGCAATATATGCAGCAGCTGTTCCTGACCCCAACGCCAGCCTCAGGACTCTGGCCTCACTCCATCTTGAGCCTCACGCATACATTTTGTGATTATATTCACTTTCTTCTGAGGGTTTGCAAAGCAAATTTTGCATTTTAGTTGTAGGTTTAACTACATTCTATTTATATCTTTCTTATTTCTTGGACAGAGAAGTATCCTTTGTTCCTATTGAAGTGATGTCTTTTCATCTACTTTCTAAATTATTTCATGAGAAATTAAAGATTTTTTTTCAGTCATTCCCTGTTCCTAGGGTCTGGCTTCATCACTATCTACCCAGTTTCCCAAGCCAGAAATCTGGACTGTATCATAACCTCTGCTTTTCCAAACTGCTCTCTTGCAATCAGTACTAAGTCTTTCTATTCTAATGTCCAGATGTATCTTGACTTTGTTCTGTTCTCTTTATTCACATGGCTTAAGTTCAGGCCACTTTTATCTCTCATTGGATTATTGCAGCAACCTCCTAACTGGTCTCCCTACCTCTACTTTTCTGTTTTTCTTTCTTTCTATCTATCTATCTGTCTATCATCTACGTAGTTGAAGATACATAGATGTACTCACATACACTTATCTACTGATCTATATCAATGCAAATCCTAGCCACTGCAGTTATATTTCTTTTTTTATTTTAAAATTTAAAAACTGTGGTAAAATATACATAACACAAGATTTACTTTTGTAACCATTGTAACGCAGTTCAGTGGCATTAAATACATTCACATTGATGTAGTACCATCAGCACCATCCATCGCCAGAAGTTTTTCATCATTGTAATCTGAAATTCTAAAACCATTAAACACAAACTGCCTGTTTTCCTCTCCCCCCAGTCCCTGGCAACCACCATTCTGCTTTCTGACTCTATGAATTTGACTACTCTAGATACCTCATTTAAGTGGTATCATACAGTATTTGTCCTTACGTGACTGGCTTATTTCTTAGCATCATTTCCTCAAGGTTCACCCCTGTTGCAGCATGTGTCAATGTTTCTGTCCTTTTTAAGACTGAATACTATTCCACAGTATGTATATACTACACCTTGCTTATCCATTTTTCCTTGATGATTACAATATTTATTAAATATTTTAACTCTTAGAACTTTACTGTAACTTGTCCCCATTACTCTCAGGATAAAGCTAAAAGACTTGACTGTGGTTCACAGGGCTGCCACCTAACACTGCAGCTTTCATTCTGTTTATGTCCCCTTACATGCTCCACTTCAGTCTGGCAACCTGGCCTTGTGCCATCTCTTCCACGTGTGGATCTTTATCCCAAGTTCTTCCTCAACTTACAGTGCCATTTTTAAGGATAATTGTAGCTTGGACTTCAGGACTCAGCTCAAGACATCGCCTCCTCCAGGAAGCTTTCCTCCTCTCATCCAGGAGGGGTCAGTTATCCCCTTTTTTGTGCTTCTGGAATCCTCTGAAGTTCTCTCTACCAGTGCACTTGTCACACTTAGAGAAAAGACGATGTCTTGTTTCCCACTTCATTCCTGGAGTCAAGCGTATTTTGAGTGCTCAATTTATGGAGTCGGCAAGTATCTGGAGTCCTGGAGGAGGCAGGCGCTGAGGCAGTGGCCTGTGTCAGTGACTGACTCAAGCGACCAAATGTGAGGGGTAACCCCAGCAGCCTGCTGAGCGCCAGCTCTCTCCATGCCCACGGAGCTGGGGGACCAGCGCTGGGGCACCAGCGCTGGGGCACGCGGAGGATGACTGGGATGCGTGGGGAGGCATGTTCCCAGCCCTCAGCTGTTAAACCTGCTAGGTGTTTTGGTACTTTCAGCACATTTTAATCTTTTGCTCTTTTGGTTAATGTGCTTACACCCTTCCTGCCTCCATTCTCCACCAATTCTCCTCCTCACTCTCCTCCCCCTACTCTGAACTTGGAGATAAATGCATATGTTTAGGTCACTTAAACAAAAATGAGACTTTATTCTGTGAAGTAAGTGTTTAGTTTGTAAAAGGATCAATGGGCTATTTTGGATCAAATAACTGTGTTTTCTTTCGCCATTTAAAATAGTCTATTTTCATTTTTTTAAGCCATGTGAAAGGACCTAAGAATATCCCCAACTTAGTGTTAGATCCCGTAATTACATTTTCCCATTTTGAAAGCAGTTATGCAGTCCTTACAATAGAGTCAACGCCGCTAAAAATAAACTCCAGGCAGTTCATATTAACTGGGTAATAATAACAGGCAACAAGGAGGCTCGGTGTCCAAATATGATGAAAACAGGAAGTTCATTACACAAGCTGTTCTTTCCTGATAGATCTGAATTCTTAAAGCCTTAACTCAAAAATAATCCCTTCAGGTTATAAATAAAAGCAGAGAATTGTCTCTTACTCGTAGCTCAATGGAGATGATAACATTGTAGCTAAATAAATTCACATAGTCACGGATAGACTGTAACTCCAGAACGCCTGTTCGGAGGAGGAAGGAGGTAGTTTGGAGACCCCTCTCCTGGCAGACAGGCTGCTGTATATATTGCCCTGGGGATTTACTGTTTTCTTACCTGGGGCACAAGTTGCAAAGCAGATACTGCTTTACTTCGGTAAGATGGCAGGAAGGCAGAAAGGCTTCAGGTGTGGAAAGTATTTCTGTTTTTCCCTGGGGAGAAAATGGATGACCAGAACATCCCAGCTGTCTTCCAAGTATTATAAATTTCAGTCCTGGTTTTTCAGGGTGAGGTGGGAATGAGGCCCAAAGGAAGAGCATAAACCCCCTTCCTTACAGAACTCCTTTTCTCTAGTGTCGCTGCAAAGATTCAGATTTTCATGATTAAAACAAGGTGAGTATGGAGGAAATTTTTAATTTATAAGAATGAACCCCACCAGCTCCCTTCCTGAAATCAAAACCCAGCCCTCCACGGTGTCACTGGGTGCTCTGAGGGGACCCACGACCTTGCCATCCACCTTCTCTTTGGGAATCTCTCACTAGTTGTTACCAAAGCCACCAGTAGGGTCACCCTGGTCCAAAAAGGCATCACATCTTTCCTTACCTTCCTGTAACACAGCGGAGATCATGCTTGAAGGTTCAGTAAAGACTCAGCTACAGGATTGAGGTGGGGAACAGAACAGGGGTGACAAAGACATGTCAGTCACAGAGAGTGACAAGTGCACACTGATCTGGCTTGGCAGGTGCAGTTTTCTCTCTTCAGGCTGGGTCAGTAGCATCTCTAGGGTTTGTCTTGGGCAAAAGGGCATGCTTGAGGAGTGCTCACCTTGTGAATGTCCCCAAATCCTCCCAGCTGTTCTTAATCGTCGCTTCCATGGTGTCTGTACTCCTCTTTCCTGGAGAGTGATGCTTGTTTCTTTCACTGCACAGCACATCTAGGGATTTGTGCATCCTGGGAAGGAGGTGCTTGTCACTTTTGAAATGATAACAGATAGGGCCAGTCACAGTAGGCATTGGGAGAGCCACATTGTCAAAGCCTCACATTTAGGAATAGCTTTAAATGTAGACATTTGATGTTATTTATGTTGCTTGAAGTTAGCATAGCTACAGACATACACTGATCTAATTATATTTTTAAAAAATTATCATACATGACTTAAAACTATGTTCTATGGCCAGATCACATTAGCTGTTAGGTACTGTAAATTTTGTATTTTGTAAACCTATAAATATTAGACTAGGTATATATTTATCGAGTATAAATGTTTAGAATATATCACACTTTTTGTAATGCTCTTTTGGAATTTCTTAATTTTCTAAAATATTGCCACTCTCAGAAATTGGAAGTAGTCTGGGCTCTGTAAGGCCCTTGACCTTCTCCATCCTCTATGCTGTCCATGGGGAGTGGTGGACTTCTGTAAGAGAAGGAGGGAGGTTTATAGAGATACTCTCTCTCTTGTGGTGGATGAAGGCAATCATTCTTAAACTTACATGTGCAACAAAATTTCCTAGGAAGCTTATTGGAAATGACACACAATGCACTGAGAATTTCTGGCCCAGACCTGAGATCTTGACTCGGGGTGTGAGACTACTCTTTGAAAAGACCTGCAACAGATTGTAGAGGAGCTATTGGGGGAAGTTGAAGTGTAAAAGAGGTCCCTTTTGGGAAATAAATAATGATTCCTTCTGGGAATAGTGACGACTCTGTCAGAGAGAGAGGTTTCCCCCACTAGGATCAAAAAAGGAACAGAGCAAGGGATCTGGTAGATGAGAAAGCAGAAGGGAGGTTGGGGTGGCTGGGGAGATGTCTGAATGAGCAGATCGGAGGCGAGGGGGTAGACAGTTATGCTGGAGGAATGTGGGAGGGAGCAGCTTCTGGGGGACTTCGCTGGAAAGGAGTGGTGAGTAGACCTCAGAGTAGAGCAGGCTCGTCCCAGAGGGTCAGAAAGCTGAGCCCGAAGCTGAAGAAGGAGCAGAGGCTCTGGGGTTGGTATCAGAAGAAGCCCGGAACCAACCACTCCTGCCACAAACTGTGAACAAGCTGGAATAATCCCCATAGGTCACTCAGCTAATACATGCCCAGTGAAGACTGACCTCTTATGACATTTTAATTAATTTATCTTTTTGTAAAAAGAAGGGAGTACTAAGAGTGCTGGGGGAGGGAAGGGAGGGATCCCAACCTGAGGGGTAAGGAGTGTTTTCCTAGATTTCCGAGTTGTTTGAGCTAAGTGAAGGTGACATTCCTTCGTAGAGCCACCTGCGTCTCTTGTACCATCAGTACTTCTGCCACAGGGTCAGTTTTATACAGTTTTTAAAAATGATAGTTTAAACATATCCATTCCATTTTCATGATCAACGCATAACTTATTAGTGTTAACAGATCCAAAGTTCTTCTGTTACTTTTTGTCCATTCTAAGACCCTACTGCAGAACCCTTCCTGTGAGTAATAAGGGAAATATATCCGCTCTTTATGTGATTAAATAATGATTGGGCTTTCTTTGGTTTTAAATATTGGTGATCTTTGCTACAGAAGTTTTTCTTGATTTTAAGTTTTACTTCTTTAATTTTTACTGCTGATAGCAACTGTGTCCCCTATTTTGGAGTTATCTGCTTAGCAACTTGACTATGAGCCATTTGAGCAAACAGTGCAGTTCTCGAGCTTTCTGGATTGCAAAGCTCTATTGTTTCTTGACTTCCACATATTATCCATTTTTTCCCCTGGTGGAACAACATTAGTAGATTACAGCAAAAACTCATAACAACTCAACTCCTATTTTGCTTCTGTTGGGGCCATCACAGGTAATGGTTTCCAAGGTATAAAAAAATAGAATGAATCGTGTTAACGGGGGTTTGAAATCAAAGACAGTCATTGGATGTGTGTGTGTGTTCCTGTGGTTCATGTGCAGAAAGTCAAAAGATAATCAACCTAAATAATTCAACAAATTTATTTAGTGCCTGAAATATGCCAGACACTGTTTCAGTGCTGGGGATATAAGAGTGGGCCAAGCACTGATCCCATTCTCAGGGAACTTACACTCTTGTAGTAGGAGACGGATAACAAAGCGGGTGGCAGGAGGTAGGATATGTGTGCTGTTTTATAATAGGGTAGTTAGATTAGGCCTCGGTAATAAGGGACACTTGAACAGAGACTTGAAAGAAGTGAGCAAGTCTAATGGATGTGTGTGGAAAGGAAGGTTAGATACAAAGGCCTTGATATAGGAGATTGCAGAGCATCTGGAGGAATAGCAAGGGGACCAGTGGGAGTGGAGTGAAATGGATAAGGGGGAAAGTGAAAAAAAAAAAATGAGGTCAGAAAGTCAGCTGGGAAGCTCATGGAGCATCTCTAAGGCCATGGAGTGAAGACTCTGAAAATTTTTTTCCCTTGGTGAAGTAGGAAGCCCATGGAGGATTTTGAGCAAAGGAATGTTATAAATATATTAACAGGACCAATGTGTCTGCTATCATGGGACTGTGTTCCCTAGAAGTGGAGACTGAGGCAGGGGCGTGTGTGTGGTTTCCAGAGAAACTGGTAGGGGCTGAGGGAGTGGGCTAGAAGAGAAGAGTGGTCACATGGGGAGCTGTGGAGTGTAAACTTCACCTTAGAATTTTTCCCACTTGAGACAAGGGAGAGAGGCTTTCTACCTTCACCTTGGTTATTGGCTAAAGACTCTCCAGAAGGGTATGGACAACGTAAATCCAGGCACTTCCAGGTGTGGTAGCTTCCACTGCCCAAGTGCAGTTCTCACTGATGCGCTCACAGTGGTGGGGGAAGGCTTACCAACCAAACTGAGGAAAGGTCCTGATTGAGTGTGCCCACAGCATTTTCTGCATGGAATAAGGGTGGAGCAGAGACATCGATTAGCAGGCTAATGCAATAGTGCAGAAGAGAGTTGAAGGTGGCTTGGACTAGAATGTCGCAATAGAGGTGTTGAGAAATGGTTGGATTCTGGAAAATTTTGAAGGCAGACTCCACAAGATTTGCTAATGGATTGCCTGTAGCATGTGAGACAGAATCAAGGACAACTCCAAGGTGTGTGGCCAAGCCATTTATTGAGATAGGGGAGATTGTGGGAGGAGCAGGGTTTAGAATGAGGTGACAATTAGAAGCTCCACTGGAGACACAGTAAATAGAAAATGCCTTGTAGATGTTTAAGTGAAAATGTCAAGGAGGCAGTTGGATGTGAGGGTCTGAAGTTCTAAAGTTCCTAGGTTCAGATGACTAACTGCCCATGATCCTAAAAGAATGTAGATATGTGTTTGAGGTCACACTACTCAAAAGTTTCACTGGGGTTTTAAAGATGGATACGGAGTGAGAAAGCTATAATTAGTTCCAATATACCTCAAAGGACACAAGGTAAATATTGTACATTATAGGTCAGTAAGCTTAATAACAACTTCAGCTACCATTTCTAAAATAAATCATTAAACAGATGATTTTTGAGAAGTTTATCAAAAGCTGTAATAATTTATAGGTAACATGGATTCTCCAAAGAACAGATCAGAATGTACTAGCTTTATTTTCATTTTTGAAACATGTACCTAAGCATAGAGGTTTGGGGAATTCTGCCGTCTTAGTATATCCTGATTTTTATATAGTGTTTGTTCAATTTCGGTATCATATCCTTCTGACAAAATGAAGAAATGTGGGCCAGAAAATAGCTATAGCTATGTAGCTTTCTAACTGGCTAAGCAAGAAGAACAAAGAAGGGTCAACCCTTAGATTATTTTTTTTGCCACCAATTAAGTTTTCATATCACTAGGCCCTTTGCTAAGTCATCATTTTTATCAACAACTTAAATAAAAAGCTAGAAAGCATATACATAGTAAGATCTGAAGATGACACAACTTGAGGAATACTAGCTAGTATATATTGAATTATGGATTGGAAGCTTAAAAAAGGAGAAACCCAAACTCACAATCTGAAATTTAATAGAGATGGGTGCAGAATAAAGCAAAACACCCCATTTTACAGGTTGTGAAAGATCTCCCTTCACAGCGAAGAACAGAATTAACCATTTTTCTGTCAAGAGGTTTATTTCCCCATTAAGTCATTTGTGGCATTAAGTTCAGGGTGCAGGCTTTGGAGCCACCAGGCCTGGGTGAGCCACTCACCATCAAGGGTATGTTTCTTAAAATAATGTATTTTATTTTCTTTACCTTGAAGAGGAGGATAACAATATTAGTTCCAACTAATGTTGTTGAAATTGTTGTAAGTATTAAACCCATGTAAAGTACTTAGAATAATGCCTGAGACATGTTAGATGTTCAATTGATAACTATTATAACTTACTCAACAGTGTGATCGGGTTGTTAAAATGGTAAAGCCAATTCTGAGTACAATGGTAGAAATGAGGTGTCACAATCAAGGGAAGCTCATGTCCCACTGTCCTCTTTACTGCTGGGATTTTGTTCAGGGCTGGGTGTCTCTAATTAAAAAAGTATCTTTACTCTGTGGGAGAGTGAGTGCTGAAGGTGGTGAGGGAATAGAATCATGCCAAAAGAAGAGAAATTGAAAGGATAGGGAGTAGAGAACATGGCTTCTTTTGGAGAAACATTCAAAAGCCGAAATAAAGCTTTCTTGAAAAATCTGAAGGGCTGTTATGTGGAAAAGGAATTAGATAGAGTCCCTGTGGCTCTGAAGACAGACCCAGGAGCACTGAGTAGGAATAAAAAGGAAGGGGGTGGGGCCCAGAAGTGTTTTAACTTCCTTCTGGGTGGAGGGATGACAGAAGCCTGTTCTAGCTCTGCTTCCAAGTCACTGTGTGATGTCAAGTCTCTTCTGCTACTGGTCTCAATTTCATAATCTGTGAAATTAGGGTTTGGATTAAATGTGCTGTAAAGTGGAAATTACAGTTGGTCTATCAGTGGGCTGTCTTCCTAGACAGTGGGTTTCCTGTCACTGGAAATGTTTAAGTAGAAGCCATGAGTTGTATTCTAGTAGACATTACTGAATTTGATTGGAATTCGATCTAAGTGGCATCAAAGATTGCTTTCATTTCTGATCCTGGGGAGGAAAAATATTTGTGTATCTGTATGGCTTATCCATCCCCATCCTCAACCATTAGCCCTGCTTTCTTAATGGAGATATAGACTCTTAAATGAGTATGTAAGAACTCAAACATTCTCTATTGATTAGACTGAGGTACGATTCTACCCCATTCACATACCTTGGGCAGTACAGCTCACAGTGTATTGAATGACTTCATGAAAGAATTCTACTTGGTCCCTTGGTGCCTAAAGTGTCACAGCAGTATTTCTGTCATTGCTTCCATTCTTTGTCCTGAAAGTGGAAAAAGCGAAAAGTACCCACAAGCCACTGACTCCATGTTACACAGCCCCTGGTTCATGGCTATGCCTTGAGAACATGGTGCTGGTGGAGGCTGGGATATGCAGGCTGGGGGGTGGGTGCAGCAGAAGAGGGAGGGGCTGAGCACAGCAGTGGCAGACTGGATGGCAGCCATGAGCAGCAGAGCTGTGGGACACCGTCATCTGTTGCCTGCAGCTGCCAGGCTGACTTTGTTCTTTCATATCAAATATTTATTGATCATTTATCATGTGGAGGACACTCTACTAGGCACTCTGAGGGACACCTAGGAGGAAGACACATAGCGTCTTTCTGGCAAGGAGTTTCTAGTCTGTTTGGAAGACAATTAGCAGCCAGCAGCAAACACTTTGCATAGTACTTCATTGCTTGCAAAGGGTCTTCAGGCAAATCATTCTCCTCTCAACAGTCTGTGGGATTAGACCCTTCAACTACCCTCACAACAACCTGTGAGGTATTATTATTCCCACTTTTCAGACAGGAAACTGGCTCTGGACATTAAACTATTTACCTGATATCCCCCAGTTGTGTTGTCTGAAGTGCCCTGGGCACATCTTCTGGCTTCAGTTCCCATGCTCTTTCCACTACACCACACTAAAGACAAATTAAAAACCAACATATAGGCTATACTATATATCAAGGGAATTGCTTGGGTAAGATGTGGTATAGGAATTCAGGAATGCATATCACTGTGACTGGGTACAGAAGGGAGCTAGGACTATGAAAATGGGTTAGAGTTTGATTGGTGGAGACCAAGGGAGGGCATTATAGACAAAGCAGATGTTTTATCAAGGGTGGGAGGTAAGAGAGCAGAAATTTAAGATGTTCAAGGGGATGCCATGTTTGGTCACATCATTTGTGTCCTGCAAACTCCAGGGGTATTATTGTAGACTATGATATAAATACCATCCCAGGGATTGTTCAGTGCACAACCTATACAATAGTATGAGAGCAGCCACGAATGAATATATCAATGGGACTGAGCTGGAGAGTTTGGTCGAGAAGTCAGATAGAAACCTGGAGAGGTGAACAAGGAACTGATCATGGAGAGATGAGAGGCTTAAGGTAAGGGTTTTCCATTTTAATCTTTAAGGACTGAATAATTTTTAACCAGAAAAGAGCCACAATGAAAGCAATGCTTTGAGAGACTGATTTTTGGATATACAGATTAAATTTGAAATGGGAAAAGTTGGGGACAGGAGACTAGATAATTTTGGTCACCTAACATGAGGCCAAAAAACGGTCTGAATAGTGGTGGTGGCAATGGGAAGACAAAGAAAAGGACAAACATGGGAGACCTTCTTTCTTTCACTAATTCCACAAATGTTCTTTGAGCTTTTAGTAAGTACAAGGCAATATGCTTCATGCCAGTGATTTAGTAGTGAGCCAAATAGGCATGATTCTTGCCATTCTAGAGTTTATAGGCCAGTAAGGGAGTCAGACATTCATCAAATAATCATATAAAGACTAATTACAAACTATAATAATGCTATGAAGGAAAAGCACAAGATGATATGAGAATGTATAACAGGGTGGAATCTGATCTAGTTTGGGCAGATAGGAATCAGAGATGTTTTCTCTGAATAGAATAATAAAAAAAAATTGAACTGAGGGTGAATAGGAGTGAACTATGCAAAGGGAGGTGAGGAGAGGGAGAAAAGCATCCCAGACAATGGGAACAGCATATGCAAAGGTCCTGTGGTAGCAGGGAATATGCCTTCAAAAAGGTGAAATGTGACTAGTATGGTTAGTCTATGGCAAACAAAGTAGAGTGTGCTGACTTGAGACTGGAAAGAAAGGCAGGAGCCAGATAATATTGGGTTCTTTGTTTTTATTTCAAGAACAATGAGAAAACATTGGCATATTTTAACCTGGAGGTGACATGTTGAATACTGCATTTTGAAATGGATACTCTTGTTGCTATGTGGAGAACAGATGGGAGGTGGACATTCAGGGTAACTGGTAAGAGCCTACTGCAGTAGTCCAAGAGAGAGAACTTGGTGGATTGGACAGTGGAGAGAGAACATTATGAAAGAGGACTTACCAGAACTTGATGACTAATAGGATGTGGATGAAGAAAGGAGAAAAACAAACAAACAAAAAAAACAGTCAGGGTTTTAGATATGGGAGTCTTGCAGCTTGCCAATACTATTAAGGGATATTATAGAAAGTAGGGGGTAGTGCCGGCTTGATATGCAGGGTTAGGGGGTTATCCAAGTGACAAGTAAGCAGTAGGGTTGGAATTTAAAAAAGAGAGGACTGCAGTTGTAAGATTGGGAACAATTGATAAAATTGTGGTAGTTAAAATGTGAGTGGAGGGGTCTAAAGTGGGGGAGATAGTGAAGAAACGTAATAGAGGGTTCAGGAGTGGAACTGTGTAAAACAGCACCACTGGGTAAGGTGAACTGGCAAGGTAAGGTGAACCTGCAAAGAAGTGGTCACAGAGGTAGAAGGATATGCTTACAAGAAAATCAAAAATTTAACCACTAAACATCACCCTTTTTATTACAAACTCATAAATACTTCCCTGAATTAAATAATGATAGACATCTACCAGGAAAAAAGTTACTCTGTGGCCCCCAATGCTGTTGTCCCCATAACATGTTTGCTTCTGGAGTATAATGGTTATTTAGGGATGGAGCAAATCAACCTAAGGCCAGAGTCTCCCCGGCCCTACATCTACTTGTCACAGGCAGAGAAACTACATTTAGGTTGTAGCTTTTGTTAGTGACAATTGTGGTCCAGAATCAGATTCTGCAAGAGCCATCCATTTGTAAATAAATAGACTGAGGACCTAAAGGCATCAAAATACGTCTTTCTTCTAAAATAAAAAAACTAATCTGCTTCTATATTTAAGTCACAGTGTGTTCTTGTGAGCAAAGAACACCAAACTTCCATTCTTATTCCAAATGTCTCTGAAATTCAGTAACACTTGTCTCAGCACTGAATAAGCATATTAAACATGAAGTTACCAACTTTCTCTGCTGAACTTTTTCACCCACTTAAAGGTTTTCCTGAAGACTTCAATTCTGAACGATGATAGCATGCTTGATTTGTGCCAGGTGTTGTCAGGAATTATGGGCCAAATTGGTTATTTTGGGATGGGAAGCCAGCTTGAGGCTGGCACCAATGACTTGATGCATTTGCAAGACAAAACATTTAAGTGAAAGTCAATGTGTTCTCTCCTTCGGAAGGTCTCTTGTGAGAGCAAAGCTCAGGTGGCCTCATCCAGCCAAGACTGTAGTCAAAGTTGAATACTCTAAAGACAAAATGGAAAAGTTCAATTCAATGAATTGGGTAATTTGTTTAGTTTATGGTTAGTTGAAAAGTTAAGGCAAGACATCTTTACTGCTCCTCTGCTTCTGTGGACAGGGAGGTGGGTATGAAGAATGGCTCCCTGATAACCACCTAATAGTGTCTTGTCCCTGGTCAGTCACCTCTGGATCACTGTCCCATAGTAGGATGGTAAAGCTCCTGTTTTTCTTGTAGTGTCCCTGGGATTCGTCCCACCTTGTTCTCAGAGTTTCTTCTGAAGTGCTACTTCCCCAGTCCCCTGCCAGAGTCTGAGGCCAGCAGTTCAGATAGGTAAGGGTGACTACTCCTCCAGCCTAAGTACTGGAGGTTCATGGAGGTACAGGTAGAACCAAGCTCTATGTATGTCAGAGCCAAGACTTTAGAAGAAGTTTACATTTTTATAACTTACACGTAGGGAGGTACCACCTGAAATATAAACCTTTAGCAACATTCATTAACCTTTTTAAAAAAAACTGAGGTACAAGTTATATGTAATGAAATGCCCAGATCTTTAAGTTCAATCAGTTTTGACAACTGCATATCAAAACATAAACTCTTTGCATCAGCCCAGAATGTACCCCTTCCTGGTCAGTCCCCATACTCACCCGTCAACTGCTGAGCTCCTTTCTATCACCATAGGTTAGTTTTGTCTATTCTAGAATTTCTCATGAATGGACTTATACAACATGCGCTCTTTTGTGTGTTGTTTCTTTTATTGAGCATATTTTCGAGATTCATTCGTGTTGTGTGTATCACTAGTTCAATCCCTTTTATTGCTGAGTAGTGTTCTATTCATTGAATGTGCCACAGTTTAAAAAAAAAATGCTTCCCCTGTTGATGGACATTTGGATTGTTTCCAGTTTGGGACTATTATGAGTAAAACTGCTATGAACATTCTTATATAAAGCTTCGTTTAAACATACATTTTCATTTCTCTTGGGAAAACATCTATGCGTAGAATTTCTGGGTCATAAAGAAGATGTATTTTTAACTTTTAAAGAGACTGCTAAACATTTTTCCAAAGTAGTTGTTCTACTTTATACTCCCACCAGAAAAAGTGAAAATTTAGATTTATCTACATCCTTTCCAGCATCTGGCATTATTAATAATTTTTATCACGATTGTGTGTGTGTATGTGTGTGCTGTGTATAGTGGTATCTCATTGTATTTTACTTTACATTATTAACCTGATGACTAATGATGTTGAATACTTTTACACGTGTTTTTGACTATCTTTGTATCTTCTTTAGTTAGTTGTCTGTTTACATTTTAGGCTCATTTTAAAAAATTGAGTTGTCTTTTTACTATTGATTTACAGGGTTTATTTGTATGTTTTAAACATATTTGTCAGATATATGTATTGTGAATATTTTTTTCCCAGTCTGTGGCTTGTCGTCTTTCTTGATGGTGTCTTTTGATGAGCAGTTTAATGTAGTACCATTTATCAATGTTTTCCTTTTATGGTTCATGCTTTCTCTATCCTTCTTAAAAGTTTTTGCCCACCCCAAGGTTGTAAAGATTTTCTCCTAAGTTTTTTTCCTAACTCTATTTTTTAACCTTTACATTTAAGTCTATGACCCATCCTACATTAATTTTTGTGTATGGTGTGAGGTAGGAGTCAACATTCATATTCTCTATCTCTTTCTCAATTTTGGTATGGTTGTTCTAACCCAGTTATTGAAGAGATTTTCCTTTCTTTACTGAATTGCTTTGGTGCCTTGTCAAATGTAATTTGTCTGTATGTGTATGGATCTATTTCTGGACTCTTTATCCTGTTTATAGTCCTGTTTTCTTCTCTAGGTGTTGGTAATGATTTTGAAATAGAAATAGATTGAGATTATTAGGTATATAGAGGTGTATGAATTGGAGTGTGAGTCCCACAGTAAGCATCTTTGACTACTTGAAGATTTTGTGTGTACGTGTTTAGTGAACACTAGATCGCTTACTTGATTCTCATGTGAGTACACCACGGGAGGCGGTTACAAAGAGCAAGCGTATTGATGTGTTTTGGCTTTTACTTGCTGGTTAGAGCAACATCTTTCGAGAATGATATGAACTCAGGCAAAAATTAGTCAGTTTGAGGACAGAAACAGAGGGAATAGAGAGAGTCTAGAAACACAGGACCTGGCAGGGTTGGAAAAGCCAACTATTGCTGAACCAAATAAGCTGCTGCCTTCCTACTCAAGCCCATTATTTTAAATGGTTGCAGTGTTGCTACCATGATGAGAGAGGTAAAAGCCAACACACACCTGATCTTTTCAATTAGTTAAAATTTTAAGCTGAATTCTTCCCCACTTGTATGGTACCCAGTGTCTCTTCCTCTGTTGTCTCAGCTCAGGTGAGGCAGTGCTCTGGTCCTGGCTCTCTTGGGAAGGGCCCATGTTTCCTGTGAATTCAGGCTGCTTGGTTGTCTTGCAGCTGCAGCTTTCTGATAGTTCAGGAGAAGTTATGATTTGTAGTCTGTCCAGCTTTTTATTGTTGTTAGGGTTGGACTGAGCTCTTTCCAGCTTTTTATGTCCTCGGTAGAAACAACTCCCATGAGGGTGATTTATAAAGTATTCTTCACTTTGTAAAATAACTTTTTGTTATATTCCTTCGAATCGCAACCTCTATTACCATTCCAATCCTTATTAGCCCTCTAGTCTCTTTCTCTATTGGATCTTACTCATCTAAACCTCAAAACCTCTAGAACAAAGTTCCTGGAGGCTATGACTTGGCACTTATTTCTATTTCCAGTAAGTTGCGCAGATCCTGGCACAACTAAAAGATCCTCTGTTGATTAACTGGAGACTGGAATGGTGTGACCAATCTCACTGAGCAAATGCCTATCTGTCTTTTAAGACTGAAAGCAATGTCACCTCCTCTGAAAAAATTCTGAGGAGTTCCCGTCGGAAGAGTTAGTTGCTCCTACTGTGTCTCCTCAATGCTTTGTACATTTCTCCACTGGCATTGTGTATGACGATGGTTTTTTATATCTTTTAGTCTAGATTACGGATTTGTTAGGGGCACAAAGTAGTTCTTATTCTATATCTTCAGGTACCTAGAACAATCTGTGGTACATATAATTATGGTCTGTTATATGGGTACATACAATGGGTTTTCTAAGTGAACTGTTGAATATCTTTGTTGGATGATTATACAGAATGGGTTTACATTTATGTAACTTTTATTTACATGATTAATTAGCAAAAGGAAATGTACTTGTAATAGGATGTGTATATGTGTATAGTATGTTTTAATTCCTAACAATGTAGATAATTGCAGAATTTGATTAGGGCAAAGATGGAACCCATGTGGCACCTCTGCTACCATTTTCTCCTTGTGTGCCCTTGGCAGACAAACCATTTCAATTTTTTTTTTCCTCCTGATCCCAAACATGAACTCAACACTCTGCCTTTCAGTAACAACTCCACCAATGGGTCAGATTTGATGCACGAAATAAAGATTATTTTCCCTTCCCTATTCTAAGGGGCTCCTGAGGCAATAAACTGGAAGATCACCCTTGAAGCCCTTGCTGGATGGTACCTAGA
Source organism: Camelus ferus (assembly GCF_009834535.1). Taxonomy (NCBI): domain Eukaryota; kingdom Metazoa; phylum Chordata; class Mammalia; order Artiodactyla; family Camelidae; genus Camelus; species Camelus ferus. The sequence continues at coordinate 47,259,406 of NC_045699.1, read as the reverse complement.
GGGAAGATTCTAATAAGCTGCAGACACTTTGCAGATTCCTGTCTCTCAGAACTTAATCACATTTGCATTTTGGCTGTGATCAGATGGTGGAAACACAAACTCCAAACTGTCAATCAACTTGGGCTTCTTTTCCAACTTTTCCTAAATCAATTTCTTAAAAAAATCTTTGAACACCAAAATTATACAGCTAGTTTTTAAACAATTACAGTGTTTTCTGTCTATATTTTTCATTATAGTTGGTAACCTAGAATTGTTCATTACTGAAAATCTTAATTAGGAGGTGTGCATACAAATACACATGTGAGTTCGTGAATACGTGTGTGAGCTGAGTTGTTCATGAGAATTGGGGGGAGAAAAGAGAGAAGATATTTACTGAAAATGTATTTTTTATATTGTCCAGTTTTCACCTTTAAATATCAGTAGAAAAATTTCTGAAGCATGCAGAATCTGGCATGTAATTTATCTTCAAAACAGAAATTAAACCTAACCAGTTATAAATTTGAGTTTCTTTCTGAATTAACCATGTTGGCATTACCCCAGCTACCTCCTTATGTTCACATGGTTGCTTCCAGACTCTATGTAGAATTTTATGCCTCTGTAGTATCAAATTTGTTAAATGGCATATTTTTATATCAGTAATTTTTATAGCATATTGTTATTCCAGACTTTTACATGCCTCTAATTTATTCTTAACTTCAATATAGCAGTATTGATTTTTTTCCTTCTAAGTTTGATGGTGTGAACACTTCAGTTGTGATTTAAAGTCATTTAAACACCATCACTAATTTGTACTTCATTTTCTATTCTTTTGCAAACTTTAGGTATTTGAACAGGTACAACAGTAAGGGTTAATGCTTCTCAAGTTTTCTTTTTATATCTCTTGGAGAAATTTAGATTATTTCTTAATATAATTGAAATAAAGTGTTTCTGATGACCTTGGATTATTCATGATACTTAAATGCAGAATAGTAAGGATAGCTTTGATTGCAAATCAAATAGAACCCAGTGCAGTTTCCTTGGATCATATTCCCTCTTCTTAGTCCTCTAGTAGTGAGTTAGTCGGTCATAATCTTTCTCTTCCATAGACTTAATATCAGTGTCTTTTTCAAATAAGGTCATTGGGTTACACAGTTGGCCTTTAGAGAGATTTTGAGGCAGTGTCCTTTCCGACTGTCTGGGTACTATGTTTCTGTGGCTGTTAGGATTACGGTCAAAGGTGACATGGATGAAGAAGGCTGATGAGGCAGGTTTTGGTTGCTATATAAAGCAGGGTTCACAGGTGCAGTGCTCATTAAATTGATTTTTCCTTGGCTACTTTGTTTGCAATCGAGATAAGCTGCTACGAGGTGAATGGCAGTATCTTGGTTATCTGACCTATGGTCCAAATACTTTTAATGGAAGACCTAGTCAGAGCATCAGTTTTCTAAGTATAGCATTTTATTATTGGCACAAAATTATGACCACATTAATAGAAGTAAAATAAAGAAGAAAAATTAGACTAAAAATCAAGTGTCCTTTTCTTTTCCCTGGCTTATATTTAGTTTGGATCCATTTACAACTATAATTTGTGTGTAGTTGTAATCATAGTTTTTAATATGTAATCTTCTATTCTAATTTTACAGTAACGTATCAAGAGCATGTTTACATGTTGCAAATAGTGTAATTTGTAATGATAATTCAAACAAATATGCATTTTCACATCAGTACATATTCTTTTAAGTATTCAATGTTGAATATATACAAAAATTTATAAATTACACATAGGCTATAAAGAATCAGCAAATAATCACCACCCATGTGCCTATTATTCAGTTTAAGATAAAAAACATTACCATTATCTTTGAAAGTTCCTGTGTTCCTCTTTCTTATCTCATCCTCTTTATTACCTCCTGGAGGTTATATGACCACCATCCTAAATCTAGTTTTATTGTACCTTTGATTTTCTTTATAATTTTATCATATATTTGATCGAACCCTTAAATAACATATAGTTCTATGAATATTTTTAATCTTAATTTAAATGAACTCATATTGAATGCATTTTCTGTGATTTTTTTCATCCAATATTAAGCACCTATGTTTTTTTCCATGTCATTGTATGTTATATTGCATTCATCTGCATGATGTAAAGTATTCCATTATATGAACATGCCACAACTTTTGTCCATGATGAACATTTAGGCTTATTCTAGTTTTTTTCCCCATTATAAACGGTAATGTAAAGAACACTGTAACATACAACTTCTATTATAATTGTTCAAGGGTTTCTTTATGGTATGTATCTAGGAGTGATCCTGCTGGGTCATAGAGTGAGCTTTTCAAATACATAGGTAATTTCAAATTGTTTTCCAAAGTGGTTGAACCAAATTGTACTCCCACCAGCACTGTGCAAGAATTCTGGTCATTTTAAACCCTTGTCAATATTTGATATTATCAGATGGAGTAATTTTTGCTACTCTGATGGGTACAAAATGCTTTTCTCATTGGTTTTAAATATGCAATTTTCCAGTTGGTAGTGAGGCAGAACATCTTTTCATATGGTTTATATTCTAATGAATTGCTCCTTCAAATCTTTTGCTTATATTTCTCGGGTTTTATTTTCTTTATTGGTTTGTAGGAGTTCTTTATATATTCTAGATATTAATTCTTTAGGTTAAATTGGTTCAAATATCTTTTCCCATTCTGTTTCACTGTCGTTATGGTGTCTAGTGGTAAATAGATAATATTAATTTTAATGTAGTCACATTTATCAAAATTCAATATTTGTGCTCTTTGTGTCTTAAGTAAAATTTCTCCCCTCAAGGTGTTAAGAATATTCTCCTACATTGTCTTCTGAAAATGTTATAGTTCTGTCTTCCACAGTTATGTTTTTAACTCACCTGGAATTTTTTTTTTGTGTGTAATATGAAGCAAGAGTACATTTTCTTTCTTTCTTTTTTTCCTTTAAATAAGGATAACCAATTGCCCAGCACAGTTTATTAAAAATTAATTCTTTCCCTACTGATTTTCAATACTAACCCTGTCAGAAACCAAGTTTCCATATAATGTGGGTCAATTTCTGGGATATATAATTTGTTCCTTTGGCTAATTTGTCATTAGGCCAATATGGTATTTTCTTTTTTTTATTACAATATATTTTTAAATTGAAGTATAGTCAGTTTACTATGTTGTGTCAATTTCTGATGTACAGCATAATGTTTCAGTCATACATATGCATACATTTATTCCTTTTCATATTCTTTTTCATTATAGGTTACTACAAAATATTGAATATAGTTCCCTGTGCTATATATAGTATAAACTTGTTGCTTATCTATTTTATATGTATCTGCAAATCTCAAACTCCCAATTTATTCCTTCCCACCCCCTTTCCTCCCTGGTAATCATACGTTTTCTCAATTAAATCAGCTTTATATGAAGTTTTTATATCTGGTAAAATAAATCTCATTTTTCTTCAGGGATGTATCAGCTGGTCCTGGCTCTTTATTCTTCCATGTAGTTTTTAGAAATAGCTTGGCAAAGTCAATGAAAATACCTGCTGGGATTTTATTTAGAATTTTATTGAACTTATAGCTTAAATTAGGGGAAATTGACATCTCTGCAATACTGAGCTGTCTAGTCCAATGAATGTTGAATATTGTCTTAATTATTTAGGTTTTCTAGAATACTTTTTTGTTATAATCATTTTATTTTTTTAGATTCCACATATATGTGGTAATATTGAATATTTGTCCTTTTCTGTCGGATTTATTTCACAAAACATAATACCCTCCAGGTCCATCCATGTTGTTACAATGACAATATTTCATTCTTTTTTTAATGGCTGAGTAATATTTCATCATGTATGTATGTATGTGTGTATGTGTGTATGTGTATGTATATATATGTATCTTATTTCTTTTTTATCCAATCATCTGATGGACAATTCAGTTACTTCCATATCTTGGCTATTATAAATGATGCTATGAATACTGGGGTGCATGTATCATTTCAAATTAATGTTTTTTTTTGTTTGTTTGGTTATATACCCAGGAGTGATATTTCTTGATTACATGGTAGTTCTGTTTTTAGGTTTTTTTGAGGAATCTCTATATTGTTTTCCACAATTTACATTCTCACCAACAGTGTACAAGTATTCCCTTTTCTCCATATCCTTGCCGGAACTATTATTTCTAGTCCTTTTGAAGATAGTCATCCTGACAGGTGTGAGGTGGTATCTCATTGTGGTTTTGATTTGCGTTTCTCTGATGATTCATGATGTTGAGTATCTTTTCATGTGTCTGTTGGCCATCTGTGTGTCTTCTTTGGAAAAATGTCTATTCAGGTCTTCATTTTTTAATTGAGTTTTTTTTTTTTTGATACTGAGTTGTATGAGCTGTTTCTATATTTTGGATATTAACCTCTTCTCAGTCATAACATTTGCAAATATTTTCTTCCATTCAGTGGGTTGTCTTTTTTCATTTTGTTGGTGGTTACCTTTGCTATGCCAAATCCTTTAAGTTTGATTATGTCCCATTTGTTTATTTTTGGTTTTATTTCCTTTGTCTTAGGAGACAAATTAAAAAAATATTGCCATGATTTATGTCAAGAAGTGTTCTGCCCATGTTTTCTTCTAGGGGTTTTATAGTTTACAATCTTCCATTTAGGTCTTTAATCCATTTTGAGTTTATTTTTGTGTATGGTGTGAAAAAATGATCAAATTTTATTCTTTTATATGTAGCTGCCCGATTTTCCCAGCACTGCTTATTAAAGAGATTGTCTTTTCTCCATTGTATATTCTTGCCTCATTTTTAACAGATTAACTGACCAGGGGCCCCAGGGATTCTGGGATTGGTGCATGCCCACTTATAGGCAGAGCTGGATCACAGAGTCTCTGGCTACAAGGCCCTGGGGAGCTGAGTCCTGGGCACGTTGGTGGGCAGGACCATATCCAGGGGTGACTGTGTACTCAGGGGTCTTAAGGCCGCCTGTCTGCTGCTTGTCAGGTTTTAGAATCAAGGCTATGCTACACTTATAAAGTGAAAAAAGATTATACATCATGACCAAGTGGGGTTCATCCCAGGGACACAAGGATGGTTCAGCATATGCAAATCAATCAACATAACACATCACACCAACAAGAGAAAGGACAAAAACCACATGATCATCTCAATAGATACAGAAAAAGCTTTTGATAAAATTCAACACCCATTTGTGATAAAAACTCTCACCAAAGTGGGTATAGAGAGAACATATCTCAACATCATAAAAGCTATATATGACAAACCTACAGCCAGCATAGTACTCAATGGTGAAAAACTCAAAAGCTTCCCACTAAAATCTGGGACAAGACAAGGATGCCCACTATCACCATTCCTATTCAACATAGTCTTGGAAGTCCTAGCCACAGCAGTCAGGCAAGAGAGAGATAAAAGGGATCCAAACTGGAAAAGAAGAGGTGAAAGTGTCACTATATGCTGACGACATGTTACTATATATAGAAAACCCTAAAAGGTCCACACAAAAACTACTAGAGCTGATCGAAGAATTCAACAAGGTAGCAGGTTACAAGATTAACGTTCAAAAATCAGTTGCATTTCTTTACACTAACAGTGAATCAACAAAAAAAGAAAGTAAAGAAACAATCCCCTTTAAAATAGCACCCAAAGTAATAAAATACCTAGGAGTAAATCTAACCAAGGAGGTGAAAAATTATACACAGAAAACTCTAAACCATTGATGAAGGAAATTAAAGAAGACTTTAAAAAATGGAAAGATGTCCCATGCTCTTGGATTGGAAGAATCAATATTGTTAAAATGGTCACACTGCCCAAGGCAATCTACAGATTTAATGCAATCCCTATCAAATTACCCAGGACATATTTCACAGAAGTAGAACAAATCATAATAAAATTTCTATGGAACCATCAAAGACCTAGAATTGCCAAAGCATTACTGAAGAGAAAGAAAGATCCTGGAGGAATAACTCTCCCAGACTTCAGACAATACTACAGAGCTACAATCATCAAGACAGCATGGTATTGGTACAAAAACAGACATATGGACCAATGGAACAGAATAGAGAGCCCAGAAATGAACCCACAAACTTTTGGCCAACTAATGTTCGACAAAGGAGGCAAGAATATACAATGGAGTAACGACAGTCTCTTCAGCAAATGGTGTTGGGAAAAGTGGACAGCAGCATGTAAAGCAATGAAGCTAGAACACTCTCTTACACCAGACACAAATATAAACTCAAAATGGATCAAAGACTTAAACATAAGACAAGATACAATAAACCTCCTAGAAGAAAATAAAGGCAAAACATTATCTACCATACATCTCAAAAATGTTCTTCTAGAACGGTCTACTCAAGCAATAGAAATAAAAGCAAGAATAAACAAATGGGACCTAATGAAACTTACAAGCTTCTGCACAGCAAAGGCAACCATAAGTAAAACAAAAGACAACCTATGGAATGGGAGAAAATTTTTTCAAATGAAACTGACAAAGGCTTGATCTGCAGAATATATAAGCAGCTCATACAACTTAGTAAGAAACAAACAACCCAATCCAAAAATGGGCAAAAGACCTAAACAAGCAATTCTCCAAGGAAGACATACAAATGATCAATAGGCACATGAAAAAATGCTCAATATCACTAATTATCAGAGAAATTCAAATCAAAACTACAATGAGATATCACCTCACACCCGTCAGAATGGCCATCATTCAAAAATCCACAAATGACAAATGCTGGAGAGGCTGTGGGAAAGGGGAACCCTCCTACACTGCTGGTGGGAATGCAGTTTGGTGCAGCCACTGTGGAAAACGGTATGGAGATTCCTCAAAAGACTAGGAATAGACTTACCGTACGACCCAGGCATCCCACTCCTGGGCATATATCCACAAGGAACCCTACTTCAGAATGACACCTGCACCCCAATATTCATAGCAGCACTATTTACAATAGCCAAGACATGGAGACAGCCTAAATGTCCATCAACAGATGACTGGATAAAGAAGAGGTGGTATATTTATACAATGGAATACTACTCAGCCATAAAAACCGACAACATAATGCCATTTGCAGCAACATGGATGCTCCTGGAGAATGTCATTCTAAGTGAAGTAAGCCAGAAAGAGAAAGAAAAATACCATATGAGATCGCTCATATGTGGAATCTAAAAAACAAAAACAAACAAACAAACAAAAACAAAGTGTAAATACAGGACAGAAATAGACTCACAGACAGAGAATACAGACTTGTGGTTACCAGGGGGGTGGAGGGTGGGAGGGATAGACTGGGATTTCAAAATTGTAGAATAGATAAACAAGATTATACTGTATAGCACAGGGAAATATACACAAGATCTTATGGTAGCTCACAGAGAAAAAAATGTGACAATGAATATATATATATGTTCATGTATAACTGAAAAATTGTGCTGAACACTGGAATTTGACACAACATTGTAAAATGATTATAAATCAATAAAAATGTTAAAAAAATAAAAGTAAAGATGGGTTAAAAAAAGAAAAAGAAAAAATAAATTGCAATGTAGTCCCTTATTTTCTATTCTTCGGATGAGTTTTTATAAATTTGGGATTTTTTTTTTTAAATGTTTAGTAGAACTTGCTAGTGAAGCCATCTGGATCTGGAACTTTCTCCAGATGTGGAAACATTGTATCTCTGATTCAATTGCTTTAATGGTTATAAGACTATTCCAATTTTAAAATGTTATAGAAATATTCTAGAATCCCAAATAGATATATGCTAGGCTTTCATGTACATTTTATATTTTTAAACTTTTCTTTCACACTTTCCCTCTGCTTGTCCCTCTGCCTTACATTCTGGATAATTTCTTCAGATCAATCTTCTAATTTGTTGGTTCTCTTTTCCATTATATCTAATCTGTTTTTAAATCTCTCCATTGAGATTTTAATTTCGAAGATTCTATTTTAAATTTCTAGATTTTTTTAATCTTTTTCAAGTTTGATTGTTGCTTGCTCATATTTTCAAGTCAATTTGTTATTTCCTGAAAATATCAAATGTTCTTAGTTTTTGGTCAATGTCTATTTATCCCAATATTTAAGTATTTGCAGTTATAATTCTACTGTATGTTATTTAATCTTATTTTATCATGAATTTTGTGAATTTTGACTCTGATTTGTGCCTTGGAATTTTGGGTAAACTCTATGGGACCATTATAAAGGTGGTTTCTTTCAGAAAGAATTTGCATTTATTTTTTGTCAGGTGCCTGGGGAATAACAGATGTTTGTGTGGCAGAGACATTTTAAACTAAATTCTCAGCTTGAGATTTTAAAAGTTTATTTCTTTTAAACCTATCAAGTAATATAAGTTTAAGGTGCAAACCCAAATAAATGCCGGTGTCATTACCAATCCTCAGGGGAGACTTAAATTTTGTTACTTGTATTCATGGTAAAGTTCCCACACAAGAAATTTCTTTATATTTTCTTTGAAGATGGGAGTCAGTTTATCTATGATTTATCTTTACCCTGGGGCATAGCCCTTTGAGATCTCAACTTTAGGTGAAGAGTTAACCATTAGATTCCCCACCTTGGACAATCCTCAAGATGTTGTGAAAACTTTAACTCATATTGAGCTGATTTGCCAAATATTCTCATGGTGAAAGCCAGCTTCAGTGCTCCCTTTTCTTCTCTGAGTTTTTGCCTCCATTTAGTTTTGGGATCATGTGTCTTATTTTCTTATAATATCATAAATTAATTTAACAAGATACAAAATTTTTTAACTTTCAGTTTTAGGTTTTTTTTTTTTAAACTGATGGTTAGTTGTAGTACTTAGTTCACCATACTACTGAAAATTATTTTTTTAATCTGATTTTAAATGACTACATAATATAATAAAGTACCATGTGACTATATCACCGTTTATTTACAATTAGTATTTTAACTTAACTCATTCATTAAGGTGCTGTACCACAACTTACTTAACCACTATCCTTTTGTTGGGCATTTTTCTTGTTTCCAGTGTTTAGCATAAAAATATTATGATTAAAGTTAAAATATTATATGTATCCACAGGTTTCATATGTCATGATGGATTTCCATTTTATGATGTAGATTATGATGACCCATATATCTGTTCTGAGCCAGGGATTGCCATGGTCAGATTTGCATTTTGGAAACAGTGAAAGATGAATTGCGAGTGGTTGAGATTAAAGACAAAGAGATTCATAAGAAAGCCATTTGAATGGTCTAGGTAAGATTTGATGAAGTTTTGAGCCAGCCCAGAAGCAGGAGAAATTAAAAACAGGTCTAGGTTAGAGGATACTTGGGTTTTAGAATTTATAGGATTTAGTGAATGATTGAATGAAAGGGGGTGGGGAGAAATGTAAAGAGAACTCTAGTGTTTCTTGTTTGAGCAGTTTAGTGGATGGTAATGTCCTTCACCAAAATAGGAAATACACAGAAAGAACAGATGATGGGTACATGTGCATATATGTTGAGTTTTAAGTGCCTATGGAGATACTTACTGGGCCTTTGGTTATTTGTATATGGAGTGGTCTGGGCTTGAGATAAAGATTCGAGAGGCATGAAGGAACATATGGTAGCTGAAATTTGGATCTTGAATGAGACTGTGAGAAAAAAAGGCTTAGGATGAAACCATGGGGAACACCAATATTTAAGAGGTCAGAGGCAGAGCCAATGTAAATGAAAACGCAGGACCTATTGTTCAAAACATAGAAAAAAGTGCTACAAAGCTTTTTGCTTTCTTCTGTGGTGTCTCTCCTTTGACATCATGGTGGCTTTTATTTGCTATTTAATGTCATTCCAATACAGAAAAATTAAAACTTTAAATTATTAGCATGAATTTTATCATTCAGCTTTATATTGAGCAATACCAATTTTTAACAGCTTTATTGAGATCTAATTTGCATAGAATAAATTCACCCATTTAAAGTGCACAGTTCAGTGGTTTTTAGTACATTCACAGAGTTATGCAACCACCACCAGAATGTAATTTTAGAACATTTTCATCATTCCAGAAAGAAGTCTTCCACACCCATTAGCAGGCCCAATTACTCCCTCCCTAGCCCTCAGTAACCACTAATCTGCTTTCTGTCTCTATAGTCCTATCTATTCTGGACACTTAATGTAAATGAAATCATACACTGTGTGGTCTTTTGTGACTGGCTTCTTTCAGCAATGCCAATTTTAAATGCAAATATCAGAGCATTTTACTTGTATATGGAATTACTGAAATAACACATTTCATATTATTTCATAGCTCATTTCTGGAGGATGCCTCAAGCTGGATAGAAAAGACAAATTCAAGCCAAACTGAGGAAGGTTGGAGGAAGGAAGAGAGGGGATTCTCCTTCCCTCTCCCACCTTCCCATAGAGGTGGCTGAAGGAGTACTTTCGGGATGCTTGTGAGTCAGGTGCAGGACCTGTCCCACAATATGGGTACTCATTCCCTTTGGCCTGAATGATGCTAAGTTTTTCTTCTGTCACTGTGGAATTTCTACTCCAAGCCCTGGCCAAAGGTGACTTTGAGGAAGGTGAACCATTCATTTCATTTATGCATGGTCTCCTGTCCCAGTTCATGGCAGATCAGTGACCCCCAAGGACCTTTAAACCTCTGTGCCACAACACGCTGAGTACATGCATGAGGGTAGCCAAGAGGTTCATGGGCCAAGACTTAGCCTGCAATTGGTCACCTGCCACACATGCATAGTGCTGCTGGTGTGACACAGGAGTGGAATGTGTGCTCAACCCTGATCTCCCAGTATGGTGCCCAGGCCCTTTCCAGGGGCAGGCAGTGGCAACAGTCACAGGATGGAGGTGGAGTGAGGGAGGCCATGAAGGACCTAGGATGTAAGGGGGCATGGCACAGCAGTGGGCAGGGAGAACCCATCTCTGGGAGGTAGCAGGAGCAGGGCGAACATGCTCTGAGACTCCAAGCCCAGTCCATGTTTCGTTGTCCCGCTGGACTTCACTTACAAAACAGAAATTCAAAAAGGAAATTATTAAGAATTTTGAGACAGTGACTACACTACATTAAGCCTCAAGCAGAGGCCCTTCTGACCTTTGGGTTTTGTTCAACTGCACTGGTCTCACTCCAAGAAGCTGGCACTGGTGAGAGAGATGGAAAACTCAAGCAGCAGAAAGAGAAGTATGACAGGAGCTATAAAACAGTGGTGTCAAAGAAGCTGGTGGAGGAAGATATTCTAAGAAAGATGGAGAAGCCAGCAATCATTGCAAGAGAAAAATATAGATAAGAAAAGACTCAAAACACTCATATGACAGCACTAATGACTTTGTTGAGATCTAATTTCCATAGAATGGAGGGACTAGAAGCAGATTACAAGGATGGCAGAGTGAATGGGAAATGAGGAAATACAAACAACAAGTATTAACTTGTTCAAGAAACTTGTCTGTAAAAGGAAGGATGAGAGTGGAATTCTGAGCAGGAGTCTGGAGCAGGGGTTGGTAAATGACAGCCTGCAAGCTGGTTCAAGGCCTGTTTTTGTAAATAAAGTTTTATTTGAACACAGCCATATCTGGTTATCTGTATATTATCTTTGGCTGTTTTCACACAAGAGCTCTAATAGTTGTAAGAGATCATATGTCCTACAAAGCCTACACTATTTACTATTTAGGTCCTTAATGAGAAGGTTTTTGACCCATGATCTAGAACAGTGGTTCTTAAAGTGTGGTTCCTGGGCCAGTAGCATCAGCAACACCTGGGAATTTAGAAATGCAAATTCTTGGGCCACACCCAAGGCCTACTGAATCAGAAACTTTGGGGTGGTAACCAGCAATCTGTATATTATTAAGCTGTCCAGGTAATTTTGATGCATTTTCAAGTTTGAGAACTACTGGAACAGAGTGCAGATTGAAAGAATACTTTTTTATGGGAGGAGAGAATCTCTTCTTCGGAGACAAAGGGAAGGAAGAGAGAATGAGTGGGATGCGTGAAGCTGAGTCCCACTCATTGGGTTCTATTTACTCCCTACACTATCTCAGATTTGTAAAATCCTGCTTTTCTGGATACCATGTTAGATGGAAGCATCCAGGACTGATTTCTAAGTGACATTAGTCTAAAGTTAAACATACAGGGAGGGAGATTTCAGCTTAGGATATGGAAGGAAACTCTTCAACTGGAAGGTGAGGCAGCCCCCATTTGTGCATTGGTACTTGGGTCTTAAGACAGCCTGTTAGATTGTTTCCTAAATAAAATTCTGATTCCTGTTCATGGTGAGCATTTCTTTCTAATCCCTGATTACTTATTCTATGTAGAGTCAGAACTCCTTGGAACACATTCTGGTCTCCAGGGTTCTTTCCTTGTTTCTAAGGGTGAGATTGACCCTAGTTCTCAGCTATCTGGGGTTTAATTAAACTAGCTAGTCAGGGAATCCATTGGTCTGCTTACAGACCAATCAAAAGGCAGGGACAAATTTGTCTTTCCTAGTGGACCCTCTGTTCTATGCTAAGAATTCCTGTCAATGTTTAGTGAATGATTCCTGTGTTCTGAAAAACTGAAAGTTTAGAAGCCAGAGTAGGTCCTAGATCAACAGTATACTTTCTACATGCCTCAATGATCATCTCTTACACTGTGTGAATTAGTAATTTAAATTCAGTTGAATCCTTAGCAGATCTGTTCACATAGTTCCAATCTCTTATACATTTGCTTTCTGCTATGCAGTTAGAATTACTTTTCTTTATGAAAAGGCCATTGTGTTTTCCAGTATGAGGTACCTGATTTCCCGACTTGTTTTCCCCTTGCTATGATTATCGTGAAATAATACTAGGGAAAGAGGGTGTATTCAGTGTTGAAAAGAAGCTGATAAACCTCATGCATCACATTGGGACCTGTGGGCTCTGAGGGGCTCCTGAGAACTCACTTCTAGGATAGGGGAAGGGCTGGTAGCCCAAGAGGATGAAGTAAAGGAGGTAGTGGTCTAGGGCAGAGGGAGGTGGTAGGGGGTCTCCAGGAGTATCCAACTGCTACTCAGTCACTAATCCTTTCTAAAAGAGGACACTTTGCCTCATCATAGCTGTTCGGGGCGGGGTCTTTAGAATCTCCTTTGGTAATGCTCAGGATGATAGAAATGATAGTTCTGAGGCCTTGAGAAATATCATTAAAATATTTTGTCAAGCGGCCAATAAATAAAATGTTCCTTGTCTGAATGAAAGTTTCTGATAGGCAGTGTGTGTATGTGTATGTGTTTTTGTAATAGTTGTATTTTCTCTTTGGTTAATTATCTTTTATGACTTTGTGTTGTCTTATCAATTAGCTTCTCAAATAACAAAGATATGAATCATTTATCTTCATTTTTGCTGTAAGTATTTTCTGAGTTGTTTTTTTACATTTTAATTTTGGCTATGATTTTATTTTTATAATTAAAAATGTCAAGTAGTCAAATCTGTTAGTGTTTCTTAAATAAGGAGATAGAGAAATGTCATGCTCACCTGCAGGTCAAAGGAATTCCCTGTGTGTTGGAGCCTTGTATGTTGTAGGAGTGCTGTAGGGAATGTACAGTGTCCTGGCATAGGTAGATCTGCCATCTCTGGTGGAGGAGAAAGGAGGGAAGAGATTAGGGAGGATCACATTAGTGGCTGTTACTTGGATGTTGATGCCTTAGGTGCCCAGTTCTTGGAAGGCTTTGTCAGATCCTTCTTAAATAAGCTAGGGTTGATGACTTTACAAGCTTGACTCCTTGTGTATGGTTATTGGTAAAAAGACAGAATAACCACTGTCCATACCAACTTACCAGTCCTGCTGGGGCCTGGCACAGTCTGTGCCCATGTATGAGGAAGAATCCAGACAGTAAGAGAGGTCCTTCCCTCTGAGCATGCTAAATGATGGGTAATTAGTGTGATGCTCTCTCCATGCTGCGGTAATCCTAAACTCCTTGACCTATAGATGCTGGGTAATATCTGAATGGTCCTCTAATGGAGGAACTGATCAGCTTTAGCTTTGTGTCCTCATTTCATTCATGGCTGACAACCTACTCTAGAGTGTTTCTACTGGCTTTGAAATGATGATACTTTGCATCTTGCCTGCTGCCCAAGGCTATGAAGGACTAGAGAATATTGAACAGATTTAAAAGTTTAGGCTCTGTTCTTCTAATGTAGCTTCTAACATGGCTGAAATCCCATGGGGGTAAGTTAATGCGTCAGTGGGCAGCTACTGCTGGGAAAGCTTGCCATGTAGATGACCTTGCCCCAAATATGTCTGAACATATTTGAATTCCTTACTTCCCATATTACCTTGGCTATTGGATCCAGCCTGGCTTGAGGACCCTGGCCTGGGCATGATTATACTTCCTCCAGAACTAATAGTAGGTCTTGAAGGCCACTCCATGGCCTGACTTCCAAGAAAGTGGACTTCGGGTAGGTGTTCTCAGGAATAGAATGGAAGAAGCCAGGAATGGAGTTGCCTTCTGTTATCCGAGAGAGTGAAATTGCCCTTGTACTTATTATTGAATTCCAACCTAAAGAGGTATATTCCTCTTAAAACTAGGGCCCAAGGCCTCTGAAAATGCATTGACAAAAGTTTGTGGTTAAAGTTCATTTACCTTGCAGTATCTCCAGGAATTCTGTGATATTATTTATAAATAGAAGTGGGATAAACAATTCTGGCATGACTAACACCTGAATGTGGTAATCATTCAAAACAAGAATTCACTTCCACTCTTCTCTGATTTTTTGGACTAGCTGTGAAGAGCTAGGGTATCAAGGAGTCTGCACCCTGGACCCCTTCTGTGGGTTGGGACAGGATAGTTAGAATTTCATGTCTATCTATCTATAAGGGGGATGGGTGGGAGACTACCTTCACATGACACCCAAACTAGTTTGAGATTTGTCTCAGGTTATTTGGTTTGTACAGATCACAGATGTTGTATTTTAAAACCTAGTAAATGACAGTGTGAATTCTGAATCCTACAGAGACTCCAGTATCAAGGGCAGTTCTTCGGATGTTTATAGTTTATAATCATCTCACCTGAGTCTTCTTTTCCTCAGATTAAACAAACTTCTTTTCCTTCAACTAATCCTTCTGTGAAAACTTCCAAGGAAATATGATAATTTTCACCTCACTAGCCATGAACATCCCAACAGAAAAGTGGGCAAAGGATATAACGATCATAAAAAAAATAATTTAAAATGTTTGATGGCCATGTATGAAAAGTTTTAACTCACACGCAAACAAAAAACTCTGAGTTAAACAGGTTTACCTATCAGTTTTGCAAAAGTTAAGATTATTATACCCAGTGTTGGTGAAACTATGACAAATAGGCAGTCTCAGATGGGGCTGGAAAAGTGTAATGTACTTCTGGAGACAGTCTGGCAAAAGTTGCTACAAGCCTTAAAAATGTGTATATCAGAAATTCCACATATAGGAATTTAGCCTGAGGATATAATTAGACAAGCTGTACATATAAAGGATGTTCACTTCAGCGCTGTTTACAATAACAAAATAGTAATAATGTTCAGTATTAGGGAACTGGTCAAATAAATGATGATATGACTACATAAAAGGATGCTGTAGCTCTGTACTGAAAAGATATATATAATCCGTTTTGGGGAGTAAATTGTTTATGAAACGAAAGCAATAACATAATGTTGTTTTTGAAGGACATACATGGAAATGTGAATGGTAGTCATTTTTGACTGGTAGGATTATGGGTGGGATCTTTTTTCTATCTCTAGTTCTAACCTTCCCCCTGTGAACAAGTATTACTTAGATATTAAAGAAATATTAAAGATAAGCAACAGGGATATATTGTATAGCACAGGGAATTATAGCCATTATCTTGTAATAACTAATGTAATATTGTAAATCAATTATGCTCCAATAAAAAAGAAATATTGAAAGTTAAAAACATTTGCTAATTAGATAGGCAAATTGGCATCTTGATTTAATTTGTGCTTTTGATGATTTTAAACAATTTAAAAAATAATTTTAAATAATTTTTCATGTTTATTAATTAATTATTAAAGTATAGTCTAATAGGGACTACATGAAAGTCCTGAATTTTCAGAAGTAATATTACAGTTGGAAAGGAATTCAGCACCATCTAGTCTCGATCTCTCATCTCATAGATAAGGACCAGTAATAAATCCAGGGAGGTTATATGATTTGACCAAAGGTAAGATAGAATTATGGCTGATATCTGAGCTTTCTGTTACAGTTTGCTGTCTTTCTCAGATTAGGGTCTTGGCATTTCATATATGCTTCATTGCAACATCAAGTGTTCTATTATATCAATTCAGAGATTAATTTGTGATTCATGATTACTAATGATTGGTTTTGGAGGTGATTTCATGATAGATGTTGCTGTACACAAGTTTGTGTGGTTTTTTGTGAAAATAGTTTAAAAGGGACATTCATTGTACAATTAAGTTTGTACAATTAAAGGAAGAATTTGGGATTTGGGTCAGAGCTCTGGGTAAGTTATGTTAACCCCTTTTGAAGTTTGTACATAAATGGTCAAGGATATCTACTTCACAAGTTTGTGAAGAGGATTAAATGGGATTGTAAAGAGCATTAATGTAGGTAAAAGACTATAAAAGTTCAAAACTGGATTTTATATACCTATTTATTCTCATTTGCTTGTTTAGATCCCATTGTTTTTTCAAAAAGGATTTGAAAAGGCAGATAAATATCACATTTGTTGTTGTCATGGTTTCTACTGCCATGCCAACTGTGTGGGAAAGTTGATTGTCAAGATGGACTACAGCAAGAAAGCATAAATATTTACATGCAACCTGTTTCAGAGAACCCAGGGGAGGGGGAGACCTCCTTGGGCAGTAAAGTTAAGTTTCCACCAGCTACCTGGGACTAGGAGTAGGTCCCTTAGTCACGATGGGGCAAGATGATCATGTGGACCAGGTTTATGATTTACTAAGAGCCAGACACTTTTTAGTATGGGGGAAATGTTTCTTTTGGTGGAGAGAGTCTTTTGGGGATACATGAAAAGACTGACCCACCATTAGCATATAAACTTCCAAAGTCAGGGATTATCTTTCCTGTTTGCTACTTGACCACTAGTGCCTAGTCCAGGTTAATAAAGATGAGGTAAGTAACTTCTAACAGTTGGGCTATAACTTGCCAAGGTGCTGTGCATATTGTATTGTACTCTTAGGGACCGTTTCAACTGGGAATCTAATTTTCTTCATTTCTAAGAAATTTGCCTGTTATTTCTTAGGTAATGTCCTATTTTCTGTTCTCTCTGTCCTTTCTTTATAGAATACCTATTAGTTTCTTTTTAAATCTCCATATTGATATTCTCACTTTTTCTTTTTGTTCTGCTTTATAAATGACTTCCTCAATTTTATCTTCCAATCTATTTAGTTTTTCTTTTGTCATATTTTTAAATACTAAGAGCTTTTTCTTATTCTCTAAATATTTGAGTATTTGTTTTCATGGCATCTTATTCTTGTTTAGTAAATCTAATGGTTAAAAGAAATCTCTCTGAAGATACTAATTACAGATTTTGGGGGGAAGGTTCCTTTAAAAATTCTTTGTATTGTTTCTAATTCTTTAACTTTCTTTCTTCTTTTCTTTCTTTTTTCATGTTTATATTGGTCTCTGTCTTAAACATTGATTGGAGGTTTTTCTGAAATGCCTGGTGATCCTTGGCTGTCTATTCATACTTAAAAATGAGGCACTAAAAAGTTGATTAAAAATCATATATTCATGGGCAGAGCTTGACAATTGCTGAAGTGGATTTCACTGTCCAATCAGAAAGAACTCAGCTATTTGGGGATTCTCAACGTCAGTATCTTTTCTACATTTCTATGCTTTCATACTAGAAATGTAGAGTCAAGTAGTTGTGACAGAGATATACGGCTGGCAAAACCTGAAATATTTACCATCTGGTCCTTTATAGAAAGTTTGCTGGCCTCTGATCTGTAAGCCACATTCTATCCTGCATACTTGAAGGAAGTGGGAATGTAGTCTGAACACAAGAGGATGATAGAGCTATAAGGATGGTGTCTAATATTTATTGAGTGTTTACATGTGGTTGGCACTTACAGGCATGCATTATCAGCATACATTACCATATTTAATAGTAATTAAAGATTATCTCCCTGATTAGATTATGTGTTCCCCAATGTCAAGTTTATAATTCCAAGTTTATAGCTCCAGAATCGAGGAAGTATGGGCTTTTAGTGAATGCTTGTCAAACTAAGTGAGCGGTGCTATCTTGTAGAAGAGATGAAAGCCCCTACTTGGACATCAAAATAGTTGTTTCAGAGAGGCTTCAGAAGATTTCAAGTCATTGAGCAGTATCAGCTCCCTCCAAGGTGGTGAGCTATCCACCCCTGGGAGGGGTTCACAAGAGCTCACTCACCCACCTAGTTGCTTATGGATATTATGTAGGGGTTTCCTTTTTGGCATGGCAAGTTGAAGTAAATGCAGTCTTGACTTACGGGATTCTATTATTCAAACTAAAACAGAGAAGACTAGAACTCAGAATTCATGGTTGATAAAGTTCTCTCTCCATTATATCACACTGTCTCTCTCAGAATTTCTGTACAAGGAGCCATGAGGAGATTGGTGTTGTAGTGGAAAGAACATCACAGTGAGCATCAGGAGGTCTTGGGTTATAATTCCACTTCTGCAACTAATTTACTGCATGAGCCCAGCAAGCCTTTTAATCTCTCAGGGCCTAAGTGTCCTCAAGTGAGGGGCCTGGATTAGATAATCTCTAAATTCTCTTTCAGCTCTAAAATAATTTTATCCAAGGATTAGCAGGGCCCCTCCTATTGAAAGGCCAGGACAGACTAGTTCAAACAAGATGTTTCCCTGTTATGTGTTGCCAGAGTACTGAGATCCTGCTTTTAAAAATATTTTGTGCACCTTCTGATCCCATCCTGCTCTCAGCTGTTCAGTTTCCATTCCCTGTCTGTATCCCTGTTCCTGTTTTGCTTTATGGTACTTCTTACTTGGGAAATTAGGCTTAAGCAGGCTGTAGTTTTAGCCTTTCTTTAGCATGGTGAAGGCAAGCTCTTTCTTGTTAAATTCTGCTCATTCGGCTGGTGAAGAACTTGGAGCTGTTCAACTCTTGGAGGGTTGGGGATATTAACATTGGCCTCATAAAGGTGATGGGGACTTCTTTATTTAGGGCACCAGACATGGGAAGCTCATATTTCTCAAGGGGGAACATTTTATTCTTGGTGGAAGCAGTTTCAACTCCCAGAATGAGCCATCTTCCCATTTCTTTGTTTAAGTTCTTTAGCTAAAAAAGAACTTAACCTAAATTCTTTTTTAAAAATGACAACAAGAGTCAACCTTAAGTAGACCATCATCTAGCAGCAACATTTCCCCCATATCCCACTCAAATAGCCATCAGTTACCAAGTGGTCTCTTATTACCTTTAGGATTTGGTTTCAACTATTCCAAGTTTTTAAAATTTCATTTGACTTAAGTTCTCAATATTCAACTGTTTCATGGTTGCCCATATTCCACACTATATTTGACCATATACCTCTTGTCTCTGAATAGCCCTAAAAACTGTAATGTCATGTTAAGAACTCCTTTTAGTCCAAGGCACGTCAATCCATGTTGCCAACTTCCAACTTATTCTCATCCAGAAGATTAGCAAGGCCGCCTCATGGTGTTCTTTTTTAACAAAATGTTATTGCCTGTGTTATAGCTAGGGCTTGATGTGGTGACATTAATCCCAAATCTGCAGAATGGTACTCTTAATTCTGCTTGGGTGGAGAGTAACTTGAGCTCTTGGCATAAGCCTTTTATTTTGGGAATACCATTCTTGGTCATCATTTCTATAAGGAATCTTAGTCAGTTGTTAGGAATTTTATTTTGCTCCTGAAAAATAATATTTTCTCTTTTCACATTGAGATACCCAGATTTCACATCTTTAATGAATAATCTCTAGCGTTGATTTAGTTGCTTGATATCGTCCCCAGACATGTTTTAAGTATTTATTAAGAAGCTATAGGAGTTCCAGCTGAAAATGGAGTCTGGCTTGAAGCCCTGGCTGAAGTCTTTCCCAACTTTGCTACTAAAATGCCTATGAAGACAAAGAAAAAATGTAATATATTAAATATGAAAATAAAAACAATGGAAAGCATAATCTCAAACTTGGGAAAGAATCTGTACTAACTATAAAGCAAGACTGATACCAACCTACCCAAGTCTCTGTCTATGATGCACCAAGGTAGCTTTACTACATGACACGAAAAACCCTTTGAAATGAGGAAGGAAGGCACGGTGTCCTCTCCACTGTTTGTTGTTATCAAGACAACTGAGCAGGTGGGCTTTTACCCATGTGGGCTGATTTGTGAGGCCAGGAGTATTATCACATCATTCTATATCCAGAGAAATTAAAATTCTCAGAAAACAAGGTAAGCTTTGGCTGAGTTGGAGGACTAGTGGAAGTATATTGTATTTTCAGGGAAAATCTCTTACAGGTAAAGCTCCATAGGTTTAGGTTGGGTCACAAACAAACAAACCCCAAACAAAGCAAAATAAAACCAAACTACCACTACCAAACCCCTGGTAAGAGTACGTGCTGGGAATTGTAGATTTTTACGTACACTGCAAGTTCACAGTCCCAGGAAATTAGACAGTGTTTGTGGAGCAAGATGGACACTCAGTAGAAGAGTGCAATAGAGGAAGTCATGCTGGAAACCAGGCCTAGGCTCAGAGACTGTGCACATCTAATAGACAGAGTGGAGTTAAGGGTGTTTCAACTCTCCTATTTTTTTGATAAACACCAAATAAGAATAGATTTCTACTTGTTCAAAGATAAATAAGGAGGGGGGGAAAGCCACATGGAGTGCACGAAAAAGATTTTACTGCAAGGGGAAAAAGAGTAGGAGACCTAGAGGACGAGCACATTTCTGAAATGATTTACTGGAGGGTCCAGAAATTAGAGGATTTCAGGGAACTATCTGGCTTCCTCCATTGAATGCAGAATATAAGGATGTTAAAGAACAGAAAGTAACAATAATTGGTATTCTTGAAGAAAATACTTAAACTAATGGAAAAAGCAATAATTAAAGATAAAACAGGAAAAATTCATGAGCAGAAGTAGGATCCATATTGAAAAAAATCATTGTGTTCCAGACAAGTCAATGCATGAAGGCACACATAAGGATGTATCCTGGCAACAATTTTAATTCATAAGGATAAGGAAAAACTTCCACAAGTATATAAGCAGAAGAAACAGACTACCTAAAAAAAAAAAAAAAAAGAAAGAAATAAAAATCTGTCCATTCTCTGGCTTTTACTCTGAAAGCTTAAATTTAAAAGAAAGTGGAGTGTTATACACAGAGTTGAGAACTAAAGTTTGTAACTTAGTCGTTTTATACCCAGACTCATCATCTTAAGTGAAATATCAAAAAGACTTCTCAGGTATGCAAGGACTAAGAAATATATATACCCTCCCTGAAAACACTTTCTTGAAGGAAAAGCCTAAGAATGGCTAGAAAAGGGTTGTCCTTAGGTCTGAAACCAATTAAAACAGTGATATGTCCAAGCCAGTATTTATCAAGTGTGCTTTAGTCATAAAATTCTTCATCTGGAGATAAAAAATCTCTTCCTTGGAAACTCTAAATATAAAACACCTATAATTGTCATCCTCTGGTTGAAGAGGTATGAAGAACCAAGATACCCACCCATAGGCAACCTGAGACGTGCCGCTTCAAAACTCAAGGACTCTGTGGAACAAAGTTTGAAAACCACTGGTCAAAAATAATTATTGTAAACCCTCCCATAGAACTGAATGCAGATCTCAAAAATGATTATCAAAGGAGGTTTATAATGGACAAATAAATTTGATAATAATCTGGGTGTAGAACTCTAGTTAATGGTGAAGGATTTATAAACTGATACATATATTATCAGGCTGCTTATGAGAAAATATACATAGTAGAGAAAGGTAACACTTACCATTTTTTATTTGTTTGTTTGTTTTAGGGGTGGAGTAATTAGGTTTATTTATTTAAAAATATTTTTCTAGTGGAGGTATTGGTGATTGAACCCAGGACCTTATGCATGCTAAACACTCATTCTACCACTGAGCTGTACCTTTCTCCCAACAGGTACCATTTTAAATTTGACTTTGACAACTAGAGAATAGAGATGTTTGAAAAACTAAAAGTAATCATTAGAATTAAAAAGCAGACAAAAAAGAATATAGTCCATCTAAAAAAACCCTACAGAACAACAGAAACACTAAAGAAACGTGAAAACAGAGAACTTCAAAGATGAAAGAATAAATATCTTATATATCAATTATAGCTTTAAATAACTGAGATAAAAACTATATAATAAAATACTTGAATTTTCAGATTGCTTTAAAACATTCTATGAAATTCAACTAAATTCTGTTTGTAGGAAATATATCTAAAGCAATGTGATACAAGTTGAAAATGAAAAAATAATTATTTCAATAATAGGTGTAATTCCAAATGAAAATATATTTAGGCTGACCCAATAACATTCCCTAGAGAGATGTAGTGCGAAATTTGTTCAGAATATAAAGAAAAATTAATCATTGACAGAATATTGAAAAATACAAAAAATGGAATCTTTTCTGCTTTCATTTCTGTTCTTTTATATCTTTCTATTCTCTATATCTTTTATATCTGTTTGGATTTTTCAGTCTTCCTTAAAAAATTTGTTAATAACCTTTATGGAAATTCATCATCCATTAACTCCAAAGAAAAATCTTTATTAATATCAATAGTAGAAATTATATAAATTACATTCTTGACCACAATATGCTAAAACTAAAGTTCAATTTTTTAATGTTATATGGTTAGTGCTTTTTTGTGTCTGGTTTGTTAGTCTCTGACAAAGTTGTGAAGATATTCTTCTGTATCTTATTCTAGAAGGTTTATTATTTTGCCTTTCACATTAGGTGTATTATCTATTTCATATAGATTGTTTTATTTGGTGTGAGACAGGGGTTGAAGTTAAACTTCTTTTTATTATGGGTATCTAGTTGTTTTGGCACCATTTGTTGGAAAGATTTTCCTTTCCCCAGTGGTTTGCCTTAGCACCTTTGTTGAAAATCAATTGACTGCACATATGTGGGCTTGTTTGTGGGTTCTCTCTTGTGTTTCATTGATCTTTTTGTCTGTCCTTATACCAATGCCATAGACATTCTTCATTACCACAGCTTTATAGTAAATCTTGATATCAGATTTTATAATTTCTCTGACTTTGTTCTACTTTTTCAAGATTAATTTTGACTGTTCTAGGTTTATTGAAACTCCATATAAACTTCAGAATCAGCTTGTCAGTTTCTTTAAAAAACAAAATAAAACAAACAAGGTGTCTGCTGGGTTTTGATTGGAATTGCATTAAACTTAGATTGCATTTTGGAGAGAATTAACATCTTAACAATATTAAGTCTTCCAAACCATGAACATGATTTATCTTTTCGTACTTATAGCTCTTCATTTTTTCTTAGGTACATCTTTTAGTATTCAGTGTGGACGTCTTGCACGCCTTTCATTAACATTATATGTTTTTGATACTGTTGTAAAAGGTATTGTTTTAGTTTTAGTTGCTAGTATATAGAAGTATGATTGATTTTATATATATACCTTGTATCTTGTTTTTATAAAATATAACTTCCCAATTGCGATTATATGGAAATGCAGTCAATCCGTGTATACTTACTTGGTACACTGTGATCTTGCTAAATTTACTTACTAGTTCCAATAGTTTTTTGGGAGATTTCTTAGAATTTTTCTAATATACAATCATGTCACCTGCAAATAAATTAGTATATATTCATTAATACAATTGCATACTACTTTCTTCTTTTTCACTATTACAACTGAATTTTAGTTTGAGCCTCTTTCACACTCAAAGTCTGAAATCCCTCCTGCATCTCTTCTTTAGTCATCAGTTTTGTCTAACATCATGATGACGCACTGCTTTTCATTCCTGTTCTTCTGAACGTAGCCACTATTCACCTTTAGAGTTGACAGTTTAATTTGATAGCATACTGAAAGGGGTTCACTTACTTTTACTACTGGGTTAAACTAGTAATTGTTTTTCCTTAATTGAGGTACATATAGCTCTATGACAATTAACATCTCTAGAAAGTCAGCCAGCACTGGTCACACTCCTGTTCCTAGCTTTGGCATCCTATCATCTATCTGAGAAATTTGTCATTTTTCTACTACCTTTAGTTGTATTGCTTTGTATGAGACAGAGAATCATCTGCATATGTAAACATTTTCATTTCAGTACTGGTACATAGTATGATATTTAGGATTACATTTTAAGTAAAATGCATAAATCATTTTTAAGCTAAAATTTAATCCCAAGTTGAGCTATCAATGCAAATAACTCATCTGAGATGACAGGTGGATGAGTATACATTCCATGCATGGCTAAGATCACATATATGTAGCAATTACAACTGTGCCTCAACTTACTCCTCTACTTGGCCATTGACAAATGCCTTTGACATCTATTGAACGATACATTCAAATTTTAGAAGAGTTAAAATTTGAAAATAACACTAATGAATTGTAAAATGGAAAAGTTATTGAATTCTTCAATAAATTAAAGAGCTTCTTTTTAAAGAAACAATAAAGATGTGCATTTTTGGCAAGTGTGTTCAAGGAAAAGAAAAATTCAATATGCATATTATTAAAATAATCATTTAAGAATATCATGACAAGGTTTTAAATATATGGATAAAGACTAAGGATTTTGTAAGAAAAATATATCACCAAAATTACTTCAAATAGAGAACTTGAACCACTAAAGGAATTATAAAAATTGTCAGAGAGCTAACTCCTAGAAAAGCCCTTGGCTAGATGGAGTTACAGGCAGGCAATCTTTTACTAACTTTCAATGGCTGGTTAATTCCTATGTGTAAGCTGTTCCATAATAAACAGATGGTAAACTCTTCAATTAATTTCACAAACCTAACAGAGCAATTATACCAAAACCTTAAGAACACTATAATGAGTATGAACTATTTTTTTTGTAAAAAAAAAAATAGGAAGGAAAGGAAGAAAGAAAATTAAAAATAAATGTGCTGAAGGCAGGCAGACAGCTTTTTAAAAAATTCTACTTAGACAAAGAATTAGATTCTTCGAAAGGTAGAATAAAACTGAATATACAATGGGTTGGTGGTAGAACCAGGCTTAGAACTTGAAAAAAATTTTAAATCTACATTTTCTCATATTGAAGTTACATATCAAGATTGTATATAACTAGATACTATGTAGTATGTGTGTTTTAGTATGTATGTATGTATGTATCTGTCTATCTATCTATCCAGCTATCTATCTATCATCTATCTATTGTAATCATTAAGAACTACTGCATTAAAAATAACAGTGAAAAAATTCTTGAGGATTATTCTCTAGAAAAGGGGCAAAACTTAAAATTTGGAACCATAGTGTTAGAAGGGATCTTACTCGTCTCTGACTCCCTTCTCTGCTGAGTGCTAGACCCAGTCCCTTCTAGGTCATTCAGTTGCTTGAGCCCAGCCTTGGCTCAGTAACCTACAGTGGCAAGGAACCAATATCCTGAGTTAGTTCATGAGATTTTAAGATGGTGGCAGTTTTACTTATTGCCAGTCAGGGAGTGATCCAGGTTTTATTGGTCCCAAAGTGTATATAATTTTGGAGTATCTTCTTAAGAAAAAGAATACAAAATTAGGTCCAAAATTAGTGCCTGAAGGAATTCATGCAACAGAGGAGCACTGAAATTTAAGCTTTATCAGCCTCACAGAATATTTCCCTTTGTTCTCAGTCCTTTCCGCTTTTCCCCAAACTTATCATTTTGAGAGTTCTTCCTACTCTGCTACTCTACTGTTTTAACCTGAGTTATCAAAATCTCTTTGTAAGTGGGTTCAAAAATAGGCAAAAGATTACAAGTGTATTCTGACTAGCCCAGAACACAAAAGGACAATCATCTATTTTTATTAAGAACTTTGCACTTCTAGTACTGTAGTGATACTGGCTAACTTTTTTTTTTTTTAAAGGAAAACACGGTACATAGATGATAAAAATTGATTTTAAGTCACTTTAAACATTTGTTTCAACTGAGAGGGGTAACATTTGTTCTTCACTTCTTAACAACCTCATATTCAGATTATTCTCTCATGCCACTGTCAACCAACTACAGTAAATAATGATTAACACTATTGAATATTTACATATTGATTGCACTAGGCACCATTCTAAATACTTTACACATCTTCATTAATTTATTTATCGTTTATCCTCACAAAATCCCATGAGGTATATGTACTTTTACTATCTTTATTTTTCAGATAAATAAACCAGTGTACAGAGAGATTAAAACTTGCCCAAAACCCTTACCTCACATCATATATAAATATTACTCAAAATGGATTTAAGGCCTAAATATAAGAGCTAAAACCATAAAACTATTAGAAGAAAACCTAGGGCTAACTCTTCATTTGACAGCGGTTCCTTAGATATGACACCAAAAGCATAAACAGGGGGATAAAAGAGAAATTGGACTTCATCAAAATAAAAAACTTTTGTACATCAAAGGGCACTGTCAAGAAGATGAAAGACATCCCACAGAATGTGGGAAAATATTTGCAAATCATGTATCTGATAAAGGTCTAGTATCCAGAAGCTATGAAGAATACTTATAACTAATCAGCAAAAAGACAAACTACCTAATCAAAAAGTGGGCAGAGGACTTGAATAGACATTTTTCTGAAGAAGATATACAAATAGCCAACAAGCACATGAAAAGGTGTTCACTATCATTAATCATTAGGGAAACGCAAATAAAACTACATGAGATACTACTTCACACCTACTAGGTTGGTCATAATAATTAAAAAAAAGAGCCATGATAAATAACAAGTGCTGACAAGGATGTGAAGAAATTAGAATCCTCTTAAATTGCTATAAAATGTAAAATGATGCAGCCACTGTAGAAAACAGTTTGGGGGGGTGTCTCAAAAAGTTAAGCATAGAGTTACCATATTACAAAGCAAAGATTTGAAAACCAGTGTTCAAACAAAAACCTGTATACAGATATTAACAGCAGCACTATTCACAAGAGTCAAAAGTTGGAAACAACTCAAATATCCATCAAATAGTGAATGGATAAACAAAATGGATTATATCCATACAACAGAATATTATTCAGTCATAAAAAGAATAAAGGATTGATACCAGCTACAAAATAGATGAATCTTGAAAATATTATGCTAAGTAAAAGAAGTCACATATAAAAGGCCACATATTATATGATTATATTTACATGAAAAGTCCCAGAATAAGGAAATTGATAGAGACAGAAACAGATTAGTGGTTGCCAGGGGTTGGGAGGAATGGGGAACCACTAATTGATGGTAATGAGATTTCCTTTTGGGGTGATGAAAATATTCTGGAACCAGATAGTGGCTATGGTTACACACCATTGTGAATGTAGTAAATGTCACTAAATCACACACTTTAAAATCAGTCGTCAACAACAAAAAGTGAAAATACTTTCATCCGCTGGAAATCTCAAAGTGCAACTTCTAAAAATTCTTCTTCACCCTTTACCAATCCTTCTGTAATAGTCAGGACTCTTAATTTCACGTGATGGGAGCTCATCTAGCTTAAATGAAAAGAGAAATTTATTGGAAGGCTCACAAAACTGCAAGGTGGGCAGGGGTGGAGCTGGGCCTTTGGGATCCCTGGCATCACAGACTTGAACATCTGTAGGGCTCGCTTGTTTCTTTCTCTTTGTGCACCGTCTTTGCTTCTCATTATGTATTGAATTTATTCTCTCACTCTTGATTTTTTTCCACTAGGCTTGAAACATAGCTACTGGTAGTTTCCAGGCTCATGTTCCACCTGCTTTAGAGAGGGACTCAATCTCTTGTTAGCTTCCGTTTGAATAATCCTTAGTTGGTTACATTCCTGCCACTTGATCCAAAGCCTGCGTGTGCATGTGTGTGTGTATGTGCGCACACACTAAGATTGGTAGCCCTTGCTAGAACCATATTACTAGAGCAGATTCAGTTCACCAAAAGAAGAGCCAGGCAAAGAAGACAGTAACAATGTACAACACCTACTAAAATCATAAACTTACAACTCACACATATTGCCCACAGGTAACTAATGCATTTGTATTACTCACACTTTCTCTTGGACTATAAACCCTAATCTTGGTTCAATCAGTTTACATAGTGCCTAACCATCCCTACCAGCAAAATCCTTTTCTTAACCCAGTTTTCTATTCAAGATACCATTACCGTTACATCTTTACCCCGCTTACTGAAAAAGAAAAGCTCCCAACACTCCCTTACCTCCATTTCTTAGTGCATTTCAACCAGACTTCCACACCCCCTGCTCTACTGAAGCTTTTCTTATGAAGGTAGACAACAGCTTCCAAACATCAAATCCTATGGCCTCTTCTCAGTCTTGATCCCACATGATATTTTTTTCACAGGCCCTTATCTGTTGATATGCTGATAATTTTCTGTTCCTTCGAGAACACTGCTCCTCAGCCCATGTTGCTGGCTCCACTTTTGTCTCTGTCTCAGACTCAGGTATTCCCCAGGTTCCATGCTCAGTTTTCTCTTCTAGCTCTCCACTTCTGCCATGTCGTATGTACCTCCATGCCTTTGCCTGTCTCCATAGGTACCTGGCTTTCATGTCTGTACTTGTGATCCTGAATTAATAACTGCCTCCTGGATGTCTTCATATAGACACCTGCAAGTACTACAATTTGAGTGTGTATTTTATTTTGTGTTCATATCACACCTCATTTTCTAAAGGAATCTCAGAGGATTCAAACTACCATTGTCAATTCCTGCTGAAATCTTACTCCACCTTCAGAGTTGGAGTTGCCTCCGTGAGGAAGCCTCCTACATTCCTACAACACAATGAATTGCCTGATCACTTGAGATCTTATGTCATTTTAAATTGCACCAAGGTCACAGGTTTTTATTATAAAAAGTTGTGTCTGCATTCCCAATGATTTGGGAGTTGCTTGAAGGCAAGAACCAAACTTTTCATCCTTTTCCCTTCACCTGCCCAACGCTGAGCATAAGATCTTGCAGTTAGGGGAGCATTCAGAAACTGTTCTAATTCTAGCCTCTATGAATTGAACTAGGAAGGCAGGACTTAGTGCATCAAATAGGTAGTTTTAAAGCAAATAAAAGGGAAGTGTTCTTTTATATAGCAGGGTGCAAACTTGTTACTCACCTAGGTAGAATACGGAAGATGCGAATACATGCAGATTTTACAAGAATTTAACTAAACTTAAATTTCAGTTCAGAGGGATACATAATGTGTTCCCAGGGAAAGGAAGGACATGCTTTACCTTTCAAGTGTGGCCCTATGCTTGACAATTACCATGATTTCTCAGGACTGTCTGGGCTCACCCAGGACATCTAGTCACCCACAGATCTGGCAGAGGTTCAATTATTCTGTTCAATTCAGATCACCAAGCTGGCTAATATTATGCTTTCCACTTCACTGCAAGCTCTGGAGACACAAACGCTTGTCCACACCCCAGAATGAATCCAAGCTGAGGTTCAGCACAATTAGTTATTTGTTTCCTCTAACATCTGAACCTTGTGAGATTCAGCCACCTCCTGGGAACCAGCCGTCTGCCAACGAGGTATGAATAAAACAGAGAAAGTTCCAGCTGGCATCACCTGCTGTGTTTTGCCTTATTTCTCTGTACACATTTCTAGACTTCTGAAATCCAGGGACCTCTCTCAAGAGGTTGCATGCCACATGGGCTGGGCCTCTGAGACCTTGGTTCTGTTGTTGACTTTCTAAGTTTTGAGTCTCAGTCTGACTCAGGCACTAGACAATGTATCTAGGATTCTGATCCGCAGATTCTCACATGTTTCTAACCCCAACCACCCTCACATTCAAACTCTTTCCATGTAGCCCCCTGGATATTATTAATCTTCAGATCATATGAAGTCTCTGTTTAAAAGAGACTTTTAAGGGTACCTGTACTCTGCCAAGATTTCTCTCTTGTCCTGTAGTGTGGTGGTTGGGTTTATTTTCACCATTTGCTGCAAGCCAAGGTATTGTTGAGTTTTCCATTGCTCTTTTTTCATTTATGGTATTCCTCTGTGAGGACACAGATGACCCTTTCTCTTCATTTCCACTGCAGTCATCTTAGTTTAGCTTTTTGTGACACCTTGCTTGCTTTCTTCATGACTGTCAAAGTTGTCGTGGTTAAATGCCTGGATTCTGGAGTCAGATGACTTGGTTTGCCACTCGCTAGTTGTGTGGCCTTGAGTAAGTCACACAGTGTCCCTGTGCCTCAGTTTCTCAGTTTTCCCATCTGGGAGAGTAAGAATCATACTGATACCCATCTCCCAAGGTTATTGGGATGATTAAATGTGTTAATATGTAGCACGTAAAGTGCCCAGAGCAGTACCTTGCTTATATAGGAGCTGCAAAAGTGTTTGTTATTACTCTTTTTAGTGCTTGTTATTATTATCCATCATACAATTCAAGACACTAATTTGGATGGAACATCAGTTCAATTTCTAAATGAAAATAGGGTTATTTTATAGCCATTCTTTATGTTGACAAAAAGGGAATAAAATGAAGAGAGCACCTCTTATAGGTAGGAGGCATTTGAGAGGACTTCATTCATAATGAGATCTTCTAAGTGCAGGTGCTCCTCAGAGATGAGACTAGGGAGGAAGAGAAGGGATAAACTATAGAGGACCTTTAACACATGGCAAAGTTGCTGGAAGTTGTGATGAAAGCAGAGGAGAACCCCAAGGGTTTTGAGCTGGGGAGTGACAGTGAACACTGAGAAATTAATCTTCAGGAGATGCTTGATTCATTTAAAGAAGACTTGGGCTCCTTTGCAAGACCAATCCAAAAGAGTCTGAGTTTCATTCATTCATTAAAAAATATCAATGGGCATTAACTACCAGATGCCAGGTTCCGAGGATCCAATGATGAGTGATATTGACAGAGGTTATGTCCTCATGGAGTTTATGGTCTAACGGGGAAGAGACACAGTTAAAATAAGTAGCTACAACAGCATAGTAAATGCTGTAGAGGGCATGGAGACTGCCTCTTCTTCCTTCATCTCACCCATTCTGCTTCACCCTAGCAGGGTGAATGATGTGGGTTGGACTGGCTCTACTCCTAATTCTAGGAGTGGGGTTTGATTAATGTAAGCCAGGTGCTCCTTACTCTGATGCATATTCCAATTACTGGGGGAATTTAACAAAATTATGGATGTTAGGGCATTGCCCTCAGCGATTAGTTGATTGGGGGTGGGACCTGAGAATTGATAGTGTAAAAACAGTAACTAGATAATGTGGATGTGCAGCCAGGGCTGAGAACCGCTGGTCTAACTAAGCTGGGGACTCTTGCCCTTCTTGCTAGGATGTTTTACTCAGGAATTGTTCTGGAGATGAAGAACAGAGAACACAGCGTGCTATTGCCTGCCCTTGGCTATTCAGACTGGTTTAAGGGGAGTCATCAGAGTGAACTTAAGTCATTTTGTTCCATGTTCTCTGAAGTGGCATTTTCTTTTCCCTGTATGTGCACAATGGTGCCACTGCTTGTAACCAGCCATCTTGCAAAGCTGACTCATGGAGCCACAGATGCCATAGCCAACAGATGTCTGAGCAATGGGGCTGGAATCCTAAGCAAAGCATGCTTGCTGCTTCCCTACCTCTGAACTCCCTAGTTGCATGAACCGAATAAACCACCTTGAATGTTTAAGACAGTTTGAGTTAGGTTTACTGCAACTTGGAGCTGTAGTGTAACAGTAAAAGCATCGTAAGTGATGAAAGAAATATGTTGTGGCAAATTCAGGATGCTTAACACTGAGAAAAGATCAGAGAAAGGGAGTGGGTGCTGGAGAGGAAGAGGGTACCCTATACTTAGAAGGAAAATGTGACACATTGGAAGGAGTGTGGGCTTTAGAATTGGCCCTACCTGGGTTTCAATACTAGTTCTGCCACATAATGGCTCTCTGACCTCATTTCCTCATCTTCACATTGAGAGTATTAATAGAACTTGTATGATTGTGATGAGCTCTAATTGAGATTAATTATGAAAGCAGCTGAGCCCACTGCCTGCCTGGTACATTGTAGATATTCAGAATATGAGGGCCATTGCTTTTGTCATGGTAGCTGCTGCCCCCTCCCCCCAAAAAACCAATGATGAATGGTACCAGGTTCTAGGGTTAGGGACTGCATGGCGTACAGTAGGGTTCCAGAGGGACTATAGCCAATGGGATGAGGCCCCTGAAGTCTCACTAGGCTTGGGTCTGATTGAGTACAGCCATTATTATGAATAGCTGAAATCAGAAGGAAGGGACAAAAATGGAATGGAAAGTTGTATGCTTTAAAGGGCTATTTCTGTTAGAATTATCTGGTTGGAGTGCCCTTTTTGTGGTAGGTGTGATTCTATGTAAGGAATTGGTGTGGCTCTTCTATAATGAAACATCCTCTTCCTTGTATACTGCTAGATAAAACTGATAAATTAATATTTGTTCTTTAATTCATTCCTTTATCACTTCTTGGAAGTAACCTGTACAAGGCGAGTAACAATACAATCAGATATATCACTACAAGCTTCACCTCCCTGCGTTCCAGTCATGTCTTCCTAGAAATGTAATCTAGGAAGATTGAATGTAGTCTTGAATGAATTGGGGAAATACTTTGGCAGTCTGATGGAGACTTGCGAAATCACATCATTCTTAGCAACACATTTATAAACTCTAAGGATGGGTTACTTCTACAGAAAGTTATACAATCTACTACATACTAATTATTTACTAATCTCAATTTTAGAAGACATCTTTGCTTTGCTTTATTCCCAGACGCTGGGACAGCATGCTGTACAAAATCGATGGCCCAAACTTCTCACCTGGAGTTGGGCACTAGAGTTAGCTAGAGAGAATTATGAAAGGAGAGAGATCTGGAACCTACCCCAGCCTCCTGGATCAGTCTCCCCTGTACATCCTGCTGCTATGGCTTCAGCTGCGATATAAAGCAAATATAAAGATATATAAGTGGCTAAGTATAGATACCTTTTTCTTGACTAAACTTTAACTATAATGTCATTTGCCTGATCTAGCTTTTAATCATTTTTTCTTTTCTTCACTCTGCTCTAAGGATACTACCTGTTTTATTTTCTCATTCTTAGGCATGAGAGCTTGACTCGTATTAAGAGAGTTTGCCCTTCAGCCTTTGGTATGAATTACCTTGCCAGCTCTTAGTACCCTGGTAAGATAATATTTTCTTTGGAATTTGCTATTCTTAGGGGCACAAAATTCTTCTTTCATGTAGATTTTCTTAGCTCCAAGCTTGACTTTTGTGCTGAAGGAACACGATGACCAAGGGAGGCACAAACCTCCTGGCAGTCATTTTCCAATCAGTGAAAGTTATGACTGGCTAATCATTTTTATGTTACTCCTCCCACTGTCACACATCTGATGTGGGGGAAAGGCATGGGCTTTGAGTTCAAGACCCAGCTTTGCAATTTATCTTTGTGATCTAGGGCAGCTACTTACCCTCTCTGAAACCTAGTTTTCTCATCTGTAAAATGGACCATAACTCAAATCATAGGATTATTATGAATGTAATGTAAGAAAACATGTAACCTACCTAGCATGGTACCTATACACAGTGAGTACTCAATAAATTTTAATTCCCTAATGTCATGGATTCCTCTCTTTTGAAGCTTGTAATTGGGGTAAAAGTATTTGCACAAAATATTAATTATTATAATTGAACTGCTCCCAACAGCTTGTAACATACTTCAAACCTTATTCTTAGAGAATGATACCTAATTTTTCATCGGCTTAAGTATAAAGTTCACCGCATTTATTATTTGCTCCATAATACTAGAGAACTGGCAGTTAGGAATTTACAGCTATTATCAATGATTTTTGATAAAACATGGAGAATAGGAGGGATTCCAGAAAACTTGGAATGAGCAAATATTCCAAATTTCTAAAGGAAAAACAAAATATGTATTCCCCCCAACCTCAGCAAATAAAAGAGTAGCCAGCTTGATATCAATCCCCAGAAAAATTCTAAAAATGCAACTCTACTTATGATCTGTAAGCATTTAGGAGAAAAAAGCAGTCGTTGTTAGGAACTAGTGTGGATTCACTAGGACTAGGACATTTCCTCTTTCTTTTAAATAACTGCAAGTCCTGTGGATCACATTTATGCTGTAGACAGTGTATTTTGACGCAGCAAAGCATCTAACAAATTTCTCATGATATCCTTGTAGATAAAATACTTAAGAGAAATGTGGTCTGGAGTATCTATCTATCTTCCATCTTTATTTTTGTTCTAAAAAGATTTTTTGGTGGCTTTAACAGTACATAAAATTCAATAATGTGAGAGAGAGAAAGAGGGATTGAGAGAAAGAAGAGAGAAGTAAGGAAATCAGGGTAAAGGAATAACAAGGTTAAGGAGAATAAGATGAAACCAGGAGTGTGTGATTGGTCCACAGAATGTATGCTGTGTGATTCTGTTGTTCCATACTCTGTACCCTTTCTGGAGATGGCTTACAAATTTTGCTGTGGGCTTCCTAACAGTCCAAGCAAAGAGGAAACATCATAAATAAAATTGTCTATAAGAAGGAAAAACAGTACTTAGAGCAGGAAGAGACTTCTGTGGGTTCTTGTAAAGAGGACATATGTTATATAGCAAACCATTTGCTCAGTACATCCTTACATGAAATGCAGTGGTGGGTTTCAAGGGCTGCTTCTTACGAAGTACCTTTGTGTAGGCCAAAGCACCATCCTGTAAAAGAATGTTACGGGAATTGGGGGCAAGGGATCTTGAGAATTCCAACAAGATATGTGATTCTCTGGTTGTTGGGGGAATGCTTGTACCATTAGGTTCTAGTTCAATAGCTGTTTTATAAAACCTCTCCAAAGATCATTGATTAAAGGATTGATATCTCTACCGCTCTGCTCTATCCTTGTATACCCAGAACTATCATCAAGATGGAGTCATTGAAGACTCTTCACATTTCTGGAGATTGATAATTTGAGAGGGACATAATTAAATGGTTTTAACACTTGAAATGTGAGTTAAAATCTACAAGATAAAATTTGGTAGCTATAAATATATAAAATAGTGGATTTAGGTTAAAAAGCAAATCCTTGAGTTACAGAACTGGGGGCACCCTGAAATCAAAGCAGACTATTTGAAAAGGACCCCAGGAGCTTCTGTGATGACAAACTCAGATGGGGCAATGGTGTAACATGTTTTCCAAGAAAGCTAAATTTGCATCTGTAGAATCATTGTGCCCACAGAGTCCTGTCTT
The DNA here is from genome assembly GCF_009834535.1 of Camelus ferus. Taxonomy (NCBI): domain Eukaryota; kingdom Metazoa; phylum Chordata; class Mammalia; order Artiodactyla; family Camelidae; genus Camelus; species Camelus ferus. The sequence continues at coordinate 47,224,153 of NC_045699.1, read as the reverse complement.
ATTCTGCCTTGGCTGGATCGCACCTGGAGCCTTGCGTTAAATTTTTACACTATTTTCTAAGAGAGATATTCAATCAAAGGGGAATGTCTGGGATGCTGAGGATTCTAAAGGGAAATTTAGAGAAATTGCACATGCTTATCCTAGAAATGAGAAGACAAAGCAAAATAAAATCTGCCTTAGTAGAAGAGGTATTATGTGTATAGGAGTGTAATTTCTATAAGGAAATGTGAAAATGTGAAAATGATTCATATAAGAATACATTAAAGAAAATATTCTAATGAGATCTATCTGAAAAATCAAAATGGCCGCTCTTACGAGTAGCGAGAGTCCCATCACTGGGAGATTCAAGGAGAGTCTGTATAGTTGCCAGCAAGATTATGGGGTATAGTTTGATGAGGGTGAGAGATTATTCTAAGTGACCTCCATGTTCCCTTCCACTTGTAAGATTTTATGTGTCTTTATCTCAAATGGCAGAAATTTTAACAGTTAAAGAAAACCCACAAGTTATTTAAGGAAGAAAATCAATCTAGTCTCAGACTATTGTTAGTGCCTCAGAAGATCTGCCCCCAAATGACTAAGTTAAAATAACACAAGCAGAAGATGATGAATCATGCTGCTTTTCCTAATGGTCTCTAATGTGCAAAGCCCAAGATCACAGCTGCCACTCTGAGTGCCGACGTGGGGAGGGAGAACTAAATTATGGTGGGCATGACACTGTGATGTTCCCAGTCAGGTAGCTTGTGTGCATGTGATTACCTAGTATTCCTTACCAGCTGTTTTTTAACATTACTCATACTGATTTAAAACAACCACCCTCTTTTCATTTATCTCAATAAGCACTGTTCTTCTAGCAGGAGTAAGACATTTCATTTAGAAGTGGAAGCCTTTCTTTGTTCTTAAGTGCACATGATGTGACAGCATATATACGTGCTTCACAGGGTCATTGTGAGTCTCAGGTGAGGTAATTATCAAGGTTCCATTCTCTCTTCTTATTCTTGACCCAGGTCACTGAGCTTGGGCAGGGTCATGGGAGTGGGACAATCAACCTCTTCTTCTTGGGCCAGAATAAAGGAAGGCTTTAGTGGGACAGACTTTGGGAAGGGGCCCATGGAAGATGAGAAACAGGACAGATGGTCTCTTAACTACCTCTTCCCGCTCCCAGTGTGAGGGGACTTAGCCAGGTAGGTTTTCTTTCTTGGTGCTCCAGGGGCTTGAATGAGGCAAAACCCTGACGTGTGCTGAATGGATAACAAGAATGTGATCGTCCCGAGTCTGGAAAAGGGATTGGGTAACCGAAAGTAAGCAGGGTCAGTGACTGGAAAGAACCCTGGAGCAATTTAATCAGAGATGGAGTTGGGAGGAGGCCCTCAAAGCCCAAGTCGAGGGTCTAAAGCTAGAGTAAAAACCAATGGGGTGTCTGGATGTTAGAAGCTAGAAAAAAACCCAGGTGATGTCTGTTCACACAAGTTCTGCTAAAAGGGTTGTTGACTTCATGGGCTAGCTTTATATGTTTCATTCACAAGACACACTTGGAATGTAAATTGGTACAACCTTTATGGAGGCTAATCTGAAAATATATATTAAAAGCCTCTAAAAATGTGCACCATGTTTAATCTAATAATTCTACTTATAGAAATATAGTCTAAGAAAACAATTATCTTCAAAGAAGTGTTTACAAGGATGTTCATTAAAGTATTATTTAAAAGAGCCAAGAGATATAAAAACGTAAATGTCCAGAAATAGGAAATTGTTTAAACAAATACATAATTTTATATTCATACAATGGAATATTGTGCAATTATTAAAATTAAATTATAGTTGAATATTGTTCAAAGTGGCTTTAGTTAGACTTAATGGAGTTGTTCTGAAGTCACTGTGAAGTGGTAGGAATGAGATATTTTCTGGTCAGTATTTCTTTTCTTGTCTGGGATCAGATACTCTTGCAGTCCTGTATCATTTTGTGTATCTCAGGGTCACTAAGCTGATAACATGTAATTTCCTTTTTCTTAGGAGCGTTTCACTTATACCCTCCCTGGAGTTAGCATAAAGGCATCAGGCACGTTGGGATTTGTCTGATGCTTCTTCCCCCTTGCTGGTTCTGCCACATGGGCTCTGACCTCTCAGTATAGGCGTGCCCTCATGTTCAGTTCTTGGGCCTATTTGTTTTCTATCTGCACTTACTACCTGGGTAATCTTTTCCATTCCATGGCTGCTGATACCATCTATGTGCAGATAAGTCCCAAATTTCTAACATAGACCTCTCTTCTAGACTCAGATCAACATATCCAACAATTGATTTGTCATCTCCACTTAAGATGGCTGATCAACTCAGTGTCCAAAGCTGAATTCCTAATTACCTCTGCTGCAAACCCACTCTTTCCACAATGCTCCCCTTTTAAGTAAACAATAACTCTATTTTTTCAGTTTCCAGGGACAAAACTTGGGTGATATCCTTGACTCTCCTCTCTTTCTCAAAACTGTCACTGTATACTGAGGCTGCAGCTTCAATATCTGTGCAGTCTAACTGCCTCTTCCCACCCGCATTGCCACCCTCTGGTCCAAGCCACTAACTCCTGGATTGTTCCAGCCTCCTCCGTGGTCTGCCTGCTTCCACGCTTGCCCTCTACAATCTGTTCTCAACAAGGTGGTGCTCCAAAAATGCAAGTCATGTCATGTCCCTCTTCTCTGCTCAGCACTCTTCAGTGGTTACCACCTCCTGCAGAGACAAGTCCAGGACTTTCTATGATCCATAAGTCCCTGTGTGATCTTGCCTCTGGGCACCTTTCCTGACTTCATTTTCCATTACTTTTCTCCTCACCCTATTCCGCGCACATTGGCCTCCATAAGGAACCTAGAATGTGCCCAAGTACTTCCCTGCCTCAGGGCCACTGCCTGGAATGCTCTTCCCCTGCTGTCCTTATGGTTCACTCCCTTCCCAATCCAATCTTTGCTCTAAAGCCGTTTTTGTGTCAAGGACTTCCCTGACCTTGCTATTTAAAATCACAGATTCATGTCACTACCTGCCCTCCTTCCTTGCTTTCTTTTCCGCCATCACAGCTGCCACCTTCTAACACACTTCATTATTTTTTATTGTCTATTTCCTCCAAAAAGAATAAAATCTCCACCAGGGCAGAGATTTTTCCTCTTTTGTTCACTGCTTTATCCCAGATGTCGAGAACGGTGCCTTGTACATAGTAGATACTCAATAAATACTTATCGGATGAATCTGGAGGATGCTGTATCTGAGGAAATACTAAGGTATCACCTTTGGGGCTAAGGTGGTGAATAAAGCTCAGAGTCATTTGGAAACTTTTAAGTGCCCATGGAGTGAACGACTGCGGTAATATAAGATGCCCACAGGTAACAGGGGAAAATACGAGACCTCTGAGGCTCAATTAGGATGACAGGTGTTCCTTCTCTCTTCTGATTATATTCCTGTCTTTTGACTTGGGATATAGCTTGTTATGGTGATGAAGGGAAGGGTGCTGAAGCTGGCAGAGGACTGTGAAATATTGTATGGGAGATGGTTCCAAATATCCCTCCTAAAGCTAGGTGGGAGACACTCATGAGGAAGACGTTATCTCATTATTTAAATCTCCTAAGACTATGTGTATCCTGCCAGTTTCTATCTTATTTACATTACTCATTACTTCGAGGCTGTTATAGGGGCTATCAATAGGGGGTTTCTGATTCTGGCAGAAAATAGAAATTGACAGCAGAATATATTCACCATACATTAAATTTTAAAAGAAGATTATAAAATACTATAAAGACAGTAATCTTGTATAGTTAGGAAAAATATGCTTTTTATTATCGACCTATCTAAAGATTTATATGCCAAGAAAATGTAATTGAAGAATATATACCATGGTCCTAACAGTATCTCTGGATGTTAGGACTGTATTTTTATTTATTTTCTTTTTGCTTATATCTCTATTTTCTAGTTTATTACAGTGAATATATTATACTTTTATAACAAAAAAAAGTGTTAACATGGTTACAGAGTTATGAAGCTGTCTGAGGGCATGGGTAGATTGTAGGCAATGATCAGGGAGTCCCAATGTTGGAAACGACTTTTAAGTTATAAAACCAGCCTCTGCAACGTCCTTGCTGAGTGCTTTTCTACTTGTGCATTTTTGATGGCTGAGTGCTCACTGGCTTCTGAGTCAGCCTCTGCCACGTGCCTGCCTATGATGTCCACACAGTGGAGGCTCTACCCTTTGGAGTCATAGGTTCTGGATTTTTGCAATAGCCTCCTACTTGATCTTCCTGCCTCCACTCTTGCCTCTTTGTAGTCTATTTTAAGCAAAGTGATTCTCCACAAACTCAGGTCATTTCATGTCACTCTTCTGCTCAAAACCCATTTGCCAGCTCCTTCAGAGAAAAGTCAAGGCCTTTCCATGACTTTCCAGGCCTGATATCATCTAATCCATTGCCTACATGAAGACCAGCTCCCTTAATAATTGTTTATGTTTTTAAAAAATTATTTCTTTTTTTCCCACGGGGGAAGTAATTAGGTTTATTAATTATTATTATTATTATTTTTTAGAGGAGGTACTGGAGATCAAGACCTCATGCATGCTAAGCATGTGCTCTGACACTTAAGCTATACCCTCCCCCTGCTTATGTTTTTGACACCTATCATCTTTCTGGGCATTTCACTAGATATTATTCTCCTTTTAATTTTCTTTTATTGTGTTTGTTTTTTGAGGTGGAACACAATATTCGTGGGATTACTGAACCTCATAGAGCAGAGCATAATGTTTTCTACCTTATTCTGGAATTTTATCTTTTTTGATTCAGCCCAAATTTCAATTATCTTGTTTTCATGACTTGTCAAGAGTGTACAGAAAGAAAGATCATGTTCTAGTTTCTGATTTAAACATTGTTCATGGCTACAGAATTCTCCAGGTCCCTCTCTGTCTCTCTCCCCTCTGTCTCTCTTTCTCCCACACACCCCTGTATGTAGTTTCAGTCTACTGTAAGGGGGTAAAAATGGAGAAAGAAAGCATAAAGAGGATTTGATACTAAGGATTGAAACTTTGGAAAAAATTAAAAGCTCTCTTTGTGCTAGAAGAAGTATCACTGATCAAATTAAATGTTCTAGTTCTTTGAATTTTTTATAGCTATAATTTATCTTTAATTTAATGAGATTAAGTTGTTTTATGTGGAAGGAACACCGTGGTAGGCACTGTTGGTGAAGATGGAAAGCAAAGAATATGAAAAGAATTGAAGATATGAACATTTCCCCCATAAAATACACTGTCTACTTAGGGATAGCATACATGCTTGGAACAGATTTTAGAAAACATCCTGAGAGCAGACACAATGTACCCTAAAATTAACCACAGACTTAGGGCTTCAGACGATTAGTAAATTAAGGGGTGAGAGTGCACTGGTGTTCATATTCCACTCAATAAATATTTTTTGACTACCTACTTTGCAAATGACTGTGCTGAGTTCTATGGAAATATAAAAAAAGAATAAACATTAACCTTACCTTTGGTGTCTGTGGTTCAGTGGAATGCAAGATTAAACAGATACAGGAGTTTTTAAAGTCTTGGGCAAATGTTCACGATAATGTTAAACTAAATAAATGGCACACAAAATTACATATTCAGTATGATTTCAACTCTATAAAAAATCCTCAGAAGATTAGAAGAAAATATGCTGAAATGTTAAAATAAAAAAACGCTAATCACATCAGGGTGAAATTATGGTGAGTCCCACCCCCATCCCACCCAGCTTCTTTATACTTTTACGTACTTACCAATTTTGTATTGTAAAATACGTCCTCATGTTTTGCAATTATTAAAAAAATTAAATTAATTACATCCAATTTTCTGGCATTTTTGTCTTGTGCTTATTGATTGCCATCGCTTTTGACCACCTATTCTTTTTTAACATGTACTTGAGTTCTATGAATTTGTACTTTTCTAGCTCTTTCTCATCTTGCGTTTCTCTTTCTGCCTCCCTAGCTCCCAACTTTGTGTCTCTAAGGCTGTCTCCTTAGCCCTTAGCTCTCTCTGGGACTAGTCTGTGCACAGGCTAAGGGGTCTCAAGTGTGCCTTCGGTGACCTTGTCAGCACATCCTGTTCCTGAATCAGGACACTGGAGTCCACTTCTCTAAAGAGGATGAGGAGCTCCCCTGTCACACACATGTGCTCTGGCCTTACCACAGCAGATCATTTCGAAGTTCGTGTGAGGCAGCAGGGCAAAGAGAGGGAACTGGGTCTTAACTGAGCTGAAATTCTGTTTCCTCATTTGTAACGTTGTAGCTAGGGTTATTATGAAGCTTCAAAGAGTTAAAACATGTGAAGCTCCCAGCATGGTGCCCACATGCAACAGCTACTCCAGGAAAGTTCTTTCCCATTGTTTCCTCTTTCCTCCATTTTTACTATCTGCCTGAAGAAAAGAATGACAATCTTCAGGGCATACTGTCTGCAGTTCTTATTATATACATCTATTAAAGATCCAGTTAATCTATTTTGGTTGCCATCAAAGCAAAGGATTGCCATTAAAATGTCTATTTATGAAAACGGAACAGAGTACTTTATTGATCCTCCAATTAGTAGTGTTCTACTGTTTTGGTCTAGTTTCAGCTTTTGGGAGTTTCTTCTGCAGTTAGCAGAATGTCAGGGAATAAACAAATAAAATAAATGTATTGTGTGGGATTAAAACAGTGGCAAAAGGGATTATTGGAATTACTTAGTCTTATTTGAATGGTTTTCCTAAGTCCTGTTTTAGCTGTTTTTCTCTACCATTTATGAAGTTTGAGGATAGTAGGGTCCTGGGAAACAGCCCCAACAATATGCACTAGAGTATTGAAAATAATTATGATTTATCTTGCCAGAGGATACTTTTCTTTTCCCATCTGATGTCCCTAGCATTAAAACAAGAGGCAGTGTGGTATAGTGGGGAGTGTTTCGGACTTGAAGTCAGAGTAGCTGGATTTGCATTCAGGCTCCAAAGTATGAGAAATAATTCCTACTTAATAGGGCTAGTGTGAGAATTAAATCAGTTAGCATCAATGAAATCATTTTTCAAATTCTAGGAATGTAAGTCATTATTTCTTAGCCTGATACACAAATCATCCAGAAATGTCTGTCTCTAGCCTTCTTGATGTATTAAATATTTTTTTCTACCATGCTTGCCCTCTAAGCAATAGAAACAAAAGAAAAAGAGATAATTATCTTTAAAAATTCACAGCCAAAGAGCCTCAGCTGCTATATCTTTTGTCACTTAGCTAGTGTATGGCTTAGCATGGATGCTCAATGAATGTTTATAGAATGAGTAATGAATGAAATAGATTTATCCCTCTCTTATAATAAGAATAAAGTCATGGTGACTTTTTAACACAGAGATAACCAAAATTCACTAACCATTCTTGAAAAGGAACCATGAAGCTGTGATCAAGTAGGACTTTGAACACTGCATACAATATATGCTAGCAGGTTTCAGGTTGGCTTCTAATTATTAGTTTCCACTAATCTGTATTTTTTAACTAACAAGCTTGAGTACTTTGTAGTTCACAATGCATTTTCATTTCAGTATCTGCTTTAATGTTACAGTGTTGTCTTACTCGTGCATTATAGATGAGGAAATACAATTTAAATAGAGTAACTTGTTTAAGGTATCATGGAACGCAAGAAGCAGAATTTGGCTGCGAGCATTGGTCCTTTGGGTCCAAGCCCAGGGCGCTGTGACCTAGGACTTCTTTTGCCATGGCTGCTGCTAATGTGGTACTTGAGTGTTTTGCCTCTGAGTTTCCCCACGGCCTAGGATGAGACACTGGGAGGCAGTTTGGTTCTGGAGGTGTGGAGGGGGAAGCTGGCTGTTCTACAATTGCTTGCTGAGCCATCTGTTCTCTCTTCCTCTTCAGAAATGATGCATTTGTTACTGTGGGCTGCTTTTGCTGAATACTTGGATTATGTCATTTTCCTTGGATGTCACATGTGGGGCATTTGGTGACATGCAATCCAGCCTACATTGGTTTCCCTACGTAATATGATAGGTGCACGCACATTTGCTTTCATTTCAACGTCTGAACAATTTTAATGCCATTTAGACAAGAGTCACATGTCTGTGCAACAATAGAAGCCTTCACATTTCCAACTTCCCTTTTTACATGATGCTAATAGAAATTGCAGGGAAAAATATCAAACACACACATGCGCACACACATATACACAGCAAAAACAAACCAAAGAGAGCTACTGATTAGGTAGGACACTGGTCAACCATGTTATCAGTAGCAGTAATTGTGTGTGGGAGGTTGTCTGTTATTTTACAACTTAGTATCCAGATCTCTTGATGTTTAGTAATAATTCTTAACAATGATCCTAGAACAATTTGTAAGTGAACCAGTGGTTGAAAGGCTTATGTATGGGTGGGGAATTAATTTTTATCACTGTAGGAATATTTGGTAAGATGATTGGAAATCAACAGACTTCGGTTAGCACTGTTGCTAATTTCCTTTATGACCTTCAGGGAAGTAATGTCACCTCTCTGGGTCTCATTTGTCCCACCTATAAGATAATGAGTGCAAAAGATTTCTGATAGTTCTAACTCTGTGGCTCTATGATCAATTAATTTTGTAATATACAGGAATTAGGGCTGACATGCATGGGACATATTTTCAAGGAACTGGGAAATGGCTCCATACATTCTGTTTTTCCCTTCGTGATTAGAAGGAAGGATTACAGAAGGGTTGTCAGGTTATGAAGATATCTCCAGGCATAGGCAGAGTATGGAATTCACTGTTTAGCTTATATGAGGTGATATTTTGGCAACAAAAGATCGGAAAAATTCCATTTTTGAGAATGTGTTTAATGTCTTCATGGTTTAATAGGATATTCAGAAACCCTGAAAACTTGATGGGTGATAGCTTATCTCAGATTCCGATTAAATTTATTAATTCATTATTTCTTCATTCTTCAAATATATAGTGAGTACTTACTATGTGCCAATTGCTGTGCTATATGCTGGGATTCAAGAGGGAATTGAATTCATTGCCCGTCCTCAAGGAAGAAACTATGGGGGATGGGGGTGAATGGTGAGGGGTATATGAGAACTCTGTACTTCCTGTACATTTTTTCTGTAAACCTAAAACTGCTCTTAAAAAAAAAAAAACAAGTCTATTAAAAGACTGATGGAGACTTATCAAAAGGACACAGGTACCAGCTTGAAGGAACTCCCATTCTGGGACAATTAGAGCATCAAAATAATTATTTTGATAGGTTATAATCCCTTGAATAAAGTAGAAATCCAAGAGCCCATACTGACTAAATAAATAAGTGAATGAATAAAAGAGCAAGTGGAGATTGAAAAGCTCTCCATTATATATCAAGTAATAAATTGTGGACAGAATTATTTAATTAAAGGATCACCATTTAGCAATTCCACAAAGCAATAATAACAGTGTTTAGAGTGTATATGTGCTATGACCCAACAATAAATTCCTACAAAGATAAAAAGGGATGATGTACAAGGATGCAGTAAACAATTGAAGATAAACTTGACTTTCTTCCTGCAGAGAATGGATAGATATCATGCAATACTACGTGGTAAAAAAAAATCAATAAAGTTAAACATATACAGCATAGATGTAGATTTTATACACACATACACACATACGTAGTTTTAAATGAGAGGTTGTCAAACTTATTCAAAGTGATTGTGCCATTTTACATTCTGATCAGCAAGCTATATGAGTTCCAGTTCCTCCACATCCTCACTCACACTTGATATGGTCAGTTTATTTAATTTTAGCCTTTCTAATAGATAAGGAATAGTATCTCATGTGGTTTTCATTAGTATTTCTCTAATAACTAGTTACATTGAGCATATTTTTTGCGTGCTTATTTCCCCCCCATGTGTCTTCTTTAATTGTTCAAATGTTTTGTGCATTTTAATTGAGTTGCTTAGTTTTTTATTGAATTTTGAATCTTATATATTTTAGATTTAAGTCCTTTATCATATATGGTATTTGTATAAATACTTGTATTTATATACCCATTATATACTTGTATTTATGAGTTTGTATTCCTATATATTCATATCTATATTCTAAGTATAAGTACTTTGAAAGTATGTTTTGCTAGTCTGATTTGTTTTTTCATTCTCTTAACAATGTCTTTCAAAGAGCAGAAGTTTCAAATTTTGATGACTTTTTTTCTTTTATGGATTGTGCTTTTGTTGTCCTACGTAATAAATTTTTGCATAACTCTAGGTCACAAAGATTTTCTCCTGATGAAATTTTCTTCTCCAAGTTTTATAGTTTTGGGTTTTACATGTGTATCTGTAATCCATGATTCATTTGGAGTTAGTTTTTGTATGTAGTGCAAAGTATGGATCAAAGATTATTTCAAAAATATGGATATCTAACTTTTGTAGCACCATTGGTTGAAAATGATCTTTTCTCCAGTGAATTACTTTTGCATCAGTTAAAAAATTAGTTGTCCATATTTGTGTTGGTCCATTTCTGGACTCTCTATTTCTGTTCCATTGATTTAATTCTCTATATTTTCATCAATAACACACCATTTTGATTGCTGTGGCTTTGTAAGTCTTTAAATAAGGCAGTGTTAATCCTCAAATTTTGTCTTTCTTTTTCAAACTTGTTTGGGTGTTCTAGGTCCTTTGCATTTTTTATATGAATTTTAAAATTGGTTTGTGCATAGCCAGAAAGAAACATACTAGAATTTTCACTGGAATTGTATGATATCTATGGATCAATTTAGGAAGAATTGTAAGTCTTAGTAATTATTGAGTCCTCCAATTTATGAATAAGATATACCTCTCCATTTATTTAGATTTTTCCTTAATTTCTCTCAGCAATATTTTATATAAATATTGCTCATATTTTTTCAGATTTGCCCCCAAGTAAGAAATTCTTTATTTTGATATAGTAAAATCCATCCATTTTTTTAACCTTATGGCTTGTGCATTTTGGGTCTTATTAAAAAAGCATTTTATATCTCTAGATCATAAAGATACTCTCAATTTATTCTGTTAGCCTTATAGCTTTACCTTTTATAGAAAGGTTTTTAATCCATCTTGAGTTCCCCTTTGTATTTGGTGTAAGGCAGGGAGTTCAACTTTATTTCTATCCACATAGTGAGCCAATCTTTCCAATATCATCTAGACAATTATTTTCCTCTTGTTTTAAAATGTACCTTTATCATATATCAAGTTCCCATACATACATGAATTTATTTCTGAGCTCTCCATTTGGTTCCATTGACCTATTTGACCTTGACCAATACCATACTGTTTTGATTCCGTTAGCTCTATAGAATGTCATATCTGGTAGAGGAAATCACTCCCTCTTCTCCAAAAACTTATAAGCTATTTGGGAACTTTTATAACTTCTTATAGAGCTTGGGTTATTTGTTTAAATGTTTTTTTAAAACTGACATGTTCTTTGTGACTGCATTGATTTTGTAAATAAAGTGGGAAGAACTGACTAAGTTTAATCATCTCTCTGTGAATTTGGTATAGCATTCCATTTACTGAAAATTTTTATGTTTTTTAATTGGGGTTTTCCTTTGCTCTCTGTTAGGTTGACCACTAGATACCTTTTAGCTTTTTTTGTTGCCATCTATGTATTATTTTCTAATACATAGTTGGTATTTCAATGCTATTGATTTTTATAGATGATCTTGTTTCTGACAACCTTGCTGAATTCTCTTTTGTTGTATTTATCTATTTCATTTCATTGTAGTCAGAGAATATACTTAGTATTATTTCATTCCTTTTGCATTTATTGAGACTTTTTTTTAACATTTTTTATTGATTTATAATCATTTTACCATGTTGTGTCAAATTCCAGTGTTCAGCACAATTTTTCAGTCATTCATGGACATATACACACTCATTGTCACATTTTTTTCTCTGTGAGTTATCATAACATTTTGTGTGTATTTCCCTGTGCTATACAGTGTAATCTTGTTTATCTATTCTACAATTTTGAAATCCCAGTCTATCCCTTCCCACCCTCCACCCCCCTGGTAACCACAAGTCTGTATTCTCTGTCTGTGAGTCTATTTCTGTCCTGTATTTACACTTTGTTTTTGTTTGTTTGTTTGTTTCTGTTTTTTAGATTCCACATATGAGCGATCTCATATGGTATTTTTCTTTCTCTTTCTGGCTTACTTCACTTAGAATGACATTCTCCAGGAGCATCCATGTTGCTGCAAATGGCATTATGTTGTCGGTTTTTATGGCTGAGTAGTATTCCATTGTATAAATATACCACATCTTCTTTATCCAGTCATCTGTTGATGGACATTTAGGCTGTTTCCATGTTTTGGCTATTGTAAATAGTGCTGCTATGAACATTGGGGTGCAGGTGTTATCCTGAAGTAGATTTCCTTCTGGGTAGAAGCCCAGGAGTGGGATTCCTGGGTCATATGGTAAGTCTATTCCTAGTCTTTTGAGGAATCTCCACACTGTTTTCCACAGTGGCTGTACCAAACTGCATTCCCACCAGCAGTGCAGGAGGGTTCCCTTTTCTCCACAGCCTCTCCAGCATTTGTCATTTGTGGACTTTTGAATGATGGCCATTCTGATGGGTGTGAGGTGATATCTCATTGTAGTTTTGATTTGAATTTCTCTGATGATTAGTGATATTGAGCATTTTTTACATGTGCCTATCGATCATTTGTATGTCTTCCTTGGAGAATTGCTTGTTTTAGTCTTTTGCCCATTTTTAGATTGGGGTGTTTGTTTCTTTCTTATTAAATCGTGTGAGTTGCTTATATATTCTGGAGATCAAGCCTTTGTTGGTTTCATTTGCAAAAATTTTCTCCCAATCTGTAGGTTTTGGTTTTGTTTTACTTATGGTTTCCTTTGCTGTGCAGAAGCTTGTAAGTTTCATTAGGTCCCACTTGTTTATTCTCGCTTTTATTTCTATTGCTTGAGTCTGTCCTAGGAGAACATTTATAAGATGTATGTCAGATAATGTTTTGCCTATATTTTCTTCTAGGAGGTTTATTGTATCTTGTCTTATGTTTAAGTCTTTGATACATTTTGAGTTTATTTTTGTGTCTGGTGTAAGAGAGTGTTCTAGCTTCTTTGCTTTACGTGCTGCTGTCCACTTTTCCCAACACCATTTGCTGAAGAGACTGTCTTTATTCCATTGTATATTCTTGCCTCCTTTGTCAAAGATTAGTTGACCAAAAGTTTGTGGGTTCATTTCTGGGCTCTCTATTCTGTTCCATTGGTCTATATGTCTGTTTTGGTACCAATACCATGCTGTCTTGATGACTGTAGCTCTGTAGTATTGTCTGAAGTCCGGGAGAGTTATTCCTCCAGCCTCTTTCTCTTCAGTAATGCTTTGGCAATTCTAGGTCTTTGATGGTTCCATAGAAATTTTATTATGATTTATTCTAGTTCTGTGAAATACATCCTGGGTAATTTGATAGGGGTTGCATTAAATCTGTAGATTGCCTTGGGCAGTGTGACCATTTTAACGATATTGATTCTTCCAATTCAAGACTATCAGATATCTTTTCATTTTTTAAAGTCTTCTTTAATTTCCTTCATCAATGTTTTATAGTTTTCTGTGTATAATTCTTTCACCTCCTTGGTTAGATTTACTCCTAGGTATTTTATTACTTTGGGTGCTATTTTAAAGGGGATTGTTTCTTTGCTTTCTTTTTCTGTTGATTCATCGTTAGTGTAAAGAAATGCAACTGATTTTTGAACGTTAATCTTGTAACCTGCTACCTTGTTGAATTCTTCGATCAGCTCTAGTAGTTTTTGTGTGGACCTTTTAGGGTTTTCTGTATATGGTATCATGTCATCTGCATATACTGACACTTTCACCTCTTCTTTTCCAGTTTGGATCCCTTTTATTTCTCTCTCTTGCCTGATTTCTGAGGCTAGGACTTCCAAGACTATGTTGAATAGGAGTGGTGATAGTGGGCATCCTTGTCTTGTCCCAGATTTTAGTGGGAAGCTTTTGAGTTTTTCACCGTTGAGTACTATGCTGGCTGTAGGTTTGTCATATATAGCTTTTATGATGTTGAGATATGTTCCCTCTATGCCCGCTTTGGTGAGAGTTTTTATCATAAATGGGTGTTGAATTTTATCAAAAGCTTTTTCTGCATCTATTGAGATGATCATGTGGTTTTTGTCCTTTCTCTTGTTGATGTGATGTATTACATTGATTGATTTGCATATGTTGAACCATCCTTGTGTCCCTGGGATGAACCCCACATGATCATGATGTATAATCTCTTTTATGTGCTGTTGGATTCTATTTGCTAGTATTTTGGTAAGGATTTTTGCATTTATGTTCATCAGTGATATTGGTCTGTAATTCTCTTTTTTGGTGGTGTCTTTGCCTGGTTTTGGTATCAGGGTGGTGGTTGCTTCATAGAATGAGTTTGGGAGTATTCCCTCTTTTTCAGTCTTCTGGAAGTGTTTGAGGAGGACTGGTATGAGTTCTTCTTTGTATGTTTGGTAGAATTCCCTGGTGAAGCCTTCCAGTCCTGGACTTTTATTTGTGGGGAGGTTTTTTATTGTTAATTCGATTTCATTTCTAGTAATTGGTTTGTTCAAGTGGTCAGTTTCTTCTTGATTCAGTGTTGGTGAAGTGTATGTTTCCAGAAACTTGTCCATCTCCTCTAGGTTATCCAGTTTGGTTCCATATAGTTTTTCATAATATTCTCATATGATATTCTGTATTTCTATGTTATTTGTTGTAATTTCTCCAGTTTCCTTTCTTATTTTGCTAATTTGTGCTCTCTCTTTTTTCTTCTTTGTGAGATTGGCCAGAGGTTTGTTGATTTTACTTACTTTTTCAAAAAAACAGCTTTTGGTTTGATTGATTTTTTCTATTGTTTTTTTAATCTCTATTTTATTTATTTCCTCCCTGATCTTTATTATTTCCTTCCTTCTGCTGACTTTTGGGCATTTTTGCTCTTCTTTTTCTAGTTCTTTTAGCTGGTGGATTAGATTGTTTGAGATTGTTCTTCTTTTTTGAGGAAGGCCTGTATTGCTATAAACTTCCCTCTTAGCACTGCTTTTGCTGCGTCCCATAAGATTTGTGTGGTTGTGTTCTCATTTTCATTTGTCTCAAGGTATTTTTAATTTCCACTTTGATTTCATCATTGACCCATTGGTTTTTAGATAGCATATTGTTTAATCTCCATGCTTTCCTTTTTTCTCCTTTGTTTCTCTGTAGTTGATTTCTAGTTTCATGGCATTGTGGGTCAGTAAAGATGCTTGAGATAATTTCTATCTTTTTAAAATTGTTGAGGCTTCTTTTGTGCCCAAGTACATGATCAATCCTAGAAAATGTTCCATGTGCACTTGAAAAGAATGTATATCCTATTTTTTGGGGTGTGTAATGCTCTGAAAATATCCACCAAATCTAATTTTTCTATTGTATTATTTAATTTCTCTGTTGCCTTATTATTTTCTGTCTGGAAGCTCTGTCTAGTGGTGTTAATGTGATGTTAAAATCTCCGACAATGATTGTATTCCCATCAATTTCCCCCTTTATCTCTGTTAGTAGTTGTTTTATGTAGTTAGGTGCTCCTATGTTGGGTGCATATATATTAATGATTGTAATATCCTCATCTTGGATTACTCCTTTAATTGCCAATCTCTGCTTTTTGATTGGAGTGTTTAATCTATTTATAGTTATTGTAATTACTCATAAAGTAGGATTTATATCTGCCATTTTATGTTTGCTATTTGTTTTCTACACGACAATCTTTTTTGTTCCTCTAGTATTCTATTACTGCTTTTTTGTGTTAAATAGATTTTTTTAGTATACCACTTTAATTCCTTTTTCATTTCTTTTACTATTTTTGGTGTTATTTTCTTAGTGGTCTTCCTGGAGGGTTAACATTTTATAACAATCCTTTTTTCTTTTTTAATTGGAGTACTGTCAGTTACAATGTGTCAACTTCTAGTGTGAAGCACAATGTCCCAGTCATGCATATACAGACATGTATTTGTTTTCATATTTTTTCATTAAAGGTATTAGAAGATATTGAACGTAGTTAGCTGTGCTATACAGCAGAAACTTTTTTAATCTATTTTTTTATACAGTGGCTAATATTTGTAAATCTCCAACTCCCAAATTTATCCTTTCCCACCCCCTTTCCCCAGTAATCATAAGATTGTTTACTATGTCTGCAAGTCTGTTTCTGCATAACAATCCATTTTGGATTAATACAACTTTATTTTAATCGTATACAACTTTTTTCTCCCATGTAGCTTCATACCCCACACCCCACATCCTTTGTGCTATTATTATACAAATTACATTTTTATACACTATAAGCCTATTAATACAGTTTTTAAATTAC
This sequence comes from Camelus ferus, assembly GCF_009834535.1. Classification (NCBI taxonomy): domain Eukaryota; kingdom Metazoa; phylum Chordata; class Mammalia; order Artiodactyla; family Camelidae; genus Camelus; species Camelus ferus. The sequence continues at coordinate 47,207,825 of NC_045699.1, read as the reverse complement.
TACTTTATGCAGTTGTTTTTTATATCTGATTGGAAAAGAAAAGATTTACAAACAAAATACATTTATAGTATCGTTTATATTTACTTCTGTTGTTACCTTTACCTGTGCTCCCCTTTTCTTCCTGTGGATTCAAGTTATGGCCTAGTGTCCTTTATTTTCAGTCTGAAGGACTGACTCTCTTTAGCATTTCTTGTAAGGTAGATCTGCTTATGACCAATTTTTTGTTATTGTTAATCTGGGAGTGTCTTCTTCATTTTTGAAGAATAGTTTTGCTAGGTATAGACTTCTTGACCGTCTTTAGCACTTGATATGTCATTCTAGTGCCTGTCCTGCCTGGTTTCCGATGAAAAATCAGCTTTTAGTCTTACTGATAATATTTTAAATGTGATGGGTTCTTTCTTGCTACTTTCAAGATATTCTCTTTGTCTTTGACTTTTGTTTGACAGTTTGATTATGATGTGTCTTGGTGTGGATCTCTTTACCCTAATTGGAGTCCATTGAGCTTCTTGGATGTGTGGATTATTGGTTTTGGCTATTTCTTCAAATATTCTTTCTGTTCTTTTCTCTTCTCTCCTTCTGGGACTCTCATATGTGTATGTTGGTATGCCTGATGGTGTCCCATGGGTATCTGCTCATTTTTCCTCATTCTTTTTTTATTCAGTTCCTCAGATAATTTCAATCAGTTTAACTTCACGTTCACCGATTATTTCTTCTGCTAATTCAAATATGCTGCTAAGTCCCTTTAGTGAATTTTTCATTTCATTTCACTTATTTTACTTTTCAGTATGAGAATTTCTATTTGTTTTAAAAATAATTTCTATTTTTTGTTTGTATACTCTATTTGATGAGACAGTTTTCTCATATTTTTCTTTAGTTCTTTAGACATGGCTTCCTTTGGTGCTTTGAACATATTCATAATATTTGATATAAAGTCTTTGTCTAGAAAGACCAACATCTGTGCTTCCTTAGGACAGTTTTTATTGACAGTTTGTGTCTGTATATGTGTGTGGGTGTGTGTGTCATACTTTCTTTGCATGTATTATAGTTACTTTTAGTTAAAATTAGACATTTAAAATAATGTAATATGGCAACTTTGGAAATCAAATCCCTCCTCTTCTCATTAAAAAAAAAATCTTCTTTTTACTGTTCTGATTTGGTGATATCCACCAGCTCATCTTCCGGATTTCTTATCCATTCTTCTGTATCATCTTATCTGCTGTTGATTCCCTCTTTAATTTTAGTTACTGCATTCTTCAGTTCTGATTGGTTTTTACTTATATTTTCTAAGTCTTTGCAGAAGTTCTCACTGAGTTCCTCCATCTTCTCCCAAGTTGAATGAGCAGCCTTATGATCACTTCTTTGAACTCTTTACCATTTAAATTACTTATTTCCATTTCATTAGAGTTTTTTTCTGGAGTTTTTTTTTTTTTCTCTTGTTTGGTACTCATTCCTCTGTCTCCTCATTTTGTTTGACTCTGGAGTTTGTTTCTATGAATTAGGTGAAACACTACTTCTCCCAGTCTTGATGAAGTGGTGTGTGGGAGTGTCCCCTGTGTAGACTGCTTGAGCTTTTTAGCTTTGGCAGGCTGGCTAGAGCTGGGGCAGGAGCAGACCAGGGACAGTCCCTGGTAGTGCCATGCCAAGGCTGCCTTGGTGGAACAGCTGGAGCTGGAGCCAGCATGGGCTAGAGGCAGTATTGGGGTGCATTGTGTCAAGGCAGCCTTGGCAGGACAGCTGGAGCTGGAGTGGGTACAGTATGGGTGGAGCCTAGGAGGAGCTCAAACAGTGGTCCTTACCAGTGCCTCTGACCCTAGAGAGGGCTTCAACCTTTTGCTACCCATTTGGCAGAAGCTCTAAAGTTAGTAAATGCATTTCCTTCCCTTGTATTCTAGGTTCCCTTTAAACTGCTATTTTTAATTGTTTCTCAGGTGGGCAAATCTGTGCTCAAGCTCCTCAGCAATATCCCTCCCTCCTGCAGGTCGCTGTGTTGGGGATGGGGTTCCCATGGATGCTATGTTTCCATCTTTCTTACCCATTTCTACATGGTCCTTCCATGTGCAGAAGCTGTTCAGTCAGCCCTCAGGTCTTCTTTAGGAGGAATTGCTCTGTATGTAAGTGTAGATTTGGTGTGTCTGTGGAAGGAGGTGAGCTCACTGTCTTCTTTTTTTTTTTTTTAACTTTTTTTATTGATTTATAATCATTTTACAATGTTGTGTCAAATTCCAGTGTAGAGCACAAGTTTTCAGTTATACATAAACATATATATATTCATTATCACATTTTTTTTCTGTGAGCTACCTTAAGATCTTGTATATATTTCCCTGTGCTATACAGTATAATCTTCTTATACTGCCATCTTGAGCCCCTTCCTTCCTTTCACTTTTTTAAGGTAAACCTCGTGTTGGCCCCAACTTTTATCAATGTTACAGGCAGCCACAGTGTTAAATGGTGGCCACTGATATTTTTTGACAAATGCCTTGGAGGAAAGGCCATTCTCATTGAGCAAGCTCTGAATCAGGTTGTACAAAGGTGAAGCTTGCAAATGGGGGTTACTAAAGAAACTGTTCGACATGTCCAATAGAAACAGTTCTCTGGAGTGGGGGCTTTTGGGCAGCTTCAAACATGTCAGCCTTCTCCATTGGCTGGAAAGCTGCTAGTTTTCACAGCTGCAATGATTGTGAGGCTGTTGGTTTTCAAGATTGCCATGGAGGTGGGAGAGTAGGATGAGAATAGGACAAGATAAAACACCACAAAACTCACTCTTTATATTAAGATTTAGCCATTTTGTTGCAAGACTTTGGTTAATCTCTAGAGTTCTAAAAAAGTTGATTTTGACTTTTTTTTTTGGTGCTGGTTTTTTATTGCTTTTATGGAAGAACAGATTTTCAGAGATCCTTACTCCATTATTCCAGAGGTTAGTCTCTTCCAAATGGTTTTTAAATACTCATGATTTTTCTCTTTTAGTTATTTAGTATTTTGAATTACAATGACAGATTTCCTTTGCATTCCTAGGGAAAAATTCATATGATCATGATGTATAATTTTTAAATGTATTTTTGAATTCAGCTAGTTAATATTTCACTTGGAATTTTTTGCATCTGTATTTGTAGAGGTACTAGGCAAATATTTTAATTTTCTTGTTCCAATCTTATCCAGTTTTGAAAGTTTGATTATATTACTCTTAGAAAATGAGTTAGACTGCTTTATCTCATTTTCTATATTTTTGGGGAAAACTTATATATGATAGAGATAATCTGTTCCTTCAAAGTTTGGCAAAATGCACCTATAAATTCAATGGGAGGTATTTCAATTTCCTTAAAAGTTTTGGTGAGATTGAAGTTTATTTTTCATTCTTTTGTCATGCTTTACTTTTCTCCTCTCTTTCTCTGTCTCTCTTTTTTTTTTTTTCATTGCACTGCATTCGTCCTTCATGGAAATCTATTTTTTTTTTGCATCCAAGCAAATATCATACAAAAATTTCTAATGATGTCTTCTTCCTACAGCAGATTATTTTTAGAAAATTGCTTTCTCTTTTAATTTTTAGGGTGATGGACTTTTTCCCTTCTTCTGTATTATTTTTTTACAGGCCTCATGTTTGTGTGTGTGTGTGTGTGTGTGTGTGTGCGCGCGCGCGCATGCACGCGTGCATGCACATGCATGTGTGTATGTGATTTACCCATTTTCAAATGAAAGAAAATACAGAAGTTTTTACAAAAAAGAGATTGCATGGCTTCTTCTCTTTCTGTCTTCTGTGTCAAATCCCTTCTTTGATCTACAAATGGTTGCATGCAATTCTGAGCCCAATTCTAAGTATTTGTCCAGCATTCATGTCATGTGGCATTGCCCACCAGAGGTGCTATCTCTGTTCTCTCTTTCCAGTTTTCTAATGTTCTGAAACAATGGGATACATGACAAATTACAGTCCTCCAAGTGGACTTTACTGTACCAGGCTCTTTCTTTTTTGTACTTGCCTATAGCCCTTCTCTTGAGAAGAATTTCTGTTTCAGCATACAATCCCTGTTGGTTTTATGTTTTCTGTGAAACAGCATTCCCCCTTTTAACAACCTTTTCCTGGAAGGACCTTCTCTGAATGAATATAGAAAGAAGAGAGGGTTGAAAGAAAGTCATAAAATAGGAATATCATAATATCAGAAGGATGGATGCTCAACAGTCTGGTTGACTCTGATCCTAGTTTCCTGAGGCAAGGAGGACATTGTGAATGAGAGACAAGTGTCTTCATATTTTATTTCATGTTGTTTGAACTTTAAAAAATTATTATGTTGTTGTAAAGCAAAGGAAGCGACCAGTTGTTTTTTCTCAATCCAGCTTCATTGGTCTTATAGATAATGAAAATTCCTCCCAGATTCTGGCAACCAGCTTGTCTGCATGTCTCAGTTTTCAGAGTTGTTTTTAATTTTGGACTCATCGTCTTTTTTGGTAATTTTACTGGGCTGCTGGAAGTAACTGCATCAAGGATTGCTAATTTGATTCCATTTTAAAAAGGAATTCCATTGCAAATGAACTTAAAAATATTTTTTCAAGTTATATTAGGAATAGTTGAAGTTCACTTTCAAGTTGCTTTAATTTACAGATTAACCTGTGAAGGGTTTTTATTTTTACGGTATTTATTATTTCCTTTCCAGAATTTCTATTCAGAATTTTACATAAAATTTGCATTCATTTATAATACCTCTTTTTACATTTTCATTGTTGGAATGAATAAATTGTTTTCATTTTAATTTCTGACTACTTTCAATGATATGGAAGTGGTATAGATGAGTGCTATGGATGTATGCATTTATTTATCACTGACTACTTTGCTAAGGTCTTTTAATAACTTTGATAATTTTATAGATGATATAAAACAGTTTTGGTATACAGTGATATTTCTGAAATTAACATTTTCTTTTTTTCTCTGTAGTCTAAAATTATTTCCTTAAGTGTCATTGTATTTCTAACAATCTAAAATGCAGTATTAATTAGTAAATGATGGCAATAGGCATTTATACTTTGTTTCTGTTGTTAATGAAAAAAACCTAATGCTTTCCTCCTTTATGTAGAAAGCTATTTCATGAGTTTAAGGAGATTCTCCTTTGTACTGAATATCTTTCCACATAATAAGGATTTAATAGCATTGTTGTGAAGTTATAAAGAAATATCTTTCTATTCCTCTATTTTCAGAATTTAAAAATAAATTCTGATTTTTTGAAAACCCTTTGAGCATATATTTAAATATAGGTTTTATTATTTATACTATTGATGTGGTATATTGTTTTGGTAACTTTTCTTACGTTGATTATTCCTTAAATGCCTGTGACAAGTCCCATTTGTTCATGGTGTATTATTTTCTAGTAAATAGCTAAATTCTCTCTGTTAATATTTTGTTTAACATTTTTGTGTGTGTATTAATAAATGAAATTGACTTAGTTTTTTTTTTTAATCTTTATCAGGTTTTATAGACAAGATCATAATTTACTTATAGTTTTACCATTTTGCTTTGTTCAAAAATGGTTTATAATAATTGATATTATTCCCTGATCATTTTAGATAGTTTATCTATGAACTTATATAATCCTTTTGCTTTCTTTAATTGTTATCTCCATTTTTTTTTTCAGTTTTTATCATATTTTGTAAAAATAAATTATTCATTGCATAGAATTCATTTTCATATAACTACGTATTCACTCATTTAATTTTATATTTTGATTTTGTATTCTTTTTCACTTCAGTTTAATTTGTTTGCAATTTACTCTTGATTAACTTTTTGTTGTTGGTCTATTTGATTTTAGCAAGTCAGATCATGGTTTTATTTTTCAGTTAAACTTCTGTTCAATTTTCCAGTATGTTTATTTAATTTTATTTTTCTCTTTTCTTTCTTTTTTTGGGGGGGGGTGGAGGGGTTGGGTTGTCTTTTATCCTTTAAAGTATTCATCTGATTTTCTTTAGCTTATGACTTTTTCTCTACAAGTTACTTTTTCTGCATTCAGTAGACACATTGAGTTTTCAAGGACATCATTTTCTATATTGTCTGCTATTGCATTGTTAATTATTGTTTTGTAAATACATTGTGTTTATGGGATTTTTAAACTATTTAGTGGTCTTGTTGACATTCTTGATATTAACTTTATAATAGCAATTTTTGTGGGCTTTTTTATATACAACTTTGTCAGAGCACCTAAAGTTTGTATGACTTGGGGGATGGTAAGCTCTCTTCAAAAACCCTGGAGAGGAATGATGGGTGAAGAACATATTTAGCTCTCTTTTAGTTGATTTATTAAGGTCAAGGTTATTGTAACCTTGTTATTAAAGTTAATGTGTGAAAAAAAGAATTACCAATATATCTCTATGAGTTACACATACAATAAAGAAACTGTGGTAAATGCCTATTTTATGCTGTAAGAACTTTCATGTAAAGCTCATTTTCTTAATTCTTTATTTCTCTTCACCACTTCATAGTTTTACAGAGACATTTTCATAGACACTTTCATTTGATCCCCATTAGAACCCTATGAAACAGGCAAGTAGGCATGCGGTGTTAATCTAGTTAACACATGAGAGAATTAAGTCTCATGGAAGTCAAAGCTTTACTCAAGTCACCAGGTTAATTGGTGGAATATCTGGAAGTTGAACCCAAGTCTCTTGCCTCCAGTCCTCTGCTTGTTGCGGAGTATCACAGTGCTCCAAGTTGATCATTAAACACTGCAGTGTGGATTCTTTTCTAGTAGTTGGCTATAAATGATATACAATTTTAATAGCATATGCTTATTTCCAAAGAAAGGATTTTACTCCCATTCTATGCCAGTGTTATTTTAATGTGTGACATTACATAGCAGGCTGCATGCTCTTACATGAAAAAATTTTAGGAAAAAAATGTTTGCATGTATCTATTTTTGCAGATCTATTCTAATTTAAGGAATCATGATGATTGAAAACCCACTTTTCAGAACAAATTAGGATAAAATTTTTTGTTACATCTTGACTTCTACCTCCTTTGAAGCCAATGTAATTCTAATGGAAATCTAGGGAAATATTTTAAATCCCCACCCTGAATTTCATGAATGAAATCACAGGACAAATGTGTGTTGGAATCCTATGATTTCCTTCCTGTCTCACTATATCAAAGAACTCATCACTGGAGCTGCTTCTTAGGCATGAGACCTACTTTAACAATTGTAGTTGTAACAGTGCTATTCATTCCTCTACTTAGTGCTGTAGAGTTTACAGAGCCCATTCCCAGATACTCTTTTTAAACTCCTGTGTGAAGGATGGGTCAAGGATTATTAGCCCTTTTTCACAGCTGAGGAAAATAGATTCTGGGGTGTGTCTGGTCCTGCCTAACTTCATAATAGGTGGTGTTGTGGCTTAAACCCATGTCCTTTAGCTCACTGTTTAGGACCCTTGTACCATGCCATACTGTTTTCAACATGGTCAGTAGAGAGATCTCTTTGAGAACTGGCATGCTAAAGGTTTAAATTGTCCCATATTATAATAGCAAAGTCAGTGAGAACTTTGCAAGACAAGAGCAGAAAGAAACAAATTTTTTTTTACAGGATGTTATGAAATACCTTAGGATGAAAATGTAAAAGGCTATGTAATTTAATGTCGGGACTTAAAAACCAAAAACAAAACACATATATCTACCTGACTTTATTGGCATTATTTTGGTAGGATATAGTTCATTTTGATTTTTTTGTATGTCCTGTTTTTAGGTATCTATTGCGTTATATCAGCTAATATGCCCACACGCATATACAGATGTACACACATGAGATAGATGTATATGTACATATACTCAGATATGCACGTGCTCATATGTACTACAGCATTTTCTGTTGAGATTCTCCAGCAAGCCAAGAGAATTAGAACTGTCTCTAAAACAGAGTCAAATGCTTGTCTCCCAGGCCATGTCCATAGGCAACATGAGCACAAAGACTGCCCTCCAGAGTTTTAGAAAAAACCTGGCCAGTTCCTTGGACAGGCAAATAAATCAGGGCGTGCTCAGCTTTGTTTGCATGAGGGTGAAGTGATTTGCGGGGGCGTCTTTCTTACTTCTGAATGCTGTCCTAGAGCTGCAAAGTGATTTCTTTTCTTTCTAACCTTATTGGATCCCCAACTGTCTAGCTGGGTGCTTTTTTTAAAGTGTACGCTTGGTAACACTCTACTTCAGAATAATAAATGACAAAGAGGAAGCTCTTCATTTTCGAAGTCTTGGTTACACTGGTAGAGGAAGGCAGGGCCAGGGATGTACTGTGCAGGTGCTTGTGTCATCATTGTTATACCCCTGGGTTAGGTGCTGTTGTGTTCTTCTGGTCCTTGTGCCTGTGACATCATTGATGTGGCAATCCTGACAACTACTCTGTTGTCCTCTCAAACAGTTGATATAGTCATTCTCTTGAAGGTCAGTAATGACTCCTATGCACCAAATTCAACACCTTTTTCTTGATCTCCATCTTCCTGGAAGCCTCTGCTTCTCCAGAGGAAACAAACTGTAACTAAGAGGGGGAAACTTGGGTTTGGGAATGATGGAACGTGGGAGGGAAGGTAAATCTCTAAGAAACCAGCAATCTGAGCCTTAAACATTACAAGACAGGAATCAAGGACTCCAGACCATGTCCCAAGGTGGAGAAAGAAGAGTGTGACCAAGATTCCCTGTTTAAAATCAGATTCCAATAAGAGGAATGTGATTCCCACAGCATTGGGCTTGAGGGCTGGGTAGCTTAACCCTCCTATCTAATGTCAGAATTGATCTAGACTAGCTGTCCAGAAGAAGAATAGAATGTGAGCTTCAGAGGTGAGCTATATATATATATTTTTTTTAAATTTTCTAGTAGCCACATTAAAAAAGTAAAAAGATACAAGTGAAATTACGTTTAATAATACATTTTGTTTAACCTAGTATATATGAAAAATTATCATTTCAACATGTAATCAGTAAAACACTATTAATGAGATATTTTACCCTCTTTTTCTCATACTAAGTTTTTGAAATTTGAGTTTACAGTTACAGCACATCTCAATTCAGGCTAGCCACATTTGGCTAGTGGAACCATATTGGACAGTGCAGGTCTAGAGGCAAGACTCAGATGGCGGGTAGAAGCCTAGCATTCTATCCTATGGGGAGGAATAAGACTTAGACTATGGGGACTTGAAGCAGTAAGCCCGAGAACTGCCAGATTAATTTCACAGAGTGGCAGATCTTAGCATTAAAATATGCTCAAAAACATTTCCTATCAAAACAAAACAAAAATAACAATCTTTTACTATTTCTTTATTGCCTATTGCAATGTCCAAATTCCTCACTGTGACATTGGAGGTCCTTCTCCATGTCGACCTAACCTATATTAGTGGTATATTCTCTTTCCACTCTCCCCCATCTGCAATTATACCATCTCTGTTTTTTAAATACAGCAGAACCCTCTTTTGTAACACGTTTAGTTGACAATTTTATTGAAAAAAGTTACTGAAAGGAGGAAATTATAAAAACACATAAAACTTATACATATGACACTTAAACATGTTTAAACTGAAAAGATACACCGTATGTCATATGATAAAAGATATACTGTAAGTCATATGAGGAAGGGATAAGGATATTTCTTTAAGCATGGGTCATCTGGCTGAAGTTCTTCATAACATTTCTTGCATAAACCTAACCCATAATGTATAGTATTCATTAAACATATTTTAAAAACAATCTGATTATAGATCCCTTTAGATTTTTAACTAATTTCTCCCAAATCCTGGTAGTTGTCTTGACTACACCTAAATTGTTAGCAAAGGTTTTTAGTACTTTAAAAGAGCCTTTCCAAAGCACTCATCCTAATTTGCATGGAAACAACTCTTTTTTTGTATTCATATTGGTTTATGTCATATTTAACTAAATTATATTTTATGACAAATAGAACTGGCCTAAATAGGTTTGGCAAGAAACACAGCTTGCTCTTGGTAAGCATACAGTTCATCTGGCGAAAGTACATGTAAGCAGGTGTCCCAGAGTAGCCTATCAGCCCCGAATATTCAACACGTGTTACAGTAAGTCTTAGAGAGGGAATAGAGAGCACAGGCTAATTGGGTGAGCAGGTTAACAGACTGTAGTGATTATCCTGTCAATTCCTGTTGTTCTGTCTTGCTCTTGGCCTGAACTTTCTCCTGGAATCACTTTCTTTTCATCTTCAACCTCTTGCTGTGGACAATCTTTGGTAGGCAGAATATAGGCCCCCAATGATGTCCACATACTAATCTCTGGAACCTGTGACTATGTTAACTTACATGGCAAAAGGGACTTTGCAGATGTGATTAAGTTAAAGATCTTGAGATGGAGAGATTATCCTACATGAGCTAGGTGGGCTGATGTAATCACAGAGAACCTTTCCTAGTTGTGGTCAGAAAGGTTGCTGCTTTGAAAATGGATGAATAGGGCCATGAGGGTTGTCTCTAGAAGCTAGAAAGGCAAGGAAATGGATTTTCCCCTACAGCCTCCAGAAGGAATGTGGTCCTCCTGATACCTTGATTTTAGCCCAGGGAGACCCATGTTGGTCTTCTAATCTACAAAACGGTGAGATAATAAATTTGTGTTATTTTTAAGCCACTGAGCATGTGATAGTTTTTTAGTAGAAATGGACAACTAATTTAACAAAATCTACTCAATCGTCCAGGCTTATCTTAAATTCAAAATCCTCTGTGAGGGTTTCCTTAATACCTATGATTTGGTATGAACTTTTCCTCTTTTGGACTTTGTATCCTTTTTATTGTACTCACCTTAATTCTCCTTATATTATAGTAATCAGTGGCCTTTGCTTAACCTTCTACTGACTATAGGCTTTGATCAGCAGGGACTGTATTTATTTTTGTACCATAAATTCAGATGGTCTCTATGTTTTCTCCTTGGATTAATATAGACTTGTGCTGTACAGTAGTGTAGCCACTAGCCACATGTAGCTATTTAAGTATAAATTAATTTAAATGAAATAAAATAAAAATCAGTTTCTTAGTCTCACTACCCATATTTCAGGAGCCCAACAGCTACATATAGTTAACAGCTACTATATTGGGCAACGCAGGTATAAAACATTTTCATCATTTCAGAAAGTTCTATTGGATAATGATATTCCAGATGGGTAGTTTTTGTGTGCTTGCACAATAACTTCTCACCACTTGCAGGGGTGTTTTTTGAGGAGTAGTTGAGGGCTATTGTTATGCTCTGACTCTTCTTTTGAGAAGGAAGCTTTAGAAATGAGGCTCTGCTGTAGGAATTTGTATCAGTCAGGGTCCTGGTAGGAAAGCCACGCCATTCTTTCAAAGGACGTCTTTAAGGTGTGGATAGAGTTAAGAGAGCTAATGAAAAAGGCCAGAGGTTAGAAAAGTGGGAAGCTGTTACCATTTTGGGTTGAAGGATTATTGGAGTCATGGGAAGTGCCACTCAACATAGCTGTGGTCCTGAAGGAATGCAGCCTCTAACAGAAACGTGGTCAGAGCAGAGAGGATCAGGGAAGGAATCTCCAACCTCTCTCTCTTCTCCTGATCTCAGATCTCCAGACAAACCCAACCTGAAGCCAAGCAGCAAGGAGCCTGGGAGAGACAGTTTTGGGGTGAGCCGCCTGCTGTACAGAATAGAGAGAAAGGCAGAGAGTGATTATGGGGTGGAGGACGAGCTGGGAGATAGCTAGCAACATGGTTAGGGGCATTATGCCACATTCCAGTCCCATTTAGAGACATTTATTTTAGAGGTAAGTGATAAAAAAAAGTTTTCCCTCTCTAGAGGGATAGTACATTTTAGCATCATGAATGATAAGAAGTCCTCCCTTTTGCTGTGGCATTCTGGCAGATCAGAGTGAAGTTTACAGTCCACGGTGTGGGAGGTCATCGGGATTGCCTATCTGAGCTTGTTTTCCCCTGGCCTATAGCTCTTATTTGTATTTTACTTTGTCCTGTTGTTTTATTTTTAATTCATATCTTTCATTTCTCTGTGTTTACATTGTGAAATGAGGGAAGAATAAAGCATAAATAGATAAGTGCCTGTTTTTTAAATTCTTAAAATCATCTAGCATTGTGTCTTGCCTATAGTTGGCTTGTTTAGTGATGTGCAGACAAATTCAACTAGGCAAATAAATAATTTATACAGTAATTTTTATTTCTACCCTTAGCTGATGCTGATTATTCTACTCGACATCTATTTCTTCTACCTGAGATGTCTGGATAACTTCTAACTTTCTACATCCTCAGAGGGAATAATAAAAGGAACTTAAACTGAAACTGTGATACTTCAAGTGAAGTTTTAACTGTATGAGTCATGAACTCAAAAAAGGAGTTTTTCCATTATGTCTTGACTGTTTTGGTGAGAGTCAGGGACTTTCATGAGAGAATTTTACAGAACTAGGCAAGATGAAATAATACCTGCCTAAAATATGCATCATTGGAGGTTAAAACTGTAATAATTTCAACTATTTTCACATTCATTTTTTGTTTCACAATGAACTGCTCTGCTCAAGTCATAGATTCTTAGATATAAAGATGAGAAAAGACAGAAGAAAAAGAATTCAGGCTTGCAGAAATCCTCTTTAGTAACTATGTTTCAAGTTTTTTAAGTCTCACAGCTCTAATAATCTAGGCATAAAATACTTTGCTATTTTCATAGCTATGAAAATAGGACATTTTAAGAATAAAATAGATATCCATTCACCTCCCTCCCATCTCCTCACTCCTAAGTGTTCTACAGATTCACTAAATTATGCCTTCTTATTTCTTTTGCTGTTTAGAATCAGTTAAAATGACCAAATTCAGAAACTTAGTAAAAATTATCAAAATCTCCTGTTAAGTCATTTTTCTTTTTGGCAACATATTCTCAGTTCCCCTTTCCCAGTTTTTAATTGGTCACATATTATAAATAGGTTAGCATTTTAGATATTTACATTTTATTCCATCTGGTCATAATTTTTTCTTTATTAAAAATTTGAGAGAAAATTATACTTGAAATACTTAATGGCAAGGCACATTCTATAATAATTCAGGTATGTCTTTTGGGAGGTTATTGATGTATATTATGAACTATAGTTCAGACTTGTGAGATGGAATATTTGTAACACCTTGAATCTAGACATAAGATAAACACATTTTTTAATTACAAAAATACTTTACTTTAAAAAAAAGCAGTTATATTTTAGAAAATGGACCAGATAAATAAAATACTCTTTCCAGATAACAAAGTTACTTTTGTTTACAAATATAAAATATTTTATGCATAACTTCACTTATAACATTATTTGATATATTTTGTATAAAATGTTTTTTAGGAATTTAAAGTGGAATGATTAAATTTACTTTTACATGTTTTCAGTTTTGCTCTAAATGGAATTTCCAGCTGAATTCTAAGGAAGAGAGTATTTCTTTGTTTCCCCTTGTTTATAGGAAACCTTAAAAATTAAGGACAGAGAAAATCATCAACATTAGAGTACAGCACAGTAAATTCTTAAGTTTGCTGGAGATAGTGACCTTGATGGTGTCAACCAGGAAAAGAAAATTTTCATCTTCAAGAACAGAGTTGTAAAGAGGAGAAAAACGTGCTTAAAGCTCATTGAACTTTGTCCAATTAACGTTTTTATCTGAGCTAACATTAGTGGTAATACCTACTTCTTTAAACACTTGCCTTTATCATCTTCACAGACTTCTGTAAACTACAGTTTTCCCTTCCCCTAGAGTGTGATGATTTCCAATGAACTACTAGCAGAAGATATTTGGATTTGGTTTCCCATATAGAACTATATGAAATTGCTGACATTTGACTATTTCTTTTGATTTATAACAATGGTTCAAATTAATATTATAAAGTATCTCTTATAAAGGAAGAAATAGGTTTTTTTTTTTTGTAGGAGACTTACCTATCAATAAGAATTTTAACTGAATATTAGAGAGGAGAATAAACATGCTAAATGTGAGAGCTATTTGGATTCTAGTAGGTGAGACCTAGAAGAAGCCAGTGGGAGACAGTGCTCAGAAATTCTCAGGGAAAAAATAACAGCTCAGGTACTCAAATATTTCCATACCAATGTACAGAAAATGTGTTACTAATACAGCAACCTTGAAAGACAATACATAGTGATTCTATAAACATTCCTCCAGGCTGATACCACATTTGTAGAGTCTGAGACAGATATCAGGAGTTGAAGCTAGTTAAACAGTCTTTCACATCAATGGAGATATCTCTCCCAGTTGACCTTGGTACACTAAACAAGACTCATTGGGCAACTATGTGATCATTCCATCTGTATTTCTTCTTCTGTATATAAGTACATTATGAGACACTTGGTCAGGTGTTATACTGAGTGAGATATTATAATGTTTTATATCGGTCTTCTTCTGTATCAAAAAAGTAGATGAGATTTGTTTTGTCTTTGTTCTTGGTAAACTTAAGCATGCTTATGTTCCACAGAGGGGATGCTGTTTAGTACAATTGCCATCTTCTAACTCTTTCCTGGCTGCTAAGGGATAAAATCCTAGCCATAGAATTTGACCAATTTATTCTCCCCCAAGACCGTTTAGGCTGACTTTTGCTCTTTTAGGGCTTGCAATATCAAACAAAAAAAATGTCCAGAGTAATTACATAAACCAAGGAAGATGTAGTACTTTTGATCAAAAGGATACTTGCCACAGAGTTGAGAAATGCTGTATAAGGTAAAGATAAGGTCTCTCAGCAATGTCTAAATGGATGCTCAGGACCGCTTGAGGACTTCACCTTTCTTTCCCATAGTACCACAAAAGCGGGGCTGGCATCCAGAGAGCAGTCAAGAAAAGGACAGCAGGGATGGCACTATGCTTTGTTGATGAATGCTCTCTAGAGCCAGAAAAGCTAGCAAATTTCTTTATGTGAATTGGTTCTACAGTTTCAGCGGAACTGGAGGGTTGTCATTCTGAGTATCTTGAAATACAGTGGCTCCTCCAGTTGTTCAGAATGAGGAGAGGGGAGTAAAGGCAGCTGTAGGTTGGCCTCAGAAAGCAGAGAAAGTAGCCACTCACCACTGCCAGTATAATTCACTGGAGTCACAAGCTGGTGCAGAAAGTAAGAGATAGTTAAGGCTTAAGGAATGAAGACATCCTTTATTTACTTTTTTTCCTGAGACTCCTTCTTCTTCACCCAGTTTTATTTGTGGATTGAGATCTATGGTTTTGCTGATTACTTAGGCCCATTTACTAGGGAAAAGGTTAGGATGCACATGTCATAAGCATTCAAAATGCCAAATTGACGTGTGTGTGTCTGTATAGAGATAGATGCACATGTGCTAGCATTTTAAACATGCCTTCAGAACTCTTATGGAACTCATACTAGTTGCTAATGATCACATCTTTCTTTCCTAGTGTTTTCAAACAAAAATGTATGCAGTGATCCTTTGTGGGAGCTGATTACCTTTATTCTGTTTCTCTTCCCTTTTTCATTTTAGCCAGTACATGTAACTGTTTTCTGTCTCCATTTCCTTACAGAAAGGCAGATGCCAGTGTTTACAAACTTGTACGTTCTTGTGGAGCCTTGTTCAGTGCCTTCCTCCAAACAATATATCTGTTGTCTTGACTATCTTTCTTCATTAGAGAAGTTGAATTAGTGGCAAATAGGGCAAAGAAAAGTCCTACTGGCTCAACTTGCCTTGCTGCCACTGGTGAAGGATAACTTGGACCACCCCTATTTAGCTGTGTTGATTTCAATGCGGATCACCAATATTTCCCAAATAGGATTACTTTGTCAGAAATGGTCTGTTTGCTAAATGAAAATGCAACCCTGTTTTTATAGCAGCCATGTTTCATTTTCTGAAAGTGATTTACTTTTAAAAGAACCCTTGGTCCATATTTCTTAATAAGCTATGCTGTGTTTTAAAATATTCGCCATTAATTTTACCTATTCAAGGTACCAGATTTTTATTCTCAATTTTGTCCTCGAATAAATGTTTCTTTCCCCTTTGTACCTATAGAGTTGCATGAGGAAAAGAAAGGATCCCATATCTTGACAAAAAGAAGCCCCTTCTGCAAATAAAAGACATACAAAAAGGCACTTCACTAAACAAACAAAAATGCCGTTGCACAATTGTGATTCTCCCTGGGAAACTTGCATTTGTTAGGTGCACTCTCTTGAAAATGGCATTAAAGAGGGTCCACACATTAGCCCCAGTAGTTCAAGTGGGGCTTAGTTCTTGGCATGATTAGCAAAATGGGTTTTCCAACACATTTGTTCTGGGGACTTTTTCTCCCCCTGTGTGCTTTAATTTGGTTGCCAGACCCTTCCCTAATTTTATTGTTCTGGGTTTTTTCTCATTGAGGATGTTATTGGGTAAAACTTACAGGCACATTACTCAGCCTGTCAAGAGTGGGGGGAAAATGACCATTTCCTGGCATTCATTCTATAAGAAGATTTGCTTATTTCCCTATTTGATCAACTGCACAGACTCTCTCCCTATGTGTTTTTACATAGTCTAACATCTAAGAAAGACTTGGTTCTGAAACATGATATTTCATCCAAACACTCTTGGTGTAGCTATGTAACTAAAAACTTACGGCCCCTGCCGTGGTACCACTCTTGACAGAAGAGCAACCCTCCTACCCTTATCTCCCCTACCATTTTAAGTGCCTCCCACACCTTTTGGGATAGAAATTTCCTCTTCTGAGGCTAAAATTAAAACACTGATGTATTTTCCTTCTGAATCCAGATGCATTTGACTGACCATAGATGGAAAAAGGCTCATGGGTCAGCGCAGAGCCTACATTGAGTATGAATATAAAATGTTTTCTTCCTGTAGGGCAGGTCCTCTGGATGTGTCACCTTACAGTAACTTCACCTTGCCCTCAGACTCTCTCAGCCAAACTAGTCTCATGTCCTGTCTTTCGGCTCAAAGAGTTTGCCATTTTTCTCTTCTCCAAGTCCACATGTCTGCAATCTTTTCTCTCCAAGCCTAGGTAAGTGCTGCTTTATTCACAAAGCCTCTCATGAGCCTCCTTGTCCCGCATATGAAACTAATCTCTTCCTTTTCAAATTGTTTAGCAGTTAATACTTGACTCTTCTGTTGACCTTGTGTTTATCACTATTTCCTGGATTGCAATTTTGTTGCTTTCATAAGAAGTTAAGTCTTAGATATAATTGTGTTGTGTGTCTGTGTGTGTGTGAGAGAGAGAGAGAGAGAGAGAGAGAATGAGAATTCCATTGGTATTTCCTTGAGGAAAGAGAAATAATCTTCCTTACAATTAGGCTTCATTTATATAAATTACCACAGGGTGATACCAAGGCCAAGAGAAGTTGAAGTTTAGAGTTCAAAGAGGTTCTTTTATCCCTTGAAGCTGGAAGAAGCACTGATTTATGTTTGCAGCCTTGACTTGGCTCCACAGTCTTGGGACCTAATAATGATAAATCACATCAACAACTAAACTCATCCTCTCTAGTTTACAAAGTACCTTTGTTTGCCAGCTTCTTTCTGTCTTTCTGGTTTTCTTTCTTGTTTTGCTACAGATATTTTCCAAGCACTTTCAAACCTTGAATCATTTCATTGGAGCTTCATAAACACGTTATGAAGTAGCTTGGGCAGATATGGTTATAATTGTTCTTAATTGCGTTTTGGCTCTAGAATTAGTCTCTTAATTTTTAAAAATCTTTTTATCATGAAGACCTTCTAACCAGCCTCGGTTTGGAATCCTGGTTTATTTCTTACCAGGAGAGTGATCTGTGGCAGATTGCTTAATCCCTCTGAAACCCAGTACCTCATCTGTAAAATGGTTTTAACAGTGGTACCTACCACACAGGTTTGTTGTGAGGATAGTTCCTGGAATGTTTCTGTTTTTGTTTTACTTTCTTGGAGTTACCGTTAAACAGAAACTGAGGGCCAAACCACTTTAAAGAGTTGAATCTCTTTATGCCATTTTCAGGATTCACACAGGCTTTGTCTTTGGCCATTTTTTGTGTCACTACCCACACCCCAGGTCACTCTCTAAATAGGAAGGAGTTCAAGGGCGTCCTTCTACTTTTTCTGTAGATCATGATTCCCTTGAGGACACAGCGTATTCCTTGCCTGGCAGATCCTGGCCCTTGTCCAAGTACAGTCTTGGCCCATGCTTTACCTATGTATGATTCCTGCTGATTTAAAAGGTTTTGCAGAAACTGTTGGGGTTATAGAGAACAAAGTTGGAAAGTGTCACTACCTCGGTCATTATTGACTGATGACAAGATTCTGTCCTTATTATTTGCTACTCAAAATGTGGCCCTTTACATCAGCAGCATCGACATCACCTGGGAGTTTGTTGGAACTACAGAACCTCCACCTGGCCTCAGGTCTACTGAATCAGAATCACAAGCTCTGCATTTTTAGGCTTCCCAGGGAAATCTACACACATGAAAGTCTGGAAAATGCTGCTCTAATCCAACCCAATGAAAAGCCACACCCAAAGGACACAGTTCTTACGAGATTAGTTTCCATCCTGGTTCTTATTAACTCACTTGATTCTTGATCTTATCTTGTTTTGTTCTGCTTTGATACCTGCTCATTTCTCCATATTTCTGTTTACACCTTTTTGGCGACCTAGTCACATTTAACTTTGTGGGTGCTTGGCCCATCTGCTTTGCTTCCCACTTAACAATAAGCATTCCCTCTTCTGGCATGGTTTTCCTGCAGTTGCTCGTCTTGAACCCCCCACATCTATCTGTTCTCATGGGCTACTCTTATTAGGCAATCCCTTATGAGTTCCTTGCTCAGACGTTGGTCAACAGGACCTTTCAAAAGGCATTGCATCTATTAAGAATTATTTGTGTGTGTTTGTGTAGTGCAAATGCAGCCAGATATACTGAGCCCCAAAGGAGAAGTGCAGATATTAGTGAGACAATTTGTGAATGTGGTGACTGATAACTGTTTCAAGAGATGATGGCTATACTGTACTGACTAGACTTTCTGAAATGCAGATGCTACATTTGCCATAAGATTTTTTATTAAAGACGACTTATGCGATTGATGCTCTTACTTGAATTTGATGCTCTTAATTGAATTTTAAACATTCAATTCTGTTTTACTTAAATCACTGAAGTGGGAAACGTAGATTTTTAAAGATTTTACTTTATAGGGCGAGGGAACTTTTGAATTTCTTCTACATTGAATTTTGTGTGTGCACAGCAAAATACCAAAAGGAAGTAAATTCAGTGGAAAGAAGTGAGGAGCATAATGACCTTGGATGTTTTCATCATATTTTTTGAAATATTCTTCCTCCCTTTTGTAAGGTTACAGAGTGAAGTAACACCCTTGTCAAAATGTCTAAGCACTCCAATAATAGGTGATGGAGAAATGGTGATAGAGAGAAAACAGGTGTTTTTATCTCACTAATACCATGTTCAGGTTAAGCTTCCTACTCTTACCTGCTCCACAAGAGTAAATCCTTTAGAACTATAGTCTTGAGAGTAAAAATGACTGTGAATAATGTCCACTTTCTGTGAAGGAGAATTTTAAACTTTAATATTATTTAAATTGAGATTTCACCTATTTTTAACCTTTTCTTTGGTTACCAAGGCTGTTGTTTGTACACTGGCAGGGGGGAAAAAACTAATAGTGGCTATTCTATGTTAACATGTGCTAATGAGCTAAGAAATATTTTCTTTCCTCTAATTTGGAAACTTCAATATATGTATGAGAAAAAGTTAATGAATGATGGCTTATATCTGTCATTTAATTAGAATTAGGCGTTCCTATCAAAACTTAGACTTCTTGTTCCTTTCTCCCAATGCAATGATATGTAGTTATATTAGATAAATATAAGATAATGACAGAAAAATACTTGCAAACTCTACATTGTCATACAATGCTGTTCCATAAAACTGAATGCATGATCTAATGAAGAAATTTAAATAAATGCCTTATTAGCTGATGATGGCTTAATGTATAAACTGGGTAAGAGTTGCTTTGTGACTGCCTCTTGTGATCTATTACCCTGGAGAAGTGAGTAATGTGGAGTTTTGCACCAAGGTACTCTAATTAGGAATTGCTTTTTGTTCAGAGCAGCCTGTCTTACCATCCCCGAAATCAGGCCTGCCACAGTTGCACAGCCCCACTGCATCAGAACTGTCTCCTGGATTCAGACAATCTGGTGGCATGGCTTGAAATCCCACCACCTGGGAGGGGACTTTTTTTGCCCTGGTGAGAGGCCCCTCATTTTCCTGTGAACCAGACCTTCAGTATGCTGCTTTAAAGATGCCAGTTCATATTTTTGTTGAAAAATCTTGATACGTTTGACTTCAAGAGTTTTCTGGAGTATAAAGTAAATAATATTTACTTTTCATAATGGAGTTAGAGTAAAAATAATTAACCTCTACTTAATTAAAATAGGAACTGGTGCTTAGAATAAACCTAATGTTGGGTCATTTTCAATTTCTGGTACACAGTCTCTTTCCCCTTCTCCCTTGTTTTGAGAAGTATATATTTGATTTTAAATTGTATATTACTTTTGTAATTGAAAAGCATTTTCTAACCTATTTTGTCTAAGTTTTAGAGGAGGTAGTAAACAATATCTTTTGACTTTTTCCTCCTGAGGTCAAGGAGGAAAGACTCCTTAACTCATCTGTTATTCCTGCCTTCCATTCTCCACTCTTATTGATGGTATATCAGGTTTTGATCCAGATTTTTATTGTAAGATATTCTTATATTACATATTTCTCCTCAATAATAATACATAATAAATAATTAATTTAAAATATGTTGCTATCAATAATTTAAAACATTTTCAGACCCAGCGCAAAGGACTGCATCAATATCTATGAAGAAGATTCTAAACTTCATAGTCTGGTAGGTGATGGAGACAAGTAAGCAGGCGATCATAATATTTCAGCTAGTGGCCTACGTTCTGGGATGGGGATGGCATGAAGGAAGTTCAGGGGCCCCTGGGAGGACCTAAACCTGCTTTTGGTGGGTCAGAGAAGGTACTCTTATTACTCAAAACCTTCAGTTAGAAGAAGTAATGACTTGCCACCTTTTTTAGTTTCCTTTACCTAGTAGAGAGGTTCTCCAGATTTCTTTTGACTTCTTTGTTCTTGGCAAATCTACAGTAATAGAGGAAGGACTCAGAACTTTTTGTGAGACACTACTGTTTCAGAGGCATTATGCCAAGTGCTTTTCATTACTCATATCTTTTGAAGCCCTTAACAACCTTGTGTGACAGATACTTTTTTTCCACCTTTTCCCCACTTCATAGATGAAGTAACTGAGGCTCAGAAAGGTTAGGTAATTTGCTTCTCCTTGCATAACTTGAAAGTCACTCTGATCCAAGCCGGGCTGGCCTCGGATTCCTTCATCAGATGGTTTCCACCATCAGATGCTGAGACTGAGGTTTGGGTCTTGGTCGGGTTCTTATTTTCAGAATTTAAGTCCTAGGAATTTGTTGCTTCAGTTATGGTATAGGAGGTACTTATTGTTTTCCTGGGAGGTTTAGGGTGTGTGTGTGTGTGTGTTAGAGGGAACGGTAACAAGGGTCTTCCTACTTCCTGGTACCTGAGGCTTAGTGAATTTGTTAGAAGGTATATACATTATTGCCTTTTTTAGAAAACTGGGACTTTACCATCAGGGTAGGAACTGGTAGGAGTTTCATTACTTCCTTCACCTTTTAGGCCACTGGCATTGTTTTTAAGCTCCTGACTCTTTGAGGTTAGTTTCTTGCTTGCTTCATACTCAGCTGCATTCTTAACTATGGTTTCCCTCACAAGCCAAATATGCAGAAAGATATTGCTTTGAGACCCTTCACTGTGATTCCCACAGGACAGTGGAGGGAGGCTGTGTAGTGTGCACCATTCTCCACCTCCAGTAGGAAGGGAAACAGGCAACAGAAACGGCAACAGAAACCTCCTATCCTGGCTGCCCAGTGAGCTTGCTGACTTCTGTGCACCCCCCCCACCACCAAAAATTTCCCCGTGTGTTGCCACAGAAAACTGCCCTGTCCGTTCAGTTCCTTGTCTTGCAGAAGAGCTGATTTTTAACCCTGCCTGGTGACTCCCCTTTCTTTGCTATTATTGCTCTTAACCTGATGGTTTGCTAGTAATTAATTCTAATGAGTCTAGCAGCAAGCCCACCTTTCCTCCTTTGGTAAACATGACCCTGGGTGTAAGCATTGCTTTCAGTCTCTCTCGTTCTCCACTGGAGACCAGTACCTTTGCAATGAGTTGATAGGCAGCTGAGCTGAGTAGGAGGAACCTGGGCATCCTACACCTTCAGATCCTGCATCAAAAGGGCTTTCTGAAAGAACTGATTTTTGAGCTCAGATCAGATCTGAAGGATGAATGAGGAAGCAAAAGGGCTGGGGAGTGAGGCAGGTGGTGCAGGGAGGCAGGGAGGAGCAGAGAAGAGTGTGTCCGACCACGGCAATTCCCGCCCCACAGGATTGTTGTAGGGATTCGTGAGGAGCATGCAATGCTCTTGTCAGTGGTTAGGGCCCCACGTAGGTATCTACTGCGCCTACTGCTCCTGTGCGTGGCATCTGTGTATCCAGAGGAAATTGCGATTGGTGTATAATTGTACCCCTAGAATTTTTTAAATGAAAAGTTCCTCTTTTTGGAGGGACCATTTGTTCATTCATTCATTCAGTCATTCATCAAAACTTCATTAAGTGCCTGTCCTGTATGCTCCAGAGTTGGACGTGGCCCTGGTGGGAGGCTGGGCTCTGCTTGATTTCCTACTCCATGCTCAGCTCCCCAGGTGGGCCACAGTGCAGAGGTATCACACAGAGGGAGGGCAGAGTCTCAGAGGCAGGCCTGGCTTCCTGTCCAAGGGCATGAGAGACCTGCTCTACAGACATGACATAACTTAACGTGGCAGAGGAGACTTGTTGATCAGAAACAAGAATTTTTGATTCCTTTTACCAAGGATTTTGTGGTGATATAGTCACTGGATCAGTCCCAAAGGAGCAGGCTGCCCAGGGGGTCATGTCTTGGCACATTGGGATAGATTTCCACTGTCACCCCTGGAGAGGGTGAACCCATGGGGCTGCTTCTTCAGAGGCTGTACTCTCAGTCTGGCTTGGGGACCAGTAGACAATTACATAGTGTTACAGATGCTACAGTGGAAGGCTGTAGCGAGTGCATGGGACACAAAGAAAGGAGGGCCAGTCCTGCCAGAAAGGCAAAAACTCTTAAGCACGTAACACGTTTTACTCCAATCTGATAAGACACTATCATGTCTCTATACACAGGGGGTAAATATCATCTTGGTACATTAGTTTATCATGTACAAGCATCTTTCAAATCCATTTTCTCATTTGAATGATTATAGTAGCCGCTTTATAGACAATGGAGCAGATATTGAGGTGTCAAATAATGTGCTGAGGTGCACAGGAAGAAAATGACAGAGATGGGACTGAGTCGCAAGGCTTCTGACTGCCAGCCTTATCATTTTGGCCACTGGAAGAATCAAACTCTTTTGGGGGTTTTCACTGCCCCTGGTGATTCATTCATTCACTCCTGCCTCTCACATTCCAGACGTTTTGGCTTTGAGGACACAGTCAGACTTCAATCATGTGGTCACGCCTGATGGGGGTTGATACATTCTGTGCCTTGAGAAAGGCATTTAGACTCCTGGAAATGTATTGCAATGCAGTGGGGGCAGTAGAGGAGCAAGGAGAGTGGCTTCTCCTTGCTAAGGGTGATGGGCAGGGCGGGTGATGGGCAGAGCTGAGCTGACTCCCAACTACACTCAGGCTGAGCCCTTCTGGCTCCCTTAATCACTGGGGCCGAAGTACCACTGCTTCTGGGGCCCGGTCACCCATCAGTTTCAGCCCTTCCTCAGGTCCACTCTCTCCCCTCCCAGACCCATCCAACTGGACAGAGGCTGCAGATTCTGCTAACAGCCGCTCTCTGAGCCTAGCAGCGGCAGCTGGCTCCGGTCCCCTATGACTGCCCTCTCTGTCTCCATCCTGGTGGAATGTGCTGTCCCTAACAAGTGTCGAGAACTTCAGGATCTGGCTTTGGGCAAGATAGTTAACCACTGTGAACTTCTGATTCCTCATCTGAAAGGTGGGGGATTATTACTGCCACCTTATGGGACTAAATGAGGTAAGACACATAAAAGGCTGGCATATGGATACTCCACAAACTGAAGATAGAACATCAGTGAGTGGTCCTACAAATCGCCTGGGGAAAGCTTGTTAAAAATGCAAGGCCTACTCTTAGAGATTCTGACTTAGTTATACTAATAGTTAACAATGATCAGGGTCTCACCATGTCCCAGGAAGGCCGCATTCTAAGTACTTTTCATAAGTGATCTCATTTCCTCTTCACAACAACTCTATAAAGTAGGTACTATTATGACATTCAATTTACATGCCAGGAAACTCAGGCTAAAATAGATGAGGCAATTTGCCTAAGTTCACACAGCTAGTGAGTGTGAGGAATCAGGATTTGAAACCATTAGTGTGACTTCAGAGCCTGCCCCTGGCCTCTGTACTGCTTCTGAGGACTGATTCTGGGGCTGGAGGATCTATATTTGTCACTACACCCTATTTGATTCAGAAACATACGATCTGTGGATAAGGCTTTAAGAAACATTGTGAAGGCTGGTAACCTGTCTTCCTTAGCCTCCGCCTCTAACATCCCCCATGCGCTCAGGAAGCTGGCTTCCGATGACCCAACTCCGGCTCCCGCCTCTCACGGGACCAGCCTGTGTGCCTGTGTGAGCTTGACAACAGTTTGTGCAGAGGCTTCTGGGAACACGAGCTCACAGCTCCATTTGTCCGTGACCAGAGCCCGCCCGCAGGTGTCTCTTCTTTCTCCATCCTTTTCTGTTGCCACTTCGTTTTGTGCCGGAGCCTTCGGGGTTCTCTGCTTATCACTCCCTGTCCTGCTGTTTCCCTTTGGAGTAGGATCCTTCCGGTTTACCTGGCCCATTTGCTTGGGTCCCCTGCGGGAGGGGAGCATGAGAGAGAGTGGGTAGGGGGATCCTTAAGGTCTCTGCTGGGGTCTCTTCCCACAGTGATGATGGTAAGCCAAAGCATGATTTGTGGGTTCATTTTCCTTGGACACTTGGGACTTTTGGTTTCTTTGGAACACTGGGACACCCCCTTTTCTCTTGAGGCCTCAGTATACATGTGTGGCCTTGGAAGGGAAATGAAACAGAGCTTCAGGGGTTCCACCAAGTCCCTTAGAAACATGAATTTAGACACAACAACTGAGAGAGGCTGATAAACCCTTTCTGTCTGATCACATCTCTTCCCCATTTAAAATCTATTAATGGCTTTTGATGCCTTGAGGCAGAGTCCTCCTCACGGGGCCTCCAGTGAGTTGGCCCTGCCTGCCTCTCTGGTCTCTTATTTGTCCATTCTCTGCTTATTCAAAATCTTCTGACACATTGACCTTCTTTCTAGTCCTTGAATGTGCTGGGCTCCTTACCCCAGCATCTTGTGTACTGTTTCCTCAGCTTGTACTCCCCTCCCCCCGATGACCAGCTTACTTCTCCTTTAGACCTTAATGAAAATGTCACCCAGGGTGACCTTTCTCGACCCTCCAGAATAATGAAGTCCCACTGTCATGACAACCCATATTTTTGCCACTTATCAAGATTGTTAGAACTTATCATACTGCTATTTGGATAACTGTTTGTTAGACATCTGACTTCTGCCTTAGATAGTCAGTTCCATGCAGGCATGGCCTATGATTGCCTTGCACAATTCTGTGTTCCTAGTGTTTAGCATGGTGCCTTGCACACAGTGGGTGCTCAAAGAGTATGTCGAATAAATGAGTCACAGGGAGGTCAGGGGCCTGGAGACTCTTCAAAGCTGCTGAGTGGGTCCGAGGGCAGCGGGGAGGCATGTGATATTGCCGAGCTGCCAGGAGGCTTTCTTCCAGGGATCTTCAATGAGTTCCTCAAAAAGGGCTGGGCAGAACCATAGCAGCCAGCATAGGGGAAAACCTGGGAGCGAGGAAGCCAGGCCTTTTCCAAGAATGTATTTTTGTCAGTTAGTTTCAGAACAACAAAGGTTACCCCAAGAAAGAGAAACTTATTTCTCAGTAGAAGCACTAGGTATAATCCTCATGCTTCTTACACCATGATGGTCAGGGCTGGAAGGAAACTTAGAGATGTCTAATTTTCCCAGAGATTGAGCCTAAGACTCAGAGGGGGAAAGCAGCTCATTCAAGAGAGACCACAACCAGATCTCTTGGCTTTCAGGCCAATTCTTATTTCATTACAACATACTGCACTTTGATTTGGAGCCACTGTTGGAGGTGAAAAGAAATCATTAGAAAATGAATGTTTCCTGAAATATCACCTGCAATTTATTGCACTCAGAATTTCACACTGATAAATAACCTCTTTCTCATTAACATGCAGGCTCCCTACAATTAGCACTCTCATTTGCACTATGTAAACAGCTTCTAACTGTGCCTTTTACCTCTTTGTTCAAACAAAGATTTCTGTTAGCAAAGAAACAAGAAGGAAATTAGTAGCAGGTGAGAGCTTATTTTTAATTATATTGAGATTGACTGTTGTTCTCCAAATCTTCTCTAATTCCCCCAAGATATTTATTTGCAGACCAAATAATCTATTTCAATCTATTAAAGCAGCAGCCATTTCTGATCTTTATTTACCAAATGAAAACACAAATGGCAGCCGTGGATTTCTGGCTTGGTGCCAAGAGAGGCAGCTTTGGGGGATGGTGCTGCTTCAAGCTTGGATCTGAGAAGCCCAGCAATCCTAGTGAGGTAGGAAGTACAGAAGACGTTGAAGAGCTCCAGTTTTGGCATGGGATGGGCTTAGAGTCCCAAAGGCAAGGCTTTCTCAGTGGTAACTCCCAATGTCTACGAACTGAAGTCAAGTTTAGGTTCTTCAGCAGAGGAATTTTAATTTGTCTCCAAGAATGAGAAACTTTGTGTCTGTCAGTGATGAAGGGACTGGCTTACAGCATCTTATGGTCAAAACATTTCAAAGAGTATATATTGCAACTTCTCACAAAGGGCAAGGATCCCTTCTGAAATATCTGGCAATTGATCTTGTAGGCACTTACCCTCTCATTTGTTAATGTCCTCTGTTCTGAAATTTGTCTTTCCCTCATTGACATCTTGTCTCCAGCAACTTTCACATGTTGGGGACTCCATACAAAGAAATGAACTTCTCTTTTACATGACAGTCCCATGTCACCATACACATCTGAAGACAGGGCCCTTCTCCAGTCTTTGTTTGCCAAGTTCCTTTTTTTTTTTTTAATGGGACATGATTTCCAGGCCCCTTGTACTCTGGTTGGTTTCCTTTGGACACGCTCTAGGCTCCCGCAGTGAGCTGCCAAGGAGTGAATACAATGCTCTGAGCACGCACTATCTGATCAGTGCAGTCAGTGTGGACCTGAACACCCTAACAGTCTCACTCTGCATGCTGTTCTCTTGCAAGTTTTAATCTGTTTGAGAAGTCCATTAGCATACTCTAGGTTTCTTTTAAAAACCTACCACCCTTTTCCTCGGAACAGGAAAGCCCTCTTTGACGAAGAGTTGTTCATCACATTTGAGTATACTTTACTTAGCATTCTGAGCCATTTCCATCAGTTGCTAAATAATTTACATTTTACAAACAACGTTCACAATAACCGCAAGAAACAGGTGAGGTCAGGTTGTTGCCCCCATTTCACAAACGAGGAGACTAGACCACAGAGGGAATGACTTATGGACTGCCACACAGCGTTGGGATTCCAACCCCAGTTCTCTGGCAGTAGGTTGATGCCTTCTTTTCACTACATTACAGCTGGCTCCCTTTAGCAGATAATTGGATTGAGAGGGAGCGGCTGAGCTCATGAAGCAACTGAACAAGGCCTTGGTTCCTCACTCTGTCAAGTTTAGCAGTCCTTCTGGGCCCTTCAGCCTCTGTCATTTGTCATTTGTCTAAGGAGACAGGTCAGTGGGAGCCCCATCATTGGTATGAAGGTGTAAATTGCAAGATGCACCCATATTTATGAGCTGAATAGAGAAGATGACTTTCTGAAATTTAAGGTAAAGCTTGAATTGGACTTATTTATATTGCACTAATTTGTAATTTACAATCTATTTCTATGTAACTCAATTCGAAGTTACACTTTACTTCAAGGACCTAATAATAGAAAGGAAAACAACTGTACCTAGAAATCTAAGCCGAGAAGACTTACTATCAGTTTTCAGTTTCCTGGTGTCCAAGGCAAGAATGGAAACGTAATGGGTTACCTAATTCTCCTTTTCTGGTAGAAGGAAGCGAACAATAAGAGAGAAGTGACACCTACACCAAGTGGAATCTCTCACTTTCTTCCTTATATAAACAATTCTAAACAGCATAGTGGTCCATGGCTTCAATCACAATTTACAGACTGTTGGAGATTCCATTCAGGAGCTCTGGAGTGTGTTTTGAGAATCCACACTTTGAAACTGCTCCCAGATGCCTCCAGTGATCTACCAAGTTAAGGAACTACCTGGGGATAGTTGTTAGAAATGCAGGCTTCTGGCTCTGCCTCAGAGATCCATATGCCCTGGAATCTTAACTCTCTGCTGGGCTTTTGATCAGAGCAATAGCTTGTAAAGCTAATAATTGGGGCTCTTTAGTGAGATCTAGAAGGCAGGGCATTCTTAACAGTGGCCAGGAATCATCAGCGATGACATTTTCTTCTGACGGAACTTGGATTTGTAATCTCACCAAGGCAGAGGATCTCTCCTCCTTTTCATGGACCAGTCAGGATTACCTGCAAGCATTACTTAGGTAGCAGTTTGGGTTCTGATCAGTTGCTCAAGGCTTTTGCAGCCAAAGGGTTTTATACCACAAAGCAAAAGAGAAGCACTTTTATCCAGGAGGATTTTGGAAGACAGTCTTGTCAATCAGTCTCTGACTGTCGACAGAAGAAGCTTAATCATGGCTCCTATGGAGTGTTTGATACTGCCTAATACTGTGTTGCACAGTCCTTCTATACAACTCAGTGCAGCTCTGCATACCTCAATAAATTCACCTGTTAGAGTTATTTAATATTGTTCATCTGAATGCTGAAGAATGTCTGCACATTAGAATTAATGTCAGTCTCAGTCATGATAAATATGATTCTAGTGGCTCCTCTGAGAAGCTTCACTAGGGTACCGTTTTATTGTCTGCTATCTCAAAGACTTAAATCTCTTTTTCTGCCTTCAGTTCATAGGATAAAAACATGTGAAATCACTGGGGTTTATATAGGCAGACTTGGCAGCTCTTTCATTTTTTACTTGGACTGTCAGATATAAATCAACGTTGCAGCACTCTTTCCAAGAATGTGTTAGAATGTGCATGTGTTTGGGGAGCAGACATGGTATTTCTATTATAATTTTGTTTGTTAGGTGTGATCTGAATTGTTTGGCTTTGTTTTACAACATTCACAATTTGTGGTTATTTAATTGGTTCTCCTCTGTTACCCCTACCCAGTGACTGTTGAGTTCTTTTTTTATTCTGCGCCTCTGTGCCTTTATTCCTGCCCAGAATGCCCACCCTCTCCTGCCCATCCACTAAGACTAAACTCTGACACCACTTTCTTGATAAAGGCTTTCCTGATATCTCTAGGCTATATTGAGCTTTCCTTAGACATCAAAATTTGTTGCCGAGACTATATACTTACCATTTCATTGTACATTTTCTAGTTATTAACCATCTGTACCATTTAATCCAGCACTTTATTTTAAACTGCCCTTTTGGCCAACAGTTTCACATATGTATCTTATTTTCCCAGTCAGATTTTGAGTTGACCATGGACAGAGTCCACATTTTATGTCTATTTTACACCACTTTCTCCCCAGTGGTGTGTGCCCATGGCTGTGCAGATGCAAATGTGTCTTAGTTCAGGCTGCTATAACAAAAAATACCACACACTGTGTAGCTTAAACAACAGAAATGTGTTTCTCACAGTTCTGGAGGCTGAGAAGTCCGAGATCAAGGTGCTGGCTGATTTGGTTCTTTCTAAGGGCCTGCTTCCTGGCTGTCTTTTTATTGTATCCTCACATGTTGGAAAGCAAGTTCTCTCATGTCTCTTCTTATAAAAGCACTAATACCATCATGAGGGCTCCACTCTCATGACCTAATTATGTCTCAAAGGCCCCTTCTCCAAATACCATCACACTGGGGATTAGAGTTTCAATATATGAACTTCGGGGAAACATAAACATTCAATCTATGGCAAGATACTTAGCAAGATGAATGGTTGTGTTACTTCCCTTTGATATTTTCAGAATCAACTGAAGGAGCAGCAAGGACCATCTAATGATGGACTCCATGAAGGCAGGAGCCATGGCTGCTCCGTTCGTCACTGTGTCACCAGTGTACATCTTCAACAACTTGAACGGTTGCTGAATTAATTTGTTGAATGGCTTCTTTTGCCTAAGCCTGACCTCACGTTTCATGTGAATCTTACATGTAGAAATGGAAAGCAAGGTGTTTATTTCTGTCAAGGTAGAAGCTTCTGGAGTTTGAGATGAGCTAGGGCCTACTATTTTCTTGCCGCTTTCTAAGCCCATCCTTCCCTGCCACATCCCAAAACAGATCAAGCAGAAGAGGCAAAGGGGAAGCTCTGATACTATGCCATGATGGTGACAGTATCTTGTTCCTTAAACTCCCAATAAAGTCATTTATTTTTTTAAACATCTCTAAACATTTGGACTTTCTTGTAACCCATAGAATTTTAAAATCTTTTTTATATCATCCCAATATCCAGGGTCTAACATGAAAAATTCCAATCTATGTAGGTTTCATTTACCAAAGTATAATCAAATCTCCAATAATAGGTCCTAAATATGGAGGGAGGATTCTAAAATAATGAGAACAAAGAAGTCACTGTGTAAACATCTTGCCCTTCAACTTTGTGGGGGAAAAAGCAGGAACAGACAGACTTTAAAACCTTCCACTCTCGAGTTTTCATATTAGACACGCAGGTTTATTACAAAGAAATATGAGAATGTCCCTTTGTCAACCACTCAGTCACCCAGGCTTCCATGTCTTCAGTACTCATTTCCCATCCAGTCTCAATAAACAATTCAAAAGAACTGCTAAGTTCTGGTAGCCCTCCTCTCTCTGTTTATTTGCCTCATTTTGCTTCCCAACAAAGAGGGTTTGGTTGGGTCAGCTTGCCAAGCCTCTTTCAGGAAGGAGTACTTCATGAGTAATTGGTTTTTATGGGACTGCTCACGTAAGATCCCCAGCATGGGCACTGCTCTCTGTTCTGATCAGCTGTGAAGAGGGTGACAGTATTGGTTTCACTTCTGTAATAAGTGTATTGGGAGGGGAATAGCAAGAGAAAGCAGGGAAATTGGTTGGGGTTGCTTCCCTTTGAAAAAGTTTGGAAGATGCTTGAGGCTTCATGGATTGTCCTTCCATACATCCAGTCCAAGACCCACTGGAGGTTTGGGGGCAGAAGTGACAGGGCTGAGGATGGCAGATGGCAAGAGGAACAGTGACCAGTGTACAGGGAAGAGACCAGGAAGGGCTTGAGGCAAAGCTTTTGAAACAGCCCTAGAAGTTATTCGGGGAAGGATTGGGTTTCAGATAGGAGAACTAGAAACTGGGAGGGGCTCTTCTTCTCTGTTGGTAAGCAATCCCATTCCACTTTCCCCATCCATTTAGGGGTGATTTATCGATAATTTCCTACAAGGGCAAGTGATCAAGGCTCACTTATTAAAATATTATATTTCTGTTTGTTGATGTGTCACTGACTGTATTTATAAGGACTTAAGACAGTTGATGATGGTGACAAGGATAAGCAGAGACCTCAAAAACGTGACCTTTGAGATACTGTTAAAAGTCTTCTATATCTTTAGATATCCGAGGGCCACCCTGGAGAGGAGTTAGATGGATTCCATGATACTTAAGATGGCATAATGAGAACCAATGGGTGGAAGATGCAAGGAGGCAGATTTGGGTTCAATAGAAGGAATTACCTACAGTTGAATCTGTTCAGAGATGTCCTCACTGCCTCAGGGAACCGTGAGTTCCCCATTCCTAGAAGTGTTTGAGCAAGGTCTAGTGGTCTCTCATGAGGGATGTTAGGGAAGAAATGATCTTTAAAAAGTAGCAATGTGAAATATTGAAGTATTCAACTATGTCTTTGGCTTCTATGGCAAAGGCTTTAGAAAGTGGCAATTACAAGAGTAGGGGTAGACCTTTGCCTTTTCAGAGCCTCAATTTCCTTCCTTTCAAAATGAGAAGGCTGGGCCATGGACCCTTGAAGTTCAAGTTGGCTCTCCATTCTGTGCTAGTGCTAACAATCCAGGTAATTTACCATTCAGTTTTGAGGTCACATTGCTAAGAGCACATCCAGGTGGTGTGTCAGGCTTTTTGAGTACCTTAATTCTTGTCCTTTGGGGAAAGAGAGGGAGAAAGTTCAGCCTTGTTCCCATGACCTCATATACCATGTATCAAAGGCCTTGGAGATTTTCTTGGCTGCCTGCCAATTTTCTTGGCCATTTTCACTTCCCAGACTTGTCTGTGGGCACCAGGGCCTCAGTGAAGCCCCAAGAGACATCATTGCCCAGCTTAAGAGAGCTAAATGCTTCTCTGAAGCTGTTGAGCACTGGCTGTGTTCTAATAGTGCTGGGATTTCAGCTCTGATCATTTGACATGTCTTAAATTGGCATGTATAGGAACTTCTTCCCCAGTCCCAGGATCAAGATGTAGAAATGGATAAAAGAGAAAGCCCACCTTATCTTAAAATCTTAGGGCTGGCAGATAACTCTATCACACCTATGCTTATTAAACTTCTTTTTTAAAGGTCCTCAAAAAATCACCCACAGAAATGCAGGATGGGGGACGTATACAGTCCTCATTCACTCATTCATTTCATCAGTATCTGAGTGCTGACCATGTGCCAGTTGTTGAGATAAGCACTGTATCAGCTTGTTGGGGCCTCCGTAACAAAATACCATAGACTGTGTGCTTAAACAGCAGAAACTTATTTTCTCACAGTTCTGGAGGCTAGAAGTTCAAGATCAAGGTGCCAGCTGGGTTGGTTTCTTCTGAGGCCTCTCTCCTTGGCCAGCAGATGGCCACCCTCTTGCTGTGTCCTTTGTCTGTGTCCATGGCCTGCATTCTAGTCTCCTCTTCTTATAAAGACACCAGTCCTATTGGATCAGGGCCCACCCATTTGACCTCATTTCACCTTAATCACTTCTTCAAAAGCTCTATCTCCAAATAAAGTCACATTGTGAAGTACTGGGGGTTAGCACTTCAACATACAAATTTGGTGGGGAACACAGTTCAGCCCATAGTAAGCACAAAATTGTGACTTAGTGGCAGATATAATAATAATGAAAATAAGATTTTAGTTGACAGGGAATCAGTATGATTTAACTAGCTGCCTAATGCATGGCAATCTCGAGCTGTGTGACTAGAAATATGACACAATGTATGTTCTCTTAATCAGTTTACATTTAATCAACTTACTGGATTGATGTATTCCCTTGATTACTTTAGTAAGTTATGCCAACTAATGCCCACAGCCTGCTGCATGCTGGCAGCCGGCGGGCTCCTCTCTAGTGTGTTCAGGCACTGTGCCCCCTCCAGATGGGCCCGTGCTCACCGAGAATTACTTGGGTTTATCCGCAGATATGGAAATGCCAGTTATGCTTGGTATTGTAATAATTACAATAGAATTTAATCATATATTATGTAAATCAGTGACCTAGTGCAAGAGTTTTCTATGAAAATGCTGAATGTTTTAGAAACACGTGATAGTGTTGAACCCCTAAAAGAACTGGTGTCAGTGAGGCTGTGAATCAGACATGGTTCAAGTCCTGACTCTGCCCCTTTCTAGCTGGTAATTTTGGACATCTTTCTTTACCCATGCAGTACAGTAACATGATGGTTTAGAGAAAGGACTCAAAAGACTAGAAGGATTTTGTACTCAGAATCTGTACACTTGCTTCATAAATGTCTTTAAGTTCTTAGCTTAGCTTAATCGCCAAACTATTAGCCATATGAGGGCATTAAACAGGTCTATTTTTCTCACCACACCTAATGAATAGCACAATGCCTGGCATATTACGTGTGTTCAATAAATAACATATGTGTTCAATTAATGTTTTGGTGCATTTCCTTCTGGTGTTTTTTCTATGTGTATTATTGTATACGTAGATTATATTTTTAAATACATTATGTGTATTTTTTTTGTTCCCCATTTTTTCCCACTTAACCTGACTACCTCCTAAACATTTTCCTAAGTCATTAGAAATTCTTAATAAAAAAACCCTGTAATTTGGAATGGTAGCTGGTCTTCTGGGAATTGTGCACAATGTATACCACATGTCTTTCTTAACTTGAAGATTCTGAGACATCGTGGGTGTGGCTAAGGGAATGCTGTGTCCGTGAGTGGCATCCCTCATTTGTGCTGCTGCAGAAAAGAGATTGCAGCTGCTGCTCTATTGGCTAAAACAGCTTGCAAAGAGCAGATTGGTTTATTCAGTTCTAAAGGCTACTTAGGAAGGTCACTGCCAGAGACCAGGAGACTAAATAAGTCTTCCTTCCTGAAATGACTGTCTCCTGGTTAGCCTCACAGAGGAGTTTATAGGCACCGGGAACTCATCATGTCTAAAACTCTCTTATCCCTCTAGGTTACCCAGGCATTTAAGAGCACTGTCATTCTTTCATCATCCAAGCTACAAACTCTGGGTTCTTCTTTGACTTGTCTCACTCCTTCCACACGGGGTAAATCCTGCCAGTGCCATCTCTGAGAACTCTTTTGAATCTTCCCTCCACCCCCTTCTCTGCTAACTGTGACCCTGTCCTCTCTCAGACCTTCATTACTGGGACTTTCGCAGCATCCTCCTAATTGGGTTGGTTACTTCCTGCCTCACCCACTTCTGATTCATTCTTTATGTTCTAGTGAGCTTTTTTTTCCCTCCTCAATGCAGATTTAATCATATTGATTTTTTATTTTCCACTCAAAATCCTTTGAGGGTTTCCCTTGCCATGGAAGAAGAATCCTCTTTCCTATGGCATTTGGGGCATTTTACCCCAGCCTATAGTTCTACTCTCTTTTTCTGGTATAACATTTTTAAAATAATTTTTAAAGGGCATTATATTTATTACAGAAAGGCAGATATGGACCAAATCCTGGCTCTGCCCCTTTTTACATGGTTACTTTGGCCACGTTACTTAACCCCTGGAGGGCAGCAACATGATGGTTGAGAGCAAGGACTCAGGACCCTCTACCTGGCTTCACCACTTAGTGGTGGTAAAACCTTAGACAAATAACTTAAACACTCTAGAACTTAGGCTCCTCATCTCTCAATGGGCTTTGCACCTGTGTGGTTGAATTGTTGTAAAGATTAAATGAATTAATGCATATGTAGTTTTTAGAACAGCATCAAGTACATAAGTACTAGATACGTGTTCGCTGTTATCAAGTGAGACCTGGTTTCCACATCTGTAAAATGGGGATAGTATTTCCCATTTATCCCACAGGAGTATTTTATAATTAAATAAAATGATGTAAGGTTATCTATGTGAAAAAATCCTAGAACAGCCTATGGTAGATGTTCAATTCTCTTCATTATCCAGACCTCAATTTAGAATTCAGTTCTGCCTCTTGGGATCTTCTATAGTCCTTTTTAAATAGTGTTAATATAGCACCAATCACTCTGGGTTACCTTTATATAATTTTATATACAGGCATACCTCAGATATATTGCAGATTTAGTTCTAGACCACCACAGTACAGTGATTATTGCAATAAAGTGAGTCACAAGATCTTTATGGTTTCCTAGGGCAGATAAAAGTCATGTTTACAGTACAGTGTAGCCTATTAGATGTACAACAGCACTATGTCTTAAAAAATATACGTTATCTTAGTTTAAAAATACAAAAAAAAATTATAATAGTAACATCAAAGATCACTGGCCACAGATCACCATCACAAATAAAATAACAATGAAAAAGTTTAAAATATTATGAGAATTACAAAATGTGGCACAGAGACAAAGTGAGCAAATGCTGTTGGAAAAAATGGCGCCGACAGACTTGCTGGGTGCAGGGTTGCCAAGAACCTTCAATTTGTGAAAAATGCAATATCTGCAAAGCACAAAAAAACGAAGGGCAATAAAACAACGTGTGTATATATTCTCTCTATTCATAGAATATATATGAGTAAGGGGGTTGTGTATCATTGATTTCCATATTACTAACTCACAACTCAATCCCAGGCACATAGGTAGTATAGGTAATGATTATAAAAGCAGCCTCTTGACAGACACAGGTCCGTATCTCAGCCCTTCCTCTTTGACTCGGAGACGGGCACTCTGGTCTTCAGCGCCGTCCACTGGGAGGGCTGGGGTGGTACTACTGCATTGTGTCCAACGATGGGGCCTGGCCTGCTGTGACCAGCAGGAGATGGAAGTCTATGACCTGAACACCGGTGGAATTTTGGGGGGCGTGGGCGGCGGGGGCCCTGGTTGTCCTGGCTGTCCTGTCCCTGACCACGGTGGGCATCTGCTGTGCATGCAGACATGGTACCTCATCAGCAATAAGCAGAATGGGGGAAGCTGCAAGACCCCAGGAAGGCTCGACAAAATTAACTACATCAGGACAGAGGAGGAGGGTGACTTCAGGCGCAAATCTGGATGGAAAAAAAAATCAAAAACCATGCTAGCTCTTTGTAGGATCCTGGACAGATTACTTACCTCTCTGTTATACTACCCTCCATACAGGGCTGGTTGAGAAGTGGACAAAGTAATTGAACATAAAACACAGTCACTTAATCATAATAAGAGCTCAGTAAATGTCTGGTTATACTAATTTATAGACTCTTTGTTAATTTTAATTGTTACCTTAGGAATGCATAGGTATCAGTACTCTTAATTCTTTTAAAAATGTTTGGTTCTTTTATTCTTTTATATTATGACATTGGATATACGTATTCTGTGAATTTACTGCTTAGATTTCAATTACTAGCCTTTGCTTCTCCCAGAAAATTGAGACAAGAGATAAGTCCTGAGATGGGAAGCTCACTGTGAGGAGAACTATCCCTATTTTCCTTAATAAACAGTAAAGAGAGGCCCCCCGACACGATAAAGGAACAACCTTTCCTAGCGTTTCTTTGTTGAAATTGAAGAAATGAAATGAGCACTGACGGACATGGGTGACGTCACGTTGTCATCTGCCATCCCTGAAATACCACTTCCTCTTCTTGGGGGCACAAGGACCCAGCACAGAAACGCAGCTCGGTCACTCACGGAGAAGGTGTCCGCGCTTCAGATGCTCACTTTTAATGGAAGGACGTCACTGCCAAACACCTGGCCACCTGCTCTTGGGGGAGAAACAGACATAAGATGAAGAAACACATACAACACCAGCATAAGAGTGATTACTTTTCAGGCAAATTACCGAAAAGCCCTGAGACGTCATGTGCTCCCTCCATTACCACCACACACGTACGCTTCAGTTCACATCGACAAAAATAAATCCTGTGTGCCACGTTTGTGCTAAGCATCATTCTAGAGGCTGTGGGAAGTCACAGCAGGGCAAATGCAAACATTTAGCTGATATAGTAATGCCCTCAAGAAAGTTTATGATCTGTGGGGAAGACAGAAGTATTCCAGAGTCACTGATAATCTGGAAAATAATGCATACAAAATTAGTGAAGGCTAAACAGAGAGCCGTGGATGCTGAGAAGGGGAAGAAAAGGGAACTAACATTTCTTAAGCAGCTATTGTGCGGCCCATGTTATGCTAGGAATTTTGCATATATTGTATTCTTTCTTCCACAGAAAAATCAAATCAGTATTATTAACTGTTTTACAGTTGGTTGAGTCAAATCTCGGAGAGGTCAAGTAACTCACCCACATCATACAGTCAGGGGAGTGCCCAGATCCAATGCTGTTTGATGCCAGAGTTTTGGCAGTTCCCTTTCTGCTAAAGACAACAAGAGGTGGCTTTAGATGGTGCTTCAAAAAATTTCAACAAGTGAGAAAAAAGAGGAGAAAGAGAGGAAGAAGGTAAGATTTTCATCTGAGGAAAGTATGGCATGTCATGAGAGGACTTAATAATCATGTTAGGACCCCACCTGTCTCACCTGTCCCATCCATAGCTTCCATTCCATCAAACAAACCATGCATACTTGCTGTGAGATAGGCCCGTTGTACTAGTTACAAAGAGATAAAGGTGCGTAAGACAAAAATCCACAACCTCACTCGTGTGTCAAAATATACCCTGTGAAAGGTGCAAAAAGTAGATCGCATAGTCAATGCCGATGTGGCACAGGTGTGTTACCGCTCATGATTATTTTACCTAAAAAGAATGATGGAGACAGAGAAGTATCATGAAGAGGCACTAGCCTGGGATTTGGAGGTCTAGTCTTGACTTTGCTGCTTCCTGATTGTAACTTTGAACAAGTCACAGCCATTCTCTGGGCCTGAGTGTCTTCGTGGAAGGAGTGAAGGTTTAGTTTACATGATTTTGGATGTCTTCCTTCTGGCTCAAAGCATACACTGAGGAGCTTTGCTAAATTTACTTTGTTTTAGCAGATTCTTTCTTATCTTTCAAGTTTTCTCCTCTATGTCTTCCCTAAAACGGCTGATGGCTCATTGTAGGAGCATTGATTGTAAACTCTCAGAAGATGGGGGGTGGGGGAGGGGAGCCAAACATAAGCTCTGTCTCTGAGAAGGAAGGTGCAGTTGGACACTGGCCCAAGGAGGTCAGCTGATTGTGGCTGGGAAACCCCGGTGTGGAAGATCTTTAAGGCCCCTTTAGCTCTGGCCGTCTGTGTCTTCATGGATGGAAGTGACACTCTGGGCCTGCGTTATTCACCCAGCCACAAAACTGTGCTTACAAAACATAACTGATAAGTGCTGTGTAGTTGACCACTCCCAGGTAAGACGGAAAAGCCACCATGTCATTATGCTTCAACCCAGTGGAGATGACAAAAGGTTGAGAACAGATTCATTTGAGGCGAAGTTTAAGCATTTGGGTCATTTATTACCACTGAACCCCCAATTCCTCCTTTCTGTATTTATAATAAATGTCACCTTATTCATGGACTGCTAAATACACAAACTAAATGATCTGTTGGAAGGCTGGTTCCCTAGGAACCCTTGTGTGTTTACAGAGCATTCCAACCTTACCTTGACACCAACTCTGTCATCTTAGACAAACTACTAGCCTCATTGTGCCTGAGTTTTCTTGTTGGTAAGATGAAGAAATTTAGTTTCATTCATTAGCTTTAATAACCTTTTTCTTACCATTGACCCCACATTTTTTTAAACATTTTTTATTGATTTATAATCATTTTACAATGTTGTGTCAAATTCCAGTGTTCAGCACAATTTTTCAGTCATACATGGACATATACACACTCATTGTCACATTTTTTCTCAGACCCCGCATTTTAAAACATTCTCACTTGAAAAATTTACAGAAGTAACAATGTTTTTCCTAATGCTTTTACTTATCATAGCTATGTATCATTTCTAGTCAGAAAGCTATGATAGCTATGATACTTCTTGTCACAATGAAATACCCAGTGTAGATGATATGAGTCCAGATGTCAGAGAAGAGGCTTGGTTTTTGACCTCACCTGAGGATCCTCACCACAGGAAAACTTCTAATTTCTGGAAAGATGTTGAAAGGTTGAAAAGAGCAAGAGGAACAAATTTGCCAAAAACATAAACAGAGCTGGGTTTCCCTGTTGCTAGCTGTGTGACTTTGGGAAAATTACTTAACCTCTCTGAACCTCATTATTCTCATTTATGAAATGGAGATGACCATAGAATTGTATCTACCCTGCCTACCTCACAAGAATTTTTTCCCCTTAGGAGTTTAAATAATACAACTGGAAATTTGTTCAAAACTGCAAAACCTGATACAAATATAAGCTTTTATTCCTAGTATTATAATATAAATATTCCAATTCCATATATTCTTAGAATGTTTGATTGCAACTGACAACCTTTCAGACTTGGATTTCAACCATCTTGTTAGATGTATGAGATGATTTGCCTCATTTTTGTCATCTGTTTCTTTCCCTTATTCACAAACTGGGTTTTTTTAATTGTGGTAAGTTGCAAGTAACATAAATTTACCATTTTAATCATTTGAAAGTGTACAGCTCAGGGGCATTTAGTGTATTCATACTGTTGTAAAACCATCAGCACCAGTTCCAGAATATTTTCATCACTCCAAGAGAAAGCCCCATATCTATTGCACATTCTACTTCCCCTCCCCCTCCTGCCCCGGGCAACCACTAAACCACTTTCTGTCTGTATAAGTTTGCCTATTCTGCACATTTCATATAAATAGAGTCATACAATATTTGGCCTCTTGTGTCTGGCTATTTTCACTTAGTGTAATGTTTTCACGTTGTGGTGTGTACTTCCTTTCTTTTTAATAGGTGAATACTATCCTATTGAATGGATGGATATACCGCACAAAGTGGATTTTCACCTTTGGGTTATTGCCTTTATTGAGTCTCTGACCATACACATAAATACACTCTTCCCTCCACGCAATTACGAGTAATTTTAAGGAATTAACAGGTACCCCTGGGCCTGTGAATGTATCCCAGATTAAGAACTCTTGCATGGGGAGGCAAAATAGGTGAAGGGGTTCCAGAGGTACAAATTTCCAGTTATAGAACAATGAGTCATGGGGATGTAATGTACCGCATGGTGAATAGTCAATAATACTGTATAGCATCTTTGAAAGCTGCTAAGAATGTAAATCTTTTTTTTTTTTAACATTTTTTTGTTGAGTTATAGTCATTTTACAGTGTTGTGTCAAATTCCGGTGTAGAGCACAATTTTTCTAGTTATACATGAACATACATATATTCATTGTCACATTTTTTTTTTGCTGTGAGCTACCACAAGATCTTGTATATATTTCCCTGTTCTATACAGTATAACTATACCATATAATCTTGTTTATCTATTCTACATATGCCTGTCAATATCTACAAATTTTGAACTCCCAGTCTATCCCTTCCCACCCCCTCTCCCCACCTTGGCAACCACAAGTTTGTATTCTATGTCTAGGAGTCTGTTTCTGTTTTGTATTTATGTTTTTTTTTTTTTAAGATTCCACATATGAGCGATCTCATATGGTATTTTTCTAAGAAAGTAAACCATAAAAGTTCTCATCACAAGAAACAAATTTTAGCTCTATATGGTGACGGATAGTAACTAGACTTATTGTGACGATCATTTTGCACTGTGTACAATTATACCTGAAACTAATATAATGTTATATGTCAGTTATACCTCAGTAAAAAAAGAACTCTTGCTCAAGAGACCATTCTCTGAATCCTTCCATTCATTTATTCATTTATACATTCTGACTATTCTTTCATAATTACTAATTGAGTGGAAGGCACTTTTCTATGGTGTGGGGGAAAATAAAAGTGATTTAAGAAGCAGAAAAGAATTTCCTTCATCCGTGGAGCTTACGTTCCAGTGGTGGGCGACAAGCAGTGAACAAATAAATCATATGGTTTGTAAGAAAGTCACAAGTGGTATGGGGAGAAACAAAGCCAGGGGAGAAGGAAGTAGGCATTGCAGTTTTAAATAGGGTAATCTGTGAAACTTCACCAAGAAGGTGACCTTTGGATGAAAATTTGGAGGTGTGAGGAAGCAGCAATGGGTTCAGCCTTATATCTAGGAAGACCTGTTTACCACTGCAGAAGATACCTTAGCAAAGGGGCCTAGGTAATACTCATTTTTCCTGTTACAGGGGCAATTCCATCTTGAATTATCCAATAAGAATTCATGGGGACATAGATTTCCACAAGTTTTCTTTCCAGAAAGTCTTAAGTTTACTATGTTTCATGATAATTTAGAGTGTGAGCTTGGGAGTCAGACTCTATCTTTGCCACAAAAAATCTGTACCCCTTTCCAGAAACTCAGTTACCACTTTTT
This sequence comes from Camelus ferus, assembly GCF_009834535.1. Lineage (NCBI taxonomy): Eukaryota > Metazoa > Chordata > Mammalia > Artiodactyla > Camelidae > Camelus > Camelus ferus. The sequence goes on along the minus strand of NC_045699.1, from coordinate 47,165,993 downwards.
ATAGCCTTTTCATTTATAAGGTGCTAATACTAAGCCTATATATCTTGTCTTTCTTACAACAATGATATTCAATGAAGTAAAGTATCTAAAACACCTAGGACCCTTCCTGGAGTATATATTTTGCTCAGTAGATGGTGGATAATTTTATCTGTTTATAGAGCACTTGCTGATTGCCCTTCTCTCCTGAAGCAAAACACTCTTGCATGTTGCTTAACCGTGGGGAAAAAAAGGAAGTGTTCTGTTGCATGTGTTGTTTCAGTCATCAGAAAAAGAGAGAAGTGGGAAGGTGTATTACGGGGCTTGAAGAGAAAGAGCCCAGCGACTTCAGCCTCACAGATACAAACTGTTGATGTCTCACCTCTCTGCCTCTATTTTAGGAATCATTCTGGGTTTTCCTGGGCTTTGAGGTTTTTTTGTACCTTGTTTTGGCCTCAAAGGCAGAATCTCCCTTACCCTGCTCTCCCCATCAATTCATCCAGGTCTCTCATGCAGACAGTCCTTCCTTGGACTTGATTTTCACCTCTCTTCCCCCAGCCCTATCGCTCACCACCCTCTACCCTTGTTTATTTTCCTTCATAGCATTCAATACAACTTTTTAAATCCCCAGTACATAGAACAGAGCTTAGCACTAGCAGGCACTCAAGAAAATCTTTATTGAATAGAGAAATTTATTGAAAATCTCATTAAGTCATGAATTTTGTACTTTCTGCCCATTTGATATTAGGTGTGACTTAAATGTCTTTGACCAATGGACTGTGTGAATGAAAGTGACAACAAGTGACAGGCTTGGGTAGGAGCTTAAGGAGCCAGTGCATGCTCTGTTACCTTCTGTTCTTCTGTCAGGCAACTGGCAGTGTTTGAGAGAGTGGCTGCATTGTCATCCTGGGCCCCAGAGTGATTACAATGAATGGAGTCTCTCTTGATTTCTCTTGATGGTTATGTAATGTGAGCAAGAAACAAACCTTTGTTGTTTTAAGCTGCAGAGCCTTGTAGGTTGTTTGTCACTGCAGCATTACCTAGACTATCCTGACTGATAAAAGTACCAACCTTATAGTCTTATTCTCTCTCCTGAAGAGCAAGATCTGGGTATCGTTTACCTTCAAATAAAAGACCCATGATTCAGAGACATCTACAGGACAGCCCTTGGTCAGCCTGTTTCACATGCACTTGAAATGGCCCTGGAGAATGAGATCAGACAGACATCATCTAGCTCCAGACCCTGTGTCGCTTGTTCTTCCTCACTTTCTGTGCACTGACCAAGCCTGTGCTGCCTTGGATCATTTTACCCCTTTTATGTTAATATGATAAACAAATTATCTGAACACCCCATTTCAGATTAATTTTGAAGATTTGGTGTAGTGAGGAAAATAAAATCCCTAAGAGTTGTCATCAGAGGAATTTGGTTTAAATATCTACTTAACTAACTTTGTGATCTTGGGTAAATTGCTTAGTTTACCTGAGCCAAAGATCCCAGTTATAAAATTGGGATGACAATGTGAGTCCATGATCTTTCCAGCCAAAATCCTTGGGGCAAGGTATATTTTGGAATTCTGAATGTTTCAGAATTTTTAGAAAGGTATTATGTTGTATATGCTATATAGATCAAAGCAAATCCAGCAGCACACGGGCAACCCTCCAAAAGAAATCATATTAATATTTCTGCAGCAAAATATATCAATATTTAAGTAAATAGCATAAAGGCGATGAAGAGGCTCATTTTAGCTGAAATCAGGCTTTGTCATCGTATGCATTCCCCCAAACTTCTGGTTTTTAGGGTTTAAAAAAACTATGGATAATGTATCGTGGACCTGTACCTATTTTTCATGTTGTTATAAGGAATAAATTTTAAAAGTGTATTAAAAGGATCTTATGTACCATAAGATGAGAATTGTTACGTCCTCACAGCACAGAATAGGTAGTTCATTCAACAATACTAACATTCAACAATAAAAATAGTATTCAGTGAGAGCTACTGTATGCTTGTCATTGTTCTAGGTGCTGGTATGGATGTCATTAACGGGTCAAGGATCCATTTCTTCCATTCAGTCTTTCCCAGGGGATGTATGTGTTTCCACGCAATCTTTCCCAAATGTGTGTGCACACAGAGTCAACCTTTTGATAGTATCTTAGGCTTATTAAAATATAAAATGCTGCATTATTTGGGGCTTTAAAAATATGTCCGATAAATTAAATTGTCTACTTTTCAGAACAACTTAGCCTTAGAAGGTCTTCTGGTGAGTCACGTTCTGAGCAGGGAAATCTGGCACTGAGGCATAATTAACATTCTGGGTTGCCCCCAGTTTCTATGGAGATGAGTGTAGCCCCTCGGGGGAGGAGTGATGGATGTGTAACCTCCAAGATAAGTAACTGACAGGTAAGAAATTTTCCTTTTTCAAATGCATTAATTATTCACATTCATTATTCATCAAACACTGTGAGTTTCCATTTAGAAATTGGACCAAATAGTTAGAGAAATTCCCCCCCCCCCCCCATTCTCTGTAATCAAATCCTTCCAGGGACTGCTGAGCATCTGAGTAGGTCTGCTGTTTGGTCTGGTTTAACAGCGAGCGTTTGTCTAATGTCGCTAGGAGATGAAGTGAAGATTAAATGCCTTGTTGATGGCAGTGGCAAAGACTTTTGAGGCTTTCAACTTTCTCAGTCCCTGGCATTTTCTCATTGTCATTTCCTCCTTCTAGAATGTAAGCTTGGTAAGCACCCAGACCTTGCCTGTTTTGTTCACTACTGCATTCCTAGCTCTTCAGACAGGATATAGACACTTCATAAGTGTTTATTAAAGGAGAGAATGAATGAATGAAGTTTGGTTCTGAGGATGGCAGAACCCATCAGACTGACTGCAGGTATGAACTGTAATATGGGCAACCCAGCTCTAGTTCTTTAAGAGGGACTGCTGCCCACATCCTCCTCTCCCTGGCTAAATGATAACCTACAATGAGGCACAGAGAGAAGGCAGTCGGGCAATACCCTCAGCCCATTCCAGAATAGGCACTCCTTGGCACATCCTTTAAATCCTTTCTTATTGAGAACACTACCTTTGAACCAATTTATTTAAATCTAGACCTGTTCTTTGCCTGAAGTGAATCCCAGAGCCATGGTGGGTCAAGAACTGTGGATGGCCTCAATTGGCCAGGCTTTGAAAACATCCACTAGTCCCAACACACAGCCTTGGCTCAAGGTCAATTCTCCAAAAATTAGTTCACAAAAAAACAAATTTGCTGAAGGCTGATTTGTCCAATCACCAATTTCCCCAAAACATGTTTTCTACGATCACCTTATAAAGTTGATAGCCACTGGGGCTCCATGGGATGGTTTCAAAGCTGTCGAGTTTTTCAGTGGCATCTTTCTGTTCCAAATCACTGTTAGTTTCATCAGCGCCGTTTAACTATAGCAGGTCAGAGTTTTTTGCTTTGTAGATTTTCTGTTCTTTGGATCTGTGACTTTTGAGCATGAGGATTGGGGGGGGGTATGTTTCAAATTAGGTATTGTACATGTCTTAAGTGTTAAAGATCGTATAGAAGATAGAGCAGGTATCTGCTGTTTAACACATTCTAAATTCAGTTTACTGCCTAAATATTTGTTGACTGGTGTAAGCAAATGAATATTTTGTTTGGGTTTTGAGCATTAGAGAAATGTCTCAGGGCCTGACTTACTAAACACTTAAGAAATTGAAGTTAAATCCCCTTGAACTCAAAGCGCCAAGTGTCTGAAGAGAAACAGTTGCAGGAAAGCTAAAAACTAATTGTGCTTTTTAATAGCACCTCCTTTCATTCATTCACTAATTCAGCATGTGTTGAGTCCTTTTTAGTGCCAGGCTTTATTCTAGATACTTGGAATAAAAGAAAAGATAAGACATGGTTCCTACTTAAGAGACTGGTCTGCTATTTTGGAATCTCCTGGTAAGATAGACGGGTCATTGTGTTGAATTCATTTGACTTTCCTTTTTTTTTTTTTCAATTTTGTGCTCATTCTTTTAGTCCATTCTACCTTTACCTTTTACTTTAACTTAAGTACCTTATCCACACTGAATTTGATCTTCATGGCCTATATTAATTCTCGTGAAAATATCCTTTCTCATCTTATAAATGCTGACTGTACTGTTAGAGATTTCAGTTTTATCCCTTAGCCTCTTTTTGCCCCTTCCTTGCCCTGACAGCCCTGTCCTTTCAGAGCCCACATGAATATGAAGACCAGTGTTCAAGTCCTGCTCTTTCACTTGTCCTCAGTGTGTTTAGTAAGTCATCTGACCTTTGGAAGCTCAGATTTTGCATCTTTTAAGTGAATAATTTAAGATTCACAGTGTTCTTGCAAATAAATACAAGGGAGCTAAGAGGACTTTGTAAGCAGTAAGCATTAATGTGAGAGACTGTACTAGATTAGTGCAAGTCTGGTTCTAATGCATTAAATAAGGAAAATACCACAGGTACACAGAGGAGAAAGCAATCAGGGAGATAAGCAAGGTTTTACAAAGCAGGTATGGTGAACTTGGCCTTGAGATCACGGGCTCTCTACGGGAAGAACATTCCAGGCAGAAGAAACAAAGTCTCAGAGGCTGGAAAAAGTTCCTGGTGAACAAAGAACAAGAGTAATTGTAGACTAGGTGGGACGTCATAGATGTTGATACATTAGGTCCAAACCAGTTCTTGAAGAGTTCTGTGTGCCGTTTGACCTTCCTTTACGGAGCCATTGAGAAGTTCCATTCTGCAGACAATTTCTTGTGTGAGCCAGTATGCGTCGAGCACTGTTGTAAGCACTTGTGAAACACCAGAAGATTAATGAAAAGAACATCCATGTACCCAATCTAAGAAATAACTTAAATTACTAACCCTTATGAAACTCTCCAGTGTTCCCCTCCTCCTAATTCCCCAGGAGTAGCTCAAACTCTAAATTTTGGTTTGTCATTCCCTCGTTTTTCATTACAGCTTTATTCATGTCTAAGGAAACAGGCTCAATAAATATTTGCTGGAGAGATAAATGAAAATATGTATCTCCATGGGGGTGGTCTCTAGGGCCCTTTCTTGCAGATATTGCTTCTATTTCTGTTATCGTTATTATTCCAAAGCTCTTAACCAGTCTTTTTTCCCCTCAGCGTTTCTTGATTTACATGCTGTTGTGGGTCTTTATCAAATAGTTGTATTTCCTATCAAAACAACTTTTTACAAATTACGCTCAGAATGCCTTTTCTTTAACATAGCCACTCTTTACCATTCCTGTCTCTCCTTCCCATCTTTGTCCGCGAGTAAGTGGAGTTATTGTAATTATAAACATTTTGTGTTTCGTGCTTGAGCTTTTTACTTCACCCTATTGTGTGGTTTCTGTACTCCTGTATAGTCTTTGTATTAATTATTTTATGACTTCCCAATATTCTATCAAGCGAATATATTATAATTTGCTTTATCATAATTAAATTTCTGAATATACAGGTTGCTTCCAATTTTAAACTATTATAAGTAACATTGCTATGAAAACCTTTTTACTTATAAGATTTTTTTCTTCTTTTGAATTATTTCCTTAGGATAGATACATTTTCATGAATGAGATTACTCAGTCAAAGGCATGATTAATTTTGTGGTTCTTGTTACCCGAGGGACTTGCTTTATATTTTAAAAATTGCTTATTTTTCTGATTATGAAAGTAACTCATGCTTATTATAGAACAACTGGAAAATAAAAAAATGTATAAAGAGAAAACCAAAAATTTCCCCTAATCTTATTCCACAAGGATTACTATCATTAGCATTAAACTTTTAAAAAAAATCCATCAACATTTTCTTCACAAAATTGAGATCATATATTGTTTTGTATCCTGTTTTTTAAACTTGATCATCAGCTTTTTCCATGTCACTAAATGTTTTTCAAAGAAGTGATCTGTTTTAATGGCCACATAATACTGTGCTGTATGGATAGCTATCGATCCCGTCTTACTGGACTTGTTACTGGCATAAATAATGCTGTAAATGAACATCCTGATATGAACCTTCATGAGAATTCTGATTGTTTCCTTCTGACAAGTGTTTGGAAGTAAAGTGCTAGATGAGTAATACAAATATTGTCTGGTTTTGATCCATGCAAAAATCATGCATGATGACTTACAATATTCCTTTGCCATTCTGTATTGCTGCTGTAACAAATTACCACAAATTTAATGACTTAAACAAATAGAAATTTATTATCTTATAGTTCCGGGGGTCAGAAGTCCAAAAGGGGTCTCACCGGGTTAAAATCAAAGTGTCAGCAGGGCTGCGCTGTCCAAGAGGTTGTAGGAAGAATCCATTTCCTTGTCTTTTCTTGTTTCTCAAAGGTGCCCACATTCTTTGGCTTATGACCTTCTTCTCTTTTCAAAGCCAGTAATGTTGGGTCAAGTCCTTATACTGCCATCTCTCTCCCTCTCTCTCTCCTACTTCCCTCTTCCACTCTTGACGACCTCTGGGATTACTGTGGGCCCACCTGGACAGTCCAGGATAATCTCCCTGTTTTATAGTCAGCTGATTAGCAACCTTAATGCCTTCTGCAACCTTAATTCCCTCTCTGTCATGTAACCTAATGCATTCACAGGTGCTGGGGATGAGGACGTAGACAACTCTGTGGAGGTAGGGCGTTATTCTGCCCACCACTCATTCCTTTCCTTCCTTTGGGCATTGTCATCTACTTTCCATTGCTTCGTTTTAGTCAGAAGTCAGTTCAACCAGGGTTCAACAGAAAGCCAAAAGTTTTTTTTTTGTCTTTAACTCTGTGTAAGACACTTTACCAGATACAAAGCTAAAAGAACTTTCTCTGTGATGGAGGAAACAGTTACTTTTGCAAGGACTTTAGTTCAAGGCAGAGTGTGATTAGTGACAAAATAGTAGTTCCACGTAGCTTGAAGGAACACAGAGGACAGTGATTAATTTTTACACAGGAAAGCTTCCTGGAAGAAGTGACGTTTGGAAAATTTAATGATGTCTAGAATTTTTATAGGTAGAGATAGGGAATGGCATTTTAGACAGAAAGATCAGAATGACTAAAGGCACACAAGTGAGGAATCAGAGAATGTGTTCAGAGACTGGTGATTAGTCTAGAACAATGCTGTTTGATATAACTTTCTATGATGATGGAAATGTTCTATATCTGTGCTGTTTCACACAGTAGCCACTGGGAACTTTAAATGTGGCTAGTACAACTAAGGAATTGGATCTTTAATTTAATTTTAATCAGTTTAAACTGAAATGGTCACATGTGGCTAGAGGCTACCACGTTGGACAACACAGATCTAGAGTGACTGGAGTAAGGGGCCTTTTGGGGCCACATAACAGAGGGCCTAGAAAAACATTCACAAGTAATGGGGAATCACTAAAACGTTTTGAGCAGTAGAGTGACATGATCACAACCATGTCAGAGTTAAGAAATTATCCTGATGGCCTTTGGAGGATGGGAAGGATAGAAGTTTAAAGTCAGTTGATACCAGGACTGATATATGAGTCCTATTAAGTTCTGTGCATTCCTAGTCAATGTTAACACTGTAGGGTGACTTTATGTCCATACTCTGGGCATCGGTATATAGATATCCAAGGATACATGGGTTGCCTTTCCTATTGGATTCTCATCACTACTGAATACTTCCTATATCTTCTGTATAAAATCTGTTCTAAACTGATTTAGATTTTCCTGGCACTTTTATTCCTTTTCTTACAAATTTTAACTTAAAGCAAATGATTATTAGGGCTACGAGGGCATAGTCCATGTTTATTCACTGCTGTATCTATAGCTCCTTGGAGAATGCGTGACACAGCTTAACTGCTCAATGTTTTCTTGGGTTGAGGAAGAATTTTATGGTTCTGATAGGAACCCCCTGTACCTTTCCGAAAGCCCATTATCAACCATAGTCCTGAACACCTAACTCTCCCACCCCTCTATGTATTTAAATGTTCACTTCTTACAGTTGCTTGTCTTTCAGGGTTGTACTTTTCAACTGGAAGAAGATGTGGATCCTCTAGTATTTCAGTGTTTAATCCCATACTTAAAAGTGACAAGAGAGATTTCCAGTCTTTTAGATACGTTATGGATCCATAGATGTGTGTAGTAGTCAGTGAGTTTCAGAAGCCTGATCATCTCTGTGATATCTCATGACTGTGTATCCCTCACACCCAGTCAATCCAGGCCGCCTCTACACCCATCAACAGAGACAAGTCAACTCTGGTAATAGAACACTTCCTCTAGGCAGCTATACCTGATTTCTTGGCACTACTAGTACCGAAGAATCCTTATTTTATTGGGCAGTTGATTACTCGTTTTGGCGATTTTTTTTTTTTTACTGTTTTATTGTTTCTTATGTATATATCTTATTCTTTCTTCTCTCCTCACTGTAGTATATGTTCCTTAAGCATAGATGTAGAAACGAAGACCACCCAAATGAGAATAAACAAAGGCTATTTATTCAGAATTTGCTATTGCAAGGGAGTCAGCTACCATCGCTTGGGTTTGGCAGAGATTCAAAGGCAGGCAGGGGAGTGGAGAAGCTTTATAATGGGAAAAAAGGAAGGCTTCAAGTATGTCCTGCCTGGAGGCTGTTGGCATGGGGAAAGTGGAGGCAGGCTAACTAAACTGCAGGACATCCTACATGGTTGGCTAGTAGCAAATATTTGGCTTTTTCTGGTTGGTCCTAAGTTGGAAGCCAGAACAAAAATTAGGGAGGCTGTCAGTTATAAATCAATTCCTGCCATTTTGGGCTGATTGCTACAGGAGTTGCTATTTGACTTCCTTGACTGTTGGTTGTAGATAGTGGGTTGGCTTCCTAGACTGATGGCTGGAGTTTGTGGGTGAGAGTTCTGTCTTTACATATGATCTGGCCATTGTCCATTTGTATACTGTCTCTCACAGGGACCATGTCTTATGCTTCTTTTATACCTGGCCTTCTTCCATGCTCTCCTGGTCCTCCAGTGTTTATCACGTGCCCAGGCACAAAACAGGTGCATGGTAAACATTTGGCCAAATGATGTGGTGGCACTTCAGGTAGAAATGAGTAATGAGCTGTGAGTTCTGTGGTTGTTACTTTTTGGCTTGGGCAAGTCACTCAGTTGCATTCCAATGTATTCCTTTCCATCCTTGTGACATGTATGTCAGGCCCTAGGAAACATGCTGATGTCACAAAGAAGAGGGATATAAAATTCCTGCTCTCAAATAATCCTCCAAATACCCCTCTCTAAACTTAAAGTTTTCATCTATAAAATAGCAACAGTAATTGCATGGAGTTTTTGTGAGGGTAAGGTCAGATAAAGTAGATGAAATCATGCAGTAAATTGTAAAGAGCTATAAAATGTGAGGAATTTTTCCTATTTTAAATGTTTAATAATTATTTTCCTGAAAAGACAAAGTAACTCCAGAAGTTGATGCATCTTGATAAACTTTTCCTCCAGCTTCTGTAAGTAAGATTTATAACATGATAACCACACCATTTACAGAGAAACTCTGCATTTTTCTGGATGTTTACTTAGGAATCTGGGGTATAATTCTACCTCTGTTTTTTTAGAGGGTGATACACTCTCAAAAGACAGTGTAAAGGATTTCTAATTGCCAAACCGTCCTGTGAACTGGCCAATACGATTCCTTGAATCATTGCCCAGTGCGGACCCAATTTATATTTGGAATTTCATGCCATCTTGAAGTAACATCATCCAGTGCCAGGGTCTTCTAATTGGGCTTTGGCAGTGATGTCATTCCGTGGTGGGCGTTTGTCGAGTCTATGGCAGTGATAACTCAAATCTCATTTTCAGCAGCGTCTGCCCATGTGTGCAAAGAGGCTGCTCCCCTCCCTTACATGCAATTACTCCTCCTGCTGAAGTTTCACTTCTGGTCCCTTTCTGAAGATGGGAGATCAGTAAGCTATTTATACTCCATGGTTAGAAGCATTCCTCTCCTTCTAATCTGTGTACAACTATATCTCCTGTTACTAATATGGCTTAAAATAAAATTAGGGAGAGCAATAACCAAACTTATCAAGTTTTTGATAAGCAGGAAAGAATCATGGAATCATAGAGGAAAATATCGCCTAGGGTTAAAATTATGGTCATTGGAATCCAGCAGACATGTTTTGAATGGCTGTCCAGCCAGTTTTGGTGTGTATGTTGGACAAGTTTGTTAAGCTATATGAGCCTCAGTTTCCTCATCTATAAGATGAAGATAGTACTTTTTGCCTCATAGGGTTGTGGACTAAACGTGACCAGATTTATGACTATTTCTCTATATCTGCTGACTTTCTATCCTCAGACTTTCTTTCTATTCTGCCAAATAATCCTCATGTCCCAAGACCACTGGGGAATAAGGGAGAATTTTCTGGTGATTTCCCTGGAGAGATAGGAAATACCACAGTGAGACTTTCACAATCCCCAAGGTCCCTCCAGAACACTGTCCTCTCAGCCTCTCTTCCATTATTTCTGAACAATTCAGTTCTGTCCCAAATTTGCACACCATTGTACAATCCACAGTCATCCTGCTACTCAGCAATTCAAAAGCCCTACTATGAAATGAACATCTGCCTATCAGAAAAAATTTTAGCAGTTATGTGTTGTTACTTCAGTATGTCTTTTGGAGTCTCATTGCTCACTTAAATGGTCTATCAAAATATTGCTTGCAATTATATTCAAGTTTTCTCCCTGAGAAGTGTCCTAAAGGGGAATATAAAAACAGCTTCCCTAATACCACTACATTGGTCTTATATTATGTAATACATATAAAATACTTAGCCCAACACCTGCACAGAGTAGTACTCAACAAACAAAAGTTTGTTTTTTAGACAAAGTGAAAGCAAGATGGTAGAGGTACATAGCTTTGATATCTCTGGAACAACTGCTTGACTTAAGAATTTGTGTCTTGTATTTGTCCCTTAATTATTAACATTCTATTAGAAAAGGTACTGACAACCCTTAGCCAGAGATAGATGCCTAAGGCATGAAAGGCATCAAGGGCGTGTCACCTCGAGCTCAAACTCCCATCTGGAGACCTGGCCTCATCCCTGCCCAGATGGCTCAGTAAGCCTCATCTTTTCCTCCTTATACAGAGAGGCTAAATGGCTTTCCCAAGTTTACATCAGCCTCTAAATTACAAAAGAGTGGGCTATAATGCAGTTTTAATAGAGAATATAAATACTTGACTATCATTCTATCTTCCCCAACAGGTAAGTTGCATGGACCCTAGTCCCTGCACAATGTCCTTTGGTATCTCAGTGCCTCTCAGGGAGTAGTTATTGATGGTTTTGTCAGGTTTATTTGAGAAGTCTCTTCTTTTTGTTGTAGTAAATCTGTTTGAACTTCTTCCTACCCCAGCATGGTTTGTCAGCTGTTCTGCTGGACTGGTGGTTTTTTACCCATTTAGCTACAGAGAATGTGCTCTGGTCCAGACACTCAGCCAAAGGCTGAGGAAACAGGGGAGAAGGTATGGTTCTTAGATGGACCCAACTGTAAGTCACAAGGAGTGGTCAGCTGCATAACACTTCATGCACTGAGCATTCAAAGCAGGGCAGGATGGGAGAGATTCATTTGCCTATAGAGTAGGGAGCCAGGGAAGGTGTCGAGAGCCCTGACATTTGAGGTGGGCCTTGAGGAACAAGCAGGGATTTTGCTAGGCCACAAAGCAGATGATGAAAACCATTCTAGACTTTTTGGGTGTGCCAGCCAGAATCAAACTGAGAACTCCAAGAGGGAAAGGAAACTCAAGGGGACAGAATTAAGGCCTTTTATTATATCATCTCTTCCCATGTGAAGACCCAGCTCAAGTACTGGAGGGCTTTGTACTTCCCTTTAATAGGGAAGACCATTCCCTTAAAAATGAGGGTTCTTTTCCTCCTTACATGGAGAGGTTGAATGACTTGTCCAAGTTTGTATACTTAGTAGGTAACAAAGCCTAAATCCAATGCCTATAAAAGCCTAGCCCCTAGTTCGTGGTCAATAATCAGTATTTATTGCATGAACAATGAATGAATGAATGAATGAGTGAATGAATGAATAAGTGAATGAACAACCCCAGTTCTCCTGCCTCTCATATGGTATGATTTCTGCTACTTGACACTTCTTCTTTTTAAAAAAATTTTCAGTCAAACTGACATTTCTTTTTGCTGTAGTTTGGTCATACTACTAGCGAATTATTATCACCACCTGTAGCAGAATCCCATGGGATATACCTTGAGGCCTTTGTGACTCCTCAGATTCATGAAAGCATCTATAACATATAAATTTTTCTTAATACGAGAATTTTACACAGGGCAGGGAGTCCACCAAACAGTTTTTAAAACTGTTTTCTATTCTTTCGGCCTCCAGTCCCAATACCTTTCCATCCCTCCTGCTCAGGGCCATCAAGAGCTTGGCCTCGTTGCACTTGGAACTACACCCCTCATATGCTTTCCATGTGGTGTTTCTGTGGTTTGTAGGCCAAAGTTGCTTCCCCTGCCCAGGGTTAGAGCCTCCAACCTGCCTTCTCATCCTTATCTTCCACTTCATTTATTCTTGTATTCACTCGACAAATATTTATTGAGTACTTCTTAGGAGTCATACCTTGTACTGGGTACTGAAGGTATAGGGGTAAAGAGGAAAGATGTACAGTTTCACTTCATGGAGCTCATTATCTAGTGGAAGAAACAGTAATAAATGAAAGTTATATTGTGTAATGTTTGTATTGTGTAATGGCAGTTTTGATAAGTGCCACAAAAGGGAAGTATAGGATGGTGAGGTTGATTAGCAGGGGAATCTAATCTATTTAGGAGGCTCAAGGCCAGCTTCCCTGAGGGACTGAATTTAGGGGAATAGGAAATGGCTCAGCAAAGAGATCAGGGAGGACTTCCTGGCAGAGAGCACAACATTGGTAAAGTCCTTGAGGTAGGACAGAACTTGGCTTTTCCAAGGAGATTTAGAAAGTCTCATGTGGCTGTAGTGGCTTGGTCCACAACAGCCCTGCAATGGCTTCCTATTGCATGGAGAGCAAAACCCAAACTCCTTGTTCAGTGAACAAGACCCCTCATAGTCCAGGGCCCTACCACAGATCAGGTCTCATTTCTGCACTCACCTACCCACCCCCCACCAGCCTCATTTTGCTATTCTTCAAAAATGGCAAACGTAGTTCTTTTTCTGGGCACTTGTATTTTTTTTCTCTTCTACTTATGACACCCTCATACCAGATATCTTCATAGCTCACTCCTTCATTCCATTTGTGTTTGTACTAAGATGTTATCTTATCAAAGAGACCTTTTCTGATCACTCTTCCAATAACAGTGACCCTCCACCACTCTGAGTCCCATCACTCTGTGTATTGTTTTGTTCATCATGTTTACTACCACTTGCCATATCATTTTTATTTGTTAATGAACTGTATCTCTCCATTACCTTGTAAGGGACGTGAAGGCAGCTACTTTCTTGATCGCTGTATCCTCAGCACCTAGAACATTGCCTGACTCATAGTTGCCCCTCAATAAATAAGTGTTAATAACAGTTGAATGGGAGGAGTGATACGAGACCAGACTGGAGAGAAAGCCAAGAGCCAGACCCCATGGACACATACCATGTGCTTTCCTGCCCAGAGGGGCTTTGCTCATGCTTTTCCCTCTGCCTGAAATGCTCTCTCACCCACTTCCATTATCATCTCCACCAACAGAAGTCCCAATGACATAACCCATTGCTAAAACTTCCACATGGCATTTTTAAAATTTCTCTTTGGATTCTGGTGAGTGAGGTGTATGTTTGACTCTTGTCCCCAGTGCAGCATAGAGCTTGACCCAGAGTAGGTACTTCAGAAAAATCTTTGCTTAATTGGGTGGCAGGAAGGCAATAATCCAGGAGAGCTAATAATCCAAGCTAGTGATTATAACAAGGTCAGGGAGCTGAGCCAAAGTCATGATTGGATTTGAAGGAACATATAGTTAAGAGCAAATTCATAGCTTGTTTGCCTGGTTTTGAATCTGGTGCTGTCAATTATGAGTGATGTTTTCTATTAAGAAAGTCCTTGGTTTTCTTATCTGTAGAATGGGCATAAAGAACACCTCTGTCATAAAATCATTATGAAATTTACATTAATCACTACATGGAAATTTTCAAAATAGTGCAAGAAACAAAATGAATGCTATGTACGTATGTTGTTTTAAAAAATAAATAAAGGAAAAAATTCCTGTCTGCGGGCAGGAAACTCAAAGTCTAGGGGAGGCCTGAACTTGGTAGAGGGGCAGCATCTGGAGATGCACTTGGGAACCTGGGTAGGAGACTATGAGAAGGAGATCTTGGGAGCCAAAGCCCAGTCCCAGCCCATGCTTCAGCTTGTCATTTTACAGAAGGGGAGACTGAGCGCAAGAAGCGTCTTTCCCAAGCTCCCACCATGGCAGAGGGATGCTGACAACTCATGTGGCTCCCAGAGTAATGCTCCCCCTGCTGTTTTCTCACAATTTATCTGTGGGCTCTAACACAATAACTGATATCCCAGATGGTGGTTTATTATTTATTTTTCTTGTTTATTTCCCTCCTTATTTCTCAGAACAGTTAAGGTAGGAAACAATAGGACGTAAACTGTGGATTAAAAGCAATATTAGGACTAGGAAAGGTACACATTAAAAATAAGAGACAAGAATAGTGGTGAAGTGGGATAGGAAAGAGCACTGATGACACTCAGAATACAAGGGTCTGCATGGCTGTTATTTTCAAGTGCACATTAAGTTCTGAGCTTCCTAATGGCCAAAGTGAAAAGACACACGTGGTTAGTTATATAGAAGAGAAAACCAAAATGTTTTCCTAGTTCTTAGACCTAAAAGAAGTTTCTCATTTGTACCAGGCTCTTTAGGAAGACATTGAAAGCTAACTTTTCCATTTTTATGCCCTGAGGCTGTCTTGGCTGATGGGTTGTTGAGATTTCTTCCCCAAGGTGGTTGTAAATTCTGAATTTGCGTGAAAAATCTTAGATCCCCATTCTGACTCTGCTGTGATTTGGGGTTCCCCTGATCAGCTAAGAACTACATTTGTGATTCAACCTCTTAGAATTTCATGGTTCTTAAAGACCTTAAAGGTCAAGTCTAACATCCCCATCCTATTCACCTTCTGATGTTTGAATCTTCTCTCCAACAACTCCATCAAGTGGCCATCCAGCTTTTTCTTGAATGCTTCTGGGGACAGGGAGCTCATTACCTATAAAGGCATCTCATTCATCTATCAATGAAGTTTCATATTCTATTGAGTTGACATCTGAATCCTGGCTATACTTATTGAAATAGACTTTTCATCACTTAGGAAAGAAATCAAGTCAAATTGGCCAGCAGGAAGAAACTCTGGGAATCCTGAGCTTCATTAGAAGTAGACTTTTGTTCAAATAAAGTGTTAAAATTAAAGCAGTATATATCTGAGTGGGGCCAATTGGCATAAACTCATCACAGCATATGGTGTGCTTCCTTTTATATGCATGTTTAGCAGCTAGTGGGTACCAAACCTCACACAGCTCCCAATTGCTAGCACTAATGAAGGATCTGTTTGCTTTGGGGGATAAAGATGGTATCACTGATTCACAGTTGTTTTTCCAGGAGTGAGGAACAGATTTCGCTTCCTTATCCACACTCTCTTGCTTGGTCCTTTCTTGTCCCCACTACCACCGCCCTACTTCAGACCTCATTGTCTCTTGCCAGGACTGTTCACTTGTCTCTAACCAGCCTCCCTGCCTCAATTCTGGCCCTCTCTGGTCTAAGGTCACACTGTCAGCCAGAGAGATTTTCATTAAGCATAGATTTGCCATATCACTTCAGCTTGAAATCTTCAGTGGTTCCTGTTAGTTCCAGCGTGGAGTCCAAGCATTTGGACATGTAAGGTGGGCAGGGCAGGATAGGGGGTTACTTGTGGCCCTGGAATAAGGCAAAGCTCACTGTCCCTCATTCAGGGGCAGTTGAGCCCCCAAAGTAGTGTAAAGTCTCTGGAACAATAGCATGCATCTGTATAGCTTTACAACAGCCACAGTCTTTTCACACAAAAATTAATTTTGTCTCCAGTTAACAGAAGAAGAAACAGAGACTCTCTCAATTCTACTCCTATTAGTGCTACTATCACTGATAACAATATTGAATGGTTTCATAGCACCGTCTATGTGCCAGGTTCTGTTTCTAAGCACTTTATTATTTCATTCAATCTTCATAACAAGGCAATTGCATGACCCTGAGAGTGAGCACCTCCTTACATTTTGTGCCCTGCTGTCACCCCCTCCGTACCTGAGTCTCAGCCCTGGCAGGACTTGTGTGTCACTGCCGCATGGAGCAGGCTTCGGGGCACAGGTGGGGGAAGTCTCAGATGGAAAGTCTGGTCCTAGCCAAGGTCCAGCCTCACGGCTGGCACTAGGATCAGAAGGACCAGCCTAGAGCTTTGTGGCCCGTGTTGGAGAGCCAGGAGGCCATGACTGCAGTGGGCAGCATGACAGAAAGGAAGACCGTGGGGCTAGGAGCCAGGTTTCTGTGTGTGTGTACCACTGATGGGAGGCCACATGCAGTGTTTCCTTTCTGGACCTCAGTTTCCTCCTCTGTACAACCAGGTGTTAAGGATCCCTGTCTCCTTCCCAGGTTCAGTGTCTGATGGACAGTAAAGTACCAACACAGCGTGAGGTGGGGAGAGGCTGGCCAAATGGTTATGAGGAGCCTGGGGTCCAGCTTATGCCCACACAACTTCTCCTTTCTGGGGAAGACTTCGTGTCTCAATAAGATGGATGAAACGACTCAGCTTGATGAAGGCAGCTGTGCTTCATGTGCACGAGTAGGAGACAGTGCCGGTCCCACCATCCCAGCCCACAGGCAGCCCCATGGCCTTCAAGTCGGAGCCCCAGCTCTGCCCTTTCAATGAACACCTCTTTCAGCTCGGTCACGTTGAAATGTCTCCTTCTTCCTTGTAAATCCAGGGCTGTGTCCCCGCCAGCCTATCCCATCGCTCACACTTCCCCTGGATCTTACAACATGCCACTTCCTCAAGACTTGGAGGCCCACCTTAGAAAGTGTAAGATCCATGTTGATAACCAGCTAGGAGGCTAATTGAAAATATTTTCAAGTTGGCATGTTAGCTCTGTCAAATCAAGTAAAAAATCATTCTTATCTACCACAACCAGCAGTTATGCAAATCTGCCAATTAATTAAAGGACTTCCTTACTTCTCAAAGCGTTTATCAAAAATGAGGAACAGAACATTCAGGGGCCTCTTTCATGCTCTCCCACAGACACAGCCCCATCTGAATTAATGCTGTGTGGGGAGCGTCTGCCCTGGAGGGCAGAAGGAATTGGATTCCTAGTGGGCAGATATGTGAGTTCCATACTTGTGCAGCACTGTTTGTTTACCAGGTGTCAGCTCAGATGGGACAGGGCCCCCACCCCCCAAGTGAATCTTTACACGTCTCACATCATCACTTGAGATTTCCAGCCTCATCTTGACCCCGTGTGGTTGGCAGAGTGGATGCTGTCTACAGAACAATTTTACATTCACTATCCTTTTTGATCTTCACATCAGCTCTGTGATATCAAGTGATTATCCGTGAGTTGCAGGTGAAAAAACTTGGACTTCCTTACTGTAAAACAGGATGACCAAAATTTTTGTAAAGGCCACATAGCGAGTATCTTAGGCTTTGCAGGCTGTAAGGTCTCTGTCGTGACTCAGCTCTGCCATTGTAGCACGAAAGTGGAGGTAGACACTGAATAAACAAACAGACATGACTGTGTCCCGATAAAACTTGATTTACAAAAACAGGTGGTGGGCGTTAGTCTTCTGACTTCTGCTGTAAAGCACTCAGATTGTGGTGAAGAAAAGATGTCATTGATAAATAGAAAACCTGAATGAAGGTATTTATTATAAACTTAGTAAACATTACTGACCATCCATTAAATATCCGGCACTGTTAGGGGTATGCAGGTAAATAAAAAATAAATCCAAGAGTGCATAGTATGGTGAAAGAAATATTTCTATGGATTCACATCATTATCATGTAAGGCGCAGACTTCTCAGGACCATCCATTAGAGGAGGCAGGTGGGACTCAGAATTCAGAACATCTGGAACAGCAAGGGGCTTTCTGGAGGAGATTACAGGTTGGCTGGGCTTTGAAGACCAGCTAGGATGGAACGTGAAGCCTTGTCCGTGGGGGCAGACTTGTTGGAAGGTCAGTGTGATGGTGTTTGTCCTCCTCTTGCTGCTCCTCCAACCAGAAGGGATCAGGTGTGTTTGTAATCAGTTCCCCAGCGAGGGCCTTTGTAGGACAGGTGTGGCAGTGAAAGGCCATGGGGACCTGGGCTCAGGGCATATGGAAAGAACAGATCCAAATTAGGCCATGCAAGAGCCAACTCGTGTGACAGGTAATTATGGGCAACAAAGAAAGAGAAGTTGGGGTGAAAGGCGTCCCGTGGCACTGAGTCACAGGGAGGGGGCTGTGGCTGTGTGGCACCTTAGGTTGCAAGTCATAATGCTGTGGCTACAACCCCTGACTCTGGGTTCTGGGCCAGGAGGACTTCCCCACACCAATTACCATAAAAGTGACCTCACTTGGGGCCCATGCCTGTGGTGCTTTGAGAACACAGGGCGTGTTCACAACCATTATGTGTTTATTTTCACAACAAAGCCTATGAGGTTACTGCCAACATCCCCATTTTACAGATGGGGAAACTGCAGCTCAGAATAACGTGATGTTGTGCCCAAGAATTTGAAGCTAGATCTGTGTGACCTCAGAGCTAGTGTGTTTCTCACTGTTCTCCACCGCCCCACAGTACGTGTGCTGGGTGTTAGAAGAGTGAGAGAATTAAAAAACATACGTCAGAATCCTAATCAAGAAGGACCACTCCTGTGGATTTAGGGCTCAGAAGACTGCTATGGGAAGGAGGCAAATTCCCGCCCGATCAGAAGCTCTGGGTCCCATGAAACGTACTTCCCTCCTTGGCTAGCTGGCTGCAGGGACTAAGCGATTCAGCTCCAGGCTGTCTCCTTACACTCTCAGAGCACATCCCCGCATATGTGGCTGCCAGCTGGTGGGTCTGGGAGTGCTTCTGGGCTCTGCCCCCTTTGCCTCTAGCTTTTACTCTCAGCTCGATCTCTCTGGCTTCTAGTTCTTTCTAGACAGTACCTTTGGATTAATTATTTCTTTGGGCAGTTTTTCAGTATCGACATCCACAAGCAGGCCTCCGTGCCTATCCAGAGGACTGCATGCGCAGGCCTCATGTTTGTGATGAGTCCCCAAAGCCTATTTTTAACCCCATCTCTAATCCGGGTTATGCACACAGTGTCAGCCAGGCACTGCCAAGCCTGGGAGAAGACTCCTTCACACAGCTGAAAATTGGGTCTCCTTATGAGACCAGAGTCCTGATGGTGTAATAACTAAGCTGATCATTTCTACGATTGCTTTGAAGAGTAAACAAACACATATTGCATTGTGCGTGTGGTTTAAAAGCCATAATCTTTAGGAAGCAAATATTTCAGATACCATGATTTATTTGGCCCCATTTTTGCATTTCTTTCTTTTTATTTAAAGCACTAAAAGCCTCAAACATGGAAATGCCCAGGATTTCTCTTGACCCCTGAGGAGCCCTGGTGTTCCAACACCCCAGTTTCTGGGAATAGGAATTGGATGGAGACTCCTGCCACTTGCCTTTTGTCCAGCTCTTGGTTAACAGAACAGCTCTCAGCTCAGTCTCCCAAGTTAGAACCCCCTCTTCAGTGAGCGCTTCTGCCCACACCGCCACTGCCTTCATCTGGTCTTCTTCATCTTTCTCTTGGACTGTTATTTAAACATTCTGGAACGTGATCTTTCTGTTACCAGTTTCTTCCCATGCACTCCATTTTCCACACTGCTCTTAGAGGGATCTCTATAAAAAGCAAATCTAATCGTGGCTGAAAAACCTCAGTACCTTGGTTTTACTCCCAGCTTAGTTGGGGTGGGGTTTCTTTGCTGCTGTCATTGCCCACGGTGACTTCTCTCACACAGAAATGTGGGCTGGGGGATGGGGATGAGGGGGCAGTGCAAGACACAGGACCCCTCTAGTCCCAGAGAATAGAGGCAACTGAGGCCAATCCCTTCCCTGTGTTCCCCTCCCCAGCCTGCCCCACCAGCCTTCACCAGACCCATCAGCCGGACCATGGACAGTGGTGTCATTCTATGAGGCTCTTGCCCAGATCTAAGAAGAGACATACAGTGTCAAGGCACAAAATCCAGACACAGAAACCTTGTTTTTTCACATCATACAAGGGGCCTTAGGGCCTTCTGGAAGATGTCTCCTTCCGGCTGATGGGCTCCTGCCTCTGTCCAGTCCCCTTTTCCCACATGCTTTCCCCTTCAGCTCTGCAGTGTGGTGTCCTCACTGCACAACCTCTTCCCAAGAGTCTGCTCTACCTCTCTCTGAGCTCACAAACTTGAGCAATACGTCAGGTTTTAGCAGGTCCCAGGGCAAAGCGGAAGTGTGGCTCTGGTCCCCTGGGTGTCTGCGAGTCCATAGTTCCAGTTCACATTTTCTCTGCTGGGAGAGGTGCCTGATTCTTTATGTGGTTACCAACCAGGCAGATCTGCCTCACCCAGGCAGCAGTGGGTTTTCAGTCTGTTTTTAAAATAAATCAACCCCTCAAATTCTACAGAGGAAAGGATTTTTCCCTCCCATTAACATGTTTTGGCCTTGCCTCTTTTAGAAACCTGTGTGTCCCCACTACCATGTCTGGTTTTGACTAAAAGTCCAGCTTTCTTTGTAAAGAAGCTGGGCTAGCTGTGAGTGGCTGCTTTCTTTGCTACACAAGAAGGAGAGTGTGGCTCAGACTCTGAACGAGGTAACAGAGGGGTCACTGGGACCCCCAGCAAAACATCCTGAACTCCTGCCACAATGAACTTCTGGTCATGTGCATTAGCTTCCTGGGGCTGCTGAGACAAATTACCACAAAACTTGGTAGCTTAAAACAACAGAAATGTACTGTCTCATAGTTTTAGAAGCCAGAAGTCTGAGGCGCATGATTCCTCTGAAAGCTCTAGGAGGGAGCCCTTTCCTGCCTCTTCCAACTTCTATGGCTCCGGATGTTCCTTGGCTGTGGTGGCATTGCTCCCACCTCTGCCTCCATCCTCACATGGTCTCTCCTTTGTGTGTCTTTCTGCTCTCTTCTGTCTCAAATCTCCCTCTGCCTTTCTCTCATAAGGATATTGGTCATAATAATCCAGGTTAATCCAGGATGAACTCATCTCAAGATCCTTAACTTTATTACATCAGTGAAGACCCCTTTTCCAAATGACATCACATTCACAGGCTCTAGGTGTTATGACGTGGAGGCTGCCGTCTAACTCCTGCCCCATCCCAAGGCACACCACATTCTTTCACGGTTGTGCCTTCACACGGGTTCTTTTCCCTCAACTTCTGCTGTCCTTCAGCGTCTTCCCTCTTGTCCGCCATCCCCAGGCTTTCCCCACTCTGCAAACTCGTTTAACCTTAAAGTATGAGTTCAAACGTCCTTTGCGCAGAAAGCCTTCCTGTCTAGGAGGTTCTGTCACACGTTCTCTCCTCCAGGACCCTGCAGCACGTGCTCACTTGCCTGGAAGGCATCTGCCAGCCTAGGTTTGGAAATGAGGCCAGACAGGTGAGTGCCGGGTCAGGCTGGAGAAAGCCACCCTACTAAAACCACTCCTCTCAAGGTCACCAGGGACTTCCATTTTGCCAGACCCACTGGTCACTTCTCTTCCTTAATGCCCCCCCGCCCCACTAAACTGCTCCGCAACACTGGACACAGTTCATTGCTCCCTCCTTGATCACTTTCTTTTCCTGGCTCCTTATGTGGCACCCTCCTTGATTTCCTCCCAGCTCACTGGCCACTCTTTCTTAGTGTCCTTTGCTGGTCTCTCTTCTGCTGCTAAACTTCTGGATATTGGAGTGCCCTAGGGCTCAGCTCCTCCCTCTTTTTATCCCTTCTCCCCAGGAGTTCCATGGCTGCAAATAACAGCCACATATGCCATTGACATTTAAATTTATGTTTAGTCCAAACTGCCTGTTTACCTCTGGATCTGTGTATCCAGCTATTGACTTGACATTTTCACTTCAATGTCTAGTGGATATTTCACATGTAACATATTCAAAGCAAAACACCTGTTTTTCTCCCAACTTTATTCCCTTCTTGTCCCTTGCCATCCACTCAATTGCTCAAGCCAAAACTCCAGAGTCATTGTTGATTATTTTTTATTTCTCTTGTCAAATCAGTCAGAAAGTACTATGAGCTTTACCTCCAAGCTCTGTCTTGAACCTACCTACATATTGTTTTTCCTCTCACTGCTGTCCCAGCCTCACTTCTCTTGTCTCAACTCCTACTTTTTTCCCTTTACTCCAGTCTTCCAGCCTCCTGGGCCTTCTCTGTGCTCTGCAAACAGCCATGCTCATTTCCGCCTTCTGGACCTCCTCCTTCCTTTGTCTGGGATGCTCTTCTTTCAGATCTTAGCACCATCGCCTTCTTGTCTCTTGTGACTTAACACCGAAAGTATCCCTCCACCCACAGCACTTTCCATCCCAGGACCCATTTTGATTTCTGTTACTAACTAGTTATCTAAATTAATCTTGTTTATTTACTTTGCCTTTGTTTGTTTACTTGACTAACATTGTCCCCTCTCTCTAGAGAAACACAGATTCTTGCCTACCTTGATCGGTCACCATACCTGGCACCTAATAGCAGCTGAATATATACTTGTGGAATAAATGAGTGTATGTTTAAAAAAAATCACTGTGGAGACAATTTGGAAAATAGACTTGAAGGGAAGAAAGCTGTGCTTTAGAAAATTCTCTCTGGCTAGAGTGTGTGGTGTGGATTGGACTTAGAAACCCCACAGTCGCTTGGAACACCAAACCTTGCAGGACGTTTGGTGAGGTGAATTCAGCATGATTATAGCCTAGAAATGAATTGGAAGATTTCCTCATTGATTCTGACAAGTGGGCTCCTTTCCCTGTGCTGTTGCCTTTGAGTAGTGAAAATGCGGCCAAAATAGACTTCTGTATTTGGGTTGCTGACACCACAAGTGTGTGAAAGTGGAATTAGATACTTTTCCCGTGGCAGCTCCTGACCCCAAAGTCATGGACAATGGCTCCGGGGACAGAGTTGTTCTCTGAGAGCGTCGTCTGGCAGTGAAGAAACAAGGGGAACGAGCCTGCCGTGGGTGCGCTTCGCTCCTTGAGTCAGAGGTCCTTTTGGCTGGCCCAGTCGTGGATAATGTGGGGACAGTTCTTTTCTTCCCATCTCTTCATTACTGCACAAAAGAGCACAGAGAGCTTCACAGAAAGGGGGTTAGCCAGGCTCCGTAACTCTAGGATTCTTCTTTCTCTATCCCAGAGCCTGAGTTCCCTTGCATTCTTTTCAAAGCGCAGTAGAAATAGAAAGGATGCTTACAAAAGTGGATAAGAAGAAAACAATAGAAATCTCCTAAACCTGCTAAACTTTTCCCCTGAATCCCATGTTATGCATAATTTATAGTCATTAAAAATATTTTTTCAGGACTAATGAAAAACCAGCCCAATGGCAATGATTCCCTCCCCCTCCCCCATTTTTGGGGGCAGATTTTATGGAGTGATTTGAATTCACAGGGCCTCTCTTTCATTGTGCAGGCTGAGAAATTGTAAACCTCGTAATCGAGAGAGTTGGGTGATCTGAGTGGGCAAACCAGATCCGAGGAGCTGGCACAGTCCCCACGGATCCTCACGGAAGCTGAGCTTTGCCAGTCTGCACGGGCAGTCCCCTTTCTAAAAAACATATGATGTTCTGTTTGGCAGCATGTTACAGCAGAAAAGCGTGGAATTAGAAGGAGGGAATCTGGACCGTGGTCCTCACTACTTGGATGACCTTTGGCAAACTGTATAGTTTTTGTGAGTCTAGGCTTTTGTGTCTTGAAAAGGGATACTATGTCCTTCCCCTTTGTACAATGCCATTCTGAGACTTAAACGTATATGTGTGCATGCTTAGGGAACTGGGAAGACCTCTGTGTATCTTAGTCATTATTTTCTAGTTTATCAAATCAAAGTCTCAGTCTAGAACAGATAAATCTTTTCACAGTGAATGTTCATTCATTAGAAAGACTGATTGATGATGAGTTGGGATTCTGGATTCAGACCAGAAGACAGAAATAAACATACTCTTGATGATATTTTAGAGCCTCTCCAATTGAATGTGACTTAATTTGGACATTTAGTATAGACCTCGGGTATTATATAGGGTGAAAAATGTGGTTATTGAGATTTAGTAAGAAAAGATGGTTTTTTCCATTCATGTACTCAAGAAATATTTGGGGGTGCAGGTAAAAGGTTTATAACAGCACATGGTACATGTCAAGTACTCAATAAATTCCCAATGTTATCATTGTTGTTGCTTTTGATGCTCTTTGCCAGGTCCTGGGCTGGCCTTCGGGGTTGCAAATATGCAAAGCCATAGCCTCCACCCACTTGCAGCTCTGAGTCTAGTAGGCGAGACAGATTTGTAAGCTGACAATTACAGGAAAATGAAGCAAGTTGGGGCAGTCAGAGACTGATTCAAGTCAGCCTGTCTATATTTGAAATTCTGTTCCATTATTTTTAGCTAGGTGAATTTGGGCAATTCACTTAAACTTTCAGGCTTTACTTCCCTCATCTGTAAAAAGGGAGAATAATAGCACTGATTTTAAGGGATTGCTGAATGCATGAAATTAGATAATTATTCATTCATTTATTTATCAAATATTTATTGAGCATTGATGTTGGTGGAATAATGGTGCCCCCAGAGGCATCCGTGTCCTCATCCCCAGAACCTGTGAATATGTTAGGTTACGTGGCAAAAGGGAATTAAGTTTGCTAATCAGCTGAACTTAAAATAGGAAGATTATCCTGGATTAATAGGATTGGCCTGGTGTAATCATAGATGTCCTCAGAAGTGGAAGAGTGGGGCAGGAGGGTGGTTGGAGTCAGAGAGAGCTTTGAAGATGCTTTGCTGCTGATTTTGAAGGTGAAGAAACAGGGCCACAAAACAAGGAATGCAGGAAGCCTCTAGAAACTAGAAAAAGCAAGGAATCATATTCTCCCCTAGAGTCTCCATAAGGAATGCAGCCCAGCCTACACCTTGATTTTAGCCCAGGGAGATTCATTTTAAACTTCTGACCTCCAGAGCTGCACAGTAATTTATTCGTGTTGTTTAAGCCACTGTTTGTGGTAACTTATTACAATCGCCTTGGGAAACTGATACAAATGTCCACATGTGCCACCAAACTTTGTTCTAGGTACTGGAACTAAGCAGTCACCCTTGCGTGCGTGCGCGCACACACACACACACACACACACGCATCCCCTGCTCTTTTGGCACTTAAATTCTAGAACAATAAATAAATAGACAAATATGTGTCAGAGGCTGATACCTGCTATGAAGAAAAATTAAAGCAGGG
Organism: Camelus ferus; assembly: GCF_009834535.1. NCBI lineage: Eukaryota > Metazoa > Chordata > Mammalia > Artiodactyla > Camelidae > Camelus > Camelus ferus. The sequence goes on along the minus strand of NC_045699.1, from coordinate 47,140,629 downwards.
TAAAGGAGCTGGGCACAAAAGGGGGTATTATTTTGCATATGAGTTGTCCAGAGGGCCTTTGTAATGAGATGGCATTTGAATAGACATCTGGATTAAATGAGGACTTGACCCAGGTAGGTATCTCAGGAGAAGAGAGAGTAATCTTGGGTGACACAGCTCCTTTCTGAGGGCGATTCCCAAAGAGGAATGCAACTCTGAGACTTCAGAGTACCCCTTAAACAATAATTACCCCCCATTCCAGCCTGGGCAGCCACCATGTTACTTTCTGTCTCTGTGAATTTGACTGCTCTAAGTAACATATGTAAATGGAATCCATACAATATTTTTGGACTTTTGTGTCTGGCTTATTTCCATTAGCATGATGTCTTCATGGTTCATCCATGTTGTAGCTTGTGTCAGAATTTCATTCGTTTTTAAGGATTAAAAATATTAGTCATGTGGATTCGAAATCACAAGACCTGTGCCCAAATTCCAGTTCTTATGAGCTCATGTGACCTTGAGTGTGCCCTCTGCTTCTCATTTCCTCATCCTTAAATAGTGAAAACAGTACCTACCCCACAGACGTGTTGGGTGGAGAATTTGATATAATGGATGTGAAACCTCTTTAGAAAGATTATGATGCTGACAGCTATTTTTAGCAGTAAGAGGCTACTACGTTGGCTGCCAGGGGTTGATTTTTGCTCTTGGTCACCCTAATGACATCTTTCCAAGCAATTCCTTGGCCTGGCTGCACAGCTGATCCAGTTCACTTATCATGGCAGTCAAATAAATGGACTTGGTTGTTTTCCTGTCAGCTTCTCGCTGTGTCACATCAGCACAACTGGAGATAAGGAGCCTCTGTCTCTGACCCAGATGCTTTGGACTTGTGTCCCTCCACTGTACGCCAGGGCAAGTAAACCCTGATGGCTGGAGAAAACCCTCCTCCCCTTGGTTTTTTGTCACATTCTACAGCAACATCAGGCTCCCTGTTTCAGGGCCTGACTCCATGAGGTCATTCTACCCTGGAGAGAGTGGGAGGATGGATTAGTGGGAAGTGATGTGAGGCAGCACAGCCTAGGAGTCGGAGGGCTGAGGGCCAGGCTGGATCTCCTATGAACTCGCCATGTGACCACGTGTGAGGCCCTTTCCTTGGTTACCCTCCTCTGTATGATAAGGGGTGGGACTTGATGACCTCCAAGGTCATTTCCGGCTCTGGCCTTCTGTGACTTATGAATGGTACATAAATTACCATTCTACTTCCTGTCAGTGACTCTCCATCTTTCCTTCACTCCTGCTCTCCACATACTTGACTTGTCCCCAACAGCTCCTCAACTCCAGGTTCAGACTTCAACTTGATCCTTAGCCCTAGCAGTGAGTCCCTATGTCTCCCCCACTCTTCACTTTGATTCCTTTCTGGTCCAATTTTCCGCTGTCTGGAGGAGCTGGCTGTAGAAACACCTGCTTTTCTAATGCATGCTGAAAGATGAATGGCTGACTATGGCTTCGGTTCTCATTTCACTTGCATTTTAGGAGAGAAGCAATACTTCAGCCTCAAAAGAATGGCCCTCACACGATAAAGTCTTAACTGCAGAGTGGGGAGATAGACTGAAGAAGTCAACATGGGGCCAGATTACGTAGGCATCCAAAGAGAAACTAAGAGGTTTGGACTTTGTCCAATGGCAACAGGAAGCCACTGAGGGTTTTTGAGTTGTATCTGAGCTATGTCTTCAAGACATCATTCAGGCAGCCTTTTGAGGACTGGATTAAAGTGGGAAGAGAGCAGAGGCAGACAAGGGAGTGAATCCTGGATCTAGGTGAGAGAGACCAAGAAGAACAGCAGTGGAGATGGAAAGAAAGAGATCTGCCTGAGAGGTTTTAGGAGAATCAACTGGACTTGGGCCCCAGTGAATCTGGGGATGAGAGAGAGGGAGAAGTTGAGGATGACATTGACATTTCTAGCTTGCAAGCTGGATGCACAGTTTTGCCTATGGCTAATACAGAAAACATGTCTCGCCACTCTTCCCCGGCTCAGTATGCTGCAGCCACAGCCAAATCTGCTCTGGCCTCAGGGCTTTTGCCCTTGTGGATATCTGTGGCCAATTTTATCTCAAATGTCACCTCTTTCAAGAGACTTCTTTGATGACCCAATCTAAAGTAATTTGTCCACCCTGCTTATCTCCCACCTCAGTCTTTATTCACCTCATTTTTTATTCCTAGCTAAAATGAACTCATTTGTCTCTTTGCTTGGTTCCACTAGACTTCAAGTTCCATGTCGGTAGAGGTCTTATGTGTCTCATTCATGAACATATCCCTGGCATCTAGAAGAGGGCTTGGCTTATAGCAGGTGCTTAGTAATTATAAGCTTAATAAACAGGAAGGAAGGGAGGAAAGAAGGGAGAAGGCTGGAATCAGATGTGGCAGATTATTGCCGAAGATGACTGCAACATCTCCCACCTCGCATGCCTTTTGCAATGAGACTTGCTGCTCCTCTCGTCAGGAGGAACTGGTTTCCTCTCTCTTGAACCTGGGCTGGTACTACGACTTGCTTTAACCTGTAGAATGCAGCTGAAGTGATACTGGATGGCTTCAGAGTCTAGGCTCTAAGCAGCCTTGTGGCTTACATTTTCACACTCTTTCAGTGCTTCTCGTTGTTTCTGAGACCATTATGTTATCAGAAAGCCCAAGGCCCTATGGAGGAAAACAGAGCCCTCTGGCCAACAGCAGCAGCTGACCTCTGCCCATAGCACATCTGCCAGCTGAATGAGGCAAGAAGAGCCATCCTAAACAAGCCACAGAGTTGTGAAAAGCAGCACGTTGTTTTAAACCACTCAGTTTCTTTCTCCATTTTGGGCTTTGAGTTTTAGGAACTGATGGGCATCCAGATGGAGATGTACAGCAGGAATTGAATATAAGGAATTATAATGCTATAACTATATATATTATAATATAATCATATGTGCATATATATGAATATATGTATATATTTACATCTGTATCTATGTATTTGTACATAAATATCTGAATGTATATATACATATATGTAATATAAAAATGTATTTCTGGAAGAAACTGGTTTGATGACCGTTGAATTATACATATATGAGCCATTAATGTGATTAAGAAAAAAGTTCTATTGTTTCTTCTGGATTGTGAAGAAAATTGTGACAACGGTGTATTTTCTCTCACTCTGAAAAATTTTCAGATGGATGCATGGGGGCAGTTATAGTTAGATAAAGGAAGGGTTTCAATCCAGTGTGATTTGAGAAATATTCAGGACCCTGCCGGCTGGAAGTTTCTGCCTCACTGCTTCTGCTCACTGACTATTACCCCTTTGACTAAAGGTTAGACAGTGGATGCAGAAGCATCAGTTCCAGCCTAATACGTGCATTTGGTGCTTTTCACCTTACAAAGCAATTTTCCCATCATCATCTCATTTAATCCTCATAGCAACTCTGTGGCATAGGTTCTGATTTTTTTAAAATAAGAAAACAGAGGATTTAATTGAAAGTTACACAATTTATAGGTAGCAGAGTGAGGGCAGACCCAGCAGACCTTGTAAACTCCTGGGTCAGCATGCTTTCAGCAACATCACACTTATTTCAATAGAACAGTTTATGAGCTTCTTGGAAACTATTTACATAACAAAGAGAATGACCCTGGTCTCAAAAGCCATTCATTGTCTGACATAGGAGACTTGGAGATATCATCTTTGGGCAAGGTTTTCACCCATCTTGTAATTTAAGTAAAACTTTCATGCTAATTTCCTTTCCCTCCTAATGTTAGTTAGCCCTGGCTCCTGGGTAAGGAAAGGAAGTGCTTTCACACTTTATAGACAACGTTGGCTTCAATCACATCATTTGCTCCATTTTTTTTCTCCTATGAAATATGAAAAAGCAGATGTAAAGCTTCTCTGTTTCTCTTTAAAGGAAGAAGATAATAGTTATTTTGCACGTTTTAACTTAACATATTTAAAAAGATTGAGAGTTGATTTTTTAATTGCAAAATTTATTCTGGATAAAAAATTAATGTGGAATGAGCTAAGAATACTTTTTAGGGGGAAAGGAGTATTGGGAGACTAGGGGAAGTCTCAGGAGATCTGTTTGCAAATCTTCAGCAGCCATCATGGTCTCCCTGAGACCAGGCAGACACTGCCTGAGACCTTGACCCATTCTGGCATCAGAGGCAGGTGAACCACAGTTAGAATATTTGATTAGGGGTGGCATGTGGGAGTATCCTCTAACCAGGCATTTCATCTCTGCAATTCTCTATCATAGAATGAAAGGTCATACCTGACTCTCCTTTTCTCCTATTGATGTCTCATTTATTTCTTGAAAGATTCCTCTCACTTTTGACTTCCTCTCACTATTGACTTCCCCACTCTTCTTCTCTGTGCCCCTGGATCCCTGCTTCATGGTGGACCGCTTCCCATTCACCTCCCTCATTTGCTGAGATCTGGATTGCATTCTGTGGACTTCCCCAGGGGAAGCTACTCATTCTTCTACTTTTCATGCTCCACAAAGCTGAGAAAGGAGTTGACATACTTCCGGATCTTTTCTTATGTTTATGGACATTATACTTTCACCCTAGTGAAAATTGTAATCTATTCTGAGTTTCATTTACAGGGATATATAACCCACTACTGTTACCGACCCTTTCAAGATGGGTCCCAACAAGGGTGCACCTGCCTGGTGTCCTTCGAGTTAATATAATGAGTTAGAGTTCAGTTGAGAAAGAAAGGAAAGTTTTATTCTTTGATTAAAAAGAATGGAGGGGTGTAAGCTAGTGCTCTAGAGCACACACTCTACCTTATGGGCTGTGGGCGGGGCTGCGGCATTCGGTCTCGTCAGTCAGCGGGGAGGGGGCGGGGTTTTCACGGGGCGGGCACAGCTGTGTGGCTCACGCTCCAGATGGCAGCTCAGGGCGCAGCGTCTCTGCACACGGCCCGCCAACCCCCGCCGCTGTCGCCGCCGCCATCTTGAATAGAGCTGAGGTGTCTGTGTCGCCGGTTCCCGCCAGCAACGCTGGTCTGAAGCGCCCGGTGCGACGCGTCTGCTCAGGCGACCTATGAGCAAGTGAAATTGGACTACTCACAGAGGGAAAAAAAGGTTAGACTTTATTTTATTACCCAGGTTCTATTTTTATTTCCTAAGAATTGTCAGTGGGCTTTGCCGGTGATTCTCTCTGGTATTACTGCCTCTGACTAACCTCCCAGTCATGGTTGTTCATTTATTGAAGATTTAGGCACCAGATTCATGACCTTTTTTCCATTGCGGCTCCTGCCATTATCATCCTAGAAGGTTTCCATGACATGAATTGGACCATTCAACATCCTAGTCTCATAATTCTGAAACTCCTATTTCCAGAGACCGTTATCTTGCCTCAACTTCAGTCACACGCTCAAGGACCAACTCCTAGATGAGCTTCTCCTTTTGAAGTCTTCAACTCCCTTCTGGTAGCTTCATGCCTTTGCCTCCTCCAGGCTTTGGTCTCTCCATTTTCTCTTCATCAACTGACTTTCTCCTAAACTTTATTTCTGCTTTTCCCTCATTGAAGGCCATGTGGATCACCCTTTCCTTCTTAGAAACTCTCTGAACCTTTACCACTCTCCTTGAGCTTCTACATTTCTAGCAGAATATCGTGTCTCTTAGTCCACTGAGATTGATCCTTCTGGTGTGATCTCACTCAGCTTGCAGTAGCTTATCATTTGTTACCTCTTCTTTCCTCAGTCCCAGAGGATATGTATCCTTGATGCCATTTTCTCCTTTTTCCTCCTGTACCTCTTTCTACCAGTCACCACTTCTCATTCCATCTATGAAATCTTCTTCCTCAGGATATAAAAATGGTCACGTTTTCCCTACTCTAAAGAAACCCACTGCAGCATAACCACCTTTACCCCATGTTCACCTTAAGTAGGTAGCATCTTACCCAAATATCTCAAAAGAGTTACCTACATTCACTGCCTTCAGTTTCCCTCTGGAAAACCTCTTTCAGTCCTCAACCTGTTGCAGTCTGGCTTCTTGCCCAGTTATTCCCCTGAAACAGCTGTCACTGAAATCCATAATAACTTCCTAATTGCCAAATCCAGTAGATGTTTTTTCAGTCCTCATCTGACTGAACCTCTTTCCAGTATTTGATATCATTAATCATCCTTTTCCTTCGTGAAACTCTGGATTTCCTTGCATCTGGGACACTCATCCTTCTGATTTTCATAGTATATGGCAGTTCTGTCTCTGCCTCTTCATAGGTTTTTCTTCCTTTTACATATTGGAAGTCACCAGAATTGCACACTGTTTCACACTCTCCCTAAGTGAGCTCTTCTACCCACATGACTTCTATTAATACCTGTAAGTCACCCTCAACTTTTCTTTCTCCTTGCCATCCACATTGTATCAATGATAAATCCTGCCAAATTAAGTCAAGCTTCATCTCTCTCTCTCTATCTTCTGGACTGCTGCAGTGGCCTTCATACACGGCTCCCTGCTTATATTCCTGTTTACTTCCAGTATATCCTCATACCATAAGCCAATGCAATCTAATGAAATATAAATCCGACTAGGCCAAGCCTATGCTTAAAGCCTTGAAATAAGTCCCCAGTATCTATAGAAATATGTACAGGATTTTCCCATACAAGGGCTTCCATGATCTATCTAACATCTGCAGGTGTCTTTGGTCTCGCTGATCAACCCTCCTGCCTGATCCTTTCTGCTTCAGCAACAGTTAACTGTAGAGTCCACACCTGACACCACCCCATCCATGTAAGCCTTGGTGCCTTTGCTCATGTAATTCCGTTGTATGGAATTCATTATCATTTTTTGCCTATCCTTTGCTTGCCTGAATCCCACTCATTCTTTAAGACTCACAAGTCCTCTACAAGCCCCTCAGAGCTTCCATAGCATCCTATGTATATCTTCTCAAATTCCTTTCTACTGTTTTCTGTGTCAACCTTTCCACTTGATTGTAAGCATCTCATTCAATGTCTTGTCCCTCTTGACCAGTCAAGTGCCAGGTATCGAGAAGGTGCTTGGAAAGAGCTTTAGATTTGAAAATAAGCACCAGGGTTCAAATCCATTCTCTTCCATGCATTTTCCCTGTTACATAGATAAGTCATCTTCCTTGTCTAAGCCACATTTCCTTATCTATAATTATTCTGTTTACCTTCAAGGAAAAATTTGAGATCAAATGAGATAACATAAATGTTCTTTGTAAACTACAAAGTATTATGAAAATGTTTTATTACATAGAATTTGCAGAAATAATGTAGAGGAAAAAAAGATCTAATGCAATATTATGCACCCTGTACAAATTTTAATGAGAATTCTTATTCATTCAAAAATCTGCATAAACATTTTTACATCAGTGTGGTAGTCTGCAAAGGTAATGGAGGATTATCTCTTTGTTTTAAAAACCTGGTCAATGTGCCTAGAGGTGCTAGAATTGGACTTAGGAAAATAGTCAGCTACTGTTACTTAATAGCTGTGACAAGAGCACTCATTTAGCTTCAACATAGCAGGACATGAATTTTAAGAATTTATAGCATCGCATCTTCTTTCCTCTGTGCCTTCAGACTGTTCCTTCTACCCAGCTCTTCCAATAGGGATATTTTACATGCTTCTCAGTTCTGTGTGAGAATCAGGCCATGGAGAAGGGATGATTCAGATTTCAAACACCAACCTGATTTATCTTAAGTGAATACTTGTCATTTAACCAATTCTTTCTTTCTTGCTTAGCAAAAGAGAAGGAAAAACAGCTCCATTCTTCAAGAACAACTCCCAATTCAGATAAATGGAATTAGAAATAAATGATAGAGTAATCACTAGGCATGATCTGTTCTAATCAGTCAAACCCTTCATAGAAAATTGGAGCTGGAAAACTAGTTCTAGGTTGTGCAACAAAAAACTAAAAGCATCAGGCAAGAGGAACATAAACATTTCCCCTTCATTAAGAAGAGGGGACAGTGCAAGAGCTCCCAGAATAGGGAAATTATAGAGAGGACAGGCAGAGCCCCAAACCTGAGCTTTGGAGGTGGTGCTCTGGCTCTGCCACTATTGATCAGATGACCTTTAGCAGGTTATTTTATCTGGACTTCAGTTTCCTTATATACCACATGGGGATCAATCACAAGATATCTTATAGAGTGGTTGAAAAAGGGAGAGAGAAAGAGAGAACTAGGCCTATATTCAATGAATAGTAGATACTATTATTTTTTCAAAATAAATAGTAAATGTTATTTTAATTAAAGTTAAATGTATTTGAAGTGAAAATGCAGGTGAATAACAAAATATTAGAAAGATATGTTGAGGCCAGATTATGCCACTCTTGAATTCCGGGTTACAAAGCTTAGATTTAGACAGTGGGGAGACTGAACGTTTTGGGAAGGAGTATGGTAGGACAAAATGGCTGATGTGATTTTTGAAGAGTGCTCTGGAAGAAGTGAATAAAGGGAGATTGAAGGGAAATATCAGGAGGCAGAAGAACCATCTAGGAAGCTATCATTTTGGTCCAGGGAAACCTAATGAAGTCTGACCTAGGGAGGTGGTAATGGGGATGGAGAAGAAGGATGTTATTGGGGTAGAAGTGGCAAGAGAGAGTTGTTAAAGATGCCTCCTGTGTTTCATACCCCTGTGATTAGGGGGACGGTGGTGCTCTTTACTTCAGAAACAGGAAGCATAGGCAGGGAAGTAGGTTCAGGAGGGTCTGTAATGTAGTGTTAATTTAGCACTGAACTTTGGTGTCTTAGATGCTGGTAAATTATCAAGGAAGTAAGAGCCAACAGGCATTTAAGTGTAACTCTCTAGCATCCTGTCTTCATCAGTATTTTGTTATACTTCATTGGAGTATTGGTTCCTATTTCAAAAGAATCTATGTCTGATTTTTTAATGCAATCGGTAGGAATGTAGGATTCATCAACAGAAATACCCACTCTAGCAACCGGGCTGGAAAGCACCTCACTATGGAATGATGACTCCTTGGGACTTTCCAGGTCACTGCTGTGCTACCTAGGTTAATCACATTTGTTTGCTGATAAGATGTTTGAATCCAGGCAGGATCCCATGCAAACTCCTCTGTCTCTTCTTCCTAGAGTGTCTGTGTTCTACTCCCCACCCAAACTGGCTGAAAACATGAGCAAACTTGATTCTAGTACAATCTTGTTGAACAGTCTGTTCCTTCGTTCTCCTTATCAAAGAACTCAGCCTGGCTGCAGAGGCTCAGGCTCCCCAGGGAAAGCCATGCTATGACCTAGTGTCACATCCACCTTATCTGTGCTGTACTGTTCTTTCTTTAATTCTTCATCTGTTGAACTGATAACAAAGTGAGGCTTAATGATCTTTAATCCTCAGGTTCCCAGTGGTGCTTCTGAGAAAGATTGGGCCCATATTAACAACTTTCCAATCTTTGGCAACAGTGCCTTTTGTAATCCTGTTTCTCTGTTGACGATTTCCCACTTCATATACATCCAAATCCCAGACAAAGGAGTGAGAGTCCCACTGTCCTTGCTGGTCATATCCAGCTCCCAAGGATATATTTTGTCTGAGAGATGCTTAGTGTATTAATCAACTTACTTTAAATGTGTATTTGAATTATTATGTGTAAAGCACTGAACTAGACAATGTTGGAGTCCTCCTCAAGATGAAGGAGACATACAGTTTTTGCTTTTCAAATGAGGTTAGGCTCCAGTGGGGAGATTGACATGTACACAAATGAGACAAGTGAGTCTGGGTAGGGGTAGGCATGAGGAGGAGGAGGATAGGAAGCTAAGCATGAGTTAAATCTGCAACTTGTCAGCTACAAGACTTAAATTTTGTATTTGTATTGAGGATAAGGTACTTGTATACCCTTTCTCTACAGAAAAGCTGATGGGTGAGTCCAAGAAGGCTCTAGGGATGGGCAGAGGGCCCATTTCAATGCCATCCCTGAGACCTGTTAGGTGTAGAGTGTGCTTTTTAGCTAGAAGAGTAGTCCAGAGTTCTGGTAGAAGGGGCCATTTTGTTAAAGTGAAAACAGGACAAACACAAAAAACGTAGCTAAAATACCATATTTAATGATGTATAAAGAGATCAAGACAGTGCACTGCTTAAGTAATTGTGTTTTGGTTTAAATGTAGAATTCAAGTAAGATTTCTGCTACTTAACGAATTTTTTGTACTTTGTTTTCAGACTGAGGATCTCATTAATGCATCCTCTAATGGAAGATACGTTTTATGTAACATTCTTGGTGTGCAGAATTTGTGTGAATTTATTGCACATACAGTTTACATTTTCTCATTTGATCCTCGTACCCACTTTGCAAACAGGGCAGGTCCCAGCTTAAAAAATTATGGAACTTGTTCAGTTTCTCCATAACTAGAGGATAATTATCTAGAAGTCAAGGACCATTTTGTGTCTCCAAGAGCAAGAAAAGGACTGAAATGAAGAGTTTGGAACAGAGATGCTGCAAAACCTCAAAAGCTTTCCTCAGTTCTGTGCTCTTATTAAAGAACAGAATAGCAACCAATGTTTCAGTAAAGCAGGTCAGCTGGGACTACATCCAAAAGAGCATCTCTGATTCTAAAGACATTTCTAGAACCCTAAGGTTCTGAGAGGAGGTTTTTAGCATTATCAGAAATTCAGAAATTGCTGAGTTCATGCAGAAAAATGAAGGCTCAAGTCCACAGTTCCAGGGCCAGTGAAGGACAAAGCCAGAGGTAGGGTCAATGGATTCAATAGATATGAGACCACTGATGTGTGCTCTTCCTTCAGAGGATGTCTTCAGCCTTGGCTGCTTTTATCTTTAGGTTTCTGTGGCCCATCTCATTGTCCTGACCCTGAGGGCAGGGATTCAGCTTACGGAAGTTTCAAGCAGTAAAAACATTTCTGAGTTCTCTAAGTAGAGACACATCTTTATCAATGTCCACATCCTTTGTTAATCCAGGGCTGGGCCCTTTAGTGGGACTTAAAGTTCAGTAACGGGGACAAGACAAGATCCACAGGAACTCCTGATATAATGTATTCCAAAGGTGACAGTGATGGTTATGGCAGGTACCTCGTCTTGGGAAGAGTTCTCCTTCTCCAGGACAGGGTCAAAATTATGGCCTCCAGTTAATTAAGTTTAAGGATTCTAATTTAACTAAACTTAAAACACTGGTGCTTAAATTATGGAATGAGATAAAGCATGGCAATAGTACATGAAGCCTGTGCTATCAGGGAGCGTTGACAATGTTAGATATTATTTTGGGCTAGGACTCAAGAAAACATCCATTCTTAGATTGGCCTCTTTTTTCCCTTATGTATTTACAAAGATATACATTTACAAAGAACAAAGGCAAATTCACATTTTATTGTTAGCTGGGCTTGAGACCCAGTCTAACACAGAGAGCTTTGGCAGGCTGGGCTGGAGCACTTTTCCTCAAGCCATGTAGAACTCAGGAGCTTCAGCCAAGGGTCACTTCAACATCCTTGTTAAAACAGGGCAAAAATAAGCAGAAAGAGACTCATCTAGGTGCCAAGCTGGCCTAAACTGCCTGGGCAGTAGCCTCAGGACTCTTGCTATTAAATTTATTAGTTTTTAAATTTTATGTTTGAAATCTTTTGTATCCTGAGTGAAAAACCATTGCCTACTTCAGGGTCTTATGTTTTGCTCTAGGAATTTTATAGTTTTAGTTTTATGTTTTGTTCTATGATCTATTTCAAATTAATTTTTGGTGTGATATGAGGTAAGGGTTGAGATTCACTTTTTCCCGTATGGATATCCAGTAATTCCTGCAACATTTGTTGAAGATTGCCCTCTGTGCATTGAATTACCTTGCCACCTTTTTGAAAATATGTATGTATGAACTCTCTAATCTGGTTTATTGATCCATTTTTCTATCCTTACACCAATGTCACACAGTCTTTATTATAGTTTTATAGTAAGTCTTGAACTCAGGTAGAGTAAGTCTTCCAACGTTGTGCTTCTTTTTCAAAATTGTTTTGAATATTCTAGGTCATTTGCAGTTGCATATACATTTTAGACTCTGTGTCAATTTCTGCGAAAAAAGACTTCTGGGGTTTTGACAGGAATGCTGTTGAACCTTTAAAATTAATTTGGAGAAAACTTATATCTTAACAATATTGAGACTTGTAATTCATGAACATACATATGTATATCTCTCATTTTATTTAGGTTTTCTCAATTTATCACAGCAACATTTTGTAGTTTTCAATGTGCAGTTCTTATATTTATGTATTAAATATATTCCTGTTTTATTTTTTATGTTGCTATAGTTGATACTGTTTCTTTGATTTTTGTTTTCTATTTCCTCTGATAGTCTATAAAAATACAATTATTTTATATATTTCCCTTGTAACCCGTAACCTTGCTAAATTTGTTTATTAGTTCTAGATGATTTTTTTTGTAGATTTGTTAGGATTTTCTGCTTACGTAATTATGTTTTATTCCACATGACTTTTTTTTTTAAAGCAATGATATTGCCTGCTTGAATGAGTGGCTCAATTCTTATCTTGGGAACTGACCAATACAATTACTGTTTCCTCATCTTTGGGAAAGTTACAGAAGATATCATCCATGGATGAGGGCAAGTTTATACAAAGAATCAGTAACCAGTAGTCACTGGGAGCCTTAACAGATTTCCCTAATTGAGAAGAATATGAAAGAGCTTGATGAATGCTTGTTCCTCCTTAAGAAAGAGATAGATGGGGCAGGAGAGTAAGGACCAAAGAGAAAATCAAGGAGTAAAGGATTTGAAGGGACTGTAGGTTGTACCAGTCATCTGATCAGGAGAGGACTGACTTCTCGAAGCATGTGTCTGGGTTATGGCAGAGTCTGCTAAGATATCCTACTCTTAATGAATCATTTATGTGGGCAAATGTTGTCATCAGTATCTCCAGGGATTCTTCTGTGCCAAATAGAACATGGGTGCTGGTCTGGCTTTCTTCTCTGCTTCTTCAGGTCACTATTTGGCAGAATAACTTGAAAGAAATAGGGTCATCTGGGAAGTGAATGATTGCCTTAGACACATATCTGAGAATGGAAATTATGAACTCTTAGTTTAATATAAAATTGTGATGGCATTTTTTTCGAGGATACCTTTATTTGTTGTATTTATTTTCTCCCGGGGGGGGGGTAATTAGGTTTATTTATTGATTTATCTATTTTTAGAGGAGGTACTGGGGATTGAACCCAGGACCCCATGCATGCTAAGCATGCGCTCTACCCCTGAGCACTGTCATGGCATTTTAAAAAGAACAGGGCTTTAGAGTTAGACAAACAAGGGTTCAAATCTCACCTCTGGGGAATTTTCTCCACTTTCTTCCAGACCCACTTTCCACTCTTCACCTTGCTGTGTACTAGGAGGCTGACATAAGGTTTGTTCCCTTGCTTCTTGTTAGGTTTAGCCAATGGAAGGTTCTGACAGATAATCTGAGGGTAGAAAGTAAGGTCAGGATATTTATTTGCCCAGCTCTCCCTCCGCTAGGTTGCAGTTTGGCTGTGGCTTCTCCAGACAGGTTTTCTCTCCTATAGCTTTCTCTCCAGGTTCTAGTAACCACTGACCTATATTTCCCCTTCATGCCCAAGTATAAGAGAAGCTTTCTGCTATGTCTGCCCATGGTTTGCTGTATCACCCTTGCAGGTTTTCTGTAACTCTGCTCACACCTTTAAAGTGTCCCTTCATTAAACTTTCTTTAATCATCTAACTTGAGGATGTCATCTGGACCCTGTTATACCACCCTACCTCCTTAATAACTTTGGAACTTTGAGCAAGTTATTTAGGCTCCTGAGCCTTAGTTTTTTCACCTATAAAGTGGGGATGAAAAAAATATATATGTAAACAGTACATAGTAGCTACCAAGTAAGTGGTACCTGTCATCATCATTAGTGTAACTATTATCACATGAGGACTAGCAAGCTCATGATATCCTCAGTGACTATTCAGATAAAATTGTAGAGCTGATTACTGCTCATCCAGAAGCATAAGACTGAGGGGAAGAAGCTTGGGAGATGAAAGGGGAAAGCTGGGCAAGGGATTGGAAAGACTTATTAGTACTGTGAAATAGTCTAATTTTGATTTTTTGATACAAGAAGGGGTATATAGCTTTAGGGTCTCAGAGACCTGATGAGAGACTCCTCATACCTAAGTATGGCAAAGAAGGTGTTCACCTTATTAAAATGGAGCAGGTTTTCAGAAGAAGAGTCATGGTAGTGCCACATACCACAAAACAAATACTTGATTGAGATGCATGGACCTGTGAGTCAAATCTTGAGGAAGGCAAAGGCATAAAAGAAAAGAAGTTATTGTTGACATGGGGGCAGCCTGAAGATCATCCAGCCAAATGGAAGAAAGGAATCCCTTACCCAAATCACAGTTCTGTTTAGGAAGCGAGGTGTATAGGTGTCGTATCTTGATTGTCCTTAGCTTGCTTATATATCATCACTTGATGCCCATTGCTACTCTGGCTGGCTGGTTTTTTTCCTTGCTTCATGTCTCAATCTCTTAGAGGAGCCCACACCCAATTTTTGTGAAAAGGGTCTTTTATTTGACTCATTGTTCCCTTCTTTCCAGGGCACACATCTGCCCCGTTGGAGTAGTCAGAGTAGGTTCAGGTAAAAACTCCCCATCTTGGTTCCTGGAAACTCCCCACAGACCCTCAGGCTTCATCACTGAGTCTGACTAGTCATGCAAAGCTCTTCTTTTCAATGATCTCTTAGAGATCCTGCAAGTCCTCTTACTAAACTTTCTGTTGAGCTCCCTTACCTCACCAATTATTTTGACTTGACCCGAGTATCTGAATTCTTTCCTCAGGAGTCTCCTCAATTCCCATATAATTCAAAAGATAAAGTTAGAAACCGGAGGGTGTCAGAGCTAAGCACATCTTAGGTTCTGCCCAGCTTCTAATAAATCCCTACTTGCCCCACATTTTTTTCCATGCCAGCAGGTAGGTAAAGGGATGAGACCCTCTTCTGTATTTAATTGTGATCAGAAAGGAGAGAAAATTGAGAGGAAGAGCTCATGTTAGCCAAGGTGAGAAAAAACCCCACTACTTGAAATTCTAAAGTAGTAGATGTCTCACTGGGTTGGGAAGGTCCTAGTGTGGACATTTTGCCTGTGAAATTGCATACAGTCCTGATGAAGAAGAATCAAATGGTCCCTGAATAGAAGGAATCCTCTGGCTTCACATCAACTTTCTGTGAGCTCACATCTTCTAAGGACATGACTGGAAACCAAAGAATGAATATAGAGGGTGATGAAGATTTTTGCAGATGACGTCAGAAAAGCAAAAGCTCCGGATAAACTGTGACTTGTGGACAATGCTCAGGATGTCATAAAAGACACAAAAATTCTGTTTGGAGCAAGCTAAAGAGTAAAAAAAAAGGCAAAAGCAAATGCCTTGGGTAAATGCTTTCAAAGCCTTTCAAAAACCATTGGCCTTCATTCACTCTGCCAAGGAGAATGACCTTATGAATGGAAAGGGTAGAACAAACAGGAGCATAAAAAAGAGATCATTGAAGGCCAAACTGGTGAAAAGACGGTGAGTGAGCATAAAGCTTCAAGCCTCCTGCCCAGGAACACTGTATTCTAGGGAACTGTGAGACCTTGCAAATGAGATTACTGAGCCACTTCTGGTTATCTTGGAGGAGCTGTGAAAAATGAGGGATGTGTCAGGAGACTGGAATCAGCTAATCATAGTCATGAGTCTCTAAAAGGGGGAAAAATAGATTATGTAGAGAGATTGTAAACTTAAATGTTTATGGAGACTAGAAAATAACTAAAAAGAATCAAGTAGGGCAGTTAAATACTCTAGTGAGCTAGAAAGGGCAGGCTCCCTCTTTTTCTTTTTAATTGAAGTATAGTTGATTTATAGTATTGCCTTAGTTTCTGCTGTACAGTGTAGTGATTCAGTTATACATATGTATATTTATTCTTTTTCATCGTAGGTTATTACAAGCTATTGAACATAGTTCCCTGTGCTATACAGTAGGATGTTGTTGTTTATTTATTTTGCATATAGTAGTTTGCATCTGCTAATCCCAAACTCCTGATTTATCCCACCTCCCCCCTTCACCTTTGGTAACCATAAGTTTATTTTCCATGTAAATCTGTTTCTGTTTTGTAAATAAGTTCATTTGTGTCTCTTTTTTCAGATTCCACATATAAATATTATCGTGTGGTATTTTCCTTTCTCTTTCTGGCTTACTTCACTTAAAACAACAAGCTACAGGTCCATCCATGTTGCTGCAAGTGACATTATTTTATTCTTTTTTATGGCTGAGTAGTATTCCATTATATCTATCTATCTGTACCACAACTTCCTTATCCAGCCATCTGCCGATGGACATTTAGATAGTTTCTGTGCCTTGGCTATTGTAAATAGTGCTGCTATGAACATTGGGGTGCATGTATCTTTTTGAATTAGAGTTTCCTCCAGATACATGCCCAGAAGTAGGACTGCTGGATAATAGGGTAAGTCTATTTTTATTTTTTTAAGGAATCTCCATACTGTTTTCATAGTGGCTGCATCAAACTACATTCCCACCAACAGTATAGGAGGGTTCCCTTTCTCCACATCCTCTCCAGCATTTATTGTTTGTGGACTTTTTAATGATGGCCATTCTGACTGATATGAGGCAATACTTCATTGTAGTTTTGATAAAAATTTCTCTGATAATTAGAGATATTGAGCATCTTTTTATGTGCCTATTGGCCATCTGTATGTCTTCATTGGAGAAATGTCTATTTAGGTCTTCTGCCCATTTTTTTATTGGGTAGCTTTTTTTTATTATTGAGTTATATGATCTGTTTGTATATTCTGAAAGTTAAGCTCTTGTCAGTCACATTGTTTGCAAATATTTTCTCCCATTCTGTTGGTTGTGTTTTTGTTTCATTTATGATTTCTTTTGCTGTGCAAAGGCTTGTAAGTTTAATTAGGTTCCATTTGTTTATTTTTGCTTTTATTTCTGTTGCCTTGGGAGACTGACCTAGGAAAACATTGCTACAATTTATGTCAGAGAATGTTTTGCCTATGTTCTCTTCTAGAAGATTTATGGTATCCTGTCTTATGTTTAAGACTTTAAGTCATTTTGAGTTTATTTTTGTGTATGGTGTGAGGGTGTGTTCTAACTTCATTGATATACATGCAGCTGTCCAGGTTTCTCAACACTACTTGCCAAAGAGGCTGTATTTTCTCCATTGTATATTTTTGCCTCCTTTGTTGAAGATCATTTGACCATAGGTGTGTGAATTTATTTCTGGGCTCTCTATTCTATTCCATTGATCCATAGGCCTGTTTTTGTGCCAATACCATGCTGTTTTAATTACTGTAGCTTTGCATTATTGTCTGAGGTCTGGGAGTGTTATGCCTCCAGCTTCGTTTTAGAAGGGAAGAGATAAAATTGTCACTATATGCAGATGACATGATTCTATAAACCCAAAAGACTCCACAAAAAGACTACTAAAGCTGATAAATTCAGAAAGGTAGCAGGTTACAAGATTAACATACAGAAATCTGTTGCGTTTCTTTACACTAATGAAATGTCAGTAATGGAAAGTAAAAAAACAATCCCTTTTAAAACTGCATCAGAAAAAATGCTTAGGAATAAACCTGACCAAGGAGGTGAAAACTATAAAACATTGATAGGGGAAATTAAAGATGACTTAAAGAAATAGAGAGGTATCCCATATTCTTGGATTGGAAGAATTAATATTCTTAAAATGGCTCTACTACCCAAAAAATCTACAGATTTCAGATTTAGTTGATCTCTATCAAATTACCTAGGACGTTTTTCACAGAAATAGAACAAATTTATAGGAATAACAAGAAACCCAGAATTTCCAGAGCAATCCTGGAGAAAAAGAATAAAGCTGGAGGCTCCCTCTTAAAAGGACAGCTAATACTGAGCTTCTATTGGTCATTGCCATGCCCAGAAGTTCTAGAGCTTCAGCGTGTCTACTTTAACTTTTATTATTTTTCAAATGGGAATAACTATTTAAATTTAAGAAGTATATCAAGCAGGCTGAATTAAAGAGGTCAGTAATCAGATGGGGTCAACAGGCCACCAGTTTGTGACTTTTGCCCATAAATGTACCCTCTTAGCTAGGAAGTTAGGACAGTCTAACTAACACTAACCTCTCCCACTTTTTTGATTGGCAGGGGGCTGCAGTAGACTTGGGTGCTCTGATTTCAGCCAGGCCCTGACACGGAGAGCCATGTTCTCCTTGGGGACCTGATGGAGCAGTTCAAATGGAATGTCAGTAGTTCTAGGCAGATTCTTAGCTGACTTGAAAAACTTTACTCGAGGCTAATAAATCAGTACTGAACAACAAAAATGTCTCTATTCTCTTGTCTCTGACCAGTTAAACTTATAGAGCCCAGAAATAAACTCAAGAATTGGCTTATGGTTTACTGCCTGCATGGTACAACTACTTGATCTTGGCTTGGCATTTTGTAGCCCAGGGATCAACAAACTGACCCAGGCTGTATAAATAAGGGTTTTTTTAATTGAAGTATAGTTGATTTATAATATTAGTTTCAGGCATACAACATAGTTTTTCAATGTTTTTATAGGTTATACTCCATTTAAAGTTATTACAGAAGAATGGCTGTATTTCCCTGTACTATACAATATATCGTTGTTGCTTATTTATTTTATACATAGTAATTTATATATCTTAATATCCTACCCCTAGCCGTAAAAAAGAATGAAAGTCTGCCATTTGTAATTAAAGTTTTATAGGAACACAGCCACACCCATTCTTTTACACACTGTCTCTGGCTGCTTTTGATAGACAACAACAGATGAGTATTGTGACAGAGACTGGATGGCCTGCAAAGTCTAATATACTTAATATCTGTCCCTTCACTAAAAAAGTTTGCTGACTTTCTGATGTAGCTAACACCATGTTAGTAATCTTAGTGACCTTATTACACTGACAATTAACGTTGATTAATACTGTATTTGTCAGTAATGGTCAATAAAAGCCCAAAGTCTGTATCATATGAACTGCCATCAAGCTGCAACTTCTTGAATCTTAGATTGAAACAATCAGAAAAGTGATTCAAAGAGCAGAGTTCTAAATTTATTCTTGATAAAATTTAGCTTGTTTAAATCAAGAGATGGGAAAAAAATTTAGCTTGTCATTTCATAATTTTTTTGTCCAGTGTGTTAATAATGCCTTTGGCTTCATGTCCATTGCATCCCACTTTTGAGGTGGGCCAGGGTGATGGACAAAGGCAGAGCAAGAGGTCAGAGGATGAGTTAATGTAGAAGCAGGACTGGAAATGAGCTTAAGGGTGAAGCAAAAGAGTTCTGGATTTTGTCTTTTAAGGGGGTAAGGGTGCCCAGAGTCCTCTCTTCCTGGATGCTGGCTACAGGAAGTAATTAGATTTAGTTGAGTTCTCAAGGGTGGGTCCTCTGTGATGGGATTAGGATCTCTATAGGAAAAGGAAGAGACCACTGTTCACTCTCTCTGCCTTGTGAGGACAGCATGAAGGTAGACATCTGCAAGCCAGGAATAGGGATCTTACCAGGAACGGAATCTGTCAGCACATTGATCTTGGAAGCCCTAGCCTTCAGCACTGAGAGAAATAAATGTGTTGCTTAAGCCACTTAGTTGATAGTATTTTGTTATAGCAGTCTGAGCTAAGACAGATGTCATAGAAAATTTGCCTTTTTTTTTTTTTAAAGAAAGTAACAAAAACCACGTAATGTTAAATTTACTGTCTTAACCGTTTTTAAGTGTACAGTTCAAGTAGTATTAAATTCATTCACGTTATTGTTCAACAGATCTCCAGATCTTTTTCATTTTTCAAAACTGAAACTTCATGCCTATTAACAAACTTCCCATTTCCTCTCAATTTTACTTTTTAAAACAAAAATTATCAAAGTAGCTAAAGAGAAATACTAGCAGATATTTAAGAAACTGTACTTTAAAAGCAAAAATAAAGTAGAGCAATTTGGCATGATTTCATCGCTTGCTAATTAGTACCCTCTTTTCCACTTAGGTCTTTGGAGAGAAAAAGTTTAATTCGTTCTCCAATTTACATGTTTGAGCATTGAGAGGTTCAGGGGCTGTGACCCAGTCTTTTGACTCTTGGTAGAAGGATCCCAGTTAGTGTCCTTCACAGCTATGACTGGCATGTGAAAGAAACCTTGAAGGAGAAAGCATCTCTTCTCTGGTGGTGTGCCCCAGAGGTTTATTTTTAAAGAACCAACTCCTATTATTCCCTTCCTTCTTACCGCTGAAGAAATTCCCTAGGGTTTTAGAATTCCTTCTCTCCAGAGAAGGAACTTTCTTATATTTCTTTTTTCATATTCTTTCATTTTCATACTTTTTTTTTCATATTTCTTCCATACGGCTTGCCCAAAGCCCAAAAAGGGGATTACTTCCACACGTATTCCACGTTTTTTGGCATAAAACATGGTCAACTTATTTGCCCTGATGAAAAGGGCTTTCCTGTGCCAAAAAATTATCTGCAATTTTCCAGTTTATGTAGTGAACAATTTCTCCATATATGCAATTCACCTGTAAATTTTAGTGGTGGTTTTTTTCAAATATAGATTGCTATTTGAAAGTACCAGGAGTTATTTAATCTTTACACAATGCAACTTCTTTTAATGGAAATATTTTTATATTTTCTGAATATATACAATTGTAAAAAAATTCAAAGGTTAGAATAAAAATAAAAGTCTTCCTGCAATTATAGTCTGAGATTATCCTCTATGTCTTAAAAAAGAAAGCAACAAACATTTAAGCAGAATTCCCAAGAGCTTTCATGTATCAGTTCAACAGAATGAGTTGCTGCAGAATACGACACTGTTGTTGAGGTTGTGTGTCTGAAGACCAAGATTCCAGAGTGTGAGAGACCTGGGCTTGACTGCTGTCTCCACCACGTACTAGCTGTGTACCCTGGAGCAACTTACTTACATTATTTCTTTAAGCCACAGTGTCCTCATCTTCAATGTAGGGATAATAATAATCTTCTGTGTAGGGTTAATTACTCACAGGCTTGTGGGATGATGTGATAAATAGAACATCTGAAGTGCCTGGCATTGGTGCCTATGATACAGCAGGTGCTCTATGCTGGTAGTGTCATAATTATAACTATATGTTTTTGTTTTTAATTATGGTAAAATACACATAACAAAATTTACCGTCTTCACAGTTTTTAAGTGTATAGTTCAGTGTTATTAAGAGCATTCACATTGTTACATAACATCACCACCATTGCTATATTAATTATTAATATGGCTTTAATGCCCTCCCTGGGGGGGGAAAAAGCATAAATTTACTTCTCCTGTGTGAGGCTTTGTCAGAATAGATGCCTTCTTAGCCTCTCAAAATCTTTTGAAATATGGTCATATCTGTTTGTATCTAGATTTCAAAAATCCCCTCATGTGAAGTGTTCAAGGCATCAGACTGATTCTGGTGTTATCTTGTGTTTGTAGCTGCAGAGGTGGGGGCTAAACAGACCTGCACAGCTACTCTAGGGTAAAATTAATTCCCCGATGCCCTCACTGACACTTTGCAGTGTCTTCCTCAGGAGGCGTTTCTGACTGCTGCCGGCCTAGGCTCTGCTAATGGAGGTTTATAAAGGCCTTCACAATTCCTATGGTAACCCAGGAGAAAGGCTGTTGCCATGGGGACTAGTCAAGCCTATATAAACCTTCCATCTCCATCAGACAGATGAGAATGATGTGAGAATGAATCTTTTACTAGTTCACCTTCTGAAATTGCTAACAATTATCTGTTTTAGGAAAAGGATTCATCATTTCTTTCAGGTGGAAAGTCATTCACATTTTCAGCTTAAAAGAAGTATTATTTAAAAGCTTGTTTGATGATCTTTGTGTCAACCAAAGTCACCCAGAGAATGAAAAGGGATGGTGATGGAACCATTTCCAAATTTCTGCAGTGTTACCAGCCACTACATAACACTTATCACAAGCATATGAATTTTGTATTGTTTTAAAAGAATATATTTCTTTGAAATGTATTAACCCTAAGCTTATTTCTATTAATACATTTTACATTGTTTTACAATTGACTCTAGGAGAATATAAGAGCTCCCCAAAGGCAAGATATATGTTTTATTCACCTCCGTGTCCTCAGCATCTAGCTCATTGTGTTGCGATATTAGGGATTCAGCAAATGAATGAATGACAACGTACACCCTCATGTTGATGATGGTAGGGACACTGTGTACTGGTGTTAAAGTGTGTATTGAATAGAAGCTGCCTCTAAAATATTTATTCATTTATTAAAAGACAATTTATTAATGCTTACCAGATTCATTCATTCAACAGTGGCGCAGTTCCTGCTTTGAATTCATGGAGTTAATCTTTAGTTATGTAACATTGCACAGAGCAAAGTCCCCATCTTCCTGGAGTACCTGGTCTGTAGGCAGAGACAGACATACATCCCCATCAGAGTAAAATGAGATTGGTGTTAGAGTAGAAGCGTAACCACCAAAACAACATTTAATTCAGACTGGGGCCTCAGGGAGGGAGGAGATGGAGTCTGAGCCAGGCCTTGGTGGATGAGTAGGAATTCTGCAGGGAGATGAGGGAGGAGAAAGGTGGTTGTGTGTGGGAAGGATGAGATGAGCCATTTAAGGCAGCAGGAAGAGCATATGTTAAAGAACACAGCGCACTGAGAGAATGGTAAGTATTCTCAGGTGACTAAAATACAGATTTTCTGAGGGCCAAGGCAGGAGGCTGACCTGTAGCCAGATTATTATGAATCTAACACGCTGTTCTTACCCACATTCTCCTCCTGGGCAAGTGGGCACTGAGACCCTGGGTCTGCTGTGGGGTTCTGGCCGTCAGGGCTGGATGAGGGCATGTCCCTAGTTATTGGATGGAGAGGGTCCACAGAGTGCTTCCAGGAAGTATGGCAGTACCAGGCCCAGAGCTATAGCATGAAGAGGCCCACCATTCAAAAGGTCAAAGGGGCAGACCTGCCTTTGGCACAGCCAAAAGGAGTGGCAAGGTTGGAGAAGGTGGCCAGGAGGTTGGGACTGATATTAGAGGCAGTTCTCCCTTAGAGGGTGCTTATGCCTCTGCCTGTGGGTAGGTGGCTAAATTGGGACAACACTAAGGAATTTAAAGATTTTTCTTTTTTAGCAGAGGTAAGACATATTCATAGAATTCAGATCTGTGTTTTATAAACATCCTTCTAATGCAGGCAATAAGTAGGATGGGCAGAAGAGGAAAGCCTGGAGCCAAGCAGAGGTCCAGGGAGAGATCAGTAAGTAGCTACAGCATGGAGAAGGGAGAGGAGTTCTCTCCTTCTTTCCTCTCAGATGTTTACTGATCACTTGTTATTTGCTGTGGCTTATGTTAGGTTCCAGGAATGTAGAGATGTGTAAGATATGGACCTGCCCAGAGGTTTCTTTCTGTCTACTGAGAAAGATGCACAAGTACAAGTTATTATGTAGGGTGCTGTGTCAAGAAGAATATAGGTGGGCTTGGCACATGGCTGGCTTTTAAACCTTTATTGAATGAATGAATTAATATAATTGACCATTGTTTAATGTTTGGTGTAGAGGGTGAGAGAGAGGAAATGGCTGAAGATAATCTAATCTAGTTTCTATGACTGAGCAGATGGTGATCCAAGAAGGCAGAACTATAGGGGGAATATTAGGCAGTAGGAAAGATGATGCTTTCCAATGTCATCATAGTAAGGGAGCAAATTTCAGGCTGGTGGGAAAGATATCTTGGAGGATGAGGGTCCTTATGTGCTTACTTTCTGATGTATAAAGTTGTCCGTGTCTTGCCTATATGAAGGACACATGCAGAAGGTGGCTATTAACCATGTTGTCGGCAAGAGATAATTTTCCTTTGCCTTCTCTAAATCTATCCCTCTTTCCAGGGTGAATAACCCTGGATAGTTAAAGCATTCCCATATGCATTACTTTCATTCCTTAACTGTTTGAGGGCTGTGTGGTATTGTGGAAAGTGCATAAAATTAAGGGTCAAAGGCATTAGGCTCGAAACCCACCTTATCCCTCATTACCTGTGTGACTTTGGTCCAATGTTTAACCCTTTCTGAGTTCAACTTTCTTTCATGTAAAGTGGAAATAATAAGTGTGCCCCGCTTCCCTCCCAGGATTCTTGTTAATAACAAATGAGACATGAAAATGCTTCGTGAAGTGTAAAGTGCAACACAGCTGAGAGTTGCCATCATTACTTGGGAAGCTCTTTTCCTTACTTTCTTTGGTTCTACTGCATCTTTCTCAAATAATATGTATAACAGACACCATGAGATTTTTCTTCACCTTAAGCTGACACTCTATGAGTCAAGCTGGTGATGGTGTGAAGTTTGGAGATTGAATCAGGACATCTGTGGTCTGTTTGACACATTACTTGACTCTCCTCCCCAAAAGGGCAGAAAATTTGTTTTCTTAAACTGCATTAAAATGTGCTCAATTTAAACTGCTTCATCCAAATGTCACACATTTAGGGTAGAAAAGGGACTGCTGGGAGTAAGCTACCTAACAGAAGATTTTATTCAATATTAATAAAAATGTCCTCACAATAAGGGTAGCAAAAGGGATGGGAGGGACTTCTGGAATGGCATTGGCATATTGTAGAGAGTTCTTAATAAACTATTAACTATCATGTATCTTACAGTTATTTTACAGATTTTTCAGAGTAAGAAGGTATCAAGGATGTGCTGCACTTACTAAAATGACTTAGAAAGTGTTACCTCTTTTTCTACACTCTGGAAGAAATTATATAAAATTGATGTCATTTCTTTCTTAAATGTTTGGGATAATTTACATCTGGGCCTGGACTTTTCTTTGTTTGGTATTTTTAGATAGCATATTCAATTTATTTAATAGAAACAGAATTTTCACATTTTTAAAATTCCTTTTTGTGTCTGTTTTAGAAAGTTGTGCTGTAAGAATTTGTCTATTTTATCTAAGTTGTCAGATTTATTGGCACAAAATTTTTCATGATATCCTATTTTTATGTTTTAATTTCCGTAGGTTCTGTAGTGATGCTTTGTTTTTCATTTCTGATGCTGAAAATTTGTCCATATTTCTTTTTACTTGATGAATATTGCCAGGAGTTTATCAATTTTATTGGTCTTTTGAAGAGAAGAACCTTTGATTTTGTGTTCATTCTGGTTTTTTGTATAGTTGTTTTCTATTTCATTAATTTCTTCTCTTTATTATTTTCTTCATTCCTCCTTTTTAGAGTTTATTTTTATGTTCTTTTTATTCTAAGTTCTTGAGATAGATGCATAGGTCAATGAATTTTAGTTCTTATTATTTTCTAATATAAGCTTTTAGGTCTATTTCCTCCTCAATACAGTTTTAACTTAACCTCTCCCAGGTTTTCATATGCTGTATAATTGCTATCATTTGATTAAAAATGTGTTTTAACTTCCATTATCATTACATCTTTGACCCAGGGGTGTTGTAAGAATTATATTGCTTAGTTTCCAGACATAGGGGAATTTTTGAGTCTTTTTTTTTTTTTTTGTAACTGATACCTAACTTAATTCCATTGTGGTCAGAAAACATACTTTAAATTATTTCAATTCTTTGAAATTTGTTAAAGCTTGCTTTATGGTTTAGCATATGTCAGTTTTCATAACTATTCCTCATGCACTTGAAAAGAATATGTATTTCATCTTTGCAGTATTCTACATATATCAATTAGATTAAATTTGTTAATTACATTATTTAGGTCTTCTTTGTTCTTACTGGTTTTTTTCTTGCTTATTCTATTATTATGAGAAGTATATTAAAGTTTTCCATAATGATACATGTTTAACTATTTTAGTTCTATAAAATTTTGCCTTATATATATATTGAAACTATGTTACTGGATGCATACAAATTTAGAAATTATTGTATCTTACTGATGAACTAAATCTTTTATTATTATCAAAAGTATCTCTATTCCTGGCAATGATTTTTTCTTAAAATTTACTTTGGTATTTATGTCACTTTCTTTGGCTTAGTGTTTGTGTGCTATATCTTTTCTATCCTTTTGCTTTCAATCTTTCTGTGTCCTTATATTTAAGACTCTTTTAAGCACCTATGAACAGGTTTTATATTTTGTTTTTTATTCAGTTTATAATCTTTATTCTCTAATAGGAATATTTAATATTTATATTTATGTAAATGTTATGTTTATATATTAGTTTATGCGTATAATTAAATCTTTTCTGTTTGCTTTACCTGTTTTATGATTTCCCCCTTTTTGTATAAATAAATTTCTTTTATTGTTACTATGTTACATTTTCCCTATTAGTTTTTCAGAGATAGACACAAATATATGTGTGTCTTTTTTTTTTGAAATTGTAAATTTTAATGTATTACGTCAGATGATAGGAACATTAGTGACTTCTGGGTATGTCTTCCTCAGTCCAAGATTGATATTTTGGATAAATCTGAGGCTCCCAGTCTTTTTGCCACTATAGTTTGCGCAGGAATGCTCTCAAAGGCCTTCCTGAACCAACATAGCAGGATGAGTTTTCCAGCTGGGTGACTTCGGCTGTCCAAGTGTATGTGTGTCTTTAATGGCTAGCCTAGCAATTAGGACATGCAAACTTGACTTATTACAGTTTAATATAAATTAATACTTTTATCACTTTACTGACAATGCTAGAGACTTGGAACACTTTAATTCTGTTATCTACTCCCATATTTCATGTTATTCTACACACCTTTTTGACCACACAAGATAGTATGATTATTACAGTCAGTATTCATGAATATTTGCCCACATATTTATGCTTACCATTATTCTTCATTCTTTCTTGTATTTGAATGTTTTGGAGGAATCATTTTTCTTCTTTCTGAGGAAGTTCCTTCAGCATTCCTTCCAGCACAGGTTTGCTGGTGATGAACTCTCTCAGAGCCTTTTTTTAAATCTAAAAGTCTTCTCACATTGCCTTCACTTTTTAGGAAAAAAACTTTTTACCTTGAAAGATTTAAACTTACGGATATTTTCAACACAGGACAAAGAGATCCCATATACCCTCACCCAGGTTCTTTGTTAGTATTTTACCATATTTGTCTCTCTCTTTATTAATACATTTTTTCTGAGCCATTTAAGAGTAAACTGTAGACAGGATGCCCCAATACTTCTTAATATTTCAGTGTATATTTCCTAAAAACAAGGATACTCTACAACATACCTACAGAACAAACATCAAAATCCATACAGTAATTAGAAATGTTCTAATTGTCCTAATGATGTCTTTTACAGATGCAGGATATAATCCAGGGTCTTGTGCTGCATTTAATCATTGTGCCACTTTAGTCTTGAGTAGTTCTTTACTCTTTCCTTACCTTTCATGACTGATATTTTTGAATAGTCACATAATTTTATAGAAATGTTTCTCAACTTGGATTTCTCTAGTGCTTCCTAATGATTAGATTCAGGTTATGTTTGTTAGGAAAACCATAGAAGTGATGATATGTTCTTCTCAGTGCATCATATCAGGTGGCATGTAATGTTGATTTGTCCCATTAATGGTAATGTTTTGTCACTTGGTTAAGATGGTTTCTGCAAGGTAACCACTCTAAGATTAATGAATAACTATTTTGTACTTAGCAATGAATAAATATTTTGTGTTCACTAACTGATAAATATTTTAGGGTGTGATACTTTGGAATGTAAATATCCTGTTCCCCATCACATTTTCACCCATTAATTTTAGCATCCATTGATCATTTTGCCTGAAATGACAACTTTCTAACTTGTATTATTCGTTCTATATTTATTAGTTGGCATTCTATTTTAAGGTACAGCTTTTTCTTCTCTCTCACTTATTTTTTATTCATTTATTTGTTTGTGTCAGTATAGACTCATAGATTATAATTTTATTTAATGGGTTATAATGTATGGTTGTAATTACTTATTTTGATGCTCAAATGTTTCCTGATTTGGCCAAGCATGAGCATGTGTGTTTGGGAGACCAGATAGGTGGAAGGAGGGAACCCTTTCAAACTGGCCTTGTGTATTTTTGACATATTCCCAATATTTTTTAGCACTTTCTTACTTTTTAAAATCACAAGATGTTCCTGGCTCATCTTGTACTTTCCTTGGGCTAGGACATCTTTCCAATGGGCTGTGATTCCTTTCAGCAGAGAATAGTATTTTAGAAACAAAAATCTGGGCTACTAGGGGTGATCTGGTATATCATGGATTCTAGGTCCTCTTTCTTGGTGGAAATAGCTAGGAAATGTATCCATGTACACACCTTTCCACACCACATAAATTATATCTATCTAAATTAAAAGTCATAAGTTCACATTGAAACATCCAACTGAACACCTTTTCCATATTTGAAACTCTTTTCTATGATAATGAGAAATCTGGGTCCCATTATCCTCAATATATTTCAGATATGCTTATTTACTCAATAACTCTGTATGTAACCACTCCTAGCCCATGTGGTGTCTTTGTGTGAAATAAGAAAAGATGTCCCTTCTGAATAAATTCCACCTGTCCCAGTATGCACAGCTTTTTGAGTGAGAGGCTCGATTTCAGGCCCCACTAAACCTTTAGCTGGTTGCCTTTGTACAGTGAACAACTTTCATAACCTACAGCAGTCCTGTCAATTTCACTGTCCTCCTGACAGTTATTCCTTAATTCTTCTTTTAGTATAATTAAAATTTATATGGAACACTGACAAAGATGGCACAAATAAAAAGCAGTTTGGGTCCAATAAGCTATCTCATTTTATTTTTGCCTAACTAAACTCTTGTATGTGGTTTTTTCAAAGTTACTCATATTCTGAGGAATAGAGAGCTCAGGAAAATTTGGATGTGTTAACTCTGCTCTGCTAAGCCCTGGTGTTACTGCAGCTGATATATGGCATGCCTTTGGGCTTAGGAATTTTAGAAAAGACAAAGTTAGGGGGAAAGCACTGAAGGATAAGCAAGGTTGGGAAGATGTGATATAGAGGAAGAGAAAGAGAGAGAAAAGAATATATCAGCCTGAGAATATATAGAAGGAAGTAGCTGAAGGGACCCTGATTGGCCCATAAAGAATTTTAAGGGGATTTTGTAATTGTTTCATATCCTCCCTTTCTAATTTTCTGATAAGCACTCATAGAGAGAGGAAGAAATTTTTTATTTTCCAACCTCAATGTCACTGCCAATTTGAAATCTTCTCTAATTTCTACTCTCATATTTCCATAGCCCCAGCCCCAAATCATGGCAGAAATTTGATTGTGAGGTGGCACAAGCCTGAGATAGAATGGAGAGGAAAGAGTCATCTAGGATCAAAGAGGGCACAATGACAATAGTCACAATAGCTAATATGCATTGGGCATTTACTATGTGCCAATCACTGTTCTGTGTGCTTTCCACACGTTCACTCATTTTAGCTCAGGACTTGCACAATGAGTAAGGTATTATTACTGTCACCCCTGTTGTACAGATGAGATAAAAGACTCAGAGATGTTGAGTAACCTGACCAGGGTCAGATGGTTATTGAGGGGTCACATGTGCATTCTATAACCAAGAAGCAAACCCAGGTAGCTTGACCCTGGGGCCTTATCAGTGTACTGCGCTACCTCTGACAGTGGGAAGGGGAATTGAGGTCTCCCTTAAGTCTCCTCCAGGAGTCCCTGATTGTCTAGAAGCAAAGTTGGTTTTCAGAGGCTGACCAAGCATGGGTATGGATGTTTGGGGGACCAGAGGCAGGTAATGAGAAGGTGTGTGCAATGACACAGAACCAGGACTAGAATGAGACATATGGGCACCTTTGAAAAAGAGAATCTCGAAATGTTTGTTTAATATTTAGTAGGTTCAGGGAGAAACTGATTTTCTAGTAATAAAAATGGTGTGCCTCTTTATGTTAAAAAAAGATTTATTATGTCTACTCAATGCATATAACACTTTTATCTATTTAGAATTATCTAGGAATTGCGAATTTTCAGAATCAGATACCTTTTGGGGAGGTATACTAAAGAGTTTAAATTTTTAATAATAAAAGGAATTGCTCATTTCCAGTGAACAGCACTTTACTATGTACTATTTGATTTTAGAATACTAGCTGGCTAGTCTCAGAGTTTGTGGTGCATCCAGTAGATGCACTGTATACTTTGCATGTGCAAAGAATGAAAATACTCACCTTGGACTGGTTAGTGCCGACTAAGAATACTTTTAAAATTTCTATTCCAATCAATGTATTACATTGTTTTCAGCGGGTCCAACTTACATATTGGCAGTTTTAAAGGAATCATGCAGAAATCTGAGTTTGTAGGCACCATATTACTATTTTTCCAATGTTTTATTATTCCTTATAGATTGGTATCCCAAGCAGCTAGAGCCAGAACAGGTTATCGCAGGCTGTAAGAAGTCTCAATGTTAATCTCTTCTAACAGACTCATGAAAGTTGAGTCCTTTCCTTAGAAATGATCAGTAGACTGGACAAGCTTAATGGCTATGGTCAACAGTGAAGTGCAGCACTGGGTGGGAGTTTGAACTTGTTGACCTGTCACGTCTCTTCTAAACATTAGAGCCTGTGAGTCTACGACTTTGGGTGTGGATGACCCAGGACCAGGAAGAAGAGCCTCAGGGAAATTTCCAAGCCTTGTTCAGTGTATGAAGTCCAGCGATCATGTGATGAACATGATCAGTTTAGATGGAGATGAGCTAGGTAACCCCACCTACGTGAAAGTTGAAATCTTTTTAGTAAATATGTGGGTCCTATTCATCTCAGGCAAAAGCAGGAGAAAGAATGACTTCCCAGATAGTGGGTCTAGAAAGACTGTGCCCCATAATTTTTCTTGAGACTTATCTTCTTCCAGCCATCATCTTCATCATCCCCATCACCACCATCATTAAAAGAATTGGCAACTTCTGAGATTTCTAATGTGCCAGCTTCTGCTTACACTTCTGCCTGTGATTTCTTTGTCTTTTTCAGTATCTGGGGATTTGTCTTTCTTTTGAGCCCAGATATGTATTTTTAAATGGTTATTTATATTGCCCAACATATATGTGTTATAAGAGAGGAGAAGAATAAATTAATTCCAGCTCCAGTCGGCCATGTTGCTGCAATCTCCCACAGAAATTTATTTATTCATTCAACATCAACAAATATTTAGTAATTGCCTATTATGTGGCAATTACCACTCTAGGTTTTAGGGATAAAACAGACAAAAATCTTGGTCTTCATGAGGCTTAGTTTCCTGTAGAAGTCTACATAGGACTTACAATGTGCCAGGAGAGTATTCTAAGCTTTACATATATTAACTCATTTGGTCATCACAGTTATCCTGTGAGAAAAGTGCCATTATTGTCTCCATTTTACAGATGAGGAAACTGAGGCACACAGAGGTTAAGTCATGTGCCCAAGGTCACTCTGATAGTGAGTAGAAGAGCTAAGCAGGCAGATGCCATGTCCATGGCTTAACCACTATACTTTATGCATATTATGAGGCCTTTATGTGAATCTATGCCTAGAATATGGTGGGCTCTTGATAATTGTTTGGTGAATGAAATGAAATGAATGGCTGCACTGTACTATATCACCTGCTGTTTGTCTGCCCTCCAGCAGATTCTGAGTTCCTTGAAGATAAAAACAAGGTCTTCTCTGGCCTTATCTATAGTGCCAAAGACAGGGCCTGCATGGAGTACCTGCTCAATAAAATATTAAACACTGGAATGAATGAACTGCCAGATGGTTCCTGGAATGACAGTGCTTCTCAACTTTAGCATGCGTTAGGAGGTACCTGGGAGCCTGGGAAAAGGGAGACCACAGGATTGCACCCTCAGGTCTTGGACTCTTCATTTTTAATGGGTGCCTCCCTCTGGTAACACTCTGTAGGGAGTGAATAACTGAGAGCCACAGGGCACCACGGGTGGCTGGTAGGTCACTGAGGTCTTGACAGTTTGGAAGCTTTGATGCCTCATTTTAGAGAAAACCCTTGAAAATCAGCAAGGAGTGATTTACTCCCCAGGGAACCCCAGGAAATTGCCTTCAATACATAGAGTGACTCAGACCTGAGTCTCAAGGTCATCATCTCAGATTTGATGTTCCACAGATTGTAATAAAGAGATACATTCTGCCATCTAACATTGCTGAGCAAGGCACCTGAGGCTTATCTGACACATCCCAGTTCCTGTCAAAAGTGACAGTTTGAACTGCAGCATTGATTTTTGGAAGTCATAGTGTAGGTATTTGCACAGAAACCCTCAAACAACAGAAGTTTAAAAAGTGGAAGGCTATTATACAATAAAATGAACACTGGGTAAAGAATCCTTTCTCTTAACTGTTCCTCATTGTTATCTGCTAAGTGAAAAGATTGAATTAAATGATCTCTGAAGGTCTTCCCTTTCGTAGTGTTTGTAGTAATATCTCTCATTTATTGCATGCCTACTGTGTGCCATGCACTATGTGGGACTTTACCTTTATTGTTTCTAGTAGCTAATTCTCTGAATTATGTGACATCATAGTTATTATGCTACCAGAGAGATGTGTTATTTATTTGTTTGTCTAACATCAATGGATAGCTTCCTGTGTGCCAGGCATCAGGCAAATACTGAGTCCTTTGCCAGGCACTGAGGCGTAAGTTGCCCAATATTACAAAGTTAGGAAGTAGTAGGGTGGGAATCAACCTTCAGTATGTTAAACTAAGGTGTGAGCTCTTTCTTCTTCCTCTCCCACATTTTTTTCTAAGACTCCATGTCTATAAAATAGGTGTGAGATCACTGACATTTTTTCCCCTAATTTCTGTACCAGTGATTCCTGTGGTTACACATTAGAATCATCCAAAACTGTACTTCAAACCCATTAGATAACTATCTCCAGTGGCGGGTGGGGAAGAGAGGGGAGAAGAATCAATGTCTTCTTTTAATAATTCCCCAGGTGATTCAAATGTGTTTCCAGAATTGAGCACCAAATACTATAAATTCTAATTTAAAAAATTATTTCTAGTTGTGGTAAAATCACAACATAAAATTCACCATCTTGACCATTTTTTAAGTGTATGGTTTAATAGTGCTTTAAGTACATTCACATTGTTATGTAACTAATCTCCAGAACTCTTCATCTTCCTAAGCAGAAGCTCTGAACCCACTAAATGATAACTCCTCATTCCCCTGCCCCAGCCCCTAGCAACCACCATTCTACTTTCTGTCTCTATGAATTTGCCCATTCTAGGTATCTGATATAAGTGGAATCATACAGTATTTGTCTTTTTGTGACTGATTTATTTCACTTAACATAATGTCCTAAAGGTTCACCCATGTTGTAACATGTGTCAGAGTTTCCTTGCTTTTTAAGACTGAATAATACTCCATTGTATGTATGTGTGTGTATATATATGTATATTCGACATTTTGTTTAGCTATTCATCCATCAGTGGACACTTCCAGCTTTTGGATATTGAAAATAATGCTGCTGTGAACATGGGTGTATAAATATCTGTTCAAAACCCTGATTTCAATTCTGAGTACATACCCAGAAGTGGAATTGCTGGATCATATGGTAATTCTATTTTTAATTTTTTGAGGAATGTTTTTCACAATGGCTACACCATTTTACATTCTCAGCAGTGCACAAGGGTTCCAATTTTTCCACATTCTCATCAACACTTGTAATTTTCTGTTTTTTTATGGTAACAGTCCTCAAGGGTATGAGGTTGTAGATTCTAGTTTGTTTGTATGTATGTATATATTTATTTATTTATTCATATTGAAGTACAGTGAGTTACAATATGTCAATTTCTGGTATATAGCACAATGTCTCATTCATATATATATATATATATATATATATATATATATATTCATTTGCTTGTTATTTTTCATTAAAGGTTATTACAAGATATTGAATATAGTTCCCTGTGCTATACAGAAGAAATTTGGTTTTTTATCTATTTTTATATATAGTGACTAACATTCACAAATCTCAAATTCCCAAATTTATGCCTTTCTGCCCCCTTTTCCTGATAACCATAAGATTGTTTACTATGTCTGCAAGTCTGTTTCTGTTTTGTAGATGAGTTCATTAGTGTCCCCCCCTTTTTTTCTCATATTCCACATATGAGCGATATCATATGGTATTTTTCTTTATCTGTCTGACTTACTTAACTTAAAATGATGATCTCTAGGTCCATCCATGTTGCTACAAATGGCATTATTTTATTCTTTTTTGTTGCTGAGTAGTATTCCATTGTATAAATATACCACCTCTTCTTTATCCAGTCCTCTGTTGATGGACATTTTGGTTGTTTCCACGTCTTGGCTATTGTTTATAGTGTTTCTTTGAACATTAGTGTGCATGTATCTTTTCGAATTAGCATTCCCTCTGGATAAATGCCCAGAAGTGGGATTGCTGGATCATATGGTAAGTCTGTTTTTAATTTTTTGAGGCATCTCCATACTGTTTTCCGTAGTGGCTGCACCAAACTACATTCCCACCAACAGTGTAGGAGGGTTCCCTTTTCTTCACAACATCTCCAGCATTTAACATTTGTGACTTTTGAATGATGGCCATTCTGACTGGTATGAGGTGATACTTCATTGTAGTTTTGATTTGCATTTCTCTAGTAATTAGCGATACTGAGCATTTTTCATGTGCCTATTGGCCGTTTGTATGTCTTCATTGGAGAATTGCTTGTTTAGGTCTTCTGCCCAATTTTGGATTGGGTTTTTTTTTTTTTTCTTATTAAGTCGTATGAGCTCCTTACATATTCTGGAGAAGAGGGGTGCAGTACCAGATGAGCAGTCACTTAGACAGGAGCATCAAGAAGGATGCTAGATTGGAAAGGTGAATCTAAAAGTTATTTTTAAAGGAGAAACTATAAGCTTTGAAAACAGATTGAATTTGAGGACTCTGAGAGGGAGCAGAAGCTTCTTTCAAAACTATCAACATTCTGGAGATGAAGTAGTTATCTTTTCAAAGGAGACTGTAGGTGTAAGGAAGAGCCCCCAAATTGGTATTAGGCTTGTATTTGATTACAAGAGACAGAAACCAAACCCCCAACTATTAATGACTTAATAAGATGGAAGTTTATATTTCTGTCACTAAAACAAGCAGAACGAGCAGATCAGGATTCAGATAACTGACCAGGGTTTCCATGGTCACATCAACTTCCATGTTGCCAAAACCAGACTTGTATTCCTGTCTACCTTTGCTCTTTCTCCTCCTTTTACTTTCACAGACTGTTAAAATCCAGGATTTCTCTCATTTGATTGCCCACAATTAGCCAGGAGTACATGCCATTGTACATCTGCAATGTGTTTTGATCTGCCCTCTCACTTGGCCCCTCCAGGCCCAGGTCAGGCCTCAGCTCTCTCCTTTGGGCCTTTACCACAACCTCCTCATGTGGTCTTCTAGTCTCTTCTCCAGTCCATCCTTTCATGGCTGCCAAGTATGCCTTTCCAGAGAACACACCATTCCTGACTCAGAGCTCTTTGATGATCTCTCCTGTAGCTTCTAGAGTAGTTAGAACTCTTTAGCTTGACACTCAAGGCTCTAGGTCAATTAACTAAAATCTTGCCCTCTAAAACAATTACTTAATTTCATTTTAACATCATCATTTTAATCTCATCTAATTTTCAAGGCACTTTAAGGGTGATGACTTTTAAGTAGATTTCTCTTTAGGAGAATTAATGACAAGAAGAAACCACTTTAGTTGAAGTGTTTTCACATTTAAGGCCAAATAAGAAGCTGACAGCACTCTGCTTTTTCAAATGTAGTCCAATTTTGTCTTGTTAGATCAAGACTATGTTCTTTACCAAAGATCCATGAGTTTTTTGGGTTCCCTTTTGGTCCCCACAAGTCAGAGTTAGGAAGTTAAATCTGAGAACCATTGACCTGACACCCAGAAAGCGGCCTGGCTGAGGGGCTGGAAGAGCCTGAGAGTTCCTGCCTTTGTGAAGTCTGCCCTGCCCTGGATGATGCTGGGAAAGAGATATGATCTTCCCCCTCTGTCCAGAGGAGGGAGCAGAGATGGGCCAAGGAAGGGTATTTGTGTTTTTTAAGAGCATCTTTCTAGGCCTGACTTGAGATGGATGACTCACCTCTTGTGTGACCTTGTGTCACTGTTGTGTGGCCTTGGCATTTTGTCATTTATACGTTGCCTAACCCATAAAATGGAGACCAATCACAGGCATCCCCCCACCTTGCTTCTGTTGTTATCCAGTTCAAAGATGCTGAATTTGAAACCCTTTCTCACTTCATCTAGCTTGTGGGAGTTTTAATACCTCCTCTATTCGTTTCCATGGCTCCCATAACAAACTACCACAAACTAGATGGCTTAAAACAACAGCAACTTCTTCTCTCACAGTTCTGGAGGCTAGAAATACAGAATCAAGGTGTCAGCAGACCCTTACTCTCTCCAAAGGCTCTAGGGAAGAATTTTTCCTTGCCTCTTCCTAGCTTCTGGTAGTTGCCAGAAATCCTTGGCACTCCTTGGCTTATAGATGCATCCCTCCAATCTCTACCTCTGTAGTCATATGCTATTCTTCCTGTGTGTCTGTGTTTCTGTTTTCTCTTCTTATACAGTATGACCTCATCTTAACTAATTACATCTATAAGGTTCCATGTGGACATGAATTTTGACGGCCATTATTAAACACAGTATACTCCCTTGTTTTCTCTTGTAAGAAGTAAATAAGATAACACAGGCTAAGGGCTTAGCACAGCACTGCTATGGAGGGTGTAGTGAGTGGGTGCTCTTACTACTGTTGCTGTTGCCGTTGCACTATTTGCTCTTCCTCCTGTTGCCATTGCATTGTTTGCTCTTCCTCCTTCATGATCCCCCTCTCTCTGCTCCTACCTCAGCTACACAGACTTGGGCTTTGATCTGCTGAAATGAATCAAATAACAATGAATCTAAAATTCTCTTCCATAAGGGAAAAATGGGTTAATTTTTGCAAAGAGAGAGAATAAGAGGGGATGCTGATTAGGTGCCTCATTAAAATAATCAATGAATGGAAAATGAAGGATTAATAGGGTCAAGTTGGCCTAGGCAAAAATATTTTGGGGGCCTCTAACAACTATACATCCAACTAAATTCATATTTAACAAACAACTGATAGGCTTTGTGTGTCTGTAGTCTGTGCTGTGAGGGTTGGAATGGTGTCAAGAGGGGCAGAAGGAGCCTTTGAGGGTTATGGAAATTGGTCCAAGGAGACATGGGAAAGAGGCAACACAAGGTAGATGGGTGGGAAGGACACCAGATACCCAGATTCTAGTCCTGTCTCTGCCTTTGATGCCACGTGCAATTTTGAGCAGGTCTCTTCCCCTCTCTATGTTGCAGTTTCCCTGTCTCTGAAATAAGGGGTTAGGCCATGAGAGCTCTGGGACCACATGCCTGTGAGGGGCTTGGAGAGGAGGAAGTGATAAAGAGAGGCACACAAGAGCTCTGCTCCAGGGCTTAAGAAAAGTCACCCACCTCTTATACCACTTATAAAAATTGGACAGTTCACGGTAAGATGCTGCATAATATATAAACTTCTCTGATCTATTTTTCACATATGATCTTCAGAACAACTCTGAGAGGT
The DNA here is from genome assembly GCF_009834535.1 of Camelus ferus. Classification (NCBI taxonomy): domain Eukaryota; kingdom Metazoa; phylum Chordata; class Mammalia; order Artiodactyla; family Camelidae; genus Camelus; species Camelus ferus. Next base: position 47,103,193 of record NC_045699.1, on the reverse strand, counting down.
AGATGAATTTAGGTGTTTGTATTCCTGTTTTGCAGTTGGGAAACTGAAGCTTGAAGCAGGTTGTCCTGACTACAAACACAGTGTGTTTTCAAGATGCCACAATGATGGTTGCCTCTTGGCTCAGCACCAGCTCCCTCCAGGAGTGGAGATGAGTTCCTGGGCACCACGTCACCCAACACAACGCCACACGCTGTGCATGCTCTACGAATAGCTCTTGGTGGTGAGTGATTCAGACCTTGGGGAGGAAGGAGAAACTAATGAACATGGTATGATTCCGCTAACACATATTTATCCAGCATCTACTGCCATGTGCCAGGCACTGCCCTTGGCTCTGTGGACTCAGGAGTGAACAAAACAGACACAGTCACTGTCCTCAGGAAGCTCAGAGTCTCTCAGGAAGACAAGCACTTAACCAATAATTACCAAAGTTCAATGGAACAAATATAAGCATGTGATATACTGTAGAGGACAGGTTCCTAGTGCTTTGAGTGAGAAGGCTGAAAAGGTTCTGGGAGGAGCCAGGGAAGGCTTCTCTGAGGAGGTGAGGCTGCAGCTGAAACCTGTCAGAGTAAAGGAGGTGGGGCTGGCGCTGGCACTGAGGGTGGACCCAAGGCTTACGGGAAAGCTAGAAAGGAGCCCAAAACAAAGGTTCTGTTTTACTTCCTTTGTTGTAACTCTAACTTCCCTAAAGGACACCTTGAAAAATAGAGAAAATGGTTTCAGGAGCTGTTATTTTTTTTGCCACCCCATACTCGAAACTGGGCGCAATAAAGGAAGTTTAACGTGAAACTTCTAATGCACTATTAATTAATTAATTAATTAACCCACAGTGCATTAAATGTATAATGTATTTAATGTAAAAACGAAAGCTCCAGAATCATCCAGTGCCTTGAGTGGACTCCAGGCCTTTGTTTCCATTTGTGAGGCAACTCCACTTGCATTGGTCCTCAGAGGTTTCGAAACTGACCTTTTCTTCACCTTAGAAGCTGGGAGGGTGTATCCAAGGGATGAGAGCATGAATGGGTTTGAGTGTTGAGTGGATAAGCAGTAGCTCCACTACCATTCTTTCCCCTCTCCACTCATGCCCCTTCCTGGGCTTCCCACACTGTGAAGTCTACTCCTGATCACTCCTTTCCTTTCTTGGTAAAGGCCAGCTCAGGAAATGATATAGACACACACTAGAAAAGTAATCCAAAAAATCTTATGATGTCTCAGTTCTTTTCCTTATTAACTCCATGGCTACAGTTTCCTCGTCTGTAACATGGGGATGATAATGCCTACTTCATAAGATTAGTCCTTTGAATTTTTCAGACTTTGCATTTTATAGATGTAGCAACTCAGAAAATTAGGTGATTTGTGCTGAGTTATGCAGCTAGTAGAAACAATCAGGAATGTAGGTCCTCTGTCTCTAAATCCAGTGCTCTTTCAACTAGCAAAGCTTCAACATGTGTACCATGGCTCATCCATGTGTCATGAATAGGTGGTCTTCACTGTGCTAAAATGTCAGTCCCCAGGGGTGACCAAGTAAGGCTGAGGCTGCAAGAAAAAAGAGCTCAGAAATCCTACATATATGGCACTAGAGTAAAACAAACAAAACAAAACTTGTTTTGCTGTTATGTGACATCATTGATCATAGCTTTAATTTTTTTATTGTGTTTATGCCAATTCATTGGTTGGAAGCAGAACTCTCTGTCAGAACATTGCCCTAGGAATGTCGCATGCTTTACATGTTAAGTGACACAGACTAGGTCTGTGGTATGTTCAGATCTCCACTTCCCTTTGTGCTGGGCAGCTGAAGGTTACGTCTTCCTGATTTTGACCCTTGACTCCTGAAGCCGCTGTGCAGTCATGCTGGCCATCCTAGTGTCAGGTTCAGATTATGACATGGTCTCAAAGAGTCACTGCCATCTCTTTTATTTCCATGACCCCAATTCCAAATTTATCAGGAATAGCTGCTTGGCTTCCCTTGTCCTTGCATGGACTCTATTACATTTCATGGGATTTTAAGCCACACTCCTTTCAGTCAGAAAACATGGGTGAGTAAGTTGGTATATTTTTTATTTTTTTCTCTTCACTGTTAATTCCCTTTTAAAAAAATGAAAGGATAGGAGAACTTTAAGCATTTTGAAAGAGACAGGTAATCAATACACATTATTCTCCAAACATTCTAGGAAATTCAAGGAAATTATAAAGTACCTCCTAAAGGCTCTTCAGTTATCTGTATGCCTGCCCTTCAGATAGAAAGTTTCCTCTTGGCACATAAAGAAGTCAAATTAGACCCAGAAGAGACTATCCTTGTTGGAGCGTGAATGTCAAAGAAACAATCTTCAGTAAAATAGCTTTCTCTCTCAGCATGCTCTGGAGAGAAGAATAACTTTGGTTATTGGTAATGCACAGAGCACAGTGAGAGAGTCTGGGGGATCATGGGAACTGATTTTTATATGAGATCCGAATGTCTTGCTGAGGATTTTCACATATTCTGTCGTTGGTGAAAACAGTTCACTTCAGAGTGCACTAGGATTTAGGAGCTACAGAAGGGACAGGATCCATCCTCTCCCAGGACAGGGGAGAAGTGCCTTTATCAAGGCTTAGTGATGCCTGTTTGAAAACGTCTCCTTCCTTAGATATGTGGACAGACATTGATCCATCTCCTCTGCTAACTTCAGAGGACCTGGTAAGCCTCTGGAGTCAAGACCCCTTGAAGGATATTTACAAACACTCTTCTAGTGACCAGCTTTCATAGCTAAGAGATTTCAAGAGAATTTAGAGAAAGAAGCAGTCCCTAGGAACCAAAACTCAAAGAGTTTCACAATCATTAATCAAGCTGAAGTTCGCCTTTTCTCTGGGTAAATTCCATGATACCAACTCAGGCTGGACCGATAGGCTGCAGTCTTCTTTTGGGAGACCCTCCTAGGTCTGGGAGGAGGCTGCACTTCTCACAGCTTCCTGGGTGTCAGAGGCAACAGCCACCCAGAGGTCCCTGGAGTGGTCATTGTGGTCCAACCTCAATGTCTCTGCTTATTTGCTCTAGAAATTCTTTGGTATCCTTTCATACTACAGGAACTAACTCCAGGGTCCAACTCACCTACCTCTGGGGACTGCTGCAGGAACATTCAATTCTATTTAAACACATTAGGGGGGTAGCATTGTTTAGAGTATGGTTCTACAGGAGAGGAAAAACTTCTCCTTTACTCTCTTGGGTTCTGTGGCTGGACCTGAGAATTAAATTGTCATAGGACAGGTTAACAGGAGAAGAGCATGCAAATTTTATCATATTTTTACATGTATATGGGAGCCTTCATAAAATAAATGAATACTAAGAAGCTGTTAGAAATGAGAAATTATATACCCTTTTTAACAATGATAAATTTGTGGACAAATTTGTGGCACAAAAAGTGACAAGACAAAGGAAAAGGCATTTAAGCCTCTAGGGGCAGTGAGTTGTGGTAAAGTGAGTAGGAAATATATGGGGGAAACTAATGGAAGATAAGAATTATATCAGTAAGTTTGTTTGTACAGATCCCTTTTGGTGTCAACTCACCTGGTAATAAGAATGTTCTCTTCCTGCTGCAGGGAGGTCACTTGCTTATGGGAAATTTTATAACCTATTTTTAGGTCAGATGGGGGAGGTCAGAGAACTCCTCCTGCATGTGCCTTCAGCTCAAAATAATCAATATGCAAAGTGGCATATTTTGGGGTGGCATGTTCTGAACCCCTTCAGTTCAAATCTCAATTTTTCTATATTCTATCTGTAACTTTGGGCAAGTTACCTAACTCCTGTGAGCTGGGTCTTTTGAGCTCTTTAGTCACTCCTCTTTGTTCCTCAGCTCCAGGCAAAACACCTTTGGTTAATATAGGGTCTTCTCTAAGCCCTTGATTATATCATCAACCAAGCTGGATGAATGCCGCCCAACTGAAAGTTAGTTCTGGTCTCCTGATGGGTTCAAGGATGCATTACACAGCCTCTGAAAGTATATCAATTTAATCTAAATGCTAGGGATATGGCCACAAATGAAAAAGACCAAATACCTGTCCCTGTGGGCTTATATTCCAGTGAGGAGACAAACAGTAAACTATAATATAATATCTAAAATAATAAAACACAATATGGTATGGCATAATATAATATGGTACAATGTAACATAATATAGTGTAAGTCAGTTCTAAGAAGAAAAATAAGCAGCAGAGGAGAGGTAGGAAATCAGTAGATCAGGAGATCACTTCTCCAAGGAATCTTGGATAAAGGGAAAAGATGAAACATGAATATCTGGGGTAAAAATGATCCAGGCAAGGGGAATGACAGGCACAAATCTCCCAAGGCAAGAGGGTAACTGGTGGGCCAGAGTGCCAGAGTGGCTGGGATTAAGTGAGCAGATGGAAGGAAGCCAGATCAGCTCAGCTGGGGCCTTGTAGGCTGTGGTAAACTCTTTGGCCCTTATTCTGAATAAGACAAGTAACTATTGAAGCCTAACAAATCTTTTAAGGGTCACTCTGGTTGCTATAGGGAGGGGTGGAAAAGACCAGTGAAGACTGGCAGTATTGCAGGCAAGGGGTGTTTGTGGGTTGGAAAGGGGCGGCACTGGTGGAGGAGGCAAGAAGAGGTTGTATTCAGGACGTATTTCAAAGATGGAAATGACAGTACTGGGGGATGGATTGGACGTTGATTGAGTAGAAGGGTCAGAGAAGACTCCCACTTTTTTGATCTGAGCAACTGGGTGAATGGAGTTGCTGTTCACTGAAATGAGAAGAACTGGTGAAGGAACAGGCTGGAGAGTCAAGAAATCAAGTCAAGCTCAGGACAGCCATCAGACATCTTAATGAAGTCGCTGTGTGGACTTTTGTTTAATAGTGCTTGGAAGGTCTTCCAAGTACTTATCGAAGGCCTTGCTTTCTTAAGTCAGGGATGCAGCAAACATTGTCAGGTCTGTGATCACAGAACTGAAGCCTTTGGGAGCACCCACAGAAGGCACTCTGAATGTTCATTCTTAGGAAAGACGCAGAGCAAGTGTGACCAAGGCTGGGGCAGCTAGAAGTTAGAGTGCATTAGTGATGACTAATATTTTGAGCATAGAAAGATGTTCAACACTGTATTTGGATTTGAATTTTTTGTGTAAATAGAATAGGAAAACTTGAATTCATATACTATTTTGTAATTTAATAAGTGCTTTCAAATCCATCATCACGTTTATCCTATGAGGTAGGATTGATTATCTTCATTTTGGACATGAAGAAATGAAAGTTCGGAAAAGTTTAAAGATTTACCTAAACTCACACAACTAATAGGTGAGCGAATCCTCAAATCTAGGTTTTTCTGATCCCCCAAATCATTTCCATTGTACTGTGTTGCTTCCATTTCATCGTGGTTGTTTTGATGTAGTAGTAGTATTGATTCTGCCAGTATTAAAAAAAAAAAAACCCAATCAATCATACCTAATAAGGGTGTAAAATGTCCTTTTTGTCCCTTACTGGCTACAAATGACCCATGTACTCAGCCCCACCCCACGTTCACCTCCAATCCAGGCTTCTCTGGCAGCTTTGTTTCTCTGGCAACCAAGTGGCTAATGAGCTTCATCCCAACTCCTGTCTCTCTTAACAAATTCCTTTTTATCAATGGCTCATTTGCATTGAAAGAGATTTTCATGCCAAGCAATATTTTTGGGAACATTTTACAACTCCTGTTGCTTTAATTCTGAGAGAAACTGCTTCAAAAAGTCAAAACCCTTTCCCCCATTGGATCATTTCAAAATGCAATTAGGTGAGAATAGTTTTTCAATGAACATTTCAGTAATTCCTGCAAAGTATCACTTTGTCCTGATTGAGACCACAACGGCATCTATACAGTGCTAAACATCTGGATGAAAAATGAAAATGGAATGCATTAAAACACTAACACTGGATCAAAAGCCAACGTTGATGTCCTCAGACACTGTGAATGGTTGCCCTTGGGTCATCCAAACCCCCTTTGGGTCTCCTCTTAATCACACCAGTGAGCAGAACACTGGACTTGAAGAAAGAAGGTTGGGGTACCAGTCTTGACTTTGGTACCTCCTGGTATGTGACCTCACCCAGCCTCAGCTTCCTCAGCTATGAAATGGATATGCTTATGCCTATACAGCTTCCTAGGATGTTTATAAAGAATAAATAAAGCAAATTTTGAACTAGGCAGGGGTCATATTATTTATCTTTGCATTTCCAGTGCTGAACACAGGCATGTAGTAGACTGGGTGAATTTTTGCTGAATAATTTATGAATGAGTATGGTATAGGCAATTGCATAGCTCTAGCACCTATCATTTATATAGTTCTATTTACATTTGCCAATTTCCTCTGGTACTTAAGCAAATTTACCATCCCTAGAATATGAGGACATATAGCCCAGAAAAAATATTTACTAAAAGCATAAAATGTACTGTGCTAGGTGTAAATAATTTTTTTCCAGTTAGTCCAAGTGGTGAATAACCCCAGCTTTTGTTCTGTTTGGAGCACCTGTTTGTAATCCATGTCATAAATATTTTCATGACTATTTCTTAGTAGTCAATGAGTTTCTTTGTTGGCACAGAATTTAAGATATTTCCCTAATAAGGACACCCAGTGTTAAAGCAATGAATTTCTATGGCTATGCAGTTCAGAGAGTTACCTAGGAGATGAAAAGCTAATCTGTCTGGAATTTCTGCCCTTGAGACCAAAGATACTATAAATTTGCTCGGGAGGAAAATAATCATGGTAAGCATCTTAATTTCTTCCATCTCGTTTCCAAGCAGATGTCGCTGTGTTTTAGCCTGGAATTCATCATCTCTCTGATACATCAACATTGACATATTACATCTTCATCTCTTATTATAGAAAATGGAAATGAAACCAGAATGTGAGCATGTTGAATGAATCGGACTCCCCAGAGATTTGGGGGAGAAGAAAACCTCCCCCTCGCCTTTGACTTTTGGATTTCTTGTTTCCCTCATGTTTGGATTGCAATTTAAGAAGTCCATCTGGAAGTTCACTTTTTATATTTTGCAAATGCAAGTAGGGCCCATTACCAAAAGACAAACCCTTAAAGGAAGAAAAATAGTCAGCAGGGGTTGGGGAGCAGGGTCAGAGAACCACCTCAGAAATCCAATGACGGTATTTAAGGTTAAACTCCAGAGATTAAACTCCATTTATTGCTGGGCTTGACTTTGACAGTCTGCTAGTCTGGATGAATGCATAGATATGTTTAGCTGCTTGCTTCTATCTATTAAGCTCTCTGTTTAGAAGATGAGTTTGGGTAGATGTCAACACCTGCAAATGTCATCAATCCCGTAATACCTCTGTGGCACTGAGTTATCACAGTAGCCCTGCCAGTCTGCCTGAGACTTCAGTCACCCCACGGTGGGCACCAGTACACTTCTTTCCTTTTTCTGGCTTCAGGAAAACATTCTTAGGATTTCAGGATCCTATTATATGTTAAGTGAATTGCGTTCTTCTTGAATTCCTTACGAAGTCACTCTGGTCCTTAAAGATTAGAAGTTTAAACTTTGAAGGCCATACCTCATCGAGTTCTCTTCACTTTGGCTCTCCAGCCATTTCTGTTGCAGCCAGACTTAATCCTCTTCAGACGTATCAAGCCAACCATCAGTTAAGGTGGTCTTTATTTCCTTACACATGCTACAGAGATTAAGGCTGCCTGATTTTCTCATATATTCCCTGGCACCCAGACCACAGATTCAGCCGCTATCTGAGGTTGATGTAAATAATGTTTACAACTTGACCCAAACTTGTTGGCCATTTATGGGAAGAATCCATCTTATCCTAGAATCACAAAGGCTAATGCCATCTTGGCCATGACAGGATAGCTGAATACAGCATTAGCATCCTAGAAACTCTTTGTAAGTTTCTAGATCAGGAAAGATAAGAAGCAGTTTGTTTCAGTGGTGAACTATCAGCATTAAGCAGAAAGGCCCATGAAAATAGTAAGAAAGACATTTTATATTAAACCTATTACACATTTATATAAATCTATAAACTTAAACAAAACTTTGAAAAACAAAACCTGTCTCTTTCACATGCTCTAATATTTTCCAATATTTTCTCTTCTGCTCTTCTATTATTCTCTTCTGTCCTAGCTTATCCTATCCTATACTATTCTGTTTTATCCTATTCTAATTTATTAAATACGATGCTGGATGTAATTCTAAATTTTGTTTTATGACCCATTAATTTAAAATATTGACATAGAAGATGTGTATGATCCCAGAGGTTGGAAGTAGTACTTTGAGATGAAAATTAGAGCAAATTTCAGCTCAAAACAAGAAGAAACAACTAATAATTAGACCCACTCAAATATAGAATGAGTCTCTCAAGATAGTGATTATTGAACATTTTCAAGATTAGACCTAATTTATATGCTGTGTCTATGGATGAGGAATCTTCCCACTTCAAAGACTCCAAGAGCCCACAACTCTGAAATAAAAGAAAAACTATAGAACATAAAGGGAAATTTTGAGTTCAAAAAAGCTGAAAATAAAGAGGCCAGGAGGGTGGGTAGGAGAGTTTGGGAGGTTCTTTCCTTAGTTTCTGTCCAGTTAAAGAGAAAACATTCTCTGTTACATTTCTGTTCCCTACTAAGTGATCTCCCTTCCTTAGAACAGTTTTTACTGATGTTGACAATAGGAGCTTTTGAAGCTGTTGCTGCTAAGCTACTGGAACGTTCGTTTTTCAAATTTTACGGTCACATGAAGCCTCCATCACAGCTTAGGTAGTTGTCTTTTGAATGATCTCCCAGCCTGTGTGTCTGTACCCTGGGCTTAGTAATGTCAGATGTGGAGTCAGTACAAATAATTGCCTATTGCATAAATGAATGAATGCATCATGAATGAATGAAGATTCTGCTATCCTCCTTAAACCAAGCATCTTTGAGTCACTGGTGCATATCTTGATTGGGAAAGTAGTATGTTTATGAGCAAGTAAGAATGGTAAATTGTTAAAATGTTCACCAGCACATGATACCTAGGCATTCAGGAAATTTTTAGAGACAGGGACTCCTTTGAGCATCTCATGAAAGTTATGGCTTCTATCCTCAGAAAAATAAACATATGCATATTTATACAAATTATTCATATAATTTCAGGAGTGTAGTTATTCACTTTCTGGCCTAATGTTCGGTTCAACAATTGGGTTTGCCTCAAATGGAAATTTTTTATAGTTTTTGTATTTGCCTAAGGAAGTAGGATTTTGGAGAGAACAGAATGTACCTTTATTATGCACCAGGTACAAGGTCAGTGTTTTATTTACATTAATTAATTTACTTTTCATAGTAATCTTGTGAGGTATTACATTTTCTAAATATATATATATAATCTTCATGTGTGTTATATATGTACATGTATATACATATACCATATATGGAGATACTATATGTATATATGTACATATATATGCATATGCACATGCACACAAAGAATATCACATTCATCCCACCCCATCTTCTTTCCTGTCCTTCCTTTTCTTTCTGCCTTCAATAAATAGCCTCCATCACCTCTTCCCTCTCAGGCTCAGAATTTAAAACACAAAAATATTGTTTAGCACTCATCTTTGGAGAAGCCCACTCTCACCTGGTGACTTCTCTAAAACAAAAGGCTGCTTAACTTCCTGGGGCAGGAACATAGACTTTTTCTATTTTTTTCTGATGAGTTTGGGTAGTGAGAAACAAGACACAAGTTAATTTTTCAATTGGTTATAATCTGTTATGTTATATTCTCAATAAAGTGTCCTCAATGAGGGCACAGAAATAAACAAGACCTAGTTCTTGCCCTCAAGAAGTTTACTATGTAGCTTGAATTAAATTATGTTGTATGTTTAATTAGAATCCAGTGGTCCAGAGCTTCATAAATACATCCTTCATGAATAAATGGTTTACATCATTGAGTCTGTTGAGTAGTGTGTGCTGATGAGTGCCAGTGGTCTTTGAGGAATGAGGTCTGGTTTACAGTGTTTCAAATCATTGGCATAGACAACTTAAACCAGGGTTATGGAGGAAATCACCCAGGAACACTTTAGAGAGTGAGAAAGTTTACTAAAGCCAGGATGCTGAGCAACGCCACCATTTATCAAGTGGGAAAGGAAGAGAATCAACAGTGAAACAGTGAAAGTGAGCAACCAGAGTGAAGATGCGAGGAGAAATCAAGAGAATGTTGTTTAAAGCCAAGGGAAGAGATTTTAAGAAGTGTGAGGCTAGCAACATCATGCCACAGGCAGGAAGTAAGAGAATCCTGGAATAATTAATGGACATGGTTCTCAGGAATTCACAGTGATATTGGTAAGACCAATATCTGTGAAGTGGTGAAGTGGAAACTGTTGCTGTAGGTTGTGGAGTAAGTGGGAAGTGGAGCAATTGAGAACTGAATTATGTACCAGTGGTTCCCAAATGCTGGACCATGGACATAGCTGTGCCAGAGTCACCTATGGAAATGTAAATTCCTGGCCTCAATCACACGTTTTCTGAATCAGTAAGTCTAGGGTGGGTCCCAAGAATCCATATTTCTAAAAAGCCTGGTTTGAGAATCATCAGAATGTAAAAGTCCATGAGGGCAAAAGTCGTCCCTGTCTCATTCACCACTGTATCTCCAGGAGCTAGATCAACTTCTGCTCATAAAAGTTTCTCAGTAACTATGCAGAATAGCAGTTCCGTAACTGAACTGTCGGCATCAATTACTTTGCATAGAGTAGTATTAATAGTAACAACATTAGCCACGTAAATCAGTAAGGATGCAATAGACCAATGGCTTTAAGTAGAGACCGTCAGGAACTGGGAAGCTAAAACGATAAATAAGCTTGAGACACTATTCATTTATGTTCATTGCTTCAAAACTGATAAGTATGACAGAAGTCTCTGGGGCAGCTACTGGCAAATTGAAACAGATTCACTAGAATTGTTCATTTTAACAGGAGGAGCTGTTTCTATCTCTGATAATAAGGTCTACCGAAAGGCAGTGTGCTATAGTAGAAGGGACTCTTGGCATCTGCTAGAGTTAGTTGTACCTTATACCTGGCTTGTGCAGTGATTGAGTTTATGAGCTCTGGATTCCTGTGGGTTTATGTGATTAATTCTAGAAAAATGGGAGACAAGTATGAATCCATCCTCTACCAAGTATTGTCCAAAGACTAAACAAATAACATTCCTCCAACTATATATATATTAACATTTCTCCAATGAACACATATGCTATTATAATTAATAAAATACAACTTAATCAACAAGTGCTAGTGATTATCTAAGAACTTCCAGAGGTTATAAATTAGGCTGAATCATATAAAATTACCATTTTTACGAGTCACAATGGTTAAATCCTGGCAGTTTCATGTAGTGTAATCTAATATTTTATCAATAAAACAAATGATACAAAAATTATGATTTTGATCTCATGGTAGTCAGCAAAGATTTTAGAATTATAGAGGGGTCCTATGGTAGCCAGTCTCCAAAATAGCCCTGGTGATTCTCACCTCAAGGTGTTCATGTACAGGGATAATCCTCTCCCTTTGAATGTGGTCTGGACTTAGTGACATATTTCTAATGGATAGACTACTGCAGAAGTGATGGTATGTCACTCTTAAAATTTGGTTATAAAGAGACTGTGGCTTCCATCTTGGGTGTATTCTCTTTCTATGTCTCTCTTTGGATCACTCAGTCTGAGGGAAGCCAGCTGCCTCATCATGAGGACACAGAGGCAGCCTATGGAGAGACCCTTATCCCACATGGGGAGAAATGGAGACCTCCAGCCACCAACCACAGGAGACAGCCTGGAAAAGGACTCCAGCCCCTGTCAGGTCTTGAGATGAGCCAGAGTCTCCCAGCTAAGCTGCTCCCATACTCCTGACCTTCTGAAACCGTATGAGAGCATAAATTTTTTTTTGTTATAAACTGCTAAGTTTGGAGGTTGTTTATTTTTTTCTAACATTTTTTATTGATTTATAATCATTTTACAATGTTGTGTCAAATTCCAGTGTTCAGCACAATTTTTCAATCATACATGGACATATACACACTCATTGTCACATCTTTTTCTCTGTGAGCTACCATAAGATTTTGTGTATATTTCCCTGTGCTATACAGTATAATCTTGTTTATCTATTCTACAATTTTGAAATCCCAGTCTATCCCTTCCCACCCTCTGCCCCCCTGGCAACCGCAAGTCTGTATTCTATGTCTATGAGTCTATTTCTGTCCTGTATTATGCTTTGGTTTTTTTGTTTGTTTGTTTGTTTGTTTTTGTTTTTGTTTTTTAGATTCCACATATGAGCGATCTCATATGGTATTTTTCTTTCTCTTTCTGGCTTACTTCACTTAGAATGACATTCTCCAGGAGCATCCATGTTGCTGCAAATGGCGTTATGTTGTCAGCTTTTATGGCTGAGTAGTATTCCATTGTATAAATATACCACATCTTCTTTATCCAGTCACTTGTTGATGGACATTTAGGCTGTTTCCATGTTTTGGCTATTGAAAATAGTGCTGCTATGAACATTGGGGTGCAGGTGTAATCCTGAAGTAGGGTTCCTTCTGGATATAAGCCCAGGAGTGGGATTCCTGGGTCATATGGTAAGTCTATTCCTAGTCTTTTGAGGAATCTCCACACTGTTTTCCATAGTGGCTGCACCAAACTGCATTCCCACCAGCAGTGTAGGAGGGTTCCCCTTTCTCCACAGCCTCTCCAGCATTTGTCATTTGTGGATTTTTGAATGACGGCCATTCTGACTGGTGTGAGGTGATATCTCATTGTAGTTTTGAAGTGCTATTGAAATGCTAGTTTTCATTGGTGATAGAATTAATCACTTTTCACCAATGATAAGTTGACCAAGGTTACATAGCTAGTTGGTTGCAGAACAGAAACTTACACCAAAGTCTCCTAATGCTAAGACTAGGGCTTCCTAACTTTGGGGTTATGTTTACTATATGAGCCTCAGTTTCCTCATAAATAAAATGAATAGATTGGACCAAGTGATGCAGTGTCTTTTAAAGTTTTGAACCGGCACTGATCAGAACCTCAGGGAAGGATTCTTGTCCAGGTGACTGAGTTCCCAGAGAGCTGGGGTGAGATGTGAAATTCCTGAGGTTTCAGAGCCTGGCCAGGTTGAGAGCTGATGCTAGGGGAGGCTTTGTGATGTGCTCAGTGTAGGTGGCAGACTTGGTGCCATGCAGAGGCTGTTGATGCCACTGCCAGGGAAGATGGGGCTTGCTCCTCTGCTTGTGCTGCCAGCCTCCACAAGCCCCTGCAATAACATCCTATCATTTGTCATTTCAAACCACATATACTTTGGATTTGTACTGGTGCCAGGAGAATTCATAATGAATTCAGTTTCCCATTCATTGAGGAAAGAATGTAAGGCTTGGGGGAAAAAATCTGAAAACATTGCCTTGGAGCTTCTGTTGAAGATGATGAACATTACATTTCAAATAGGGCTGAGAAAGTCATGATTCAAAGTTAGAGTGTTTGTTTGGAATGGTACAAGCCTGATCATGCTAAAGTTTGTATAGTACTCAACAGTTTACATAGCACACTACATATATGTTCTCATTTGAAGCTAGTTCTTCTCATTTTCATCTAGGTAACTTTAAACCTCAGGGGCTTAGGGTTAGTCAGGTGATTTGTGGAGAATCAACTCTTGAACTTTGGTGATAGTTTTCCAAATTGTGTTCCCTTTCCACTGGACTACTCTGGCTCCTCTTGTTGTACCGTTTCTTGTTTCCAGCAGTGGTGATTTTGTTACTGTTGCTGGCCTTGTCCTCCAAGAGTATGGGACTCCTCAAAAGCAGGTTAAAAAGAAAGATGTGATTATGGTCACACATCATGAGAGAGAAGGTTTGTAATCTGAGATGCCTGACGGATGCATGCAGAGTGTGGCAGGCAGAGTTCAGCTGTGTCTATAAACCACTAAACATCTCCATGAGTGTGGAAAATTGGTGCTTGATCCTGCAAATACATGGCTTCGTGGTTGGAGAATCAAAGCCTCTTTGTGGGAGCCAAAGGAGCTAGGCTTTGCTCTTTCTCTCTTAAATGCTGATGATACTACGGCAGTCCCTGGTCCCTGGTGGGGGCAGTGTGGAGAAGGCTGAGTAAGGAGGTGGGGTCAGGAATAAGTTCAGGTAAGAAAGAATTGGCTCAGGGCTGGGATCACTGACTGGGGAGGTAGCTGCTGCAGCAGATGTTGTTTGGGGGTTTGGAATTGGGCAGATCAGATCGAAATCCCAGTACTGCCTCTGGATGGCTGTGCGGCTTTGGGCAAGTCACTCCATCTTCTTTGTCCCTTGTTTTCACAACAAAAAAATCAGTGAAAATACTATTGCCTGTTCTGTGTACCTATTTGTTTAGACTGTCCCCTGAGATCTCATGCTGGATAGGGCTTTCGAGCAGAGGTTGGCAAAATACAGCCTGTGAGCCAAATCCAGGCTGCTGCCTGTTTCTGTACAAAGCATAAACAAAGACATTTTACATTTTAAAATGGTTGAAAAACAAGAACAATATTTTGTGATACATGAAAATTTTATTAAATTATATATTTATATATAATTATATGTTATTATGTAACATGTAAATGTCAATATATTTATATTACAATGTGTAGTGTTATACATATTATACTATAACACAATAATTATATATAATTTATATAAATAAATTTATTTACATATATAAACTTATTTACATATAAATTATGTACAAATACGAAATTAAATTTCAATATCCATAAAGAAAGCTTTGCTGGACCACAGTTGTGCTCATTCACATACTATCATTGTCTATACTACTTTCATGCTACAATAGCAGAGCTGAGTAGTTACGACAGAGACCATATGATCTATAAGCCTGAAATAGTTACCATATGGCCCTTTACAGAAAAAGTTGTCTGACCTGCTTTTTTCAAGGCTCGTAATGCTCATTTAACACTGTGGGGAAGCAGATAAGTGGGGTTACTCTTCTCTACAGGTAAGAAAAGGGAGTCTTCAAGAGAAAAAGTGAGTCAATTAATGCCACATAGTTTAAAAAACAAAACAAAACAGAGTTTAGACTGGAACCCACACTTCTAACTGCAGGTGACATTGTCTTAAATCATGATTGTAAGTCCCTACCCAAGTCTGTAGACTTTGATTAAACAGTAGACAAATATGAGATCAAGTGGCAGTAGGGAGGTTAGCAAATAGATTATAAAGCCAAAGCCAGGGAGAACTGTTTGTAAATGCAGGAACCCAGACATCTAGACCACTAGAGAAGCTGTCAAAATATACAAGAGGCGATGTGATTAGCAACAAACATAAGGGAAACCTTCCAACCTCACTAGTGGAACTACAAAAACTGCAAAGAACTACAAAAAATATATATATATTTTTACTGAGATATTATTACACAGTCTAAATCAGCAAAAATGTTACATAATCGTGATACCTTTAAAGGTGATGTTGTGGTAAAACTGGAATACTTATTTATACATTGCTCATAGTAATGTAAAGTCATTAAAAAATACCTCACTATCTTTAAATGCTGTGTATTAAGAGTCTTTGAAATGTTCTTATTCTTTTACTCATTGATTCCATTTCTGAAAATCTATCCTTAAAAATAATTCCAAATCCAGAAAAAGGTATTCATTGCAGTATTATTTAGCATCAATTTGAAAGTAACTTAAGAGTCTCAAAATAGAGCTGGTTAAGTAAATTGTGGTATATCAGCCTGATGGAATATCATGCAGCCTCTGCACCACTAGAGACTAGATAACAAGATGGAAACAAAATTTTATAATGTGAAGCAAAAAATAAATAAATAAATAAAGCTTGTAATTTTTCTGTGGTTTTTCCTATGCAAAAGTTATATCTGTAGTGGAACAAAGAGAAATGAAAACATGTGTTTCCTTAAGGTGATAGCACTCCAAATCCATTATTGTTAACAGCACTGACTGGATAGTAAAAATACTGGAGATCTTGTGCCCTGGGGATTAGGTCTGATTTGACTCAGTCACTTTGTTGGTTTATGCTTATACTGAAGCCTCATGCTTCCGTTTACCTCAGGCCAGGATATTGTCCAGAGTTGCAGGGTTGAGGAGGCATTCCTGCCAGAGTTAGACAGGTAAGAAAGAGAGGACCAGGAGGTAGGCAGGTCTCTTCAGCAGATATTCATGGAAGGCTCTCAGCTAGCGTGGTGGTTGCACTGCTTTAGAAAGATGCTGGACTCAGAATCAAAACTCTGCAACTCAAGACCTGAGCCTGAGGCTTGCTCAGATGTGAGGAAACATGGTCCATCACCCAGTAATAGAGAAGGACTTTGGGGCTGACCTGCTAGATACCAAGAAGACAGGCAGGAATTAGACTCAGCTTTGTCCCTAAGGAGCCCCAGAAGGGGACAACTACAATACACCGGATATTGTAGGGGAAAGGAATATTAAACATGCCCAAAATGTTCAGAGGAGGAGAGCCCTCCAGCACAGTTTGAGCATCTCTGCTGTTCTGAGACTCTCCAGCTGGCTTAATTGATAATCATTTTGCACTGATTGAACACTAATGTTTATTCTGCGTTCACATCAGCTTCTCATTATTTATGGATTTTGATCTTATAGAACATTTATATTGAAAGCCCTGTGAGGATATTTTGCATCTTTCCAGCATAAAGACTCCCCCACTCTTCTCTCATTTGTTTCTTACACTAGACTGCATTTTCCTTTCGTGAAAATCCTGGACTCAAATTTTCCCTGAAATTTTGAAATTTCAAAATTTCCTTCAGTAATTTATCTTTCTACTCCCTGTATGGGTCATTGGTACCACCTTCCCCACCTCCTCTTCTCCATAAGCCCCACTCTGAACTTCCCCAATGAGATGGTAGCAGGGGTAGAGATAAGACATGTTAGCCAGGAATACCAGGGGAAGCAGAGAGTGTGAGACTTGGAAGATTGGCAGGGTTGGGGCAAGAATATAGGGGATTATTTGGGGAACAGTGAGTGGTTCAGTTTGGAATTAATCCAAGAGTTATATTTGTATTATTTTCATTTTCTGGAGATATGGAGCATGGTATGAGAAATGGGATTTATCTTGGCAGATGTCCTAGGAGAAAAATAGGTCATCTAGGGGGATGCTAAAGGGTTTCCCTCCTTGGGCCTAAGAATGACACTGTGGCTTCAGGAAGCCTTGGGACTTGGTTAACAAGATGTTAGGAAGTATGAACAATCCCAGTAAAAGCAGAAGTAAAAACTAGATAGTCCTTAAACAAATTCCTCACATTTCTGTAATATAATCATCATCATAATGATCACTATCTATTGAGTGCCTATGTGAGATATTATTGTTTCCATTTTAAAGATGAGGAAACTGAAGCTTACAGAGCTAAGAGACTTGCCCAGGATCACACAGCTAGTAACAGCTGATGGTAGAAATCAAACCCAGGTTCATCATACCTCAAAGCCTGTGCCCTTTTAGCACCATTCTGTTACCTCTAGAGCTGTGTGAAGTGGCAAGATGGTGAGGATGGTGCGGATTAACCACTTACCAGGTGCCTTTCTCCAGGGACTGAAGAGGAATAAGACATGGCCCTGGGAACATTTTAAGACATTATCTATGGGGCAGACCACTAACAATGGATGCCCCATAGACAAAGGGCAGCTGCAGTGGATGAGGACCCAGCTGTCCTTTCTGTGAAACTAAAACTGGAGTCATTGGGACAGGTCTTCCTGGAGTAAATTGTCAAGAGAAGAGATGAGAACACTGGGTACTGTGTGTGGAAGAATAATACAGCTGCTAACAGCTGCAGGGATGTTGCTAGTAGAATAGCATCAATATACTCTGGACAGTTCTTTGTAGTTTATGGAGCTCCTTCCCTTTCATCATTTCATGATCATCTCACTCCAACCCTGGTTTACTGAGGGTGATAATCTTCTTTTTACAAACTAGAGATGCTGTGCGATTTTCCTTAGGTCACACAGCTTGTTAGCGATGCTATTTGCATTCAAGTTTTCTGAAGCCATTCTTCCCACTCCATTCCCCTTTCCATCATATTTCTAAAGGGATTTGGTGATCGATGGGAAAAACAAAGATGATGCTTGTCAAGAGGAGTCGAGGGAAGTGAAAAGAATAAGATGTCACAAGAAACAAAATCATTGAGACTAAATACCAGATACAGCAAAGAAACAGCAGAATCAAAGGAGTTCTTTCTGAGGACAGGCTGCCAGAATGGGCTTGGATAGGTCAGCTGCATCTGAATTCCACAGAGGGAGTGAGAAGATAGGTGGGAGACACATCTAGAGAATGGCATGCAAGCCTACTTCAAGTGGAATCCACTTTGGAGGGACTAAGGAAGGGAATGGCAGGGTTTAACAGAGCAGGAAGGTAAAAGGAGAGGATGCCCAGAGATCAGGGACTCATTTATTTGTGAGGAAAGTGGAGGTTCAGCACAAATTTTGAAAGATAGAAATCATTACCAAAAATGGGTGAAGCCCCACTGTGTAATAGAGATGACATAAAAACAGAAACTGGGGATGTATTCTTAGATAAGGCACAAGAGCATCAAAAATGGATGAACTCTTATTACAATAATTAAGGCTGGTGTTTTTTAAAGAGCACTATTGGGAATGAAGAAATTGAATTTGGGAGTCACCTGAGCCAGATGACCATCTTTGGGATGCTGTGGGAAGTATTTATTCTCATGTCCCCTTGAGTTCTAGTCCATTCCTTGGTTGGACTGTTGAGGCCACTGACCAGACTGACAGGTCTGGCTATTTCTGGATATCAACCAGGCATTTGTCCCTTGGCTGTGCCTTTGGTTGGATTCCACAAGCTGCGATGAGTAATATTCATGAATCCTATTCTAGAGATGCTAATTGCTCTTTAAGAGTACTATTATTGGATATCACAAATCTTTTTATAGAAGTAGCCAAGTAATAGATTCAGTCAGTCCCCTTAGCCCCATAACCTGAAAGAGGATGTTTTAAAAGTAAATTTGCTTTCTATATTCCCTGAGAAGTTTAACAATTTCAGTATCAGGGAGCATTACTTGATTCTTCAAATTTTTTAAAGACATCCCAAAATAAATTTGTTACAACATGAATGGAATCATTTAAGAAACTCTAATTCATAATGATATTTGGAAAGAGAGTGGTAACTTGATGTAGATATTTTTAAAAATTCAGCTTAATTAATAGCTTTTGCTAAGGGCCCACTTTAACTCAGTGGGGGTGGTCTATGTATTGTGGACTTTATCAGATAAATGGATGATATTATTCTTGATTTTAAAGTGTCTTATCTGGGATTGACTTCACTACAAACTATAGGTATCAAGAAATCTGAGAAGGGGTAAGGTCAGATTATAGGGAGCATGTGGCACAGTACCTAGATCTGGCTGGGGAGGCCAAAGAAGAATCATCAATGGGCCCAGCCCAGGAGATAACATACCTGGGAACTTAGGTCAGGGGTCAG
Organism: Camelus ferus; assembly: GCF_009834535.1. Lineage (NCBI taxonomy): Eukaryota > Metazoa > Chordata > Mammalia > Artiodactyla > Camelidae > Camelus > Camelus ferus. The sequence continues at coordinate 47,083,774 of NC_045699.1, read as the reverse complement.
CATGGAAATTGCAGTCATGGGGCAAATCCAGCCTCAAAGTTGGAAGAACCAGCAAGGAGACAAGAAACAGGAGAGAGAGAGGGCAGGAAGATGCTTTGTATGGATGAGGAGCTGGGCAGGGTTCTGTAGCCTTAGGGTCTCCCCCCTCCAGGTGTCTTGGACTGAGATGTTTGGACCCAGAGCCTGGTGGTTACATTTGGAGCTGATATCTGTCTGTGTGTAGGAAACCTTGGAATGCAATTACATCATGTTTAGGGGCCCATGGAAAGGGGCCTTAAAATAAGTTTAATTACAGGCAGGCATTCAGTGTTCTCTCTGTGTTAATCACACATGTTAATCTTTTTGGTTGTGTTTTATGGAAGTCATAAGAATCCTGAGAGTTGGTTAATCCAAAGAAAACAATCTGAGGACACAATATTTAGCTGGTGTATGTCAGTGTGCTGTGGTGTAGAAAGCATGGAACAGAGAGAACTACTGATTGCCAGCTGTGGATGGGGGCAGGCCACTCAGTCTCTGTGAGGCTCAGAGTTGCCCACCCACACCTGGGGAATGGGAGAATTCACACGGCAAATGACAACGATCATCAGTGAGCTATGAAAGATCCTGCATGTGTGAGGTAGTGATGTTGGTAATAAATGACAGCCCAGGGTTAAAAATCTTGGCTATATAATTTAACAGATCTGTAACCTTTGGCAAGACAATTAGCCTCTCTGAGACTCAATTTTCTCAATGGTTAGGTGGAAATAATAATCTAACATCTAACTCCTAGGGTTCCTATGAGGGTTAAATGAAATAATGCACATGACCTGTTTGGCCCATAATATGTGCTCAGTATGTGTGACTAAAAATATATGCATATTTTAAAAAACACTTTTTGAGGTATGACTGACATGTAAAAAGCTGTACCCTTGAAATCATAACCACCATCAAGGCCATAAACATATCTATCCCCTCCCAGTTTTCTCCCACTCCAATTTTTATTATTATCATTGTTATTATTATTATTTTGTGGTAAGAGCACTTTACATAAGATCTACCCCCTTAGTAAATTTTAAGTATACAGTAGAGTATTGTTAACTAAGCCACTATGCTGTATAGTAAATCTCTAGAACTTATTTATCATATGTAACTGAAACTTCACACCCTTTAATCTTCACATCCCCATTTCCTCCTCTCCTCAGCCTCTGGAACCACCATTCTACTCTGCTTCTATGACTATTTTAGATTCCACACATAAGTAATATCTTTATGTGTCTGGCTTATTTCACTTAGGATAATGTCCTCCAGGGCTATCCATGTTATTGCAAGTGGCTGGATTTCCTTCTTTTTTAAGGCTGAATAATATTCCACTGTATGTATATACCATATGTTCTTTACACATTCATCTGTCAGTGGGAATTTATGTTATTTATATACCTTGGCTACTATGAATAAGGCTTATAATGAATATGGAAGTGCAGGTATCTCTCTGAGATCTTCATTTCAATTCTTTTGAATAAATACCCAAAAGTAAAATTGCTGGAGCATATGGTAGTTCTATTTTTTAATCTTTTTAGAAACTTCTACTCTGTTTTCCACAATGGCTATACCAATTTACATTCACACCAACAATGTACCAGGTTTCCCTTTTCTCCACATCCTTGCCAGGATTTGTTAGCTTTTTTTTTTTAAATAGACATTCTAACAGGTGTGAGGGGATATCTCATTGTGGTTTTCATTTCCATTTCCATGATTAGTGATGTTGAGCATCTTTTCATCAACTTGTTGGTGATTTGTATGTTGTCTTTGGACAAATGTTTATTCAAACCCTTTGCTTATTTTTAAATCAAGTTATTTGGTATACATATACATTGTGAAATGGTTACATATACATTGTAAAATGATTACCACGTCAAGCTACTTAACACATCTATCACCTACCTTAGTTATCTTTTTTTTTTTTTTAATTCTGGTGAGAACACTTAAGATTTACCCTCTTAGAAAATTTCAAGTGTACAATACAATATTGTTAAACACCAGTTACAGTAAGTATAAACACCATTCTGATCCCCAGAATTTATTCATCTTCCAAATGAAAGTTTATACCCTTTGACCAGCATCTCCCCATTTTCCCCATCCTCCAGCCCCTAGCAACTACTGTTCTATTCTTTGCTTCTATTAGTTTGACTTTTTGTATTCCACATGTAAGTAAGATATACAGTATTTGTCTTTCTGTGTCTGACTTATTTCACTTAGTATAATGTCATCCAGGTTCATCCATGTTGCATGTTGTCATAAATGGCAGGATTTCTGTCTTTTCTATGTCTGAATAATATTCTATTTTATACACACACACATTTTCTTTATCCATTCATCTATCAATGGACATTTAGGTTGTTTCCATATCTTGGCTACTATGAATAATGCTGTAATGAACTTGGTAGTACAGATGTCTCAAGATACTCATTTCCTTTGGTTATATATCCAGAAGTGGGATTGCTGAGTCTTTCATCAATGTTTTATAGTTTTTAGTGCACAGATTGTTTACCTCTTTGGATAAGTTTATCCCAAAGTACTTTTTTTTCTCTTGTTGCTAGTGTAGATAGGATTATTTTCTTAATTTCTTTTTTGGATAATTTGTTGTTAACATATAGAAACACAACTGGTTTTTGTGTTGATTTTTCTATCCTGCAACTTACTCATTTACTAATTCTAACAAATTTGTGGGGAGCTCTTTAGGGTTTTCTATATGTAGAATCATATCATCTGCAAACAGGTAATTTTACTTTTTCCTTTCTAATTTGGATGCCTTTTATTTCTTTTTATTAATTTTTTATTGAAGTGTAGTTGATTTCCAATGTTAGTTTCAAGTGTATAGTAAAGTGATTCAGGTACATATATACATGCATATTTTTTCAGATTTTTTTCCATTATATGTTATTTCAAGAAATTTAATATAGTTCTCTGTGATATACATGATATATAGTAGGTGCTTATTGTTTATCCATTTCATATATAGTAATGTGTACCTGTGTTAATCCCAGACTCCTAATTTATCCTTCCCCTGCCCTTTCCCTTTAGTAACCATGGTTTGTCTTCTATGTCTGTGAGTCTATTTTTGGCTTGTAAATAAGATATCTTTTCTTTTAGATTTCACATATAAGTGATATCATGTGTTATTTGTCTTTCTATAACTTACTTTACTTAATATGATAATTTCTAAGTCCATCCATGTTGCTGCAGATGGCATTATTTCATTTTTTATGACCGAATAGTATTCCATTGTATAAATATTCCAAAACTTCTTTATCCAGTCATCTGTTGATGGAAATTTAGGTTGTTTCTATGTCTTGGCTATTATAAATAGTGCTGCTAGGAACATTGGGATGCATGTGTCTTTTTGAATTAGAGTTTCCTCCTGATGTATGTCCAGGAGTGGGATTACTGGATCATCTAGTAAGTCTATTTTTAGTTTTTTAAGGAACCTCCATACTGTCTTCCATAGTGGCTGCACCAATTTACATTCCCACCAACAGTGTTGGAGGGTTCTTCTTTTTTCCCATACCCTCTCTAGCATTTATTGTTTGTGGACTTTTTAATGATGGCCATTCTGACTGGTGTGAGATCACTGTAGTTTTGATTTGCATATCTCTAATAATTAGCGATATTGAGCATCTCTTTTATTTCTTTTTCTTCCCTAATTGCTCTAAGGCCTCCAGGACTAGGTTGAATAGAATTGGCAAGAGTGGACATTTTCATCTTGTTCCTGATCTTAGAGGAAAAGCTTTCAGCTTTTCACCATTGAGCCTGATGTTAGCTGTGGGCTCGTCATATGTGGCCTTTACTATGTTGAGATACATTCCTTCCATACCTAATTTCTTGAGAGTTTTTGTCATAAAAAGATGTTAAATTTTGTCAAATGCTTTTTCTGTGTCTATTAAGATGATCATATGATTTTTATCTTTCATTCTGTCAATATAGTTTGTTGCATTTTTTGATCTGCATATGTTGAACTAATCTTGTATTCCAGGAATAAATCCCACTTGATGATGGTGTATGGTCCTTTTTAGGAGCTGAGTGGGTGAGCTAGTATCTTGTTGAAGATTTTTGCATCAATGTTCACCAGGGATGTTGGGCTGTAATTTTCTTTTCTTGTAATGTTTTTGTCTGACTTTGGTATAATACTAGCATTGTAAAATGAATTTAAAAGTGTTTCCTTCTCAAATTTTTGGAAGAGTTTGAAGATTGATGCTAATTCCTTAAATGTTTGATAGGATTCATCAGTGAAGCTTTCTGGTCCTGGACTTTTCTTAGTTGGGAGGTTTTTGATTCCTGCTTTAATCTCCTTGCTTGTTATTGGTCTGTTCAGGTTTTCTATTTCTCCACAGTTCAGTCGTGGTAGGTTATATGTTTCTAGGAATTTAGCTATTTCTTCTAGATAACCCAATTTATTGGTGTATAATTGTTCATAGTAGTCCCTTATGAGCCTTTGTATTTCTGTGGAATCAGTTGTAATGTCTCATCTTTCATTTGTAATTTTAATTAATTGAGTCTTCTCACTTTTTAAATTCTGACTAAAGGTTTGTCATTTTAATCTTTTTTTAAAAAACCAACTTTTAGTTGTGTTACTCTGTTCTAGGGCTCTTAATGGATACTGCAGGCTGGTTAGTAGGATCTGTGGGTAGTTGCTGAGATCTGCATGCCTGTTGCTCTGAGCCCCCACCCCTTTTGTCTGCTTCTAGCTATTCCCTGATGATTCAGCTGTACCCATCCCTCAATGTTCTGGGTGGGACGAGACAGAAGTGGGCATCTTGGGCAATGTCCTGCAAGGCTGGGGAAGCTAGATACTCACTCCCCTCTTACTTTCTCTTGTGGGAAAAATCATGGGCCAAGGGGGTCTCTCTTGGCCTTGAGCTGTGCTACCTTAGGGAAGGGTTGGCATAGGTAAAGGGAAACTGCTCTTCTGGCACTCTTCAATGCACCTATTCTGGGATTTTTTGCTCCATGCAGGTGCTAGAAGCTCTTTGCTATACTCTCAGTCTCCAGTAAAGGTATCCTCATCTGTGAAGTGGTTGTTAAAATCAGTGTTTCTTTGGGAGTAATGGGGGTTAGAACCTCATATTCTGCCATCTTGCTGACATACTATAATTATGTTTCAAAGAAAATAAAAATAAAAGAGAGGTTGCCCAAGGCCAGGCTGGGTTTAGGAAACTTCCTGAAGGCTCTAAACCTAAGTGGATCACATTGATCTTGGTAGGGAAGGCCAGAGGGGCTAGAGCAGTCTAGAGGGAAAGGAAGGGAAGGGAAGATATTTGATAGGGTAAGCAGGCCAGCTGTCAGGTGGACTCATGATCTATTTATAAATTATGTGAAGTCACAGTAGTACTCTGTCCTGGGCAGCAAGAGGGAAACTGCTCAGTGGCTCAAGAGGGCACAATTAGGACTAGTGGTGGACAGCTGCAGAGGAGAGAGTCCTGTGCAGTGCAAGGAGACCCTTTACATCAGGGTTTTCTGAATGCTGGAGGGCTCCTCAGAGAAGCCAAGCCAGTCACAGGGTGATGCTCAGACACAGAATGAGGCCTGCCTCTGGGGGATCTTCAGGGCACAAAGACAATGACAGGCCTGATCCCCTTAAATGGCCCTGTGATTTGAATCAGCTTATCTACTCTTGCAAACTTGCAGTCCTTTTTTTGTTTTTCAGGTAAGTTCATAAATTTATTCACTTTTATCCTTTCTATGGCAGCGAGTGATATTAGAAAACTAATTAGCTACAGAGCTAATTTTCATGTCAAAGTGAAATTACAGGTTTCATGGTATAGAACAAAATTATCTTTCTGTCCCTCCTCATCCTCCACTCCCCCCATCCACTGCAGTTTCTTCTTCCAGCATATGTATATACTCCCCTCTTCTGCCTGGTCACAAATGTCAGCAGAGAGAGGTGGCCACTCAGGAGTCCCTTTCTCTTCCCTGTCAGGCATATTTGCATTTGCAAACAGCTTTAATTGAGTAGAGTTTTCATTGCTCTTTTTCCTGCTCCTGTTTTTAAATGCAAATGTTAATGTTTGGTTAGCATGGGTTCAGAATTAAGCCCCTGCTACCTGTGGCTGCCTTCTTCCTTGGATTCTAAATAAGCACCAGTGGAGTATGACCTGCTGAGAGCTTGTGAGTCCTGGAAGGCTGGAGTCCAGCTAATTGCCAGTCACGCTGAGAGGGCTGGGCAGAGCCTTGTCTCACTTACCATCTCTCATGGAGTCCTACTTCCTACTAGCACTGAAGGAGAGAAAATTAGTGTGCTGGGAACAGAAAGGGAGGTGGGGAAAAGGCTGCTCTTTGGAATTAGGTTCTATACTCTCTGGCATCAAAACTTCGTGGAATTGAGAAGGCCTTTGGACACCATTAGGTTTGAATCCCAAAGTTGGAATCTCTTACACTATACCCTTAAATCCCACTGATAGGGGCCTCCCTCCTTCACGCGTCAGTCTCTTCCACTGATGGCCAGCTTTGTTTATTAGAAAAGGGGTACTTAGCATTGAGCCAAAATTAACTTATCTTCACCCATTGGTTTCAGTTTTTGCATAGAACATGGTTGATCTCATTTCCAAATGACAACCTTTCAGATGTTTGGAGGCAGCTCTTAAAGAGCCGGACATGCATTTTCTCCTACAAGCTAAAGATTCCCAGTGTCTTCAGATCTGTTTTATATCTATTGTGGACTCAGGTTATCTGTCTTCTATGAAGGAATTTGTAACAGAGAGTGTGGTAATCCAGCTATGGACCGACCAGCACAGGCTAGAATGGGGCTGCCCATCTCCCTCCCATTCATCTGGGCTCTTCTCATTTACCCAAGTTGTTGTACCCTTGCTAAGCAGCCCATGTCACACTGTCCATCCTTGCTGAGCTTATAGCCAATTTCAACTCTAAGCCTTCTCATTAGATGTCTTCTAGCAGAGTAAACAATATGTAATTCAACCCTTAGCTAGGGACCACTGCACTCCTCAGAAAGTATCGGACTGAGCTCTGATCCAATGAGATATTCTTAACAGGAGATTATAAACGTATCACAGAGGATATGTGTTCAGTATGTCCAATTTTCTCTTTCAGAAATCAGGGACCTGGATGTTCAGAAGTCTTAGCAAGGGCAGTGTCCTGGGAACCTAGGTGCTTCCCTTGCCTTAGGCCTGTAGTGCATAATTTGATAGAAGAGAGAAGTCAAGTCTAAAATCTGTAGATAGGCCTAAGAAGTTATCAGTCTGAAAGGAACCAGAGAAGGAACATCTGGAAGTGAGCTACTGGGTAGAAATTTGGAGAAGGGGTTGCAGCAACTCTGAGGTATAAGGCCCATGGCTGTTAAAGGTTGACTTCGCAGACTGTGGTGAAGAAGGGAGAACTGAATGAGGCATGGCAGAAGAGCAGAGAAGTCATAGCCTAGAGCAAAATTTCCTGTTTCCCTCTAGGTTTGGTGCCACTCCACCTCCATCACCCATGAGAAGTGTTAATTGTAGGAGACACAGGAGGAGCAAGTTGTCACTGTGACCTTTGCCCCCAATTCAGAAGTTTTTGTCTTTCAAGGTCTCACCCAATAATATTTTCTTCTTCTGGACTCCAGGTACATACCAAGAACCCCAGAAAAGCTCCACATAGATTCTGGCCTTCCTGATGTCTTGACACCAAGGATATTTCTCTTACACCCATATATAAGCTCCCCCCACATCTATAATCAAGAGATAAGATGAACACTCACATTGTATAAATTCTACACCCGAAATGGTGGAAGGATGAAGGATCCATGCTGTATTTTCATGACCAGGCCCTGTTGACTTAGCCATAAGTAAGGATGTGTAAGATGCTGGTATGCTGGCAGCACTGTGAACAAAGGGAGCTAAACACTGGACCTTTACATAGGATACCTAGTACAATTTGCACCAATTCCATTTGCACATCCCTTTTTATTGTCACCATCTAGACATTCCTACTGGACATATTGACTTGATAAAAATAGAGAGGTCATTTGATTTTTATCACTCTTTCTGGACCTTCATTGTAGATGCCAGCCACGGCTCTGATGCTGGTATTCTTAAGTGACTCCATCTGCAGTTATGAAATTTGAACTTTTAAAGACTGCTATTTGCTATAGGCAAGAGCATCTTGTATTAGGGTGAATTTTGTGAATAGCACTGTTGTGGATAGGTCAGACATGGGTGGAAAGAAAAATAGTGATGACCTAAATGGAGAAGGAAAAAAGTAACATTCACACAAGCACAAAGTTACCTTTTTGCATTTTGACTTGCCTGCAAGTTCTTTTAGGTATATTACTTCATTGAATCCTTACAACCTGTGAAGCGCAACAACAACTATTTTGCAACTGGAAAAAGAAAACTATTTTTGCAAGACATGAAATGACTCATTCAATTAGTGATGGATGAGATTGGAGTTGTACTCAGCATTCCTCTGCACCAGTTCCACATTCTTTTTTCTACTTTCCCTCAGTCTGAGGTCTAGAAGGGTGACTTGGTTCAAAGGATCTGTGCATAAGAGCTGGGAGCTCTGGGTTAGCTGCTAAAGAAATCTTGGCTCAAATCCCAGAGTAAAGCTGCCCTCAAGGGTTGGATCTTGGGTGATCTTTTTGATTCAACCAGAATTTCCTGAGTGCTTAGTGATTGTAAGTCACTAAAGAAATGAAGGTGAATTGGACATAACCATAGTCTGGAGAAACACAGAAACATAGCAGATTCACATGAAAATTTTATCATAACCTAAGATATAAATGGGAAGTACAAAAAAAGTAGTACATGTACATAGACCATGAACTAGATGTTCTGAGGTAAGTGACATCAGAGAGAACCAGGAAGATCAGGAAGGCTCTCTGGAGGAGGTAAAACCATTGGGTGTGGAGGTTGGGGGAGAGAATTCAAGGGACAGGAGAAGCTATGAGTAAAGATGCTGAGCTAGGCAAGTTCATAGTTTTATGTTTTTATGTTCGTTTTTATGCTAAGGAAGGTGTCTGATCTCCCAGAGCATGGCATACAAGAAAGAGATGGAAAGACAAGCCTCCAGTTCTCCTTGAATTTGTTTGATTTTAACCTATTTAAAAAAATGGCATGCCCCTCTGTACTCTCTACATGCCCACATAACCAATGGTTAAGAGCTAAGTGGAAAGAAGAATAAGTTCAGATTATTTTTGAAATCTCCATAATCATGTCAAGAAAAGAAAAGGAAAAGGCCTTGCCTTTTATTTTGATGGACTCTGCCAGAGGCCTCTTCCTAGAAAAGCTGCAGACAAATGGCCTTGTCTCAGGATACTGTGCTGTGGTGGCATCTGCCAATAGGACTGACTTCCGTCATTTATTTCCAGTGCTCCGGCCAAGGCATCAAATTGAGCCGTGCACACAGTGGGATGCATTGTTTCTGGACTGGCAGTTCATCATGACTGAAAATGAGAACGATTAAAATTTTTAAATATCAATCAAAGGCATTCCCTCTTGAATAAAACCAAGCCTGATACATGCAGAGCCACAGGTTAATCAGTTTAAACTAATAAATGAAGTCACAAAAGTTGCTGGATACAAAATCAACATACAAATATCAGTTTTATTTCTATATACTGACAACAGAGTATCCAAAAAAGAAAAAAATAATAAGGGAAAAAATCCTATTTACTATAGCAGGAAATAGAATAAAATACTTAGGAATAAGCTTAACCAAGGAAGTAAAAGGCTTGTACACTGAAAACTATAAAGCATTGATGAAAGAAAAGAAAAGTACTGGTAAGAATATGAAGAAATTGGAACCTTTGTACGCTGTTGGTGGGAATGTAAAATGGTGCAGCTGCTATGGAAAATAATATGGATGTTCCTCAAATAAATAAATAAATAAAACTACCATATGATCCAGCAACCCCTCATCTGGGTATATAGTCAATGAAAAAAAAAATGTATATATATATATTCAATGAAATCAGGATATTGAAAAGATATTAGCATGTCCATGTTTATTGCAGCAATATCACAATAACCACGATATGGAAACAACCTAAATGTTCATCATAAATGGATAAAGAAAATGTGGTATATACATATAATCAGATATTTTTCAGCCTTAAAAAAAAGAAGAAAGTCCTGCCATTGCCACAACATGGATGGACCTGAAGGACATTGTGCTAAATGAAATTAACCAGTCACAGGAAAAAAAAAAACCAAAAAAAACCCTAAACGATTCCACTTGCATAAGATATCTAAAATAGTCAAATTCATAGAAACAGAGAGTAGAATAGTGGTTGCTGGGGGCTGGGGGGAGGGTTAAATGGAGAGCTGCTATTCAGTGGGTATAAAGTTTCAATTATAAAAGGCAAATAAGTTCTAGAGCTCTGCTGTACAACATTGTGCCTCTATTCAACAATAGTGTATTATGCTCTTAAAAATTTGAGGCTATATCTCATGTCAAGTGTTCTTACAATGATAATAATAATAAACCAACATATACATGAAGTCCCCTTCTTCTCTCTGGACCTTGGTTTTCCCACCTATAAAATGACCAGGCTGGACTTGGTAATTCCTAAGTCTAAATGTTAAACTTAAAAAATGTCCTTTCTAAGTTGCCTTGGTGTTTTGGAAGAGCAATGGCTCAAAAGCAATATAATTATCAATTCTTAAGTAAGGCTTATAAAGATCTGAATATGAATTAAAAAGAGCACAATGTCTCCCTTTGTTTTTAACGTTATTTCCCCCAAATTAGAATAACACTACTAGAAGCAGAAAGAAACCACCATACTCTTGTTGCCTGTAACCAACCTCTCTTAACATTTTGACATTTCCACTCAAGACTATTTTTATGTTATTTTTGTTTGGTTGGTTTTTGGTGAGCTTTTTTTTTTTTTCCTAGTTAAGTTCATACTGTGTATATACAATTTGGGGTCCTACTTTTAGTTAATTTTTTCTCTTAATCCAACCTACAAATATTTATTAGTAGCCTGTTATGCAAGAGGCACTATGCTAGGCATCAAGGAAATAAAGATGAACAAGATGCAGTACAAGCTCTAAACAATCTCATAGCCTGGATGGGAAAATATATAATAATATAAATATTATTATATAATATAATGATAATAAATAATAATAGAAAATAGATGGGAAAACAAAATTGAGTATAGCAAGCTCTTTGGGAGAAAAAGAAGCACATCATTCTGTGAGAACAGAAAGGCTTCTCAGTGGTTACAAAGTCTTAAGTCAAAACAAGGCAGCAAAACAGTACATCTCATAGCTACCTTTAAAGCCAAATATGAGTAAGAAAATTATGGCCAATGGGATGTCGTTGGGTGCAATATGTTACCTCTTCTGGATCCTTCTCTTGTCTCTTTAGCCCTTCACCTTTGCCTGAAAAGGAGAGTAATGGTAAGACCAAAAGCAGCCACCTTAGACCACCTTAGATGGAAGCTGCATAGTGAGGACAGTACAGCAATAGGATAGAAGGAATCAGGGCTCCTATATCAGTGCTGATGCTTATGCTTGGATTGCTATATAAGAGAGAGAAAAAATTATCTATCTTGTTTAAAAGCCACTATGATACTTGTGTCTGTGTTTTAGCAGCTGGACCCTCAGTATTAACTAATACAGATGGCAGAAGATGGAGTCTAGAGAAGTAGGCAAGAAGTGGGAGTCAGAGACAGAGAAACCTGTAAGATATTCTCAGATGTTTGAACCTTATCCTGAAGGCATTAGTGAGCCATTGAAAAGTTGTAGACAGCAGAGTGACGTGATCTAGTTTGCATATTGAGAAAATCACTCTGGCTGCTGAGTAAACAGATCGAAGCAGGCAAGAATGGAGGCAAAGAGATCTATTAGAAGGCTGTGGCCCTCATCCAAGTAAGCAAAATGAGTAGAATAACATAGGTATTTGGAGGTTGCTAAAGGTGCTGAGGAAGAAACATGTGTAAGATCACTGGATATGTCAGTGGGAAAGAGGAAGTCAAACATCCACGGCTCTTGCTTGGACTCACTAATAGGAGGCACAAGAGGAAGATCACGATTTGGAAGTGGGTTGCCCTTGGGAATAAGGAGTTCAGCTTCTGACATGTTGAGTTTAAATGCCTGTGGGACCGTCAGATGGAGGCATCCAGTAGGAGATTGGCTTTATAGATGTAGAATTCTTTCAAAATATCTAGGCTTAGTTTGGGAACATCAGGACAGAAAAGGTAGCCAAAATCGTGGAAGCAAATGAAATCATCAGGGAGTCAGCCAGGCAGAAAACAAGGGGCATCTGGGCAGAGCCAATATCTAAGGAGAGGGCAAAGGAAGAAGAACCTGGACAAGAATGCACACAGGAAACCCACAGATAGTCAGAGAAGTGTGTGTCACCAAGACCAAGGAAGAGTGGTGGCGTAGGTGACAGAGGCCAGACATGCTAAGTGTTGCAAAGAGGCCAATTAAGCTAAGAACGCTAAACATGGTGTTCTGTGAGCTCAGCGTTCACTCAGTGCATGTCGGAGTGAATTGCTAATTGGTAAACCACTAAATTGATGCTGTTATTCTTAACTTAATTATTTGCTCTGTTTTGGTTTTCATTAGAAACAGTACATCTAAATTGTGTTTCCTGAGACAAAGTGGTAAACCCTGCTTATGTTGACTGTTGTTTCTTGGGTTAAATAATGGACTTAAAACTTCATAAAAAATTGTTGGTTTGAGTGACTATAAAGGTACTCTCTATTCACTAAAGTAAAATGGTAAATATAGACAAGAAGAAAAGAAGAAAATGAAGACCATGCCAGGCAAGGCAAACAGAGGCTGGTGGCTATTTCTTTTGGTCGCGGTCCACAAAAGCCACCCCCAGGGAACAGGACTTGGAAAAAGGTGATTCAGGTGTGGACGTCAACGTGGCAGCTTATGACAGCTGTTCTTTCCCTTCTGTGGGTCAGGGATGCTTCTGATAATCTCCCCAGAAAAACACCTGGCATATTTATACATACAATCTTGAATTCAGTTTCTTCAGGGACGCTGAGATGTCTGAAGACTTTCAAGCTCTGCAGGAATTGTTTGCACTCTGAGCCATGCCCCTAGCTCATAAATGTCCCTGCCAGGACTTATCCTCAGGGTCCTCTAGTTGCCTGAGATGGGCCTTCTCCTTCATTCATAGAACAGGCATGGAGACTGTGGACTCACTCAGGACCTCAGTGTTCACCCACCATCAACTACCACTGAGCACACAGATGGGATTCCTTTTCAGGCCAAAGCAACAGCTCAGAGGGGTTGGCTTGACAGTTACCTGTGACTTTCAGCAGCTTCTTAGGGGGAAAAAGCACTGGGCTTAGAGGAGAAAGATCTAGGTTTAAGTTTCATCTCTTCTATTCACTGTTTAACCTCCAGTAAGTCACTCCACAATTCTGAGCCTCCAAAGAGTTAACAGATGTGGAAGTGCTTCATAAAGTGAGAAACATGACACAAATCTGAGGGGTAATAAATAACCATTAAAGCAACAAATACTCTTTGAGAGTTTACTATTTGCTACCATTACATTAAGCACTTTGTCTTCATCTCATTGCGTCCCCACAACAACTCTATGAGGTCATTACTCATTGTTTTACCTTATTAAAAAAAAAATGAGGCTCAGAGTGATTTAGTAACTTGCCCAAGGCTACACAGCTGTGCTAAGCAGTTGAGTGGGATTCAAAAAGAAAGAACTGTACTAGAGCAGTAGGGTTTTTGTGGGACATAAGGATAAGGGGTGCAGAGAGGAAGCTTATCCTTGTCGAGTGCCTGTGAGTACTTTCTGCAGTTGCCCCGGAAGAATCCTGAAAAGCAGGTTGCATGTGTTAACACCACGAGGGCATGAAACAACAAGAGTACCTGACACATACATACCTTTAGTAATATTAGCTACTGGGATGATCTTATTACTGTAATACTCATTATACGATGAGAAAACCAAGACTCAGAGAAGTTGAGTGATCGACCAGGGATAGATAGTCAGTAAGTAGCTGAGCTGGGCCTGGTATTCCAGTGTTCGGGGACTCAAAGTTCATACATTTTCCACATACTGCCTTCTGCACAAGGTATGCTGGCATGCTTTTTCCCTAGATCATCCACCCTTTCATAATACCCCATGGCCTTGAAGTTCCAAGGTTTGTGGCCCACCAGACCTCTGGCATTTAGTGCTGCCTGTTACCCCTTTGTATTCACTGCAGTGGGTTGCTAGAGTTGAGAATTGGTACCATCCCAATTAGACATTTATTGGCCAGATTCCTTATCTGTCAGTGTGCCAGCTGATAGGTTGACAGGCACAAGCCTCCAGCCCTGGGGACTGTCTGGTTTGAGCAGCAAGCCGTCCTGTTAGTGGCTGGCTGGCCCCACAGCCAAACTGGAAGGTTGAAGAAGGGGGAGTTGGGGGAATTGCCAGATGACAGATAGGAGACAGAAAGTCTGCACAGGGCCTTGAGAGGCTTTCCTCTCCAGCTCTGGTTTTATTTATGCATCATTTAGACCCCAACAATTTCCCAAAATAATTTGACATGGCTAATGGCTTAGTTCTGTCTGGTGTTTTAGTTTACGTAGCCCAGCTATTTAGTGATTTGATTTGAATCATGGAAACATCTCCTGGAGGTGGGTGATATAATTTCCATTTTACAGATGAAGAACATTGAGGTCGATATAGGGAAAACAATCTATCCAAGGTCACATAAATGCACACCAGTCAGGGATGAGACTCAAATCCTGGGCTTCAGACTCTTAAGTTGCTATGTTTTCACCGTAAGTGCTGCTTCCTAACGAATTATACTTTGGAGGTAGGGGAGGAGGGAGTGGTATTTAAAAGGAGTTGTGAAGGAACTGTGCCAAGCCTGGGGCCAGCATGGAGTGGGGTAACTGGGCTAAGAAATATCTGTCCTGCCCCTGGGATTCTGTACTGGATTGCCCGTGTGCTGCTCCTTGGGCTTTTGAAGGCCTTTCCTTAGGCAAATATGTATCCTCTATGCAGATAGCTTGTTATCTGCCCTGGGAAATCTGGTTGGTTCAGGAGACAGCTTCCCCAAGGCTTATTGGATCAGGGAGCCATTTAAGAATAATCCCCAGGGGCTTCTCTTACCGTGTGTCCTTTATCTAGCTGAGCATGAAGTCCACCTCACTGTGAGTGCAGAGCTGCCCTCTGCTCCTGCCTGGCCTTGTTTGTGACCACACCATTTTTCCTAAGACAGGGTCGAGAAGGGAGCCTTATGAGTCACTGGTTCTAATCCTCCATCTTTGACAGATAGGGAAACTAATGCTGAGAGAGGGGTAGCACATATTCCTACACCACTCCTCTTCTAAGATAATGTGTTCGTGAGTGATGTTGCCAAGGCCCCTGGGCCATGTTCCCAAGCCCTGAGCTGTGGCCTTGCCATTTCTCGCACCCAATCCAGTCCTTTAGTGATCTGCCCACATCCCCAGGTCCAGGAAAACTCTTGTCTAGCCTTGACTCAGGCAAGTGTGGCAATAAGGCTGGCAGCTCTCCTTGAAGACCCAGGCTGCTGCAGTCTCATTGGAGGTAAGGGTTCATCTAAGCTGTTTCCAAAATCCCAGCCTGAAACAGCCAAATGTCTTTGACCTATCCTGTTACTGGAGCCAGGGAATGAGATCAGCTTTGGTGAATACAGAATACGGGATGGGAAATCCCTTCCTCCAATCCCTTCAGATCCCTTAGTATTTGAGCAAGGCACATGGGTTTTACTGTAAACACTAGTCTGAGATTTCTTGCAGCAGTATATCACCGTCCCTTCAAAAGAGTCTGTGTGGTCTACCCATATCGCTCCCTTTACTTTCGGGTGCATCAAGATAAGCCCCAGCTGAAATCAGAAGCAATCATTATCTTATTTTAAGTATACGGGACTCCAGGGGAGAATTAGGAATTACTGCATGAAGATGCGGCAAGCTTATTTACACCAGTACCTGAAAACAAGAAGAAAATTGACTGAAAATGAGATATGGGACTGTGTCTTACAAAACATGCTATAAAATGGATTGCCGCTGATTGTATCCTCTTAATACATGAAATTGTTCCCAAGTAGTAACAAAGTGTTGGAAAAGGGGAAATAATTATATTGTTAGGGAATTCTTTTTTTTTTTTATGGAAAAATGCCCCCTTCTTCACTACATAACTAGTGATTTGGTTTGTCTAATCAGAAAAAAACAAAACAAAACAACTTGAGTTATTTAAAATTATTTGAAGTCTACAAACATTTATTGACTGTTGAATTATGTACCCAACGCTGTGGAATTCTGGGGATTCAGAAGCGAATAAGAACACTGAGTATCTACCCTCTGGGAGCTCATTTTAACGGGGTAATGAGCTCATTTTAGCGGGGTAATAATGGGGTGAGTGGTACATTGATACATACAGTCTAGCATTGCAGGGGTGGTGATAGAAATAGCATAATTTCTATCAGGAGTTGGGGGAGATTTTCCCAAGATGCTGATGACTGAGCTGGGTTTTAAAGGCCGAATGAAGGGTTTTCAGAGTTGATGGAGGGAGGCGGCAGGGCAAAGGCATTATCAGCTAAGAGTTTGTGCAAAGGCATAGGAGCAAGAGACAACCTGGTTTATTTAAGACTGGGAATGTGAAATGGGAGGAAAGGGCAGTAACTGGAAACAAAACTAGGGGGCAGGGTGCAGGTGATGACATGATGTGCATGTCCAGTCAAATATTTCAACCACAATACTAGAGAAACCAGAGGAATTTTACCTTTTCAATGGTATGCTGTTGATCTGTTATTATTTATTAACATTATTATAGATATTAGGATCTCAAAATGAAAAGGCAAGATTTTTTAAAATTTATTTAAAAATTTACAGACAATAAAAATCATACTTTTATGGTGTATAATTCCATGGGTTTTGAAATGCATAGAGTCTGTATCCACCACCACAGTCTTGACACAGAAGGGTTTCATCTTCCAAAAATATTCACTCATGCTGCCCCTTTGTAGTCAATCCCTACTCCTACCACTAACCCTTATTCTCTATCTCTATAGTTTTACCTTTTCCAAAATGTCATAAAAATGGAATCATACAGTATGTAGATATGTAGATAGGCAAGTTGTTAACATAGGAAAGAAATGATGCAATTCATACCTTTACAAGTTCAGAGATTGGAATGCTTGCATAAAATGGGAGGGAAAAGAAAATTAGTGTGATAGGTGAGAAACTAGTGAATATTGAAAACATGGCTATCCAGTCTTCTTCTGAGTCACTGATAAATAGGTTTAGGAAGAAAAGCACCCCCCCCAAAAATGTTTTTTTTTTTAAATACCCCTCCCTGCCAAAAAAAGGAAAGAAAAGGCCCAAATCTGGACTCTTTTGTAGACCTTTAGATATCTCCATACAGGTTGCCATCATCATACCTTATAGACATATTTGTTAAATCTGTAGCTCTGGCCCCTAAACCCTTCAGTCCACTCTTCTCTATGCGGGTTCCATGCGCATGTTGCAGATACTTGGGCAAATGACTTGCTGCAGTTCACTGGCACCCAGTAAGGAAATTCCTTGATCTGTTCTTTTACCAAAAAGGAGAATAAGGATGACTTGGTTGGACTTGCTGGGGCATCTGTACCAACTCCTTGCGATCACAGCTTTCTGGGCTATGACCCTAGAGGTTCCACCTTGTAGCTCCAGGTATCACAATACAGTCAACAAGTAGCCAAAGATTGGTGGCTGTTGTAGAATGAATCTGGGGTATGTGAAGGAGGCCAATAAAACATACGACTGAGGAATTTTTACATGATGTCAGCCTTCAAAGTTGCATAGGGTGATGGCAAGGATGGGGAAGATAAATTTTATCCAAGGGCTGAAGCCTTCAGGAAGGAAAGAGAAAAAATGATTCAGTGAAGACTTCTTAGATATTTCTCTTATATTCATTATTTTTTATGTTGTGGAAGAGTATTAATAAATTAAAATTTATGAGAAAAAATCAATTCTGGATGATTTTTGCAGTTTTAAAAATTACTAGATTTTTGTGGTTTATAGAAAAGATATTAGAAGGAATCTGTTCTCATGGTAAACCTTCACATCAGAAAGATGAAAGTGACAGATAAAAGCTTCTCATTCTTCTTCTCTTATTATTAGCATTTCCCAACAAATATTCTTCTAGAAATTTTCTGTACATACACACATAGATACATTTTGTGTTAGATCAAGTGGGATCATACTATATAGTACTATGACTGATTTTTTACTATGTGATATCTTAATGTATGTTGGACACCATTCTATATTAGAACATATAGTTTAACCTTCTGTTTTTAAACAGCTGCACGATGTTCCTCAATATGGATGCACCATAATTTATTCTAACCAGTCACCTGTGGGAAGAGATTTAAATTATTTCCATTTCTTTATCCAGTCACCTGTTGATGGACATTTAGGCTGTTTCCATGTTTTGGCTATTGTAAATAGTGCTGCTATGAACATTGGGGTGCAGGTGTCATCCTGAAGTAGATTTCCTTCTGGATACAAGCCCAGGAGTGGGATTCCTGGGTCATATGGTAAGTCTATTCCTAGGCTTTTGAGGAATCTCCACACTGTTTTCCATAGTGGCTGCACCAAACTGCATTCCCACCAGCAGTGTAGGAGGGTTCCCCTTTCTCCACAGCCTCTCCAGCATTTGTCATTTGTGGATTTTTGAATGACGGCCATTCTGACTGGTGTGAGGTGATACCTCATTGTAGTTTTGATTTGCATTTCTCTGATAATTAGTGATATTGAGCATTTTTTCATGTGCTTTTTGATCATTTGTATGTCTTCCTTGGAGAATTGCTTGTTTAGGTCTTCTGCCCATTTTTGGATTGGGTTTATTTTTTTCTTATTGAGTCGTATGAGCTGCTTATATATTCTGGAGATCAAGCCTTTGTCGGTTTCACTTGCAAAAATTTTCTCAATTTCTTTCTATTACAAATAATGCTGCAGTGAGCATCCTTGTACATATATGTCCACATACTTTTTCCAGATGCTGCAAAATATCAGCATGATGCTGCAAAATATCAGCATGAAGAAAAAGTTTTTCAAATTCAACTTCCATCCATGTTCAAATGCTCTTATCTTTTGTTTCTAGAATGCTTCTCTCTTAGGGTCCAGCCACTGTTTGAAATTAATCTTCTAATACGCCCAACCTCTTTTAGCCTTTCCTCTTTATAGAAAGACCTCATAAGGCCACATAAGTTTCCCTTGAAGACTTCATGTTTTCCTTCGTCACTAGTCTGTATCTTTTTAAAATATAAATATTCACAATTGTTTCATATATTTTTAAATGTATAGAATCTAAAACAGCGGACTGTTTATCTGAGGATCTGTCTGAGCCCTTGTCTCTGAATAATGGATCTTGAGTGGTCTTTGAACCTGGCTGGGCAGTGGGATTTAGATATAAGACAGAATAAAAGAGAAATAATTTTCACATTTCTAGCAAGAGTGTTATGGAGCTTCAAGTTCTCATCAGCTGGGGGAGGAGGAGAGTGAGGCTGGGAAGTCTGCCACAATATTTGGCATGGCTGGGCTTCCAGATTGTATCTATTTTTGTAGCTGCACAAGTTGGGAGGAGATTAGAAGGATAGTCAAATTTCCTGCTCCAGGTTGTAAATTGATCAAGAGGTGGAAGGAGCACTAGATTGGGAGTCAGAGGACCTGATTCACGGTCCCAGATCTCCCAGATATTACTCCCAGGACCTGGGAAGTTTCCCTTCCCTTCTCCAAACCAACTTTCCCTCAGCTCTGGACAAAGGAGTTTGGATTAATTAGCTCAAATGCCCCTCCGTCTCTAAAATTTTATTGTTCTGATGTTCTAGGAATGTTTACTCCATTTAAAAAAACTTCATAAAACTGTGAGAATGCTTACCCATTTATTGAAAAGGTTAATTAGGGATATCTTTGTTATATCTTTGTTAATAAGTAAGTGCACAGGTGAATTGGGAGTCAAATCTTCATCCTTGTGTCCTCTGTTTCAAATCTTTGCTTCCAGTGGTAAAGATTGGGATGAGATGATGTGCAAACTTATGGAAAAAGGTCCTGGAGCCATGTAGGAGCTTCCAGATGAAATTGTCCAGATGCCTCAGAAGCAGAGAAGTCTTCTTAGGTCCCAAAGAGAAGCCCTGAGGTGGGTGGGTCTATGCAAGGCTGCACAGGTGAATGGTCAGTCTGCCTCTTTGATGGTCCCTCTCAGAGCAGATAATTGGAGAGGGCCAATGCAAGCACATGCATAACTCATGTTCCTGGCGGGTGTCCTCAGCCACACATGTCTGAGAGTACCTCTAGGCCTGGCCCTTTTTAAGCATATCCACTCGGGTCTCTCCAGAGGCCGCAGCCGCAGTTTCCCTTCGTGGAGGGCCCTGCATACCTAGGATGCTTCAAGGATCTTTTCTCCTCAAAGCATTCCCTGTGTACTCAATAATCATACTTTCTTCAGAGAGTGTTATAAGATGACCTTGTACCTCTCCAGGATTCTTTGACTTCTTGGGAAATTGCCAGGCCTGGCCTGCATAGCAAATTTCTTTTTTTTTCTTTTTTTTGTCTATAAGACAACTCGTACACCATTACTTTTACCAGCAGTTTAAAAAAATTCACTAAGCAAGAAAAAGAAAATAATTTCTACTGAAATAACGAAATTTTTCCTAAGGAAAAAATGTTATGTAAAAATAGCACCAAATTCTAATCAATAAAAATACCAATAACAGTAATAGTATCTTATAATTAAAGGCAATTTATTGAGTACCTCTATAACATAACTCCATAGGATTAAGGACCTTGCCTGTCTTGGTATATGCTGTATCTCCAGCTTTCTACCAGTATCTGATGTATGTTAGTTGCCCAAGCCATGACTGGACTTACTATGATCCAGTTGATGTTATTATTGTCCTCATTTTACAGATAAGGTAACTGAGGCTTCAGGTTTAAAGAGATGCTCTTGCCTAAAATTACAGAGCTAATAAATGACAGATCTGCATACTCCAAAATGGCTGACATTATACTGAGTGAAATAAGTCAGACAGAGAAAGATAAATACTGTATGATCTCACTTCCATGTGGAATCTTAAAAAAAAAAAAAGAGCCAAACTTATAGAAACAGAGTACAGTGATAGTTGCCAGGAGCTGGGAGGTAGAGGGAAATGGGGAGATGTCAGTCAGAGAGTACAAATTCATCAGTTGTAAGATGAATTAATATTCAGCAGGGTGAATATAGTTAACAATACTGTATTATATATTTGAAAGTTGCTAAGAGAGTAGATCACACAGAAATTGTATTATGTGAGGTAAAGGATGTGTTAACTAAACTTAATGTAGAAATCATTTCACAATATACATGTGTGTTAAATCATCACATTCAACACCTTAAACTTACACAGTATTATATGTCAATTACATCTCAATAAAGCTAGAAAAAATTAATGGAACAGATCAAGAACTATAAAAATAATTTAAAAAATTTTCCGTAATTTCAACAGAAGAATAAAAGTTAAATTAACAAGGAAAAAGAAAAAAAAAAGGCCTCTATGGCTACTACCTGTCATTCTGTGTTTTTAGGTCATTTCAAACTACTGAAGGTGAAAGATCATACCTTGCTTTCCTATATCTATGGTGAATGATGGCTTATTGATTTCACTAAGTAATCATCTTTCGTAAGTTTCCACTCTTGTAAAAATTCCACTGGGTAAAACGAGCTTTTTCTTTAGAAATCAACAACATCCCACGTATGACCACTGTGCGGTATGTGAAATTGGAAAATAAGGAAGTAAAATTTACTGCTTTCTTCAGAATTATTATTGTTACAGTTTGTAAGAGAAAATGCTGATTGCCTAGTAGAGTTTTAGAATTACTAACTTTCTTGTGAAATTCTATGAATGTTAGATGTTAGAAATATCGCTGAAAGCTGATGTATGTTTTAGAGAGAGACTTACTAGAAATCTCATTCTCCACCTCACTCCTAAAATGCTAATTTGATGTGCGCACTTACCCAGAAGATGACTATTTGTTCGTCGCCTGATTGATATTTGGCATCACCCCCACACTGCTGCTCCTCACTGGAAACACAGGAACAATAATCAAATGTTAAGTTTCTCAAGAACCTTTCTTCCAAAGAAAATCAAACCACTTGCCCTTTGTTATCTCAATTATCTCTAGAGCACCTTGAAAAGACCCTGTTTTTACCTTTATTATGAGAGAGGTACATGTGACGGAAAGAGAACCAGACTGAGATTAGAAGACCTGATAAGAATCCTGCTCTGTTACTGTGAGGATTTGTAAAAATCACTCTACTGCTCCTTTCCAGTATAGTGGAATTACCTGCCATGTAGGGCTATTGTGATGGTTGAATAACATGACATATGTAAATAAAAATGAAGTAGATGCTCCAAGCTTAGCGTGTTGTAGTATGTTAACCAGGTTAACATGTAAGGGGCATAGTCTCTGGAGGCAGCCTCCCTGGGAATGTATCCCAATTCTGTCATTTATTTACTGTGTGACCTTGAGCAAGTTCCCTAACTTATCTGTGCCCCAGCTTCCCCATCTGGAATGAGGAGATAATAATAGTACACCTGTCCAATAGAGTAAATGAGATAATGCACGGAAAGGTGATAATAGTAGTGCTTGGCCCATAGTTAGTGCTCACTAAAAAGGATTATGATCAACAGTGGGTTTTTGTGAGGAGTAAATGAAATGTTTTACATGAAAATACATATAGACTGTAAAACACTGCACAAATATTCATTCAGTCAAGATTCACCGAGTTGATGAAGGAAGTAAAGATGCTCAGACAAAGGCCCTACCTTCCAGTATTGCTGATGGCAGCTGGAATTGGAAGTGAGAGAGTGAGGAGTCACCTGAGACAGTGAATGAGTAGATGAGAGAATTCAGCTTCCTGGTGAGATACTCTAGTCTGCCCAAGCAACCTTCCTTCTGGCTATAATAATCTTTATTGTTTGCAAAGCACTTTCACAAACTGTCTTGGTATTATTCCTTACCTTAGCTCTGTAACTGGCAGGACGGATGGAAATATTTTGTGTTTGAGGGCATGGAGGCTCAGAGGTGAGGTGGTTTTCTCCAGGGCTCTCTGCTTATAAGTGATGGAGCCTGGGCTCCCTCTTCCTCCTCCTCCCCAAGCTGTGCCTAGTGGCCTTCTGTCCCAGACTAGATCTTGTCAGTGTTAGGGTATTGTTTTCTCTAGTTCTCTGCTGTACAGTATTGATTATTAGGTCCAGAAGTCTGCTTGAGGGAAGCTGTGTGTATGATGGGAGAAAAGGGATGGCAGAAAGGAGGCAGGGATTGGAATCCCATTGCACTGGGAGCTGCTCAGGTTGGGGTGATGCTTCACAGAGAGGCCAGGATCTCTGGACATCATGATATTCACCTCTGTAGCCCTCTATTTCCTCATCAGTGAAATGGATGAGTAAATATCTCCTTACTACTATGGTCTATTGTAAGGATTAAAAGAGAGAAAGTATAACAGGACCTTCATACCTGGGGTCCCTAAAATGACTGAGTTCTTCTACCTTCTCATCTTTCATGGTATCAGAAACCCCTAAGAATTTCCCTCTTGTCCCCACAGTCACCACATTGGCTTCAGGTTGAGAGAGTGAAGGAGAGCGTCCATCTGGTCTCCCTGATCCCATGACCTGCCCACCTGGGTTCATGTCTGTACTCTGGTTCCTTCTCGCTCTCTGTTCCTTTCAGCCAGGGTCACAGCCTAGAGGTCATCTGAATCAGCTGCCCTTAAATCTCTCTTCTGCACACTCAGATTATCCTTCCACATATCTGAGGGCTCAAGAATACAGGTGGCTTCTAAGAAAACACCAGGGTGAAGAAATCCTTTCTGTATCATCTTGAGAGAGTGGCTACTTGAGTAACTCAAATGATAAGGAAGCATGTATAAATTTTAGTACTATTATTTTGCATAGACTTCTTTGTTTAAAACTCACCCTGGGACGTTGTTGAGATAAGATATCAGGGAAACAGGCTTCCCTCTTCAGGAATTTGGATTTACTGAGATGAATCTTTGTGCTGAGTTCCAGCCCCACCCACAGCCCCTTCAGGAGGAAGTAGCCAGGCCTGACCCCCATTTCTCTCTGCTATGGTCCTGGGCACTTCCTTGTTCACTGGTGGCCAAGCAACCCTAGCTACTCCAGCCACAGCTGGTCGAGTCAGGGATGATCAATTGACCGAATCTTTAGGCTGGCCAATGACAAATGAGGGAGGATGGTAAAGAACTGGACCAATCAGATTTTCTCTCTGGGGGAGTTTAATGAAAGAGTTTATCATAGTAAGTCACTAATGTTTGCAGCCAAGGCAGAAAGACACATGGGGAGAATCAGAGACAGAGACAAAAGTCAGCTAAACAGGGAGGCTTAGGCTAAGGATCCTCTATTGCGCTAGTGACTGTCAGTCCTGCTCTGGGTCCTGAGCAACTTTCCCTTTGTGAACAGCTCTCTTCCTGTCTCTAAAATGCAATTCTTCTTCTGTCTGGGAGTCTGGCTGGGCAGTTTTCCCCTGCATTTCCTTGAAACTTGGTCCAGAGTGAAGACCTTGATTTTTTTTACTTCTACATGTATTCTTTCAATAAACAGTTCATCCCTTAGAGTGACGTGAGTGAGTCTCTAGTCTTTGGACCTACAGTGTCAAACTGTCAAATGCCAGTGATCCCCCTTTCCCTTGCAGGAGGAGACAAGGCAACAGAGAAGCTGAGCCATTGCTGTCTTGGGTACATTGTCAACAGACAGCCTTTCAGAGTGTTCCCTGACCACCCAGTTGAAAGCAACAGTCTGTTTCCACCCCAGCCAGTCACGCCATAAGGTCTTGTATTTTCTTCACAGAACTTATCATCAGCTAATATCTTTGTATTAGCTTCCTGTGCTACCATAACAAATTACCACAAACTTAGTTGCTTAAAACAACATGCAGTTTACAGTGGAGTTTCATCCCAATAAATTCATTGTAAATTGAAAATATCCTAAATCAAAAAGCATTTAATACACCTAACCTACTGAACATCATAGCTTAGCCTAGCCTACCTTAAACATGCTCAGAACACTTACAGTTAGCCTATAGTTGAGCAAAATCATCTAACATAAAGCTTATTTTATAATAAAGTGTTCAATAGCTCATGGAATTTATTGAATACTGCACTGAAAGTGAAAAGCAGAATGGTTGTAAGTGTATCGATCTTCACCCTTGTGATGGTGTGGCTGACTGGGAGCTGTGGCTGCAGCTGCACGGCATCAAGAGACAGCATCCTACCACATATCACTAGCCTGGGGAAAGATCAAAATTCAAAGTACAATTTCTACTGAATTCATACCACTTTTCCACCATCGTAAAGTTGAAAAATTATTAAGTTGAACTATTGTCAGTTGGGGGTCATCTGTACATTTATTCTCTTATAGTTCTGGAGGTCAGAAGTCTTAAATGAGTTTATGGAATTCTGGAGGCCCTAGAGGACAATACATTCCTTGCCTTTTCCACCTTCTAGAGGGTGCCTGCACCCCTGGTTTGTATTCCTGCATCACAGAGTCTTTTCTCCCTTTGCTTCTATTGTCTCATTGCTGTCTCCTCCCTGACATTCCTGTATCCCTCGCCTTGTGCTTACATTTAGGGCCCACCCAGATAATCTTCCCTTCTCAAATTCCTTAACTCAGTCACATCTGTAAAGTCTTCTTTTCCTTTTGCCACATGAGGTAACATTTACAGGTTCCAGGGATTAGGATGTAGACATCCTTAGGGGTCATTATCCAGTCTATCACAATCTTGTTCATGTATCGGTTTGCTTGTTTATGTTTTTACTCTCCTTTCCACCCTCAGTAAAATAGACCCTCCATGGGAGCAGCGACCTCATCTGCTGTGTTTCCAGGACCTGAGATAGGGCCTAGCACATAGCAGATGCTGATACTTGTTTGTGGAACGAATATATAAGTGAATTAACGGAATGGCAAAATCTCTAACATTCTAGAGGCTTCTTTGGTCTGAAATCATGTTCTCTTTTGGATCTTCTAAGCCAGTATTTCGTAAGCCAAACTGTTGTATGGGATTCTATTTCTTCAAGATGACTTAGGGGGAAAAAGAATCCTGTGGTCAAATAAGTCTGGGAGATACACTCACTGTATCTTCTTAGAGATGTTCAGCGCACGTTAGCATTTAAAGTCTCTGGGAAGTCCCTCAATAAAGAAACTTTGTTAATTGATTGCACGATCCAACAATTCCAAAACTCATTTGACCCAAGTTCTTCTTTTCTTTGTTATATCCTTTAATACTGTTTCACAAAATTAATGTTCAGGAACTCATGTTGGAAAATGCTATTCTCACTGTGGGTTGCACCTTTTTTTCCTCTGAGTTTGTTGAAATCTTTTTTTTTTTTTTCCTGCCCTCTCTTTCTTCTTTTCCTTTAAAATTTTATCTCTTGTCTTATTTGGTCTTCGCTTTCTAACTTTGTTCTCGCAAATTCATCCTCCCATCCACTCTCCTGTCCCCCTTCCTGTCCTTCCTTACAGGTGGTACTGATTGGAGAACACTCTTGTCTCTTGGGCTTAGGCCTATGGACACTGTTCTTAGTGTCCCCACCACACTTTTATATTCATCTTTGGTTATGTGACCTTCATCTATCTTGTGGACATTTTCTTTTAAGTCCAAGTTTTTCAAAGATAAAAGAAGGCTTATTCCATTGACTTTTAGCTATTTCACAGATAAGGGGTAAAAAATGTTGTCAATCCATTGACAATTTACTTCCCAAATGTCCTCACCTGAGTCCTGAAGGAGTTACATTTCCTGGGTTGGAGGATGCTGCATCTTCTGGAAGGACTAATCTGGAGGCCTGGACACTCAACCTGGTCTTCTGGACATATGTTAATCTGAGCTGGACTCCACCACCTGAATGGAGTCAGAGAAACTATTTCTTGGATATTCTTCTGTTTAAATGTTTGTTCTCCCCAAATTAAACTTAAGGCTTTGAACAATCTCTGTTCCTGGCATATCTCCAGGATCCAACTAGTATAACTTAGGTCTCACAGTAAGCATGTTTTGTTGTGATCATATCTCTCTATTATTCTATTTTTCATAGTACTTTCACATTCATTATCTTATCCAGTTCTTGCAACAAGTCTATGAAGCAGTACTACCCCCATTTTTACAGATGAGGAAACAAAAATGCAAGTTAATGTGGCCAGGGAATAAGTGGCATTCAAGAGTCAATTTCAGATCTTCACTCTTTCATAGATGCTTTTACACAAAAGAGAAGAAATGAGCAAATATTTGTAAAGTGCTTTCATGTTTGCAGTGCATTTTTATGTGCACTATATATAAAATATATGGAATATTTTATGTACTTACAAGGATCTTATTTAATCCTTGCAAGTATTGTGTAGAATAGGCAGAGCAAGTATTTTGATCCACATTTTGTAAGTGCAAAAACCGAAAGCCTGAGGCTCAGGTCATAACTAGTCAATGGTAGCGATTAGATATAAAAGCAGAGCTTCCAAATTCATGTGTTAAACACTTTCAGATACCTCAGACTCCCTTGTATCCCAAGGCTCATATTACAGGAGGAAAAGATACAAAATATATAGAAAATTGAATCTAAGATTAAAACAATTTGACTAACAAGCTAGGGGTAACAACTGGCTGAGGTAGGTATTTAAAGTATTAGAATTAGATGTTAGAGACCTTCATTTTGTGACCTGAGGACACTCGCTTTTAGAGATGGACAGTGTGTAGAAACACCCACAGTGTGATCCAAGGGTAGAGTTGATGAGTAAAGGAGATTTTACCCTTTATCTCAGTTCCCTATTCACTGTCTGTCCTCATTGTCAGGAAGCTCTTTTTTATTTGTAAACGGATTCCCTCTCACTGAAGTTTGAAGACTCCTCTTGTTCTACCCCAGAGGAGAAGAACCTGGTTTGTCTCAAACCTTTCCTTTCTGTTTCACTCTGGCTAAAACAGAGTTGTGGGTTGTCTTGGTTTTACTTCCCCTATTGGCTGCATCCTTGCCTTTGAATAGTTCAGTCGAGGAAGCCCTCTTGCTTTGGCTTTTGAGAATGGCAGTAATTAATATAAAAGAAAAAAGAAAAAAAGATGGCCAGAGAATAACTGGATATCATTTTTTTTTAAGTTATATATTACTACCCCAGGTCAGGTTAGAAGAACTCCCTTAGTAACAGGCTATAGGTTCAAGGTGACACCAGGACACAGAGCATGGCTGGAGGTCTTTTGCATCCCAAAGCTAGATTCTGACAAGGTCTCAGACAAGGCCATGTGGTCACGTCTGTCAGTGTGTAAGGTGAACTCAGACCTGGCTGAGCATGTCTGTCTCAGTCCCTGGAGGGGCTCACCCCCTCCGCCTCTGCATGGATTTATTCCTGAAGGGAAGTCACCCGGCAACTCCTGATTTGGAATTTTCTCCCCTCCCCACAAGGAATAATTTATGGCAAGCCCCAAAATAAGCTCCTTAAAATATCCAAACGTTGTTGTTGTTGGGTTTTTTCCTTCCCCTCTAAGCGTTTTACATCCAGGCCTCCATCAGGCAAATTTCGGATAAAAGGTGATTAGTGTTTTGGCAGGATTTTCATGAGGCTTTCTCTTGTATTCCTGCCAAAGAGCTTGCCAGGCCCAGATTTGATTAAAATGGCAGTGGGCTCTGCTACTTGAATGTAATTAGAACCATTCATTAAAGCTTTTGCTGACAGTTTGGCAACCTGTGCATTTTTTCAGTGTATGGCCGGCAGCCCATGGAAACAGCTCAGGGGAGGAGCAAGGGTCCAACAGCTCAGGCCGAGCTCGAGGAATGGGACATCCTTTGTGGCCCAGAGCTTTCTGCATGGCCAGGCTGGCATTCACAGCCAGGGAGAGCTCCTTTAATTGGATTAAAGGGGATGGGAGGGCTGCCTTCTTAAGGAAACCAAAGCTAAGCAGGAGGTTTTTCGGGAATTTCATAGAGAATACAGTGTGCTTAAGTCCTAATGACGCACACCCTTGAACAAACCCATCACGCAAGCACAAAGCCGCCCCAGGCAGTCAACCATTTTCTAAGGAGGTGAATGTCTTTGGGTGCTTCATAGATGGTCTGACACTTAGTAGATACTCCCTAAATAATGAATAAAGAACAGAGGAGTAGAAAAAAAAATTGTTTATTTTGACATCAGTTTTCAGAGTTGTGGTCTCCCTGCCTCCAGCTTTGTTTTCTCCAATCCATTTGCCATGATAAGCTTTGTAAAATGCCAAGCTGGCCATCTTTCTGCTTAAACATTTCAATGGCTCTCATTAGCCAGCCTTACCATGATCTGCATTGATCTAGGTCATGCATGGACCTAGACTACCTCCCTGGCTTTAGCTCTCACTGCCTTCCCTGCCTTCTCTGCTTTGGTCACTACAAATTTCAAGTGGTTCCTGACAGAGTCTATTAAGCTTTCACTTTTGCACAAGCTGCTACCTCTATCTGAACACTCTCTTGCCATTCTGTCTTCATCTGATTCACTTCTACATATTTGGAGTCCTTTGCTTGAGTGCCATTTCCTCCATATAGTTTTCCATGTGCTACTCAAAAGTACTCTAAAACAATTTTTCTGGTCCCTATCATTGTGACCAGCACAATCTACTGAAATAGTGTGTGTGTGTATGAGCCCCCCTAAGACTGGGACTATGTCTTATTCATCTGTGAATCCTCAGAACCTGGCACAGGACTTCAATATGGTAAATGCTCAGTAAGCATTTTCAAATGAATGATTGAATGTGGTTGAATATAGTGAATATGTATGTTCTCAGTGATTTTATTTCTAGGCCTTAACCGTTGTGCACAGTGACTCTGATGTTATGGTTTGTCTCAAAGATATTTGCTTCTACCCTTAAAGTCAGGTGGTTCCTTTAAGACAGTGCACAGAATAATCAAGGAGGTGTGTGCTTGGCTCCACAAAAAGGCCTCATGCCACAGAATCACAGCCTAGTGGGATGATTTGGTTGGCCATTCAAATCCTTCAGTACCCATTCCCTGACTCATCACCGCATTGACATGGACTCTTATGCTTGGCTTCACCCTTGGCAGTGTCCATCTTGACTCCAGAAAACAGCTTTAGCTTTACTCTGCCACCTTGATCTGACCTCTTAGAACACTGTTTGTCCATTTCAGTCATATTATACCACATCTTGCAGTCCCATTTCGCAGGTTGCATACTCAAATGACATAGAGGTTGGATGACAGCACTGAGAAAGTCAGTGATACAGCCAAGTCTTCAGATACTATGTGATATTACATGTACCATGGCAACAAGGAGAAAGGTGGAGGTGATGCTCAGTCATTCTTAGGTGGAAAGAACAAGAAACCTGAAAGATTTTAAAGAGTGATTCACAATGGAATTGCAGTGAACTACATAGTGTTTGAAGTCACCTGCCTTTGGCAGTAATTTTAATTACCTTTTGTGCCCCAGTGCTATCTCTGTTGGTAGCAGTTGGGTTTGTTGCCCTGCTTTGGAGGCATAATCTCATTCAATTTCAGGAGAAAGATGGGAGTGTTGGTAGGATAATGCGACATGCTCTACTCAAAAATCTTCATATGAGCACAGCAGATCTATTGTTTCTATGAAAAACAAATTATCCAAATATATATGTATTTGTATATTTGTATGGGTATGTAAATAGATCTACTGAGTTATATACATAAATTATATAAATATATAAATTATACAAATAGATATTTGTTTATTGAGACATGTATCTAAATAAGTATTAAATAGTTATTTTAAAAGTTTAGAAAAAATATAGACTAGATGACTCACATGGAGGGGACCCTTTCACTTGTTTATATACTTTGTTAAGAAGAGAATTTAAAATGATTGGTTTTTTTTTACTTTTTTTGTGTTATTCTACCTTTATTTAGCAATTTTACTTCCAGTAGTCTATTCTAAGATGATAATCAGACAATGTATGGAGATGGTGTATATGTATAAGGGTGTTCATTGAAGCAGCATCTGCGTACAGAGTAGCAAACATTGGAAATAATATAAATATTCAACAATGGGCACTAGTTGAGTAAATTGTGATATTTCTGTAGAATGAAATTCATGGCACCATTAAAAATAATGTAGAAAAATATTTATTGACAGGAGAAATCATTCACGATATATTGCTGAGTGAAAAAAAAGATGGTGAAATAATATATACATTATGATACGTTTTTGTTTACTAAATGTGTATGCATAGAGAGGGACAATGTCTGGAAGAGATACAACAAAATGTTATCTGTGATTTATCTTTGGGAGATAGGTTGAAAAGTATCTTCATTTTCTTTCTGTTGTATGTATTTTCCAATTTTTCTACAATGGAAAGAAATCACATTTATAATAATTTAAAAAGTTATAAATCAGAATTGTGCCGCCTGGAGTTTAGCACAAACATGGGGCTCCAACTGGGTCTTTGCCATTGCCAAGGAAAGCGGAGAAACCAACTGTTTGGTTTCACACATGATGTTGGCGAGACTGCAGCCAAGGGCAGCATTTGTGTATGAGTGTGACCATTGAGACCAATGCCCGGGAACTTGATCATCACTCACGCCCACGTCCTTTCCATATTGTTCCCAGTCTGGTTAAGATGCTACTCAGAAGATGCATATTTCACTCAGGAGAGAGGAGTCTGAATCAAATTGGCTTTTTTCTAGCTACACCACGTATTTGCACCAATATTTATCCCATCTGTTCTGAGAGTCTGCTCCCCACTACTTACCAAAACTTTCGTCAGCTCCCCATTATTTACAAGTTCTTTGGCCTGGCATGTAGGGTCTTACGAGGTCTGCCCCAGTGTGCTTTCCCATCCTTCTCTCCCTCAAGTTCCTTTCAGGTAACTTCTGCTCTAACCAATCAGGACTGCTCACCATTTTCTAAGGGCTCAGAATGCTTTCAGCCGCCATGATCAGAAATCCAAACTGACTTCTAGAGAAAGGAAGTATATTCTCTCACATAACAGGGATTCCAGAGATTGAGCTGGCTACAGGGATGATTGACTTAGCAGCTCAGTGATGTAATCAAGGATTCCACTGCTCTGCTTTGCCATTCTTGGTGTTGGTTGCAACCTCAGACCCAAAGCAGTTGGCTGCAGCATTTCCAAGCATCATATCCAGACATGGCGACATCTTGAAGACAAAGGAACACTATCTTTCCTGTGGTTTTCTCTTGAGATAAAACTATTCAGCCCTCCTAAAACACTCCCCCTCATATCTCGTTGGCCAGAAACAGGACACATGCTGTTCCTGAACTAATCACTAACATGATGAGTGGCATTACTCTTTAATCAGTCAGGGCCATGCTTAGAGCTGGGAGAGGAGTCAGTCTTCCTGACACATGTGACTTGCATGATGGAGGGGTGGATATCTTGAAAGAAATCTGGGGCTGTATATGAAGTAGGGGAATGCTGGATGGCCACTCCATCAAACTGATCCATTTTTTCCTATCTCATGTATTTGTTCACACTGGTTTCCCTGCCTGGGATGCTCTTATTGCTAATTCTTCTTGTTCAGATTTTAGCGCTTTGCCCATCTTTCATAGCCTGACTCAAACTACATCCTCCAGGAAGATTCTGTTCTCCCCAGCTAGTTGTAATGTCTTTTCCTTTGGAATTAAAATGGCAGTATGTTATACTTTTTCCTAAACACCTTTAAAATAGTCTGCTATATACTGTGGTTATTTGTGAGTATGTTTCTTAAACATGACTAGGGATTAAAAGATGAGCCAGTTAATTTGTTAGAATAATTATTACTCAAGATCAGTGTGACCAGCGTGTAGTTTCCTATGCAAGGCATGGTATGTGTGTCTCTAGTCTCCTCTCCCATGTGTACGACAGATAGAATTGATTGTAACTAAGCCTGCTTAGCCTCAGAATCATTCTCACCATGGTGCTTCAGGAAGCCATTATTAAATGATTAGATCTAATGATGTAAACAAAACCTATTTGCCACTTTTTGCCTACTACGTGTAGGATACAGACAGATCAGTCTTTAGGGGCAAAGTTAAGAGTCAGAGTTGGGTAGATACAGAGATGAGCAGTAAGTACATGGTCCCCTGGATCCAGGAAACTAGAGCCAGGGAAGAAACATAGTCCATACACAAATTCTTCAAAAGCAAGGCGTAAGGTGGTGAGGGCCATGGAGAGGTCCTCACAAAGAGCTGTGTGATTGTGGGATATTAGGACAGACTTCTTGGAGAAGGAATCTCTCTAGTGATCCGGTGTTCAGTACACACACTTTACCAATCCCTTGCTCTGACTACTTATATTATTTCTTAAAATTTTTAAAAAAAATTTCGACCTTTTAATTTTACTGAACTCTTGTCATAGTCCTGAGATAGAAGTGAGAAAAATACTTGTTCAATATGATTAATAATACTAGAGTGAATATCCATGTGGTTAAATTTTAATAAATTTTTAATTATTCATGTAGGATAAATTCCTAGAAATAGAATGGCTAAGACAAAGAGTATGTACATCTTAGGGATGTACATGTATATTATTAGGGATATATGTATATATTCACTCATTTTGGGGTTTCAATTATGTAAATATATCATAGTTTTTCAATCAATTACTGGGCAAAATAACTACAAAATACACTACAGTGAGTAGCCTCATACATATACATTCTGTTTTTGCCAGTGTGTCTTTGGGTTAGCATCCTAGAATTGGGCTGGCTGGGTCAAAGGGTAAACACATATGTGATTTTTATAGATATTAACAAATTCCCCTCAATAGAGATGATATCATTTTGCATTCCCACTAGCAATGTATGACAATGTCTGTTTCCCAAATTTTGCCAATAGTCAAACTTTTGGAATGGTACCTCAATGTCCTTTTCATTTGTATTTCCTTTATGGCGAGTTATATTAAGCATCTTTCATATGGTTAAGAGCTGTTTGCATTTATTTTTCCATGAAAGTCTTGCTCATTTTTCAATAGATCATTGCTCTTTTTATTTCTATTTTTAGTCATTTATATATTAGGAATATTAACCCGTTGTCTGTAATGTAAGTTAATATTTTTTCAGCTTGACATTTGTCTTTTACTATCTTTTGATGTGTTTTTGCTGTGTAAAAGTTTACTTTAAAATTTTTTATATAGACGTTTATCTATCTTGTTTTAATGGCCTTTAGATCTTGAATCATAGGTTAAAACTTTTTTCTCATTCCTATATTACTGACCCATGCTTTCTTCTAGTACTTATATGGTTTGTCTCTTGTTTTTTTTCTTCCTTCCTTCCTTCCTTTCCTTTTTCTTCTTTCCTTCCTTCCTTCCTCCCTCCCTCCCTCCCTTTCCTTCCTTCCTTCCTTCATTCAAAATTCTGATTCAATGAGAATGTGTCCTAGTGCATAATGTGAGAAATGGGCCAAATTTTATCTTTTTCATCTATTATCCCAGTCATCTTTTCTCTATCATTTGTTTTATCATACATTAAATTTTATTTTAAATTGGGTCTATTTCTGGATTTTCTATTCTCTTCTATTGGACTGTTTATTTACCAATATCACAATTTAATTATGTAACATGTCTAATACCTGATAGGGCTAACCCCAAATCCCCAATTGCTCTTATTTTACAGAGAGTTCCTAATTCCTTTTTCCTGCTTGATTTTGAAATGAACTATATAATCAACTTGTCAAGGTCCAAGGGGAAAAAAACACCTGATGATATTTTTATTAGGATCATAAATTGATAGTTTAACTTAAGGATAACTGACTTTTCTGAATTTGAGTCTTTCTAACCAAAAATATCTTTCTATTTATATATATATGTATATATATGTGTGTGTGTATATATATACACACATATATATATAGTGTGTCTTTGGGGATTGGTTTTTTTTTTTTCATTTTTCTCGTAACGTTTTAAGTATTTCTTATTAGGTTTATGCTAAGTATTTGTATAAACAGGCTTTGCCTTCCATTTTATGTTCTAACTAGTTTGTGTTTTTTAAATATGCTCTTGCTTTTCTATGTATTTTATTTTACTTTGATGTAATTTCAGACTTACAGAAAACGTGAAAAAATAGTTCAAGGAACTTCCATATACACTTTCCCCAGATTTATTCATTGTTTACATTTTGCCCCATTTGCTTTATCATTCTGTCTCTGTCTGTCTCTATCTTTTTCTGCCTTCTTACACACACACACACACACACACACACACACACACGATTTTGTTTTAGCTTTGGTTTTGAAATTGTGTTGAGAGTAAATTAGAGATACCATGATCTTTCACCACTTAATATTCACTATTTCCTAAGAACAAGGACATTTCCTTTCATAACCACAGTTATCAAGTTCAGAAAATTCAACATCACAATACTACTATTTCATCTACAGCTGATATTTAATCAATTGAACCAACAATGCCCTTTATATTTTTTGCCCCTCCCTCCCCATCCTCTCCCCATGCCACCCACCAGTCTAGGATCTAATCCAGGATCACGCAATGAGGCATTGCATTCAGTTATGTGTTTCTTTAATCTCTTTATTCTAGAGCTCATTGATCCTTTTTTATTCTTTTGCCTTTCTTGACCTTGACATTTTTTAAGAAAACAGGCCACTTATTTTGTAAAATGTGCATCTATTTGGATTGATACACAGTTTATTAATAATTAGATACAGGGACGCTATTGATTTCCATATGTTGATTTTTATAATGTGCTACTGCACTACATTCTTCTGTTGTTTGTGGTAGTTTTTTTTTTTTCCTGAAATTTCTTGTGTTTTCCAAATACAGAACCAGACCAGCTGCATATACGTAGGGGTAGTTTTATCTCTTCCTTTCCAATTCTTATGCTTCTGTTGTGAGAGACCCAGAAGGGCATTTGGACCTTGCCCTCTGAATAATGCTTAATCTTTTCTGACTGCCTCCGCCTGGCTGCAGATTCACTACTTGGGAAGGACTGAACATTTCTGAGAGGAATTTGTTTTTCCCGAAGTGTGTATATATGGATAGGTAGTGGTGGTGGCTGGCAGGCTGATGAACACTGTACTCATCAAATCTCCAAGTAAAACAGGGTTCGGTGGGGGAAGAGGAGAATTTTCTGCTGCAAAGTACAGAGATGCGTTCATTGGTTATAAAAACATTTAGTGAGAACACACTGTGTCACAGCCTGTGCTAGATGATAAGGCTATAAAAAAGCTTGATTAGCAGTTGGGGAAAAAAATCATTTAAACTCTATTTTATATCACAGGTGAATTATTCTAGGTATAATAAATAGTCAAATAACAAAAGAAAAGCCAAATACAAACATACAAACAAAAATCATAAAACTTCCAGAGTTTAGGGAAAGGCAAGGAAGGTTACAAATGATTGAAGAAGTCACAAAGAAAACAAAGACTGGCAGACTGACTATGTAAAAGTTAAATCACTTTGGCATAATCGAAATCAAAAGACAAACCTTCAGAAAGGATAGAAAGTTAACATTTACTTGGAAAATACATATGAATTGAAACCACCCCCCCCCCCAAAACCCACCACTAAGAATGACCTCAGTACCTAAATGAACAAGGAAATGAAAACTAGAACCATAATGAGGTGTGGACTTTTGCTTATTAAAGTTAATCGTGTGTGTGTGTTATGCTAAAGAGAAACGTTTTTGTTTTAAAGATGGGTGCTGAAAGCCTGTAAGTGGAAAAGTCATCTTTGTTGGAAAAGTAAATCACTTTGGTAGGAAGGGAAGCTCCCAGGGCTTGGTTTGAATGAGCACAGATGAGAAAAGAGATGAATTGCTCTGCAGAGCCAAGTGGTAAAGACTGAGTTTAGGGGACAGTGAGGGTGTGTGTGTAGTGTTGGTTCTGAAGGGGGTGGGATAAGGAAGACTGAACAAGGAGAGTCACAGGGAGAAGAAAAGGGAGCAATTTGGTCTCTGTGGGAATGGCTTATGAAATTCGGGGACAGAGGTAAGGTGTTTTCTTAAATTTTAAGTTATCCACTGAGCTGTGCTAGAATCCTCGGTAAACTGCATAAATCCTTCATAGGAAACTACAGTGTTTTGAGGAAATCAAGGAAAGAGGGCTATTTTCCCATTTGGGTTGAGACAGAACTAAAGAAGGAAACACCCCCAAGAGGTGAGAAGCAACTGAGAATCAGTGGCAAAAGTGGCTACTTCAAGCAAAAGGAGATAACAGGTAACATCATTTTTAGATGAAAAACTATATGGCTATACTGGAAACTAAAAGGACAAGTTTCAAGGAACAGGATTAGGAAGGCACCCAGAGTCGTCAGGAATGGTTGAAGCCATTTGGCCGGTGGAAGCTGATGCAGGGACGGGTGTCAAAATGCTCAAGGAGGCAGGAGTTCTACAGACCTCAGACTTGGCGAGGATGTGCCCACTGTCAGAGCACATCAGCACAGCGATCAGACTCTCTAGTTCTCAAAATGTGGTCCCTGTGCCAGCGGCAGCTGCATCCCCTGGGAGTGTGTAATGAAAGCCAGTTCTTAGGTCCTATCTTTGTGAATTTCCTTTTGTGAGCATCTCTATAGATCATCTCTAGTCTAATTAGTAACTACTGAATCTGAAACTCTGGGGATGAGGCCCAAAATCTGTTGTAACAAGGTGATTCTGTTGCATGTGAGAATTTGAGAACTGGTTTAAACTAAAGCTCAGAGAGGAGATTCTAAGTTATTATTCATTCATTCATCAATTTATTTAGCAGATATTTATTAAGTGCCTATTGTGTGCCAGACAAGGTTATAGACTCAGGCAGTACAGAGGAGAACAAGAAGGATAAAGTCCTAGCTCTGGTACCATCGTGCCATCGTGTAAGGATTTTAGCATTTTCTTTCAGTCATTCTCGTGTGCCCTATATAATGTTACTTATTAGCTCTACTTCTTGTTAGTCAAGAAATCATTAGGGTCATACTTTTCTTTTCTCATTCCACCCTTGGAAATCTTGTTGACTCTACCTTCAGAATATACCCAGAATTCAGCCTCTTCTTGTCAGCTCCACTGCCATTACCTTGGCCCAAGCCACTATTATCTATAATAATTGAGGTGAGAGATGATGGAGATTTGAGCCAGGGTCAAAGAGAGGGGTAGAGCAGTGATCAACTGGAGAGAGCATTGCCTCCACATATCACCCCAGTGATCTACCTACATTTCAAGTTACATCATGACACTCTTCTGCTAAATACCCACGTAACTTAGTATTTCACTCAGGGTAAAAGCCCGTGTTCTTAGAGTAGTAGACAAGGGTCTTCAAGGCTATGTGTGATTATCCCCTACTCCCACATCAGTGCTAATTGAGTGTCTGTGTTGGCTGCCTTGCTGTGCTGTTTCTCTAACACCACAGAGAGACCCCTACACTCTGGCCTTTGCACTGGCTGAGTCCTCTGTCTTGAACACTCTTCTCATATATTTGCCTGGCTAATTCAGTCACCTCCTTCAAATCTTGTTACCTTCTCAATGGCCTTGACTGTCTTATGTAAGAGTAACCACATACTCATGGCCTGTAGTCCTGATTCCCTTCCTCCTATTCACTGTTGTTCCCATAGCACCAGCTTCAAAGGTATGATAGAATTTATTTACATTATGCCTTGTCTGTCTCCTCCATTAGAGCAAAGCTCCCTGAGGCCAGGATCTTTGTCTGCTTCTTCTCTGCTGCAAACCAAATGCTCAGAACATTGTTTGGCATATGGTGGACACTCAGTAAACATTTATTGAATTAATAAATAAAATGTTTAGTGTTGTGTGTTGCTATCATAAATCAGCTTTCTTTTCATGATAGTGTCTGGCTGTTTATCTCTGGTTCTCAGGAATTAGTTATTAGGCATCTAATAGACATTCTGCCACTTTGTTTATCTTACATAGATTTCAGGTGGATTCCCTTGGATTTTTAGAAGGTAATATTTTTCTCTTTTCCTTTTCAGTGTGAATTCCCTTTTGTGAGCATCTCTATAGAGCATCTCTAGTCTAATTAAAAACTGTAATATCCTATTCTTTCAGGGAGCATGCCTTTCTGTAGTCTCCCCATTAAGACTGATAATA
This sequence comes from Camelus ferus, assembly GCF_009834535.1. Lineage (NCBI taxonomy): Eukaryota > Metazoa > Chordata > Mammalia > Artiodactyla > Camelidae > Camelus > Camelus ferus. The sequence goes on along the minus strand of NC_045699.1, from coordinate 47,044,831 downwards.
ACCTACTCATATGTATTTGTGTGTTTGTGTATGTGTGTGTGTACACCCATTCTTACTCCTCAGAAATGCACAGATTTTTACCAAGTATGTGATTTTGTGTGTCTCTTGAGAAGCACTGTTGTTCGCTAGAAATACCCGAGCTACTAGTTTACAGCTGCCTCTGTCTCGCTGGATGTTTGAGCTATTTCCCACCTCCATGCCAGACTTCTCTCATCTGTAAAATGTGAACTTGGATGAGCTAATCCAAAGAGAGCTGTTTCCTAGCTCTAATGTAGCCACAAAACCCAATTTTTACTGCTTTGTCTATTGAAGTGATAGATTAAGCTAATAATTTTCCTTGTGTTGAACCAATTTTGCACTTTTGATGGAATCATTCCTTACTGCAGTCTCTGGCACATAAACAGTATTCCATGAATGTGTGTTGAAGGAGGGAGAAAGAAAGAAAGAAATGGGAATGAAAAGATCATGAGATTTTGAATAGAAAGAAGCTGGGTTGAAATCTAATTTCTCCCAATAATATGCTGTGAGATTTAGAGTCTCAGTGTCATTTTTTGAAAAGGAAGATACTTATCTAAAATATTTATTGTGACAATTAAATGAGATTGTAAAAGTGAAAGAGCTTTGCAAACTGTATGATAGCATGAAATTATTATTATTATTATTATCATTGTAACAAAAATATAAGGGCTTACTAAATTCAGTGTACTCTATCAATATTACTAGTTGAAAGAGCATCAGATTTTTTCTGCTATTCTTAGCCTGTGATGTGTAATTTGAAAATATCTGGCTTCTAATCAGCACCCCCACCCCAATATTCACTGTTTAATCTAGTTTACCAGTATTATTGATATGTTTCCCAGAATGTCACACTTCATATCTCCTATGACCCCATCATGAGAACCAAGGGCTTCCACATTTTGGCAGTTGTTGTGCCTGACATATAGAAGGACTTAATATTAATTAACCATTGATTGTTTGACATGGGTATTGGCATTTTTTAAGATTTGGGTGAGGAACTGACAAGATCACATTAACTGTAGTTATAATTCACTGCCTTTTTCTTTTTCATACAAGTTGGCATATGTATTTTCATCAAGGTGGTAGTTGTGACTCTCAGAGTAAGACACTAAGCACAGACAGTGAAAATATCCCAAGAAAATAAGCAGCTGTAGTGGAAATACCTTTGAACTGAGGGTTAGGAAACCTGACTTTCCTCACCCCAACTCCACCTCTAGCTGTGATAATCTGAGCAAGTCTCCTAACATCTTTACCTCAGTTTCTTCACCTCTAAAAGAAGAGATTTAGAAAAGATCTCAGGGGCCTTTCCAGCTGTGAAAGTCTATGATTCTAGATAATGGAATGAAATCTCAGTACTATGAAAACTCTTAAAAGCACTCAGATAAAAGTTAATAAAATTTAAAAGATAAAATGGTAACATCACTCTAAGGCAGATTAAGGCTAAAAAGGATTCTTAACACATTTAAAAAGTAATTAGTTGAATAAAGACACTACATAAAAAACTAAGACCCAGTCACAACCTGAGAGCTATTAAAACAATGAAAAACTTCCCTTGAGCAGAAAGTAGTTGACTTTCAATGCCATAAAGGGCTGAAAAGAAAAAAAAAAGTTAATTAAATTCTTAGTTTTCTAAAAGCCAGATAAAACAAACTCAATATCACAGTAAACCACATTTTAAACAGTACACAGACATTAGAATTAATTTAGTGCAGCCCATGGACTGCAGGCAGAAGAGGCTACCCGAGCAAAGCCTACCCTTGGAATCCCACGTGTCATCTCGAATGACAGGGCACTGGGGACTACGGGTGGCTGGGGAGCCAGGCGCTGCTTGGCCGAAGTCCTCAGGCTGAGCACCTTGGACAGAAATCCCCCCCATTTAGCAGGAACCTGGAGCTTGCACAAACTCCTGCTTGTCAGAGGGAAGGGGTATCAGACACAGCTGACCCCAGCACAGCTTCTCTCCAGTTGAAAAGAATTGGACATGCTGACAGCTCCACATACCTGTTAGGTTTGGAACTCACAGCTGCTCATTTCCTGGCAGTTGATAAAAGCCCGGAGCAAATATGTCTGAGAAGAGCTTGGGCAACATGTGAGAACACTTGATCTAAGCCCTCTGACAGCCTGGAGAAATGCTGAGAATGCCTTACACAGCTTGTTAGCAAGAATCCACAGGCCTTCCATTTTGCATCTAGGTTTACAAAGTGGTTACCTACAAACAGGAAGTATGAAAACAAGGAGAGGCAAGCTGACAGAACAACTTGAATCAATACCCTGATTCATCCTGAGGTATTCTCTCTTCCACCTGAACAGAACCTCCTGTCTCTGAATTACCTTGTATTTGGATATAGATGGACTACATTGTATAAGAACATAAACCTCAAGGATACACCATTCATCTGTTCAACAAAACATTTAGAGCACCTTCTGTATGCTAGGCACTGACCTATGCACTGTTGGACTTTATGATACAGATTTCTGGACCACTCATTTTTATTACACACCCTCATTATATTATATATGTTCTTGCATGAATATCTGTAACAGACACAAACATGCAATACTTCAAAATCAATTCACAATGTGTTTGTACTCTGATGCTAATATATCCAGTCTAGACTAGAGAATATTCCCTTGAAAACTGCAGTTGTAAATTTGACCTAATTATTTATGGTCCAAAGATATTGTGTGACCCGCTAACCGAATGTGAAGGGAGATTTGACATACTAAGTGTAGGAACGTGGTATCTTTTGACAAGTGACGTTTAAACAGAGCCTGGAGTGTAAGAGGAGTTGGACACAAATGGGAGAGGAGGAGAGAGCATTCCACATAGAGAGAACAAAAGGTACAAGGGGCAGATTTCAGAGGGAGAACAAGTGAATGATGTCACGTGATACAGATGGGTGAAGAAGAAAAAAGTACAGGAAGGGGCTGGAGATGTAGATGGGGAGTAAATCATAGTGAGGCAGCAGAATAAGGGGTGATGTCATCAGATTTTTATTTTAAAAATTCGACATTTGACTTCTGGTAGAAAGCCTGTTTACTATAGTGCCCAGTTTATAACCTATTAAAATAATCGAAAGAACATAGAGAAGAACACTACATCTCCAACAAATATAGAGCTGCAACTTCCTATCATAGTCTATCATAGACTAAAGAGAATATCTGCCAAATCAGTGAATTTTGGGATCAATCTGAAGAAGGTGCTAAGAAATGATATATAAGCCTCCAGAACTCAGCATGGTCCAGAGTTCTCTAAAAGTAAACAAAATGGACATCAGTTGTGAGTTAAGGACTTGTGGCCAGATCTACCTCCTGTCTGGGTGATCTGCTCAGGTGAAGTGGGCAAACAATAAAAATTAAGAAAAGAATTCTCTCTGAATATCTTCCTAAACAGTGTATCTGTACCAAATATGTCTGCTGCTCCAGATCACTCCTCTGTCCCAACTGTACACACCAGTTTTGAGCAAATAGAACACTCAGGCAGAACAAACCCCTTCTCAAAGAAGAGGTGAATAAAAAAAGACCCACTGTGGGTCCTACGCTTAGACACTACAAAAAGGAAAAGAATGAGGAAAGTTAAGAAGTGAAAGCCAGATAGGGAGTTCACATCCAACATAGAATCATTCCAGGCTATAAAGGAAAATTACTCCAGAATATAGAAAAAAGTTTCAGATAAATACTTTTTCAACCCTCAGAGAAGTTAAAAAGAACAATGGCCCCCTTGAAAAGGAAAGCACAGCAGAGATATAAAGAGCTCAAGGAAGAGATTCTAAGATGACAAAGAGAAAAAGTGAGCTGACAATGTTTAGGAAAGAAACTGAACACAATATTGAAACTGCTATAGAAAGGGAAGTCACCTTAGAAACTGTAATAGCTAGAGCATGAGTAAATTAGGGAAAATGGAAAGATATTTATAAATTGTTAGGAAGAAAAACTATCGACATGGAAAAGAAAGGACAAACAACATAAGCAAATCAGTGTTTTTGGAAAAGAGAACATGAGACATAAATGCATTGCAAGATGTCATAGAAGAAAACTTCCCTGTAATAAACCAAGAACTGAACCTGCAGAAAAACAGAGCACTCATTCCAGAAAGAAAAAAAAAAAACTCAAAACAAAAAAACCTTGAGGTATATCTTGAGTTACTGCAAATGATAGAGAGTGTTGTAACTGTAATTTTATGTAAATATAACATGTAAATTATTCTAAGTGAAAAAGAAAACCAAGCTGGTCTCTGATTTCTCCATTGCAACATTCAGTGTCAGAATACTGGAACACTTGTGTGCAGAGGTATAGAGAATGTTTTACACAAACATTTTATATGTATCAAATTATGATTTATGTATGAAGGTAATATGCAGGTATCTCTTAAATCAAACAAACAAACAAAAAAATCATTCAAGGAAAGAAGCAGCTGTGAGCCCTTCTTGAAAAAAATATCTATCTATATTCAAAATCCAGTTGATAGTCCAGGGACATATACCACAGTACTGATTTTTTTCTTCATGTGTCCCTGTGTTCGTTTAGTTAATAATAGTCATAGGAACACTAGGAATGGCACTAATAATAGTGATAATAGCAACAACCATTTATTTGATGCTTCCTAAATGCTAGGCACTTTACACTCAGACAAACCCAGTCCTTACAGGGCCCTATGAAGTAGTAGTATTTTCACCCCATTTTATAGTTGGAGAGACACCTATACTCTGAATAAGCGGAGTTTTAGACCTACTAAGCCACAGACCCACATGTTGACTCTTCATTTTCTGACCCTTCCATTTGTATCTCTTTCATCACTTTAATCTCTGGGTCTTTTTCCTCTGCATTCTGAGAGATTGCCTTAAGTTTACCCTCGACACTACAGATCTGATTTTCTGAAAAGTTAGTCCTGTTCTTTGCTGCCTTTGCCAATTATCAAATTACTGTAGCATTGTCTTTACATATATTCTTTAATTAGCTATTTCACTGCATACTAATATATTGTCTTACCATATCATCTTTTATCTCTTCTTTTTTAGAATCTTTGATTTTCTGAAGGGTGTAAGGCAGACTGTCTCTCAAATATTTTCTTCTGTGACCTGAATGAAATACACATTTTAAGAATGGACTTTCTCTGTCTCTGAGTGCTACATTTATTTTCTATGTTGTATAAAGTTTTTTACTAGCCCCTCTGTGAGATGTGTACGTGTGTGTTTATATCTGAATATTTGGTCCTATATTTGCCCAAAATTAAGGTAGATGAATTCTTCTTAGGTCTTACTTGGATAGACTTAGAATCTCTGGGTCTTAAACTGGAGGGCTGGTTGACCAGCTCAGGGATGCAGCTGTCTATCAGGAAAGATCTTGTACCAGGGGAGCTTTATGTTAAAACTTTCTGTGCCCAGATCTCCATCTGGCTTAGACTCCATTCCATGTAAATAGAGTGTCTGTGTCTGGCAGCCTTTGTGTATTTCTGTCTTCTATATCGGAGAATATCTGGCCACATCAGAAAAGAGTCGAACCGCTTTAGAGAAGCTCCTGCTCAAAGACCCTGCGGTTTTGGGGTTTCTGCTGGGAGCCACAGGTTTCCCCTGGGTGGCCAGCACAGCTGATTCCCAAAGATTTTTCTGTGGTAGCAAATGCATTTTCCAGTGAAGAAGTCCCTGCTCTGTCATGGCCTAATCTGGCCTCCAATCTGTACCCCTCAGGAATTAGGAGTACGCTTTGCCTTGGAGATTTCCTTCAATCAGATGCCCAGTAGTTCCATTTGAAGAGCAGAAATTCCTCAAAATTTGTGATGTGTGGTTGAGATACTACTCTAGCACCACAGGTGATGTTATTTGCCCCTATTTAAAATTTTTTCAGTAGATAATTTCAGTTGGTGTGTTAGAGGAGCTTAATGTCTATATATACACAGCAATATCTTTCCCTCCAACATCTTTCCAATATTTTAGTTTTGACATCTGCTCCTGGTCCCTCAACTGGGGGAACCTCATCAGAGGTTCTTCTCTGGCTTACTGGATTCAAATCTGCACATGTCTTCTGGTTCTATATAGCCTCTAATGCCACTCTGTGCTGCACTTGAGGGGAGAGCCCTCTGCCAAGCACAGTTCAGGGGCACCCTCTGACTGGGTATTTCTATTCTTACTGCCATTTGGGGTTGGAAAGTTTGGACAGTTCTCAACTATTTATTAAGATCTTAATTTTTATTACGTTTTGAATAAAATTTTGAGATGGATCTTAATTCTTTGTCATATTTGCTTCAATTATTTCTCCCTTATCTGTTTTCCTTTTTTCTGTTAAATGAAAGTGTTCAGCTCAGTTTTAAGATGCTTTGTGACCTAAAAGGGACCAGAGTCTGGAGGGAATCAAAGTTAATTTAGAAACTGAAAGCCCATGTCTGTGTTTCCTTGGCAGAATCGAAAGTGACTAAAAGATTCTGTCAGTGTGATTCAACTCAGCTATTTTGTAAAGCCCCGGGCAGGGGTAATGATGGGAGAGGACACCCAGAAATAGCAGCCTCGTCAATCATGAGCACAACTTATGAAGGCCACAGTGAATGGAGCAAACCTGTTCTACTTAAGTCTTCTTGTGCTAGGGTTGAGACATGCCCATGGATAAGGAGAGAATTTTTTCAGTGAATGATCAGGGTGGAACAACCTCCACCAAAGGAAAAGCTGATTCTCAGAAAAGGGAAACGTAGGCTAATGTTTTATGTAAGGGCAAAACTGGAAGTTACTGGGCCCTATAACATGTAGCTGTTCCTCTGTTAGAATTGCTTTAAAGTTACACTTGGATTCCAAAGGAAAATGATTCAAATTTCCAGTGGCCTGAAGCCTCTGAACCAATAGTCCAGGCAGGAATGTGATGAGTGATCAAGCACTCTAGAGCTCCCTGCTGCTCTCCCAGGAGGCTTTAGCTGGGCTCCCAGCAGAGGGTTCTGAATATATGACAGGACAAAGTGTCTTGTGAACACCAAAGGGTTATTCTGGTCAGATAGCAGAGAGAAGCAGCTATTTTGACTATAAGGAGGATAGTGGTGGGGGCAGCTGATCTGAGGTTGGGCCACTAATGGGACACCAGCTTTGGAAGGGGAGGTGCTGACAACATTGGTTGGGATATGAGTTGTGTTGACAGAAGTCAAATCAGCAGACACCAGAGCAGCAGGCAGGAAGCTTGCATGAGTTGTCCCAGATACAATGCTTTTCTCCCAGTGAATTTCCAGCATGCATGATATCTAGCTAGAACTTAAGCAGAAATGCACTGATGCTCTTTTGCTTTGCTACTTGTGAACAGTCTTTTAGAACCTAGCCATCCGTAAGTAGTAGAATTTTTGTACTCAGGTGAAAAACCAAGTAACTGAAGGCTTTTTTTATTACAGGTTGTCATTCATGTGGCAACCACCACATTTCTTCAAATGAAGATAGTATTGGTTCTATGATACGTAATTATTCCACTTACACTAGGAAAGAAAAATACTGCCAAATAACCTATGACATAGTAACGATTTAAAGTTGCATCCTGATTTCAGAGACATTAAAAAGTGGAAAAAAATGCATCTTAGAACTGGTGACATACTGTATATGTCAGGCACTGTGCTAGGGCTACCATAACATAGGGCTACCAAAAAGATAGATTTCAAGAAACATGTAGTCTGAGGGGGAAGGCAATGCTGAAAAAGTGATTGCAAGTGTGATTGCACTTGCTGGAGGAGCACGAGAGTCTTCTCCAAGAAAGTGACACTAAAGTTGAGACCTGATGGGGGAGCAGGTATTAGCAAAATGGGTATAAAGGTAGAACTTTCTAGGAAGAGGGATTAGCATGTGCAAAGGCTCTGAAATGGGGAAGGTCAGGTGTGAGCAAGGGTGAGGGTAACGGGAAAGAGTCAGGCAAGGACAAATCACATGGGTATTAAACCCACATTAAGGAGTTAGGTTTACCTAAGAGTAGTGGGAGGCCACAGATAGGGTTTAAGAGAGCAACAAGATCAGATTGTGTGTTGTAAAAATCACTTCACTGGTGGTGTTGATGTGAGAGAAGCATAAGAACAGGTGCAGGAGGATCAGTTAGGAGACTTGCAGCAGTTTAGATAAGAACATATAATGATTTATAATGGGGTGCTGGCAGTGAGGATGGAAAGAAATGAGGACTCAAGCACATCTTAAAGGGACCAACGACCTCTCTGTTTTGTTTATTTGATTTTTTTTTGGCAGAGGGGGAGGGGAGTTTGATTAGCATCCAACAGAATAAGAATATGGACTATAGAAAATTCCAGCTGCAGATGGAGTCAGTTTCTGATTTTCCAGTGTTGATTGTGACTTGCTTGAAAATGAAGATTCTATACATTTGGATTTTTCTTAAACCAAGATACACTGCTCTGTTGGGGTCAAAAATGATTCCAGTGTTTTAATCACAGATCTTCCTCCTCCAATTTATTTAATTAATTCTCTAGAAATTATTGCCATTACCTCAGATAACTTCATGCTTATGACCATAAATTGTGAAGTTTTATATATTGAATTATGTTTTAAAAAATTTAGAAGCATCCTAACAAGAAGCAGTCACTTAAGGAAGCTTTTAGCCAGGAAATATTTCTAATTTGTATGGGACTATTAAGTACATGTTTATAAAATGAGAGACAATTGTGTTGTCCTCAAAAAGCACTGCCCTAGAAATAAGAAAGCCTGGCTGAGTCCTAATGTTCTTAACACACTACTTATGTGACATTGGGCAAGCCATCCAAATACATTTCATCTGTGCAAAAAAGGAAGAGGCTCTCTCTACCTTGCAGGGTTATAGAAACACCAGATGAGATTGAAAGCAACTATTTATTGGGCTCCTATTTTGTCCTAGAGACTATGCCAGGCAGAAGGGATACAGTGGTGCACAAGACAGCCATAGTTTCTGTCCTCAAGAAGATTCTCATTGCAGAAAGCAAGTTGCATACTATAAACTGCTATGGATATGTAAGGTAGTAATATCATCAAATAGTAGTAGTAGTAGAATTTCTTAGTAGAGAGGGTTGGACTTTAATCTTGTTAAAGAATAATGTTCAAAGAGCTAAGTTTATGACTCTTTCAAATGTGAAACAAACACAAGTCAAAGATTTTATTCAACTCATTAACTAATGAGGGAGCCACACAGATGTTAAAACCATTCCAAAGAGCATTTGAGAAGCTATTTATAGCAACATTAGGATAAGATTGCTGAGTTAGATACAAAACCTATCAGTATTCCAATAGGACCATAAATCATAACCCATTGAGATATCAGCTCCACCAAACGAAAATCATTTACATTTCTATCAGACAAAAATCTACAAATTGGTCTAAAAACAATCCACAGGAAAGACCCTGCTAAAAGGGTCGATGGCAACAGAAAGGAGACCATGTCAGAAGCAAGTGTGCTTCCGTGAACAGTGGGGCATTAAGTGGATGAGGGTCTTTCAGGGACCAGATATGGCCATACATGGGTGGGGAGGAGAAATTAGCCTGGGGTCACCTTGGGTTCCCCCAAGGAGGACTATACAGAAGGACAATAGGAAGTGCCTCCATATACTCAGGGGCTGAAATGAGCTTCACCCACATGAAGGGACCACAGTCAGATGCTGCAGAGGGAAATCCCTGAGTCTATCTTGAAAGCATCACTCAGGAGACAGAATCAGCAGTGGGACTCCATACTGCCAAGGGCACCATGGCTGATTGCATCTACCCAGACAAGAAACACCTTCCCTGCCTCTTACTTCTCTCTCCACCTTTCTCTTTACTTGCCTCCGTCTTATTCCAACTCCATGGAAGCCAGAGACAGCCCAGTGAGGGGATAAAAATTAGAAGAGCCAGATGGGAAAAGACCAGGAATGAAGCAAGACTCACCACAGTCTCCAGGCCTGAAGCAGGCCAGGATTGGGAGGGAGTGGAAAGCTTTACCTTTGAATGAAGAAGTGTTTTGACAATTACATGTCAACTGGTCATTTTAGTGACTGAAAAGAGAACTTTGTGATTGGAAATGTCAGGACTTTTTGTTACTTGAGAGTGCCTAGGAAGGTTGAGGGATTTGCTTAGATTTTTTTTCTTTTCTTTTCTTTTTTCTTTTCTTTCTTTCTCTTTCTCTTTCTTCCTTCCTTCCTTCCTTCATTTCTCCTTTCCTTTCCTTTCCTTTCCTTTCCTTTCCTTTCCTTTCCTTTCCTTTCCTTTCCTTTCCTTTCCTTTCCTTTCCTTTCCTTTCCTTTCCTTTCCTTTCTTTTCCTTTCCTTAGATTTTTATCCAGGGACTGAGAAGGAATAGCCCTCAAAATTGGCCCTGAGTGCTTGGGGCAGGGTTGAGGGAGGCTGGGTGAGGCTTCAGAGAACTTCCTGTCCATCCTCTGGGTGCTGAGCCTTTGGAATGGGCCAGGGAGGAGGAAGAAGGAAAGGGTAGATGTCTACTTAACTGGGAATAGTTGTAGCCTTCTGGGCTGGCTGGCTGCTATTCTATCTCATTTTCTATGGTTTAGTAATGGCTCCAACAGGTCAGTTGATAAGGGGCTCATGGCCAAGCAGCAACTTTGTGCATTAAAGATCTTGATTCAACAGAAAATTCCAATTGAATTTCTGATTCGACAGAAAATTCCAACTGAAACCCAGCTGGTAGCTTTCCTACCACGTTCCTCTGATGCAGACATCTCTTTGCCCTCTGTGGATGCAGTCAGGGCTGTAGCCTCCAGTTATACCTACACAACTGGGGAGACTGTCTTTTTCTCATTCAGGTCACACAGCCTAAGCAGTGATAAAGCAGCGAGATGCCAGCCACTCTTCTCATAGGCACCTCCTATTCTTGTGAGTGATTAGAGAGGGGAAGCACGTTATTTCAAAATAGGCTAAGAGCAGGAAGGACCTCCTTAACCTGACTCATGGAAAGTGATAGCCTCTCTCTGTAAACGTAGCACCATCCACAAGCCTGACCCTCTCTCACCTCCAGGTCTTTTTCTCCTGCGAGATTGAAGTACGGGTAGAATGGGGATGGGTGGGAGGGCTGATTCTGGAATTAGCACTCTCAATAAGCCCATGTTGCTGTGGCCAGGCCTAACCACCCAAGCCTCCTTGTAGAGATTAGGGCTTAGAAATTGGGTCATGAAGTGCCTTTTGCTCACCACTCAGAGCCTTAGTTGCAGTTCTGAGGCTATAGGAAAACCCTCACTTGCCAATCCTATCCCAGTTGCCGATGAAGACCACCCCCAGAGATAGCTATAGAAGGTCCTACCTTAATAGTCAGGTCTTTGACAGCCTTTCCCAGCAGCACCTGTAACCCTTCATCCATGAAATTATCCAAACACTTTAAAAGTCCAATTAAATTTCTTATCAGTGGCTGCTCTTGAGTTATCATGCACCGTGCATTTATCATCTGCTGGGTGAAATAGAGCTACTGAGAAACAAGCCTAGGATATAATCACAAAGAGAAATGATGGAGAGAATCCACCCTCAGGATAGTTCTTTTACATAAAGATCAGTTGACTGTCTCCTGTGCCCTCCCTTTGCAAGTAGGATCTGCTTGTTTTAAGAGGGCAACAATTTTTATGGTTGTATGTATGTAATTCGAACAGTGATTTCTTGTATTAGCTTAAATGTGCCTATTTCTCCTCTGTAACTAATTAAGCTGAATTCTGTGTATACAGGAAGCTGTTTGGCATTTGCCTTTATCTGTGCAGACCTGCTGTGTTTGATTACCCACCATTAGTTCATAGCAGGTTGGACAGGCCAGCCAACTTCCAGGATTGCCTCAATTATCAAATACCTTGTCACCTTTCTGGCCAAGTTTTAACATCTTCACATAATTCTTATAGAGAGTGTGTGTTTTAAACTTGGCCTCATCTGAAGGATTAGTGAAAACATTGGGCGCTTCCTCCTTAGGTGGCTAATGAAGGCCCCAGCAATGACAATAGGACAAATTACTTTAAAATAGTTCCTATTTTTGTCAGTGCTAAAAATATTCTTTCATTTATATTTTCTTCCAGATTTGCTATGTCCCTTTCCAAAGTGAAGAATTGGCAAAAGAAGGTTCTGAACATCAACCTTATTAGACTAACAAACAATATATTAAAAGATGGGTTAAAAATGCATCTATGAATTATAAATAATGTATAATATAGCTGTATAATATAACACATCCTACAAAACTGCTGCTCTTTTCTCAGGGGGTAATTTTTTTCCACTTGTGGATTTATATTAATAAATCCCAAGCCCTGGTGGTGAGATCGATGGTCAGAGCCTTAACTGGGGCTCTCTGGTGATTATCTAGATTGGCAGCTGCTGTCAATCAGCTTCTAAAGAAATTTCTGAGCCAATGATTAGGCTGCTCCTGGAGATGCTAGTCCCCCAGAGGCAGTATTAAGGCTCCCAATCACAGGGGAACCATTAAGAAGAGTGGAGCTATAATTTTCCAAGTTGCTGGCTTACTTGGTGACATACATGCCTCAGCTTTCTGGCTAGTCAACTCCGGAGGATGATATCCTAGCATATACTGGATCCACATGATTTTATAAGCAACAATGCTACAAATCCCATAACAGCTCCCATTAAGCTAAAACAATAATACCGTATGTATGTTTACAGAGCACATCAGTTTTATAGTATATAATTAAATCCCATTGATAAAATAACAATGTATTGCTCTTCTTTTCTGGGAGAATATACAAAGTTCACAAAATTTCTCCCCCCATGGTGCATATTCATATTCTTTTAGAACCACTCTTTTCATATGAATTAAAAATCCAAACCATTTTTAGATTAATTTAACATTTTATAATGGCTTAATCTCATTAATTCAGATCCCAATAAATTTTGTTTTGATAATTCAAATAGGATTGGGCTACATTTGGTTCTTCCTCGTCCTTAAATTATGGTGAATATTGATAAGTGTTCTGTTGGTTAACAGATGAGCTGCCAGCTTCTTATAACGTTAAATGCCCATGGACTTTCCATGTGACCTAGCAATTCCATTTGTAGGTATTTCCCCAAGAAAATGGAAATATATATCCACTCAAAAACTTGCACATGAATGTTCAGAGCAGCTTTATTTGTAATAGCTAAAAAACAGAAAAAGCCCAAACATTTATCAGGTCAATGGATAAACAAATTTTAGTATCTCCAAATGGTGGAATATTACTCAGGAATAAATTAAAATAGTACATGGGGATGAAAGAAGGCCAAACACGAAAGACTATATGCTGTATGGTTTCATTTGTAGGAAATTCTAGAACATGCACAATTAATTTCTATTTGTAGAAAGCTGATCAGTGGTTGCTCAGGGATGGGGGTGGAGCTATTGACTGGACAAGAGCACAAGGGAATTTTTTGACGTGATGGAAATGTTCTACTTATTGACTGAAGTGGTCATTATATGGGGTGTGGTGCATTTGTCAGAACTCAACGAACTGTACACTTTAATATGGGCACTTTATTGCATATAAACTATACCTTAAAAACTTACGCTTTTAAAAGTGACATGCCATTACATATATCTTCCTTAATAACAAAAGTCTGTTCTACTTCTTGTGTTCTCTGTGCTTCCCCCCTTTCCAATTTTTTTTAGCAGTATCATTTCCAACATGCAAGTGATATAGGGGATCCCAGCTTAAGTTCAATAGATATCTTATAAGCCAATAAAAAGAAGATTCAAATTTTCCATCTTGTATCTAACAAGTCCTCAAATTCTACTTATTCTGACTCCTAAATACTTGTTGCATCTTTACAGTGCTGCCTAGCTTCACCTCCCCTGCATTAATTTAGCTTTCAGTTATCTCCTGACTGGTCTGTTTCCTGCTATGATTTGATTTGAACAAAAGTGTCCTCCTCACCATCTTCCAGATTTCAGAAAACAAAATGGTACCCAGAGGCCTTATGGTTGAGAGAAGGGCAGGGAGCTTGTAAAGACGAAGCAAGACAAAGGATGGAACTGGACAGGGCATTGGGGGAAGCTTGATGAAGGTCTTATGCTTACTTATGGGATTCTTAGGATCAAGATGTGATCCTGAGTAAACTGGATGGTTTTCAATGCTGTTGATGTTTTCCATGTTTGTTTTCTTTAGTGTGTCAGTGAAGCTCCTTTGGAGAATATTAGCCCATTTCAATTATGTTCAAGAGAAACAGGGAAAGGGCTTTTGTTCCCTAGGGGCTGGTAGGGAAGGGCCAGGTATGGTGGTGGACAGAGGAATCAAAAGCAGAGAACCCGAAGAGAGACAGGATACTTGGAGGGGCAGAACCAAAGCCTAAAGGTACAGCCTGTGCCAGCCCCTAACATCCACCCACCCTTCATAATTTCCTTACAAGTCATTGCTTTCCTGCCTGTCCTTAAGAGCATTCTGTCCTGTATGTATTAAGGGAGTGATTTCCTTTCTGTCTGTATCCTCACTTTCTTCTCTGATTGCCAGAAAGTTTGGTGATAGTGAATGGTCACCCAGGAGAAAAAGGTGACAACTTTAGCCCAGCTTAGTCCATTGTAAAAGGTCTCTAAGAGCCTTTTCCATATTTGAAAGTGCCTTTTAGCAAGACTCAGGAAAGGATAGCCTCCAGTGAGAGATTTCCCATCGATTATACACTTGTCAGGAGCTGCACAGGCCCAGCTCAGAGATTTCCACCTTAAACTTTCAAAAGAAGCAACTTGCTAAATGTTCTGGAGCTGGGGATGCCAGAAGAGCCACTAAAAATCAAACAAGTGAGCAGAAACTGAATTTGACTTTTGGCCCCAGGGGTAAGAGAGATGGAGATGAAAGCTGACAGGCTCCTACATGACAAGGCCTCTGTGGAGTGGAAATGGGTGACTCACAAATCGGAGTGGCACTTCCTCTCCACGGGCCGCCCTGGGAGCAAAGCTGAAACATCCCCACCCAGCCCTCTCCATGCAGACTCTTGGCCCACTGACCAGAATATTAGCAGGCAGCCCCTCCACCTCCAGTGCAGGACAGGTCTTTGGGAGAGCAGCTTTAACCTCAAAGACAACTGTGGATTCAGCTCAGCAGTTACTTCTCCATGGCCAAGGAAGCAGTGTACATTTTATCATAGGGAGTCCTTGGGTCTGAGCCCTGTTTTTAGAATATCTTCTAGCCCTGGCTCTGCCATTGAAAAACTGAGTAAACTTAAACTTGAGTAAGTCACTTAGTCTTTGGAGGCCAGAGTGTCCCAAACTATAAATTAAAAAGAGCTCAGTATTTTGTGGAAGAGGTGGACATGTAAACAGCAATGATGTTCGAAGTTGGTGATAATGTGCAGGGGGTCCAAATGAAGGATAGGTAATTCCATAGAGAAGAGGTGACATTTGAACTGGTTGAATCGAGTCCTGAGAAAGTTGTAAGAGTTTTCAGGCAAGCAGAGAGACTATTCTGGGCAATGTAACACATTCCTAAAGAACTGAAGGCAGGGGAGAGAGAAGAGATTTGATGAGGCTTGTGTGAGGAAGAAGCAGTCAATCTGAGAGCACTGAGAGCTGAGAGGATGTGAGATGTGTCTTAGATGTAGAGTCAAGAGGTGGTACCCAGTTGAATGTGGCTTCCCATATTCAACAGAGGGTGGCCGACTGGCTCCTGCCTTGAGTGACTGAGCAAATGATGATTTAATTAAATAAAACATCCAAAGCAGGAAAGGGTGGAAAAATGATGAATCCAGTTTCCGACAGGTTGAAATGAGAGTATCCAGAGTTCAACCAACTGCCATATCCAGCAGGCAGCTTGATAAACAGGTGTAAAGCACAGAGTGGTTGAAACTAGAGATGTAGGTCTGGGTGTCATCAGCTTACTCTGATCTAGATTATTTCAAAGTTCCTTTCTAAATCTCAAGCCATAAGATCTGTGATTCTAAACCTTGTAAAAGGAAAAGTCCAAAAGTAAACCTTTCTCCTCTCCCTGGAGTAGTATTCTAATGAGACACTTGGTGTGGTTTTCTCTGCCTCCCTCTTTTTGGTGTTTATGTGCATGATAGGCTGGTCATAGGATCCTTGCCACTGAATTTTATTTTATTGAGTTTCTTTCAGATATTAGTTACAGGATTTTAGACAACATAGAATGGTTTCAGCCCAGATAAAATTAAACAGTAATTGGACATCAGTGATGAATCCCAAAAAGGCTTTGGAAAAGTCTCCACAATTCTCATCAATTATCAGTGGCTCCTCATTTTATGTGAAATAAAGTTCAGGCTCTTCAGTTTGGCATTCACGTCTCTCCCTTCCTTCTCTCCCTCCCTCTCTCTCTCTGATCATAGCCATGTCATGAGCTATGGAGAGGCCCAGGTGGTGAGAAACTGAGGCTTCCAGCCACCAGCCGCATGAGTGAGCGTGGATGCAGATTCTCCAACCCCATCAGCCTTTAGGTGACTGAAGCCCTGACCAACATTTGCCTGCAGTCTTCTGAGATACCCGGAGCCAGAAGCTGCCAGCCAAGCAACTCCTGGATTCCTGACCCACAGAAACGTGAGTTCAGTGTTTGTTGCTTTAAACTTCTGTGTTTTGGAGTAATTTGTTAAGGTATGATCAGGAAAAGGAGAAATGTGCTCTTCTGATAATATGTGGGAAATGGGCCAGGAAAGGTCTGGAACGATTTCAGCAGTTTGGCGAGAGCCCTGCAGAGTGCTGGGAGCCTGGGTCTTGTCCTGATTCTCCTGCCTAGTCACTGGGTGGCCTTGAAGACAACTCATCTCCTGTTTGGGCCTCAGTTTCCGTACTTGTAAATGAAGATGGGAGGTTTATTTCCAGGATTCATTGTAAAACCATGACATATATGCAGTTTTTATATGTTGTAGTCAAGACCTGGAAATGACGAAGAGTAGTTTTCAAAACTTGAAAGAAAAAGATGGAAGACTGGCTTTACGAGTCAAACTTTAAAATCAGCACTTATGGATTAGAAAAGAGATATTACAAAATTATCTTAAAGCAATGTTTAATGTCCTCTGACTTGCTATAAACTGAACCCCAAAATACAATTACTTTCTTCTTATCAATCAATGATGGGAAATACCATGAAGGCTCATTTTTTAATGCGTGAAAATCTCCTAGAAGAGTTCCTGGAACAATAGTTAAGTGTTATATTTATAACGAAGGGAAACTTAGTGAACTAAGTGGGTTATTAAAAGATATCAAGATTGGATATTCATAAATAAAGGAGCATATTACCAAGGTTTATTAAGAACTCCATATTGATGTGCACTTAGGATGCTTCCATGTCTTGGCAATTGTAAATAGTGCTGCTGTTATTAGAGGTGTGTATATATCCTTTTGAATTAATGTTTTTGCTTTTCTCGGGTATATGCCCAGGAGTGAAATTACTGGGCCATATGGTGGTTCTGTTTTGGGGTTTTTGAGAAACCTCCATATTGTTTTGCATTGTGACTGCACCAATTTACATTCCCACCAACAGTGTATAGGGTTTCCCTTTTCTCCACATCCTTGCCAGCATTTGTTATTTGTGTTGCTTTTGATGCTGGCCATTCTGACAGGTGTGGGATGGTGTCTCATGGTTTTGATTTGCGTTTCCCTGATGCTGGTGTTGTCGAGCAGCTTTGCATGTTCCTGTTAGCCATCTACATTTCTGCTTTTGGAAAAATGTCCGTTCAATTCTTCTGCCTATATTTTAAATCGGTTGTTTGTTTGTTTACTTGCTTTTTAATTGAAGTACAGTTGATCTTAAATGTTTTATTAGTTTCTGGTGTACAGCATGGATGGACTTGGAGGGCATTATGCTAAGTGAAATGAGTCAGACAGAGAAAGACAAATACTATAAGATATCACTTACATGTGGAATCTAAAAAAACACAGCAAACTAGTGAATATAACAGAAAAACAGACTCACAGATGTAGAGAAAGAACTAGTGGTTACCAGTGGAGAGAAGGCAAGGGGAGGGGCAAGATGGAGGTGGAGGATTAAGAGGTACAAACAATCAGGTATAAAATAAGCTACAAGAATGTATTGTACAATATGGAGAATATAGCCAATATTTTATAATGACTATACCCTAACCTTTAAAGAGTGAATCACTATATTGTATACCTATAACATATAATATTGTACATCAACTATACTTCAGTTTAAAAAATATGGTATTGTAAAATAAATACAGAAATAAATATGGTTTAAAAAAAAAAGAACTCCAATTTGGTGTCTTGATAAGAACTCTGGCTGCCTGATACAGTGCTGGGCGGCACTCATATTCCTTGGCTGGTGGCCCCTTCCTCCATCTTTAAAGCCAACAGAAACAGGCCAAGTCCTCTTCATGCTGCCATCTCTCTAGCTTTCTGCAGCCAAGAATGGTTCTCTGCTTTTCAGGCCTCATGCGATTAGATTAGACCTACTTGAATAATCTAGTATAAGTGTCCCATCTCAAGGTCCGTAACCTTAATCACATCTGCAGAGTCCCTTTTGCTACATAAGGTAACATATTCACAGGTTCCAGGGGTTAAGATGTGGAAATCTTTGGGGGCCATTATTCTACCTATCACTGTATATATAATATTAGTATATTATATGACATATTTCATATGTATAAATTTATAAAATTTATATGTATTATATATTTGTATTATGTTATAAATACATAATTTATGCTTTAAAATTTCTATATATACATGTTGAATGTGTATGTATATATATTTACATGTATGTATGTATATACACACACATATACGATACAGTGAAATATCTATGTGTCTTTTTCATTGTTGCTTGTCACCACTCTTATTTCTCTGCCCCTTGCTGCACACTGAGTGACTTGGATGGAATGGCATATTTCCATATTTTAATTTTTTCACTTGATTTCCCCTTTGCTGAAGTGGTTAAAGCAGTTAGATAGGCTATGTTTATAAGTATTAATGAACAATGCCCACCCCCAGCAGCTTAAAACTGCAAGAGTTTAATTACCCTCATATCATGTGTCACTTATAGGGTGACTGAGGGGCTCTACTCTGTGCTGCTCCTACTCAGAGACCCCAGAGGTGGGAAAATCCAGCTCCATGATCCACAAAGGCTGAGATAGGAAGGGAACATGGTTGATTGTGCACTCATTCCTGAAACTTCACTTCTGGTCACATTTCATTGACAAAAGCATATCATTTGGCCACATCTAAGTTCAACAGCTCACGGTATATTTATGGACAGCCCTAGTGACTCCCTATAAGATACATAAACATCCTTTAAAAAGTTACGTTCTTTAAAATAGAACTGTAGGCTTAATCGTGAGAAATCGTAGTCCCCTGCTCCACTCTATGGGGCTGCTCTCAAGAGGAAACCACATTAAATAATTTTCGTGATTTCTTCTCGAATTTACCTCCAAGTTTCTAAATAACATGTGTATAGTTTTCTGATTTTCTGATTTCTATTTCCTGATTTTTCCATTTTAGCCACCACTTAACTAAATTCCTACTAGGGAAGATTCGACTTAACGCTCTTCCTCACATATGGCATTTACATCACGATCCTGTAAACATTACATACAGCTGAGCTATGTAGGATAGTTTCATTTTCTTTCTCATGCATTGTTTTCTTAGAATGAGTGAAGCCTTCTCTTTTTTCATTTGCTTAGTTTTCTGTGTATCTATTATTAACTTTTTCCCCAAGCTCTCTGACGAAGCTGTAAAACTCCTCTCAAAACATTCAGACACACTGAGCCCTTCATTAGTTATATTCTGTTCTCAGAAACATCCCTCATTGCTCCTCAGTTGTCCCCTTCCAGCATTGTGACAGATCACTTTCTGGGTCTGCTTATATTTAATATTCCTATTCCTTAAAACCTTCAGGTTTCCAATCAAGAAGAGAAAAAAAAATACTAGATGACTTCTGAAGTCCCTGCTCCCTGTTCTGGAACTCTGATACAGACATGGAGCGTTATGGGAAGCAAAATAAGTTTCAAGCATTGGCCTTGCTTTGTACCCCTTTTGGCTAAGGGTTGGCCACTGGGTCTGGGTCCTCACTGCTCCAGCTCAGGTTCAGATTCTTTACTTTGACTTCTTGTATGTACTGCTTTCAAGATCTTGATCATCCTCTGATATCCTTATCTTGAAACTAATAATAAAAGAAGAAGAGAAAGGGTCCACCTTTTTTTTGTGGGGATTCCTAAGTTCCTGAGCTCCAGCCCTAGAAGCACGTGCATATTTCTTACCCCTCCTTTGTCCCATTAGAAGCAAAATTATTAGACTTTACTCAAAAAGTGGGAAATCCAAGTCATAGGGGAAAACAGTGTGAAAGTTAATATCTTGTTATACTCTTATCTGGGAGCTGATTGAATTTCTGAAAGCTCTTGAGGTGCTCCTGCTGGCAGCTGGGACTGAAGGTTCAAAGCAGAGAAACAGGCATGTGGGGAAATGCTTTTACTTCATGATTTTCGTCTCACACCTGGAGATGGGGCACAACGTGCAAGGGGGGGGGCAGAATGAGAATATAAATACTGGAGTAATGATGGTAATGTTTTCATACCTGTGTGGGGATGAGATTTGGTTTGATTGTGGAAGGATGAAGCAGGGAGGATGATGAAGATGATTCTGAGATGCTGAAGAAACCTAGAGTGGTGTAGTTCTGAGAGGACGTTGTGTTAAGAAACCTGAGAAACTTCTGCCTGCTTTAGTCTGCCATCAAGGAAATTGTCTTATCCTCCCCCCCCCCTTTTTTTTTTCTCATTTTCTGTTATGTGTAGCACAACTGGAGATTAGAAGAGAGAAGATGTTCCTGGGGCTTTCTGTGAAAACAATGGCCCCACCCCAATGACAGGGAAGGGATTGATGCTAGGAATTACCAACTTATAAATGGAAATTAATACTGTAATTAGCAAGATAGGAAAATCCATCTTATTGTAAATGGTGATACTTATAGACTGTGATATTCCCCCTGGGATCACCAGGTTATTTAAAAGGAATAAATCAGGAACCACATTCAAGCCCATGAAGAATCCCAGAAATATTCAGAGCAGACATACACCTCAGACAGATAATGTTTTCAACAGGGCTGTAAAACAGTGGATAAAGTCCATTTTTAAAAAGATACACATTTGTAATTTTTGACACTTCTTAGATGGAAAGTGTTTTCAGATTGCCTTTTGAATATCAACATTGTCACCTAGATAGCTTTCTAGCAAACAAACTAAAGATGTTGGATAAAAAGACTAGTCTCACAAAAGAACGAGATGAATACTGCATTCCAAATAAAAGGAAGGGTCTCCAAGGATGAAATATAAACATTTGATAAACCTGCAGCTCTGATAAAAGTCTATATATAATGGCCTTACATTTCTATATCTGTTTAAAATATGGAGCCTGCTTTCACATCCATTAACTCGTTTGATTCTCGTGTGTGTGTGTGTTTAGTGTGGGAAGAGGTAAATAAGAGAGATGTTAAAAAAAAAAAAAGATCCTCATTTTACAGATGAGGCATTGAAGCCCAGAAAAATTCAAGCCCACAGTGCCTTCCAAGTATTAACAGACTATGTGTATTTAATGTTAGCTGTCCCTGAATCAGAGTTAAAATGCAGCCATACTTCTCTAGGCAGCCAAAATAGGGATGCCAGCACAGGGGTGGCACTCTAGCCACGTAGGGTTATGACTTCAAGTTTATGAGTTCAAGAATGAGCCAATGCAAGCCATTTAGGAAAACTACCCTCCCTCCCCCCAGTGAATATGGATTTAAGAATAGCAGAATTTCATCCTATTGTCTTCCTTATTACCCCCTTATTTGATAGATTGGTTAGGGCTCTGCTAGTCACAGTGCATCATGGCTTGCCTTGAATCAGGGCTCTACATGTGTACATGTCTTCCTTTCTGGACTGTGAGAGCCCACAGACCAGCAACCAGATCCTTAATGTGTAGTTTTCATCAAGGGCCCATTCCAGTGCCAGTGCTTCATAAACATGTAAACTTGAATAAACTACGAGACCAGACACTTCGCAACACCATCAATTGGGTCATAATGTAGGCATGTAGACTGGAAGACATAATAGGGTTAGAGGTGTCAGATGCCTCCCTTTTAAACCGTATGACCTGGTTCTTATTCTTTTCCATGTTTGGCCCCATTTCTTGCATGAAGTCAATTACAGATGATCCCCAACTTTCAAACAGATTGGAAGTGTGTCTCAAAGTCAAGTAACAAACCCATATGCTAAAAGGGATGGTTTCCATGTTTCCGTTTCCCAAAACCTTAAATCCCTTTTCAGGAATACCAGACCCTGTGGCAGATTTGGAGAAACCCTGCAAACCCCTATAAGTGGTAGACCATGTGATGTTATAGTCCCTGCCCCAACCCCTGGTCCACACCCCAGACCCCCATCCCCAGCCAGGCTCTCACAGAAGGGCAATGCAGAATGTAAAGCAACTGGAAAGTCACGGATTGGTGCATGAGCTTCAGGAGCATCCATGGAGTAAACCTTTGCAAACTTTAAAGGGAAAATGCATCGTGTAATAATTTCTATTTTGTGTAAAAAGAAGAGAAAAAGATTAAAATAAATATATATGTAAGAACAGACAAATGACAGGAAGGAAATACACTAGAAAACTTTAAATGATTTTTTTCTAGCTGGTTGGATTATGATTTTTTTTCTAGTTTTGCACTGGTTTAATGTACTTGTATTTTAATATATATAAATACTTTTTAATTTATTTTATCTACTTGTAAGACATTAAAAACATTGCTATTAAGGCTTTTTGACCACTATCCCAAACTCTCATGTCACTTTGGCTTTCATTCATCTTTCCGGATTTTTTTTTCGATATATTTACAGATATGTATGTATACACATAGAAATACACAGTATTGTTTTGTTTCTACATAGATAACATCATGCAGTACATATTCTGCAATTTTCTTTCCATGTCAGTTACATATAAATCTACCTCAGTAAAAAAAAATAATAATACTATTCTATCAAATGGGGAGACTGCAGCTTATTTAGTCCAGTGGTTCTACACTGGAATCATGTAAGGAGCTTTATTATTTTGGGGTGGGATAATTAGGTTTATGTATGTATGTATGTATGTATTTAGCTGTAGGTGCTGGAGATTGAACCCAGAACCTCATGCATGCTAAGCGTGCACTCTACCAGTAAAGCGCTTTAAAATCAAACCAATGCCCAGGGCCCACCCTTAGACATTCTGATGCAAAGCTTTTGCTTCTACCACCCAGGTGTTTTAGAACAGTATCACATTGTGTAACCTTGCACATATATATGGATGGTACTCTAGGAAGACTTTTTAAAAATAACACTTATATTGTAGTACCAATTTATACTCTTACCAGAAGTATGTGAAAATAACCCCATACACTTCTCTACCTTGGATATCTAATTTTAAGATTTTTAACTTTGATGGATTAAAACAAATAATAAGTCATTTATTTTCATTTTATTGATCATCTGTAAGATTTATATCTTTTCATATGCACAGGGAGGGATTAAGGGCACAAGGCACTCAGGTTTGTATCCTAGCTCTGCGCTGATGAGCTATATGCCTGCAGGCCAGTTGTTAACTTCTCTGTGCCTCAGTTTCCTCAGCTGTAAAATAGAATCATAGTGCCTAGTTCATAGGCTTGTTGTAAGGATGAAATGATTTAATGTAGATATGGTTTTAGAACAGTATCATCACAGAGCAAGCACACCATAGATGTATTCTTTTTGGTCGTTTGTGCTTTTTTTGTATTAGTGCTTAATCAGAAAACAAAATTGATTTTTAAATATTGACCCATTCAGAGAAAGCTACCCAGGCAGGGTAGAGACATCTCTTGTGGTTAGAGGCCTTACATACTTTGTCCCTGCTCCCCATAGTAAATTGGGAATGGTAACTCTGCACCTGTGTGAAGACAAAGGAGGTGAAACATGCCTTTTGGGATCCTTAACAGGTCAGAGACGTTTCAGTCCATTGTTTCATATTGGGAAGCAGAGTACTTTCATCGCTATCACGGGGCAAGTCTGCAATGCTTCACTAGGAGCCTAGAAAGTTAGACCTTGGAAGGACTGGCAGAAGGATTTTAGAGATCATCCACCAGGCACTGTGCTTACTAGACGAGGACACTGAGTCCCAAAGGATGAAAGTAATTGGATGAGCTCCGACCACCACCCAGTGACAGAATCAGACAGAATCTATGTCCTGCAGCTTCAGAAAGCTTTGACCTGACCTTCTCTATTGCTCATTTGGGCCTGGGTGATAGTGTTTGGGGGGAGTAAGCTCTAATCTTAATATGTATGTGAGAAATAAGCTGAAGAATCTTAATTTTATGTAATAAGATAATAGGTAAGAATTATTAAGAATAAGACAAATAGGTAAGAATAATTTTAGACATGCTAAGAATACAAATTTTTCTTTTATTGACATATAGTTGATTTACAATGTTGTGTTATTTTCTGATATACAGCATAGTGATTCAGTTATACATATGTATTTTTCATATTCTTTTTCATTATAGGCTATTATAAGCTATTGAATATGGTTCCCTGTGCTATACAATAAGACCTTGTTGTTTATCTATTTTATATATAGTATTTTTTTAACAGTAACACTACTGGTTTCTTAGCCTTAGGACAAGTTCCTAAGTAATACATCACCTAGAAAATGTTTTCATGCCACAAGATAAGTCCTTTAAAAAAAAAAAGGCCAAATAAATCCATCTATTCAATTCACATTAAAATAGTTAGATTAACACACACATACAAATTTGGAGAAATATTATGATTTAAATAACTAGCTAATATTTGGGGGACCAATGTGATTTTTTTAAATCTCATTCTGACCCAAGGATGAAGAGGTTTGAAAAGATTTTAACCCTTAAAAAAGAATGATAATTTAAAAACTTTTTTCCCAAATGACTGTAGAAGTGATTAATTTTACAAACTGTTAGCTCTAACAAAGAGTTATACACCCATCTCTGGTTTTGAAGGAGAGGAAAGATAAACTAACAAGAAATAAGAAGCATATTAGCATGTTCAATTTACCTAATTATGTAAAATAGTGATAAACTTTGATCCATTTTTTTTTTTTTGGTAATACCTGAAGCAGGTGAAAAAAATGTATATTATTATTTCCTCTCCTAAACTAAAGCCTTCAGTTAATGTGTCATCAAGGTGATTCAGCAGGCTTAGGGTGAAATGTTAACCAGAGTCTGACCAGTCTGGATGCTAATACAGGCAATGAGGTCTCAGGGGTGTCATCTTGGAGCACATCATCTTGAATCCTAATTCCCTTTTCCAGGGCTGGGGGAGACAGTGCTAGTTTAAGCCCTTTGCATTTCACTTCTGGGACTTGAGAATTCACATTTTCTGTTAGTAATGACTTACAATGCTGGATTAATTCCACTACTCCCCACTTGAAGGGGAAACCAAGGGGAAGGAGTCAAGTGACTTGTACAAAATAAAGTAGAAATGTAGTGACCTGAAATTCAGATTTTCAGATGATATTAAAATTATCCCTAAGATAGATGAAGAGATAGCACTTCACAGTTATTATCTTACTTACATCTTTATTAGTTCTCCAGTGCTGTGTAACAAATTACCCCCAAGAACTAGTGGCTTAAAACAACAGACATTTATTATCTTACAATGTCTGTGGGTCAGGAACTCAGAAGAAGCTTAACTGGGTGGTTCTGGTTTAGTGTTTCTTGTGGGATTGCTGTCAAAATATTGGTTAGAGCTGCTGTCATCATAAGGCATGACTTGGGCTGCTTTCAAGATGGCTTACTCATTTGGGTGGCAAATTGGTGCTGGCTATTGGCACGAGGACTTAGTTCCTTGCCACGTGGGACCTCTCCATAACACTGCTTGAGTGTCTCATGGCATGGTGCTGGCATCCCCTAGAGGGAGTGATATAAGAGAGAACAAGATGTCATGATACCTTCTATGACCTAGCCTCAGAAGACATACACCATAATTATTCCTATACTCTACTGGCTACCAAGTCAGCCCTGTTCAGTGTGCAAGGGGACTGTTAAAGGACATAACCACTAATCACTGAGGATGACTGGGGCCACCTCGGAGGCTGCCCACAGCTTCTTTGAGAACTTGTGCATACACTGAAGACATATTAATACTCTAAATTTTGAAGGTGAAGAAACTTTTTCATCCCTAGAGAATGAAAGTTACATACCCTAAGAGGCAAGAGTGGGGATGTGAAGCCAGGTCCCCTAAGGCAGGTTGTCTGTCTACACCTCACAAAATGGGGGCCAGTAGGTCTCAGTGCAGCATGGATTCACCCCCTTCTGCGGCACTCTCCTAACTTCATAAAAAACTTTTCCATAGAGGTGGGTGTATGTAGCTTAGAATGCAAGCTCAGACCTACTTTAGAGTCCTTCATATATTTGGGGGGAACTCATATATGGTTCCTACTTCCCATGGTCCCACTTAAATTCCTAAATAACACTAAATAGTAAATAGGTTTTCCTTTCTTCCTGATCCACAAAGATATTCCCTCTATTTCCAAAATATTTTAAGCATTTTAAGTGTCTTATTAACTTCCCTGTGAATTCAAAGAAGAGGAAAGGGATTTTATGTGACAAGAAGAGCAGTATTTGACCTCTCTAGCTCTGATTCCTCACTTTTAAAATAGAAACAAAAGTTGCCTCTGTAGGATTGTTGAGAGGTCAAATGGGATGATTCACGTAAGGTGCTTAACACAGTGCCAGGCACACAGGTCATGCACAGTAAATAAATACTTATCAAGCATTGACTAAACATTTATAGAGTAGTGCATAACGATCGATATTACTGGGCACTTTATTCTCCTTGAACCTCTGTCTCTTCATCTGAAAAATGAATGAGTTGAACAAGATCAGGGATGGGGAAAAGGCTCCCATATACCCACTTTGTCCTGAACAGGTGGCATGGGCTGTCTGGAGAAGAGTTCTGAGACTAAACCTCTGGTAGCAGGAGTGATTCCAGAGTAGGTCAGTGCTGTCTGTTGATGTCTGGAAACAGAAAGTGCTGACACTCATGCATTTCTTTGCTATCCCTGGACTAGATAATCAATAAAGTCTATTGAACTTTGGGAGTGTAAGATTCCATAACCTACCGACACCTTCTCACACACAGGACAAGTGTTCTGAAACCAATCTCTGGATTATCCAGAGTTTTCGGTGACAAAGTCAGTCATAATCACTGTGCCTTTAAAGATTTTAACCTCCTTCGTAAATAGCCAGCTGGTTACTTAATTGAACTCACCCCGTTATTTTCAAAACAACCAGGAGTATGACCAAATTCAGTCTTTCCTTCAAACTAGTTCTGCTTGTCTCTGTAAGTCACTACGTGACGATATATGTTATTTTAAACTCTCCTTATTTTTAATGATATAAACAATGAAAGCCCAAGTAAGAGAAAGGAGCTAACACATTTATTCGCATTCTGCCATCTGTTTAAAGCTGCTGATGTAATTCCAGTTTGAAATTGCATTAGTGCTTGCCTCCTGGACTTCTTCCTTATTTCCTTTTGTATTTCAGGCCTTCTGTACTTAAGAGAAAGCATTGCCTCTAGGATGTTGGTCAATTAATGCGCAGCTACAGGATAGCTCTGGCCATTTTCAAACTGGTCTCCAATTTGGATTTCCTTCACTATTAGCTAGGATGACTGTAACTGGAGTGTTATTTGCTTAAATGTATTTGGTATTTAAGGTTTGATTAGTGATGTTTTCAGCAATATCATCAACAGTCAGCAGATTTGTTTACACTGCAGAGGATGGCAGAGATTATGGGTTGTGGTCGTGCATACTCAATCATCCCATATTGACTTTTTCTTTTTACTTTTATCTCTTGTATTATGCCTCAGAATTCAATTTTAATTTTTTTAAATGCAGCTGCTTTATAGTGGTTTGAATAATATTGTAGTAGAGGATTTTGTTAAATTGTGCACTATTTTGTAGTGTCTTTTATGAAGCTAGGTCTCATTTAAAATTATATTTTACTGGGTGACCAGAGTGTAGTTTCTTTGCTTGGATATAAACTGGGTACACAAGTCAAGCCCTTTTTCTTTTCACTTTCAAATATCCACCCTAGAGACTCGACATTGGATGAAGTGGACAAGGTATGTGAGGGCACACGTGGGATGGGGGCAGGACAACCAGAAACTTGGGCAGCTTCCTTCACTTTTCTGAGCCTTAATTTCTGCCCCTTGGATTATACTAGAGTATTCTAAAGTCTTTCTCCTCTAAACAAGTTCTGTTGATCTCTGAAATAGGCACCTTTCCCTTTTCCTGATATCGCTGTAATAAGGGGCTCTGCTTTGGGTGCAGAAGTTGAATCTCATGTCAGAAAATGTCATCAGAATAATTTAGAAGGTTGGATTGGAAGTGACCTTAAGGACTCTCCTCAAAGCTCTTTCAGACTCTCAGTTATAGCCACCTGTAAAGGCATGGCCAGCAGAGAGGAATGTGTTCACTAGGTATCAAGAATGGAGCTTGACATCAGCAAGATTATGTAGAATATCACTTGCTACTCAGAATCATGGCTCTGAACCACGGCTCCTCACTGAGGCTCAGCACTACCTGTGGATCTTTTTTTTTTTAATATCGATGTCTGGATCCAATATCCAACTTGCAAATCAGAATTATGGGGAGTGGGATCCCAGTGTTTGTATATTACAAAGCTCTGTGGCTGATTCTGAGCCACAGTCAAGGTGGAGAAGCTCTGTTCCAAAAGAAGCATTTCATTGAGATAAAGTGGAGTCAGCAGAGAGAGAGATCTGATTTGGGAATCTAGAGACCAGGGTTTGAGCCATGACCCAAGTATCAAGGAAACACCAAAGAAGGAGGGAGGACCAACATGACCAAGGAAAATCAGGGGAACCTTCACAGAGGAGGTGACCTTTGAGTTGGATCTTGAAGAACGAGTAGAAATTTTCCTTTTGGAGGAAAATGGTTGAGAGAAAGAAGGTACTTCTATGTGTCACATAGAGTGTGTGCCAAAGCAGGAGGAGTGAAAGGCAAGATTTTTGAATGTCTGTTCATCCCTTTCAGAGACCATGTGAAATTCTAGCACTAGAAGAAACGACCTCTCTTCCCACAAGGAGTTCATTGGAGCATACGTGGAGAAGGGGAGTATCAAGTGAAAGTAATCTGCATCAGCCTAGTAAATAAAAGTCATGACTCCCAGGTAGTGAATTTGAAATTGATTCTGTAGGCCGCAGTTCACAAGTGTAAGGTCACAGCACCCTGGTATGTTACAATCAGCCATGAGGGGCTGTGAGTAATGCATTAGTACTGGCTATTAATGATGCAGTAGAGCAGAGTGATTGAGAAGGCAGGCTCCAGATATTGTGGGGATTCAATCCCAGCTCTGCCAGTTACCAAGCTACAAGCTACCTACTGTACACTGGGCAAATTACTTAAATGTGCAGTGCCTCAGTTTCTTCATTTGTACAATCATTGCTCAATATTCACAGGGAAATTGGTTTCAGGCTACCAAAATCCACTGATGCTCAAGTCTCTTATATAAAACAGTGTAGCACAGTCGGCCCTCTGTATCCACAGATGCAGAACCCGTGGATATGGAGGACCTACTGTATAACAGAGACAGTAATGTTAGCCTACATCGTAAGGCTGTTATGAGGATTATGTATCTGTAAAAAACTTGGAAGTGTACCTGGCAATATAGATATCATTATTATTATTTTATTACTATTGTTATTATATTTTTTATATCTGTAAGAATTTGAAAAGTCACACACATTAGACAAGACTCAATTTTATGTATAGTTTATATTCACTTGCTTTGTTAATTGGCAGAGATCAAGGCAGGGGTGAGCCATTATCCAGCAAGTTGCACATAGCCTGGGTTACATCCAGAGCAGTGAATGAGACCTGCAAATGTCCTCCAGTATGAACCCCTGCCACAGGCGTGCCAAGCCACCTGTGTAGGGTTGCCAGGTAAAATACAGGACACCGAGCTTAATTTGAATTTCAGATAAACAATGAAGAATTTTTTTTAATATCCTAAGTATGCCCAAACTATTGCATGGGACATACTTACGCTCAAAAAAAATTATAAGTATGGTAGGGGTGTGGGTTCATGTGACTCTGGTCACACTTCAGGAGCCAGAGTCCCTTCCAGAGAGGCTGGATCTCCATGGCCTCTCTGAAGAGGGATCCCCATAAGTAGGGGTGGGAGCTTCATCCCTGAGAAATCTTCAGCGAAGTTGGTGTTAGGCCCTGGAGGCTGAAAAGGATTTTGATAGGTGGGGAAACAGCAATCAGTGTTGCAGCCTGGAACCTAACATGCTTTAAGGCACAGAGGCATAGGAGGGATGCCATGTCTGGGAACCACTGAGAAGGCAATGGCAGCTGGGGCATAGGGACTGTGTGTGTGTCTGTGTGTGTGACTGTGTCACGGGGTGGTGCTCAGGAGAACATATGGTCAGGGAAGTGTTTGAGGGCCAGGAGTTCAGGAGTTTAAGAAATTAGATTGAATGAGTTACTACCCTGTTCCTGAATTAGTCATTTTGCTTCCTTTCTTAATGGATTTCATTACAGACGTTCCAGTTTCCCTAAGCATTGCTGTTTTTTTTCTTACTATGATTAGCTTGTTTGTTTGTTTGTTTTACAATTCTTCTGTGTTCAGCTAGTGAAAGGTTGTAAGATGGATAGGAACAGCAAGATTCAATGATTATTTAACAAGTAATAGACTGACTGCAGTCAAACGTGCTTGTCATTGGAAGCCTTATTCTGTTATCTGAAGTGAATATGGCAGAGCTCGTTTATTTAATTAGAAGCTGCTTTTACTGGAATCCTTCCAGGAGGACAGTGGGTATATTCTATGGTGTTTCAGGGCTCTTCAGATTTCCAAGGCCTCACAGATAGAAATTAAATAAAAGGGGACAGTTAAAGTAAAATCCTGTGAACCCTTACTTTCTCCAGGAGTGTCTGTT
Source organism: Camelus ferus (assembly GCF_009834535.1). Classification (NCBI taxonomy): domain Eukaryota; kingdom Metazoa; phylum Chordata; class Mammalia; order Artiodactyla; family Camelidae; genus Camelus; species Camelus ferus. The sequence continues at coordinate 47,014,008 of NC_045699.1, read as the reverse complement.
GACAGCTTCCTTCCCCTTCAGCTGTTTGGGGATGGAGACCTTTATCCTCAGAACTATGCAGATAAAAATTACATAAAAATGTACTGAGTTCTTTTGGTGCTTTTCCCAGATTTAGAAGACACACATCTTGCCATTTCTTGATTAATTACTACATGAAAGTTGCTGAGAGGCAGGCTTGGCTCAACATAATGAAGGACTTGCATGTGATCGTGGAAACACTGCCAGGCTGGGTGAGAAGGATTTGGGTTCTAGTCTCAAGAGCAGCAGCAATTCTTTGTGAGATCTTGGGCAAGTTGTTTCCCTTCTCTGGGCTTCAACCTCCTCATCTGGAGAATAAGTGGATTTTAATGTAACCTTTGAGCAGTCCCTTTCTGAAACCCTGGGGTGTCCTGGCAAGACTCACTCACCAAAGAGGAGTAGCCAGGCAAGCCAGAGCAGCAAGGGCAGGCCTGCTGAATGAAGGAGACTGCATGGAGCCTTAAAAGAAGAACAAGTGTCCAGAGAGAACTTTACATATTTATTCTAAACAAATAATCATAGATGTATACAAAGACTTACCTAGATGAAGGAGATAATACTAGGAGGTTCTTTGGATATTATTATTTTGAGAGAATTAAAGAGTTCTTGAGTGTGAAGATGCAAAGTGCATGGCATAGAACTTCTTGTTTCTAGGAACAGTGGAGTAGGTTAGATCCTTCCACTGAAAGCAACTAAAAATATAGATTTTTTTTCTTAATCTTCTTAAAAGCATCAAAGAGGTGACAAGAAAATAAAGAATTACTGGATCAAAAACAAAGGGAAAATGAAAACCTAGTGAGATAAGCAAGCCACCGTAACTGCTTTTGATCTGAACACACTTGCTGATCCCTCAAAATTAAAGCTTTGTTTTGGAAGTCTCAAGAGGCGAGAGGGACAGAAAGCAAAACCCAGGCCACACACAGGCATCTCCTAGGAGACCCTTCCCACAATAAGCTGGGACAAGAAGTGACACTGTCCCAAGAACTATACCCTCGTTCCAAACCTCTGGGTCCTCTTCCAGTCCCTTGCTACACAAAGTGTGGTCCATGGATTCACAACATCAGCAGCACAAGGGAACTTATTAAAAATGCAAATTCCCGGGTCTCACCCCAAACCGAGATATACTTTAATAAGATCCTTGTTAGAAGCAAATCTGAATCCTTTCAGGAGAAATGTACTTTCATTTTAGGCCTCAAACCATTCCTGAAAATAATTGTTCTAATATAATTTCAAGTAAACAGTCCAAGATAAGAAGTCAAAAAAGGAAATTAGGCTCCACAAGAGAAAACCAGCAGAAACAATAGACAGTAGAAACAGAACTACAGAGACTTCACATGGTAGAATTATCAGATGTAGTCTATAAAATAATAATTTATATTTATATCAGCTATGTGTGAAAGAGATCATAAAAAATTTTTTAAAAACAAGCTTCAAAGTGTCTGCAGTGAATAGAAAATACGAACTATAAAACATTCATAGCAGATTTGAAAAAGAACCTTGGGAATTCTAGACATAAGTTTTTATCATGATTCTTGGAGCTCATCCATTTGTGGATGACTGGCTTTGGGTAGTGAGCAACCTGTCATTGAAAGTGTGTGAACAGGCTAGACAGCTGGCTATCAGGATCATTGAAAAGGGGAGAGTAGTATTGACTAAGCATTAGCCAGGTCATCTGCAAGTCTCTTTCTGGTGCAGATACTGTAAGATATTTTCCTAAGGATGGGACGTCCTCCAATTGGCCAGGGCCCTTGGAATTCCTTCTAATTTGACTTTTCTTTGTGTGGGATTGAGAATCCTGCCCAAGGTTGCTAGATCACCCACTGCCTTGGGGGTAAATAACACCATAACTGTGTAATATTTGCAGGGAGGAAGGGATTATCTGTAGAAACTCCAGATGAAACAGAGGGAGCCTCTCTGGAGGACCCACCTCAGGTGCCACGGATCCAGAAGTTTATGAACTGTGATCCAAACTGATTATTTGCACAATTCTGTGTGAGTCTGCACAAGCCCTCCCCACTTTCAGACATTCTCAGAACTTCATAATCTTAAACAATAAAAGGTCCAAAGAGGACCTAGAGGTTTAGAACCAGGGTGTAATTCTTGAGACTATGCCACTTCTGGTCTCCCAGCTTATTGTGGGACGGGTCTCTTGGAGATGCCTCACTGTGCGTGGCCTGGGCTTTGCTTTCTGTCCCTCTCGCCTCTTGAGACTGCCAGAACAAAGCTTTAATTTTGAGGTATCAGCAAATGTGTTCAGATCAAAAGCAGTTATGGTGCTTACTTATGTCACTAGGGTCCTTCTCTTGACCCACTTCCCTTCTGGGTTCTGTTTATCCTCTCTCCTCTTCTATTCTATCAAACACTCCAAAGGGAGATCTATGGCCGTATTTTCTGTCCACCTTCACCCTTTGTAACTCCTTCACCATAATTTCTCTGCATGCTATGAGCCTATTTAAATTTGTTTTTCCCCTGGTTCATCCTCTCCAACTTTTCTGATCATCTCCTTGGGGCTCTCTCTTTAGAAATCAGAGTTGCCATTTGAGGGGCACCTAAACCACTTTCCACTTTCCACATCGTTTAACCTTCACACTAATCACACAAAATGAGATAAGCGTTTTTTATTTCTATTTTATAATAATATGTATTCATTATAGAAAAACTAGAAATCACCTGTAAACAAAAAGAATCAAATTGAAATTCCCTCGTATTTTACTATCCAGAGAGAACTTTACCACTGTTAATATTTGGTGTATTTTCTCCAGACTTTTTTCCATAATTTTTTTGGGAAAAAGACGAGATTTTGTATGCTGAGTGTATGTTAATATAACCTATTTTTATTCACTAACAAGAGATGGGGAACCTCTTTCCATATTAGTAATAACATACACTTATAACGTAATTTTTTAATGCTTGCATAGTATGGGCGTATGATAACTTACTTAGCAAACCTTCAATTGTTGTGCATTTGAATTAATTCCAATATTTACTATTAAAATAGCATCTTATATCTGTATCTTTGTGTATATTCTTAATTATTTTTCTAATACAGATTCCTTAATGTGGAAATGGACTCATGCTTCTGATTTTGACAAATTTCCCCTGCAGAAAGTTTGTACTAATTTAGATTCTCAACCTATGAAGGTGAATATTTTCCTGAACCCTAAATAACATTTGGGTATTACTGTTTTATAATCTTTGTTAACTTCATAAGCAGCCTTTTATTGCTATTTTAATTTTATTATAAATAAGACAGAATACAGCCGTCTTTCAGTGTCCACTGGGGACTGGTTCCAGGACCCCCCATAGATACCCAAATCTGCAGATAGTTAAATCCCTCATATAAGATGGCACAGTACAGTATTTTTCCCTTATGTTTCTTTACTATTTGATTTTTTTCTTTTGTGAATTAGTGTTAGTATTCTGTATATATTAACACACTGCACATAGAAATAAGTTAGCATCATTATGATCATCTATAGACAGCAGCCACTGTACATTGCAAATAGCTTCCCCAAATTTGTCATTTTCTTTTAATCTAATTCAATTTTATTTTATTAATTTAGGCAATACAGAACAAAGTGAACAAAGTCATAAACCTCAGTCTTCGTGGTTTCTGCCCGTGGTTGCATGCTTAGAAAGACTTCTCCCCTTCTAAGATTATATAAATGTTCACCTTAGAGTATTTTTATGGTTTCTTATTTTACATTTAGATCATTAATACATCTGGAATCTATTTTCATATAAGGATGGGATAGAGATCAGTAGTTTTTCACAAAAGGCCAAACGGTTTTCCTACTCAACATTTTAAGTGTTTTTCAAATGGAACAGAGCAGAGACATTTTTGAATCAAGACCTGTGAATGGCTATATCTCTGAGTGGAAAGGAATTAATTACTGCATGTCAGAAATCAGCATGGGGCCAGAGCTATTAAACATACTAATGGCTTGGATGGAAGGAGAGCTGCAAAGCAGGCTGCGAGCCTCTCCCTGTCCAGTGGTGATTTAAGTGGGTTACTTACAGCCCAAAATGACAGAGTGAAGAAAGCCAGACGGCCTTCAGTGTCAGGGAAGGGAGTAGCCGTGGTGTCAGCAGACAGAACTGGATCTGGTTGTAGTCTGTCTGCAATGGTCACCCAACTCCTTGGCCCTCATTTTGAAGACTGGATAGGGAGCAGAAGGCCTGGGAAGGGCCTTCAAAAGCAGCATCCTTTCATGGCCAGGCCTGGAAAGACCACACCTAACGGCTTTTCCAGCGAATACCTCAGCAACAGCCTGTGCTCAGGATTCCTCTCCAGCATGGCTTTCCTCTTTGGTTTTGCTCCACTGACTTCTGGCTTCTGCTTCTGCTCTCCTACGTCCCCCACTGCATTGCTTTCTTCAAAACACATATTTCGTACTAAAATCATTTTTCTCTAGACCTTTTTTTTCATGCTATATGGCAGTCCCATCACTGCATGAGTTTTTCACCTTTAAACTGTTTTTCATCATGCTGTGTTTTCTGAAAGTGGACCTTGGTTATTCTATGGGCAAGAAATATAATGCTACTACTTGACAGTTACCACCTGCTTCCCCGTGTTTTAAGACAAATCTCTGAGTAATCCTGACAGGTAGGAGGGCAAGATCGTGTGGACAAAGCCCAGATTTGAGAAGAGATTTGTCTGAGGAGCACCAGTGAATCAGCATCAGATCTGCAAATCCATACCGGTGATCTGGGCTGAGCCTCAGAACTTCACCCTTGGGGACCTTGATGGTTCTTGGGAGTCCAGAACCCTGATGAGCAAGCGCCTGTCACAGCCCCATGCTGGGGTACCAAGATAACTGATCCATACCTAGTCTCTCAGCAAGTTCACTCCAGGAGTGATTTTTATGTATTTCCTGTATACAAAATGAGAGATGGACAAAGAGAAACTGTTAACCATGGTCAGGCTGTTGGTCAGGGAAGGCTTAACAGAGTATTGTGTTTGGGCAAGTGGGTTGTGGCCTCTCGGACTAGATGAATGTTGACGTCTTTAAAGAAGATCTGTTTTCCTGTCCTTCCTGGCACCCATTCCCACAAAACTTTCCCCTCTCCTACTCCCAGATCACTCAATTTCATCCCCTAACCACAGGTATAGGCTCAGGTCAGGACCCACATTATTCCAATGATACTCAACTCTGGAGTTTTTCTTAATTCTATTGGAGGAAGAGTCTTTCCACAGGGGTAGCCGAGAAGCTGATGACCATCTTGCTTCTGGGAGGGGAGAACCTGCCTGAGGGGAGCCCACAGAGGAGAACAGAGCAGAGAGGAGGAGAGTGTAAGACTGAGTCTTCAGGACACTGTCTTAACTCTGAATTCAGCCACCTCTGAAAGCAAATACCTTGAGTTTTATAGTCATGTGAACCGAGAGATTCCTTTTCCTTTGTGTGTAAACCATTTTGAGTTGGGTTTCTGTCTCTTGCAATTCAAAGATCTTTGACTAATGCAGAGTCCTGTCCAAATCCAAGGCTGTGAGTCTTTGGCAGACTGTAGGGCATAAATGGTGTCCACACTGCTTTGGCACCCAGCTCCTCTGCCTTGCAGGTCCTGCTGCTTAGCATTCATGAAATGATTGGGTCCAGAATCATTCTTCTTTCAAAGCTGTTGATTTTTGCTTCTTGGTAGTGCCAGGTTCCAGACCAGCAGGACTTTCAGGGCAACTCCTGAAGGACTTCCTTTCAGGTGCGTGATCCAGCTGCAGGAAGTCTATGTGATGGTCACGGAAGAAGGCTAGGGAACATCTACTTTATATGTTCCTAGAACAGTACCCCTCCTTCTGGAAGATAACCCCTTCCCTCACCGTAGCCTGTGGATTGAATGAGGGCTTCCAGCATCTTAGTGACCCAGCCACATAACCAAAATGATTGGCCTGGAGTGGGCACCTGCCCAAGAATGAGGGAGAAAGAGGCCTCAGATCTTTGCTAGCAGTGGAGATGTCTAGAGATGGCTGTGACCACATCCCTTGCACTGGAAAAGAAACAGCCTAAGGAGAGAGAGAATGAAGTGGCCACATGAACTTGACATGAGGGACGAGGGACACGGAGATGGGTCAGGTGAGATCAGGCAGTTTTCTACTCCCACATACCATTTGTTCTTGAGATCCCACTTTATCCCATACACACCTCTTGATTAAATGAAGCTTCTAATAACTCCCCCTGTAAATAACCAAGCCTATTTAGCTGGATTAGGTGTCTGTCATTTAGAACCCAAAGGACTTTATACAGCTGCCGAACTCCCCAATGCCACCTAGGCTACATTTAGCTAACTAGCTACCCATTAGGTCAGTGGTTCACAGCCCTGGCTCACATTAGAATTACCACAGGGGCTTTTAAAACACAATGGTACTCCAGCCCAGCTCCTGAGACTTTTACTTAACTAGACCAAGCAAAGATGTGTTTTTAATCTCCCCAGGTGATTTTTAACATGTGTCTAGGCTTGCAAACCACTGTAAAGATGACCAATTCACTCTACTTGCCTATGGAATGGGACATGTGGCAATAAGACTGTGGTCCTTATTTGGTAGTCTTGGCATCTGAAGGGCTTGGTCCCAGGCCCATCTTGGTCACTAACTCCGTGAGTGTAGGCAAGTCTATTGACCAAGCCTCAGGGTTCCCACTTTTCAGATGGACTAATAACTGTTGCTCTGACCTCCTCACAAAGGTCTCATAGGGACCAGGTGTGAAGGAACCTAGAACTCTAGGAATCCAAAACCTCCTAGAATAGAGACCGCACATCCACTTCACACACTTCTCACGTGGAAGGGGATGTTGTGGCGTCTTTGTATCTTTACTGGAGTCAGGACTGAAGCCTCAGGAGGGAGAGGGCAGGTTCACCTCAGCAGAGGAACACAGCAGAAAATGGGTCTCTAACCTGCAGTTGACACAGAGTATCTGTGTCCTCATTTCCCACCCCACCCCATGCCTACCCCACCCCCACTCTACCTCACCCCCATCAAAGTTCCTGTAGAACCACCTCCAAGATTCCTTGTCAACAGCCAGCCACCCATCAAGGCTACTTAATGATCAAATCAGCCTTTCTAGGCCTTTTCCTAAAGAATTTTAATCTCTGTCCTTGTTCTCCCCTGGATTTTTTTCCACCACTCTTTGGCTTAATAAATGCCTTTCCAGAAGGCTTCAACCCAGCTGGAAGTACACTTGAACAGCAATTCTAAGTCCTTATTAGCTCTATAGTGATCAGGTGAAGGAATAATTGATCTCAATCAGGAACACCTGGTTTCATAATTGCACAAATGATTATAATTCAATAATAAAAGTCAATTTAACTAACTTAATTCAGATTGCTTTAACCTCTCACAGACAGTTAAGAAGTGAAGAAGCAAACGGGGGGGAAAGGAAAAAGAAAAGAAAAAAGAAAAACAAAGCTCTGTCTAAACTGCCTGACCCAATAGGGCCCAAACATAATTGCCTCACTTCCCCTGCCATAGCATATATTTTTGCTTCTGGGCCTTTGTTCACTAAATTCTTTCTTTGTAGAATGTCCTTTCTCTGTTTCTACACTTCCAAACTCTATCCATTTTTTTCCAGATCAAGCTCAAATAATACCTCCTTTACCTCTATAAAGTTTTGTAAAGCTTTGGGGTACTCAGAGTTGGGAAGATATCCAATTCCTCTGATGGGCTTGAGCAAGATGGTGACCAAGGGAAGGAATGTAATAACCATTGAGCAGCTACTGCAGGTCAGTCTGGCATTTTATGTATTTCTCACGGAGCTTAGGAGTTTGCTCAGAATCAACTAGCTAGAGAGCAAGCAGAGGCAGAATTTGAACTCAAATCTTCCTGATTTCAGATCCAGGTGGGGACTAATGGCCACCAATAATATTACTGGAACTTTATTTATATCCCCAAGCTGCTGAGGCCTGAGAATGTTTGAGCTCTAAGACACCCTCAAGAATATAAAATAACCTCATGCTTCAAAGAATGCTGCACATTGGATGATTATTGGAAATACAAAATAAATTGAAAGTGTCCGAAATAGGTCACCTTTACAATGTAGAAAAAAAAATGTCAAGTGAATGGATTCATTATCATCAGGTCAGTTGACCATGGAGCCACGTTTGTCCTCAACCACTCACGGGTGCTCCCTCGGTCAAGGCTCTTGAATAGGCAGAACGAGGGACCCAGGAAACAGGCACTCCCATCTGGTCTCTGCATTGCCAAGAAGAGGTCCAGCTGCTCGTGGCAACCTCCCCCTGGGGCTGGAAGAGCTGAGGCTGGGCCAGGGCTGCCTCCCCATGACGACAGAGAGCAAATGAAAGCAGTCAGGATGCGGGAGGGGACGCAGGACTCAGCTCCCGATGACGCTGGCTGACCCTCCTCGTGCACTGGACTCAGGGCAGAGACCCAGCATACAGGCTCGGAGAGAATCCCTTGCTCCTAGAAACCCTCGGCCTGGGGAGGGGAGGGGGGTCAGTTGTCTAAGCCTCTGGCTACAAAGACGCTTAGGGATTATCAAGTCCAACCCCCTCATTTCCCAGAGCAAGTTGCTGGGGCCCAGAGAGGGGAAGGAATTTGTTCACTGTCACTGGGAATATCAGTGACGCAGGCTCCCTGTGCTGGGTTCAGTGTAGGACACTGAACCCTGACAAGGGATTCTGGGTTTCCACTGGGTTCATCATAAAAATCAAAATAATCGCATTGCTCAGTATTTTCCAGCCACTGGAAAAGTCGACTTTGTTAAATCCACGAAGTATAAACATTTGCTAATCAAAGTATTTACCCAAGTGATACTCAATTAAAGCAATATTAAGGGAAATAAAATATGTACATGCTACTGACCACCTACGCAGGATTTATATCCGATTCTCTTAAATGAGAATTAAATCAATGGCAGTTCTTACTGGCTGGGATTTGAACAGCAGGAAATTAGCAGAAGCCTTTAGAAGGATTTGACAGGCAGCAGGAAAGGATTAGAACCAAGAACCAGAAGACCTGCCTCCTCCCTCAGCTCTGCCTCTCAAAGGGCCCATTGACCTTGGGCAAGTCCTCCAGCCTCTCTGAACCTCAATTTCTTCATCCCTGAAATGGTGGTACTCGCTCCCTAGTCCAACTGACTCACCCCTAACCAGATTTGTTGCAAGGATAACATGAGGTGGCCCTTTACACATTTGATGCAAATCGCAGTGTTTTCTAGCTACCTTCAATCTGAGCTGGTGGTCGACTATAGGAAGGAGAGTGGCTGAGCAGAGCAGGTCAGAGGAGGCAGAGGGTAGGAAAGGGGACTGGAGACCAAGTTCTTGTCAGAACACTTGCTATCTATCTGCAGCTGGTCAGATTGAGCTGCAAGCTCTGACTGTTCCTAACCATGTGGCCTTGGGCAAGTCATGTGGGTTCTCTGAGCATGTAAAGTGAGGAGAGAAGTACCCAGCTTTCAGGGTGATCATGAATATTAATAATACAGCTGGCATTGATTGAGTATTTTTTATAATACTTCAGATGCTATTCTAGGTGTTGAGCCTATATTAACTCATTTAAGCCTCACAACAACCCCGAGTCAGATATTGTTACTGTCCTCATTTTACTGATGAGAACATGCAGGCAAAAAGGTGCTAAATAACTTGCTCAAGGTCACACAGCTACTAAGTGATAGTCAGGCTTTGCATCTAGGCGTTCTGGCTCCAGAGTCTGTATACTTTACCTCTGTGTCAAGTGTACTGGTTTCCTGTGGCTGCTGTAACAAATTACCACAGGCTTAGTGGCGTAAAACAATAGAGATGTATTATCTTACAATTCTGAAGGTCAGAAGTTCTAGAATCAAGGTATTGGCAGGGCTGCTTTACTTCTGGAGGCTTTAAGGGGAAATCTTTTTCCTTACCTTTTCCAGTTTCTAGAGGCCACCTGCAATTTCTTGGCTCTTGGTCCTTTTCTCAACATCACTCTGACCTCTGCTTCTGTTGTCACACTTCCTTCTCTGACTCCTTTGCCTCCCTTTTATCACCCATGTGATAATCCAGTGTAATCTCCTCACCTCAAGATCCTTAATCACATCTACAAAGTCTCTTTTGCCATGGAAGGTAATATATTCACAGGTTGCAGATGTTGGGATGTGGACAACTTTGGGGGACCAGTATCCCATCCAGCACACGGGACCTCTTGCACAAATGAGAAAATGTAAAGTGCTTAGCCCAGAGCCAGAACGTAGTAGGTCTGGATGCTGGTGATATTGAAGATGTGGCTAACTGGCAAAGACTGACTGGCCAGCATCACAGCTGTCAGGAACTGACTTGCAAGGAGCTCTGCTATGCACTGGGCCAGACGGTCCCTCTCACTTCATTTAGGTTGCCCCAGCAGCAGACCCTGAGAAAAGGATTCCAGTGAAAGTGGTTTATTTGTGCAGTAACCCCAGGAAACAGGGAAAGTAAGACATGCAAGGAAAGAAAGCAATGAAATGTGTTATCAAGCTACTTACCACTGTGGACACTTGGAGCTCTATCTTTCTGGGACTGGGGGTGACAGTGCAGAGCCTCCCCTCACAGTTCTTGCCCAGCGGGTGGCATTGCTGAGGTGTGGATACACCAGCTCCCTGCAGTCCTCGTTGAGGGTTATTCCAGGGAGAGGAGGCAGTAGAATTAATTCATCCTTCTGCACTCATGCATAGGGAGCAGGAGCTGGTGGCAGAGAGAGCCCACATGTGACGATCTGCAGGTACTGACTGGTGGAAGTCAGGCTGCGGGCACGAAGGGCTGGGCTGGGGCACCAGCAGCGTCTGCTCCCCCAACCTTGAACCCACAGTCTTTACTTCCTGTGGATGCTGGAGTAGCTGCAGTTCAGGAATCTCCCCAGCCCAGATAGTGCAGACAGGCTAGGAAATCAAGGAGTCCGCATCTGACCAAAGTGAAAGTAAGAGGAGTACCTGGCATTGACAGCTAGAAACTGAAGCTGGCAGAAGACACATTCTGAATGTTGCTCCCCAGGGTTCACGGCAGGGCAGGACAGACTGTATGCAGGGCATCCTGGGGTAGCGGTGGCAGTACAGCTGATCCCCAGCACCCCTCATGTTGCCACTCTCCTGGGAAGCTTTCATCCACTTTTTATTTTGACTACTGTGTCATGTTGTCAATCTTTTGAGTAGTTTTTGTTATTTTATTAGGAAATTCTTTCCATTCCTAAGTGTTGTTTGGAGAGGTTCCTGTCTGTCTTTGGTGTGTTTTGTACCACTTCTAGGTACACCTTTCTCCCAGCAATATGAAACAAGTATCTCTAGAACTTGCCATCCACATATCCTCCCTTCTCCCCTTCCTCAGCCCACTGCAATCTGGCTTTTACCCGCCTCTCCGTGGAAATGGCACTCCCGAAGGTCACTAGTGGATTTTGAATTCCCAAACCTAATTACGTGTCTCCCTTACCCAGGCTGCAGTCAGCTTTTGATATTGTTACTTGCCTTTTCTTTTTCTCTCTCCCTCCCTCTCTTCACTGGTTTGCCAGCTGCCTGGCTGCTTCTCAGTCTCCTTCTCTGAGTCTTCTTCCTCTGGCTGTTCCTTGTGTTGGTTCCCCTGGAGGTTCGTCATTGGCTTTCTTCTCTTAAACTCCTCACTCTCCTTGAGTGATCGCACTACATTCACAGTCCTCCCCTCCCCCATGGGTCAGTTCTGCGTAAACCTCACACTCAGTAAGTCCCATTTTAACCTCATCTTCCCCCAAACCTAGCTCTTCCTCTAGCATGTCCCATCTAGGTGAATGATACCCCCCAAGCTCACATCATTGCACAAGACCTGTGCCTCATGTAGTCACTCACCACATCCCATCTCTGTTCTCATAACCAGCTCCTATATTCTCTGCTGCCCAGCTGTCTTAATCATGGTTCAGGTCATTAACACTGGGCCACGCAGGAGCTTCCCAATGTGTTCTCCTATAGCTGGGCTCAACCAGGACAATCCAGTACCACAGTCCCGTCATTTCATGGAACAGGAAATCAGGCTGCAGAGAGGGATTTATAGGCCTAGCATCCAAGCCTCTTGGCCGGTGGTATAATAGATGTCAGAGCCTGACAAGCCTGCATTCAAAGCCTCACTCCACTCCTTGCTGACCTGTATTAGTTTCCACTTGCTGCTGTAATGAATTACCACCAACTAAATGGCTTAAAACAATACAGATTTATTATCTTACAGTTCTGGAGGTCAGAGGTCCAAGATGGGTCTTAGGGGACTAAACTCAAGCTATCAGCAGGGCTGTGTCCTTCTGGAGACTCTAGGGAAAAAGCTGTTCCTTCTCTCTGCCAGATTCTTAAGGCTACCTACATTCCTTGTCTTGTGGCTTCCTTCCAGCAATAGTATCAGTCTGACCTCTGCTTCCATGGTAAATTTTCCTTCTCTGACTCTGACCCTTATGTCTCCCTCTTACAGGACCTTGTGATTACATTGGTCTGTTGCAGATAATACAGGATGGCTTCTTCATCTCAAGGTCCTTAATCTAATCTCATCTGCAAGGCACCTTTTGCTAGTGTAAAGTAACTTATTCACAGGTTTGGGGGATTAAGGTGTGAATAATTTGGGGGGATTATTATTCAGCCTACCATACTGTGACACCACCACCCTCTAAAGTTACTTGACCTCTCTGAGATTTTGGTCCCTCATCTGTAGAATTGGAAGTGATATTTCCCACCCTGTGGGGATGTAGTTTAGCAAACAAGAAAATGCATCTTAAGCAACTAAAAACTGTAGATGTTCAACAAATATCTACCATCAGAAACAGAGGGAACCTTGGTAGGCTGGCAGGTTGGGTGGGCCAAGGCATCTAGGAGATGTTCCTGAGCGGCCTCCATTTCCTTAGGGCTGCTGGGGGCAGACTCTTCCACATGGCCCTGCCTCTCCACCCTGGTCCTCATCAGTGCTGGCTGGCCCTGGGGCAGGACCTGCTATCCTCCCTCTGAACTCCAAGTTTCAGGCATCTTCTCTAGAATTTGAACTGTTCATTTGTCATAGGCAAGGGATGCCATGCTGGCCTGAATCATTGGGACCACTCTCTCCCCCAGGCCTGGGCTCAAGACAACTTGCCTGCTGACTTAGGGTAGAGGTAGAGGAAGAATGGGAATAATCTTTAAAAACTGTGTTTCAACTCTTATTTTGAAAATACTAAGTGAATCTGCTACTTCAAAAATATCTATCATGTCGTTATTTATAGTATGGTACTCTCTGGAGAGCAAAGTTACATCTGTGATACAGTGGAAAGAGCAGAATTCAAATGCCAATTCTGTCTTTTACAGGCTAAAGTGGACACAGCCCATGTAGTCATATACCTCGAGTGAAACTGACCCCTTCCCATGGCAGGGCAGAGTAGTCTAGAATAACCTCATTTCTCATCCAATTAAGTGGTTCAGATGACTCGTGAGATGGAAGGCATCGTTGATGGCAAGAGTAGGGGCTTGCTCCTGATGAAGTATTCCAGCTATCCAGAGAGACCCCCAGCAAGCTATGTTCTCTCTTTTCTTCTGGTGTGATTATGTCTGGATGAGAAGTCTGGCACTCCTGCACCTGTCTTGTTACCAGCCTAAGGACAAAGCCAACTCAAGGATGACAGAGAAGTAGAGCAAATACATGTCCTTAATGATATCCTTGAGCTGCTGAATCAAGCAAACTTACTTGAAACCTGCTTTACCCTAGACTTTGATTATATTAAAGAATAAATCCCTTTTCTTGTTTAAGCCAGTTTTCCATTATTTGCTACCCAAAGCATCTGAAGTCATATATTAGCTGTGTGACCTTGGCTAAGCCACTTAACCTCTCTGAGCTTTATAATAATCCACCCAAGCATATACTCTCGATGTGGATCAAATAAGAAAGCACATATGGAAGCACTTTTCAAACTAACTATATAGTGCTGGACAATTTAGACTATTGTTTTTTTTTTTAAGCTTTGATAAATGTGCTTTGGCCAAATTGGATCTGTTTAACAAAACTCTTTTCATCATTGATTTGTTCAAATTTCAGCTCTACTTTGACCAAGTAGATCTAGGTTCATTTTTTTGGAGCCACGGTAGCATCAGAACCATGTACCTCGCTCCGTCTATCCTGTTGAGGTCCAAATGGGTCCCCTACAAAGAAATAGAAGTGGTCCAAAGTTTGCGTCAGGTGAAAAGTGCCCAGGGAAGGAGAAACAAAGTTTTCCCAGCCTCTCCTGGAAAATCAGAGCCCAGGAACACCTGAGAAGTTTCGGTAGTCCAAAGCACGCAGGTGCCCAGGTGCCTGAAGCTTACTCTGCTGCCTTCTGTCATCTGTGCTTCTCAGTTGATACATTTGTCTGGGGGAAATTGTAGTTCTGAGGGTTTCCAAATAGTGCCTGGACCATCTGTTCCCCCTGAATATCTCCTCTTCTTCAGCATAAGGAAACTCTAGTTGATGAACCTTTGCCCTTATCCTATTTACTTTTTCTGTGAAGAAGTAGGGATGGGGACAGACTGTGGCTTCTGTGTTCGTTTGTAGTCTGCACCCCTCAACATGATGCACAGACAAAACAGAAAGGGCTCAGAGCCCCAAGAGGCAAGGACACAGTGATGCTGGAGGGAACTCATCCTACTTGGGGGTGGCTTCCAGTTGGTCCCTTAAAGATGGAGAAATTGGGATACTGGGAGACCAGGCAGAGGACAAGCCTGCAGGTAGAGGAACCAGTATGAGGGTGAGGAGGTAGGACTGCTGGAGTGGATGAGGGCATTGGTTAACCAGCACTGACCTGTTGACTGCACCAATCTGTGATCGTTTTCCTTCAGGCCACAGTGAAGGTGAGAAAAATAAGGGCAAAGAGCAAGTTTTGAATAAAGCTAATGAATTCAACGTAGTTTTGTTTTTATTCTGGTATGATATCCTTCTTATGTTTCGGGTGCTAAAGCGCCATTCCTTTTATAAAATGATTGTCATCACTAGCATCTGGGGAAGTCATGGGTACTGGTCATAAGTATTCTAACTCTCATCTTCCGGTCATGTGGGAGAATTAATCTTCCTGGTCCCCATTTCAGTTAGATCTGGACAAGTGACTTGTATTCATCACTCAAATGTAAGTAGGAAGTCACTTCCAGGAAGAATTTGTGAGAGTCTGACAATTTCACTTTCCTGCCTCAGAGACTATGGAAACATGTGTCAAGACATAGCCTCTGTCAACCTGGCTCCCCCAGTGACCATGACCCTGTCAACCTCACTGGGCACATAGTGTGAGTGAAAAATAAACTTTGGCTGTGAGACTTGAGGAGTTGTTCCTGCAGCTCAGTCTGACTAAGAGAGTAGCTGTTTATTTTTTTCCTATCTTTATTTAGAAAAATGAAATACTGCCAATCTTGTGTTGGTATTCTTTTGGGAGGGCATTAAACAGCCCCAGGAAATGGAACCCCTTGGACATTCTGACACTCTGATAACTGGAGCGTGGGAGGCATCCAGTTTGACCAGAACAATAGTTCTCAGTTCAGGGGCCACAATATAGGGCCCCTCAGCGCCAATTCAACCAGAGTCACACCTTTTGTACCTGTGTAATGAGTAAACAAATGAGTATACACGCTCCTGCATAGGATTTCAGCATGGGGAAAGGGTTTCATACCTGAAAAAGTTAGAAGTGAGGTGGCAGAGACTGCTAGGCTCTGGGAATACAATTATGAACAAGACAGACACAGACTTCTCATTGATTTACATCTCGTCTGGGTTTTCAGTTTTGTAGGATGTGAGAGAGGCAGCAGGGTGAACAAAAGACAAGTAAATGAACAGATAAAATAATTAAAACAAAGAAAAGCACTAGGTGGATAAGATATGGAGGCTGAGGTAGAGAATAGCAGCAGAAGGGGGACCACTTGAAGGAGAGTGACCCAGCAAACCTCTTCTCAAGAGGTCATGTTTAAATTGCAACCTGGAGGAGAAGCGAAAGGAAAGGAGTGGAGAGAGGGCATTCCAGGAAGCCACACTGGGTGGGGTATCAGGCAGAAAGGTGTGCCACAAGCTCAAGGACAGAAGACCTGCATAGCTGGAGGGCAGGGCTGAGAAGGAGAGAGGCAGGAAGTATGTTCCAGAGGTCAGCAGGACCTGACACGCAGGGCCCTACAGACCATAGGAGAGGTGAGCAAAGGAGGGCAGCCGTGGTGGAGCTGCCTATCCCACATCGCCATTGGATAAACACTCAAACTTAACGCATTCCAAGAAGAAATCCTGGTGCCTGCTCACTCACTCCCCGAATCTGCTTCATCTTCCCCATCTCATAAATGCCAATTCTGCTCTCCAGGATGCTCAGGCCAAAAACCAGAGTCTCAAGTTTTACTCTACAACCAACCCATGAGGAAATCCTAGTGCCTCTGCCTTCAGAATGTACCCCAAATCAGATTTCTCATCACCATGTGGCTATTGACCTGATCCAAGGCACCAGCATCTCTTACCTGAGCTGGTGCAGGAGCTTCTTAACTGTCCTCTCTACTTCTACCCTTGACCTGACATCCTTCTCTCTACACAGCAGTCAGAGATCCTTCAAAACACAATCAGACCATTTTCTGCCCAAAACCTCCAATGGCTTCACACCTCACTCAGGACAAAACCAAGGTCCAGTCCAGCGTGATCTGGCCCCTCACTATCTCTCTCATCCCATCTCTACCGCTCTTCTCCTTACGTCAACTCCACAGCCTTCTTGATATTTTTGTGGCACAACCTTTGTACTCACTGCTTCTCCTCTGGACCCCTTCCTCTGTTGTCTGTCTCTTGTGATTTGCTCTTCCTTCACTGAGATCTCTCCTCAATGGTCACGTTATCGGACTGCCCATCCAGGGACTCTCCTTTCTATCATTTCCATATTCATGCTTGTTCATTTTTCTTCATGAAATGAATCATCACCTGACATATTATCTATTTATTTTTCTAGGTCATAGGTTGGCAAACTTTTTCTATAAAGAGGCCAGATGGTAAATATTTTAGGCTTTGCGGGCCATACAGTCTCTCATCACAACTGCTCAACTCTGCCGTTGTCGTGTGAAAGCAGCAATAGACAGTACATAAATAAAAGAGCATGGCTGTGTTCCAATAAAACTTTATTTACAAAAACAGGTGGCATGCTGGATTTGATCTATGACCACCGTCCGCAGACCCTTGGTTGAGGCATTAGCTGTCTGCTTCTCTACAAAATGCAAGCTCCAGGAGAGCAAGGGTTTTGTCTTTTTTGTTCAGTACTTTCTGCAGCATATACGAAAGTGCCTGGTGTGTGGTAGTCCATAATTAATTGATTTATTGATTGATTAATGAGCTTTTGGGAGACTTTGACTTTAAGGGCCTGACGAAGGAGTTTGGATTTTCTTCTTTTAAAACAAGTTTGAAAAGAGTCTTTGCCAGTTTTAACAATGTTCAGGACTGTTGATTGATAGATCTTATCTGCAGTCTGCGATTCTCAGAATGGAGACATTTTCAGACAAATGACAGCCGCACGTGCGTCTCACTGTTTACTCCTCTCGTAAGAGCACTGTATGATGCATATCGCACATTGAGTTGGATGTGTGATGCATCAGACTGCTGCCAACAAAAACACATCGAAATAAAATAATCATCTCTGTAAGCAAAGGCATAGGGATGACACTCCAGACACCCCCGGGGTATAAAGGGCCCTGCTGCAGCTCTGCAGGGAACAGAATTGAGGCCAGCACTGTGGTGTTGGAAAAGCAGAAAGGTCAAGGTATGATTGAGTGAGTGGCAAAGGCTGAAAGAGTTGTGGGGAAGGGGAGGTTGACTTGGGTTAGGCTGGGAGGAATAGGTGGAGGCAAATAGAAGGATGATTCTCATTTTCTTGGATGAGATGGACCAAGACAAGGGGCTGACGATGAGCAGAAGGATATGCTCCTGAATTCTGAAGAACCCATTTAGAGAAGGTTGTTTCTTTGGCAAAAGGGGTTTGGAATATGAGGATCTGGACTGTGGACAGCCTTGAAAGCCACTCTGGAGAATTGGTACCATCCGGGCAGTGGGAAAGCACTGAAGATTTTTGAGGAGTCATTTGTTACAGTGATGGAAGTTCATCTGCAATAAGGTTGAGAAATGGAATAAATGAGTAAATGGATGTGAGTGA
The DNA here is from genome assembly GCF_009834535.1 of Camelus ferus. Lineage (NCBI taxonomy): Eukaryota > Metazoa > Chordata > Mammalia > Artiodactyla > Camelidae > Camelus > Camelus ferus. Next base: position 46,995,950 of record NC_045699.1, on the reverse strand, counting down.
AAGAGGGGGTAAATCTTAGGTGAAGGAATCAGAACAGAATCCTGAGGGCACTGGGGAGTCACTAAAAGATTTTAAATAGAGTAGAGAGTGATCGTATCTCTCTTTCTAGATAAAATGGGTGAGGGTATTGGAAGGAGTAGGAGAATCTTCAGGGTAAGAGGACCAGTTGGAATGCTGCTTCTAAGAATGTCCCTCTTTTGTACATGTTGTCACATTGCCCTGATACAATTACTCCCACCTCCCACCCCATGTCCACCTCCACACCAAGGGTCACAAGTCATCACAGTATGTTTATTTGCTAAATCTGACAACCCCACTCAGGGGTCGCCTTCTCCATGAAGCCTTTCCCAATTTTACTACCTGGAAGGGACCTTTCCTCTACAGAGCTTTCACACCTCTTCAAATGTTTCCCTCCAATTGGAATGATTACTTTTCATCTTAGCACCAAACTGTCTGGATTCAAACCACAGCTCTGCTACTTGCTAGCTCTGTGGACTTGGGCAAGTCCCTTAGCCTTCCTGGGGCTCTATTTCCCCAGTGATAAAATGAAGGTAATAATAATACCTTTCTCCTAAGATCGCTGTAAGGATTTAATAAGTTAATAATGTATGTGATAGGCTTAGAACAGTGCCTGGAATATAGTGAACTTTGTATAAGCAATGGCTGTTGTTATTAATATCATTATTACTATTATATTTAAATTATTTCTGTCTATGTCTTAACTCCTATAATAGATTTGAGCTTTTTAAGCACAAGCACTGTGCCTTATTCATTTTTCATCTTCCTCAGTGAGTAGCAAAATGCGTTCACATGGTATGTGCTCAAAAAAATATTTATAGAACAAATCAATAAATGATTGAGTGAATGAATATAAGCTTTAGAGTGGAATTTAACTGTGGTGCTGTAAACAAAGTATTATTTGTATTCAAGGATACTTCGATCTTTAAAGGGAAAAACGCTATGGATAATGGCAGGAACCTAAGAATCTGGGGATAGAAGGGGCAAAGGGCAAACCCTGAAGCATAGATTTTCAAAACCCAACTCTGTGCCTTGATATTTCCATCTGCAAAATGAAGAAATTTGATTAAATGATGTTGAAGGTCCTGTATAGCCCTAAAGTTCTATTATTGGGATCACTAGATTCTTAAAAGTTTTGGGTTTGGTGACTAGACCATTAGGAATTTCCTAGAAAAGTCAGTGGAAGAATTTTTTTAATTGAAAAAATACTTCCAAATGACGTTTGATACTAGGGTAGAGAGAAAGATCTTATCAAACATAGTGAGGGCTTGTGATAGAAATGGATCCTCTGTTCCTCACTTTAATTAGAACTAACACATCAAAAATAGAAATTCTGTCGAAAGTATGTACTGAGGCCACGTTTACCCTGAAGACACAGAAAGCTTAAAAATACGAATCAAACCTGCTCAGAATTCTCCTAGGAAAATGAACAATGAGAAGCCCTGGAAAAAATGAATCCATGTTTACCAGGAAGTCATTGACCCTGCTGAGTGTGATTGGGCATATTGGGCTGTGCCATTGGGAGTCTTCTAGGGTTCAGCATGAAAGGTGAAGACACTGAGGTTTCTACAGACACCATGAGGCTCTGACAAAAGGGGAGCCCTGGGCTGGATGGCCCTATCTCCTACATCTCTCTCAGCACCTTCTTCAAGTCTTGGGCATCATCTGCCTGTGTGGCTATCATTTGTGTCACTGGATGTTAAATTCTCCAGAGATCTATGCTTCCTTATCTCAGAAACCCTCCCACACTGTACCTAGTACCCAGTACCTACTTGCTCAACAAATATTTGTTGAATGAATGAGTGTTGGCCATGCCTTAAACTCTGGCTTTGAGGAATACTTACATGAGAGAGAAGTTGTAGGCACCTTAATTTCCAGGTCATGTGGAGGTTAACCAACATAAACTCTTCTATGGATTAAAAGAAAGCATATGTGTTAATTATTAGACACATGTTCTCCTACCCTCTTTCTTGACTTCTTCTTAATCAGCCTGGGCTAGAAATAGAGAGACCTGTGGGCAATGAGCCTGTAGCTCTAATATTGGTTCAGTCTGTGGGTCAGCCTATGTCTGAGATGGTGCTGGTGATAGCAAGGAGCTGGCTGTTGTTGATAACAAAAGCCACATGGCAGCCATGGCTGATTCCTGGTGGGTTTTGCCCATCTCCGATAAACCCTGCAGCATGTGATCTCCCCAAAAGAGCCCTGTACCAGGTTCTGTGCAGGGAGAGGGAAGCTAGATTCCTCCTCAACAGATGTCACCATAATTAGATAACTCATTATATCAAGGAGTAAGGAAAGGAGATTGACATGGATACAAATGCGAACATATTGATAGCTTTTCTGCATGTGAGTTTGTGCAATCTTGGAAACCAATTTCCTGGACAAGGCTCAAGGGATGAGTCAGCTGTTGGAGCCTGGGGAGATTTTCCACAATGGAATTCTAGTCAAGTATCCTAAGAGCTTGCCACTCTCTAAGACCATTCCCAGGGGTGTCCAGGGCTGAAGGCCAGTGTGGGTGTGTGCCTGTGTGCGTGGGAGAAGCCCAGCAGGGAGCCAGGGCCTCAGGGTGAAGGAGAGAGAGGGAGTAATTGCTGGGTAAGGCAGGCCGCGTGGGCAGTGGCTGACACTGATGCACAAAATCCTGGGAACTCCTGGATCCCTTTCTTGCATCTGAGTGGAAGAACCTCCCTGGGGAAGTCGCCCCTGGCCAGGATTAAGTGACCTTCACAAGGGTACCTATGTGACCCTGCATCATTCTGTAATGTACTTGCTTGCCTCTTTTCCCTGTGGCAAAATGGGAGGATTTGACTACATGACCCTTTCCAGCTTGAACAGTCTGAAGCTGAAAATGCCTTTCAAAAGTGGGGGAAAAGAAGGAAACTGTGATTTGACACAGAGCATATGCCTGCTGCTTCTCTGATCGTTTCAGATTCATCATTTCCCAACAACTTCCTGAGGCTAACCTTCCAATTTTCAGGGGACAGTGATCACTTCAACCGCTTACACCTTCTGAAGACCCCAGAGCAACCCAGGCTCTTCCCCTGTGGTCTAGTTGGTCATCTGTACTAAGTACTTTTCTTCTACAGGGAGACTTAGGAGAGTGGAGGGTATGAATAGGGAGAGCCACTCCTAAAAGAGACCCTAACTCCTGCTGCTGCTCCTGCCCCTGTGGTCTCCATCCTCTGTCCGCCACCCCAGGCACTTCCCCTGGGGCCTCAGGCACCATCCATCCCTTTCCTTCTTCCCGCCTTCACCCCAGCATCTTACCCCAGAGAGAATGACTTCTCCTCCTATACAGAGAAAATAGAATCAACTGGAAGGGAACTCTCTCATCTTACTTCCATGGAAGAGGAGCCTTACCTCCTTCCTAAAAACTTTCCCTGTGGTTGGCACCTGTCTCACCTCTTTAGAGTTGTGGTCTGTCCTGGACTTTATTTATTGAGTCTTTCCTCTGCTCCCTGCCTGGCTGAGCCTCCCAGACTTTCCTCTGGATATTTATGATATCCCCCCAGGTCTCCCCTCAGTGGTCTTTCTGCCACTGTTTTCTTCTTCCTGAGCCTTCTATTTCCCACTCCATATCTCACACACCTTCTTTTGAACCTATAGAAAGACCCTCCAACAGCTTGAATCTGGCATTCATACATCTTGGTTAGAGTCCTGGGGAAAATTCTTTTGGAGGGACCTGGAGTCTATAAGCAGATAACACTATCCTAAAGTAGTTGAAGCAGGTAAACTTTAAATATACAGATTATGGATGCCACCAGCAGTTTATATGCAGGAACCAATGCCATGTTTGAAGTGTTAAAAGTGTGACAGGCTTTTAGCTATACATTTTTAAAGAAATGACAGTCACTCTTGCCTGAACAGTCCAGGCCTGAATGATAGATGGTTCTCAATAAAAGAGCTACACACAGCTGGCCCCGTAAAAGAGAAGAGCTGAAGACCATCCTCTGAGACAGCCTGAGACAATGATACCGACACTGACCCAGTTACTGGCTGAGTGAGGGGATGCAGAAGGACCTGGTTTCCTTGCGGACCACAGGCTGTCAGAATATCTCCACCCTCCATTGGAGTCATTGGCACCAAACCTGTCTGGAGGAGTGAGAAACAGTGAACCCTCTCTACTTGCAACCCTTGTTTTTCTTCCCATGTGGTCTTGCCATTAAAGCTCTCTGAACTGGTTTTTGCTCATACCCAGTGAATCTGTGCAAAAGTCCATTTAGAGGGCCTGTTTGTAGCTCCAACTCTACAGTAAAAAAAGCAGGCCTTAATCAGACTAATACCCACCTCCCATCCACTTTCTTGCCCTACCACCTACTCATTCTGCGTTGCAACTGTCTCTCCCTGTGCAAGCACCACGGTCTCCTTTCCTCTGTTTTCCTTTGTGGTCAAATCTGGCCATCCAGCAGGGACCTGCTCAAAACTCATCTTTACAGGGAGCCTTCTGGACTCTACCTCTTTGCCTCTCTCATAGCCCTGTCCTTCCTCTCAGCACACTCTACTTTCTATTAGCAGTGTTACTGTTTCTGACTTGTCTCCACTACTATACCGTGAATTTTTCCAGGAAATAAATTCAGTCTGAGCCATGTGAGCACATCCCCTAGGCCCCAGCCTAATGTTGCCGGCTGAATATGACTTGCTGTGGAAGGGGTATATCATCTCCAGCCACTTATTAGATGCCTCACAGTCACTGTCCCATTTAATCTTTCCTTGGTAGCTGTGTCATCTGATTTTGCAGATGATAAAACTGAGGCTCAGAGAAGTTAAATGACTTGCCCAAGATCACATAGGTAGCAAGTGGCTGAGCTGAATTTGAGCCCAGGCTTTGTTGTGTTTTTAAGCCTCCCTTTCCACCCTGGAGCCCAACCCCCTACAGGCTCCCACAGTGTGAACTGAGAGGTGGGAGGAGACAGAAGTGCTAACTCATATAGAGTAAACACAGTCTTTACAAGCATGGTCTTTTCCCACCAAAACATGCATCTTATTTGCCTTTGAACACTTTTTAAGCAACTCTTGAAAGAATGGAGTAAATGTGAACAACACAGTTAAAGGCAGGAGCAAGAAAAGAGATAGGGAATTAAGAGTTAGGTTTTCTTCTGCTGACTCTCCTCCCCATCAGAGAGTTTGTTTTATAGGTTTGGGAGGAGATAAGTGGGAAGAAAGAAACTTCCATCCAGATGGGGGAAATGATGCAGGTATCAAACTATGGCCAACTTTGGGGAGATACATAGGCAAAGAAGAATTTTGCTGTGATTCTCTCAACGAAATCACTCCATTTTGCCTATTTAAAAGAGACCCTGGGGGAGGGGGGAATTTTAAAAGGTAGGTATTGCTTTCTGGATGTCAGATTGGTGTTTTTTGTTCACATGACTTCGTGAGGTGGGACTAGGGGTCACCTCGCATGTTTAGGCCATGTGCCACTTTGTCCTTGCCACATCTCCCCTGTGAGCAGAGGCCATTAGCACCTCCACTTTATGGCAAGTGGAACAGTGTACTTCAAACCCAAATCTCCTCACCCTGTGCCAATGCCCTTTCTCAAGGCCTTCTTCCTCTGCCTGTTCTCCTGGGGTCTGGTCCTCATCACGTGAATCCATGCTGTACATCAGGGACTTACGTGAGGAGAAGAGGCAACCTCTCTTATTTCCCCACTCACGGCAGTTCCCCATCAGTTCTCAGAGTCCTGTAACTGATGCTTCCTTATGGTGGGGCACTGGCCATCTGTCTTGATGGCAATAGCAAGAGAAAGAACTCCAGAATCCAGTTCACTGTACATTCAAGCTGCATCAAAGGTGGGGTGTTGCTGCAAAAATAAGCAAGCTGTTTTAAAGAGCCTGGTCCAGGTTTACTGCTCTAGTTAAACCGTATCTAGAGTACCATGCTCAATTCTGGGGCCTCACACATACATCTACTTAAGTGGTTGTGAGGGGACTGGAAACAATTTTGTAATGAAAACCCCGTGGGCTGCATTTCAACTGTAATAGCTTCTCTGTGCCAACTGGCCTCTCCCACAATCCTCTGCTCCTTGTGAAGGGTTGTGAGGGGACTGGAAACAATACTCTATTAAAGGAACTGTGAATATGGCAGTATCTCAGAAGGGTTGTCTTGAGGCAAAGGAAGCTGACATGTGGCCCTGGGTCAGGGAGGCAGGTCAAGTGGGAGAAAGCTCTAGGCAGGCAGCTTTCACTTAGTAAGAGAACCCTGCCTGAGGCTCAGAACTTCCCAAAGATGCTATGAATGGTGGTGATCTCCCTCGCCCTGAGTGTGTCCAAGCAGAGGCAGAAGGAGCAGGGGATTGTGGGAAAAGTCAGGTTGGCACAGAGCAGCTATTACAGTTGAAATGTAGCCCATGGGGTTTTCATCACAAAGATACAATCTGCCTTCTTATTTTACATTTTCAATTCATGACTCAGGGAAACAGAACAGCCAGGAGCTTTTTGGAACATACCGGAGTCTAAGGTAGTCCATTGTAAATGACCCAGAAACCAGAGCCCACATTTAGCAAATTTGCTTGCAGTAAACATCATTCCTATTTTAAGCAGTCTCACATCCTTAAACAGAGACTGTCATTTCTGGCTCCAACTTCAGAAACAATAACATACCCTTAGGGCTTGTAATCCACAGTAGAGAAATCATTAGCTCAGTCATAGAGCACCATCTGAAAGAGTCGTTATCTCTCATTCAAATCAAACCAAACCTGCAAATATTTACCGAGCACTTCTCTGGTGCAAGGAGAACCAAGATGGGTGAGATCTGGTCCCTGCCATCTAGGCACCAACAAGAAAGTGAAGGGGAGAGGACAGGTTGGTGAAAAGCTTAATTACCATGTCACCTCTTCCAGCACTTTCCCCACCTATTACAATTATTTGTTTAAAACTGCTGGCAGCCCCCCTAGGCTGTGAGTTCTTTAGGGACAGTATAGCTTATTGGCCAAGACACAGTATTTGCACTTATAAAAACTGAGCCTGGCCATTTGTCGGCTGTAACTTTGGACACGTTGCTTTACTGCCTTATACTTTAGTTTCCTTGTCTGAAAGTGGGAATAACAATGGAATTGATAATTGTGTGAATTAGATTAAATAACACATGCAGAACACTTAGCACTGTGGCCTGATACATACATATGTGCTCAGAAAATATTTGCTGCTCCTACTGCTACTGCTACTGCTACTACAGTGGGGGCTACTCTAATGTAGGGGTTCACTTCTAAAGTAAAGTCATAAGTTGAAAGCCATACCTAATCAGTATGATACTTCAAAATCCCACCTTACATGTCCTCAGAAGCATATGCACTTTGGAAAAAAAACTTGCATAGTTGCTGGCACAACTTCTTTCTTGCTCACAGGGTAGGCCCACTTAAATCAATAACAGCTAATAATGACAGCTTATTACATGGTAGGCACTGGGCTAAACCTTTACATGTGTTAGCCTATTTAATTTCACATCAACTCTATGAGGTAAGTCCTAGGATTTTCTCCATTTCACCTATGAGGAAACTGAGGCACAGAATACACGCTCTCAACCACTGGGCCTATCTTTCCTAAAGTAAATAGGATATGACTACACCCTAAAGCTAATGTCAGTATGCTCAGCCATTTATGAAAATCCTGGAATATAGTAGGTGTTCAGTAAATGTTTGTGGAATGAATGAGTTCCTCAAGTTACTGGTTGTAGGAAGTACTACCTTTGTGCAGGGAAACCCATATCCCAATAAACTCTCAGGCAGCAGAGGGGAAATGGGGCTGGGGTGAGGCCATCAGGAAGGTTCTCCATCTCAGAAGCCTCTTGGGTATTCTCTGCTCATACTTAGCCGGTTCCTAGATTATATCACCATCCTTAATCATCCATGGAGCTAGCTCATTCCCAGCTCACATGACCCCACAACAATAAATCTTCATCCTATGCTGTTGTCATCTTGGAGCCACCATGTCACCACTGAGATGATGGTGTGTAGTGGGCAGAAAAAGAGGCTTATAACATTAGCACACTTCAGAGGGATCCCAGTAAATAGATGTTTCTCTAACTGGGGTGATGGGAGGAGGTACAGAGATGTATCCTCAAGGGTCCATGAGTTTTCTCCAGGAATTTTAAAGTGATGTGTTTTTGTTTCAGTTATGATATGACAAAATTTTGTATTAGTATATTCTAGAAGTTAAGACTGCAAACTCTGGAGTCAGAGATCCTGGATGCAAATCCTGACTTTGCCACTTGGCAGTTTTGTGCCCTTGCATCTAGGTTCCTAGACAAGGTGGGAAGTTGAAGGAAGTAAACAGGTTTTCCTCTTGACTTTCTTTTCTTTCCACCCAACCCAGGCAAGTCAGGAATCCATTCTAGTCTTGCCTTTGGTACATGACTTCCTGGAGCAGGTAACACCTGAGCTGATGCCCAAAAGAATGAACTGGCATCCACCAACACATGTGTTATATAACCATTAAATTCATTTCTACAATGCCATATGGTTTGCAATGGATTCTCCCATGCATTTGGTCCTGACAAAAACTGAGTGCTGTAAGGTAGCAATATATAAATTTATATATAGTCAATCCTCATTATTCACAGATTCCATATGTGCGAATTCGCCTGCTCATTAAAATGTATCTGCAACCCCAAAACCAACACTCACAGCACTTTACAGGCATCTGCAGACCTGGGCAGAGCAATGAAAGCTTCGAGCTGCCCATTGCACACATTCTCCCTGAGGTCAGACAGGGTGATGCCCTGCTTTCTTGCCTCAGCTCTCATACTGTATTTGTCATCTATTTAGTACTACGTTTTTCACGCTTTGTGCCCTTTTTGTTAGAGATCTTGCTGTTTCAAATATCCCCAGGCAGAGTAGTGCACAAGGAGACTGTAATGTGCCTTAGGGAGAAAATGTGTGTAAGATGAGCTTCATTCAGGCATGAATTCCAGTGTTGTTGGCCAAGAATTCAATATCAATGAATCAACAATAATATTAAATAAGGTGTCTTTAAACAGAAACACACAGAAAACAAGGCTGCATGTTTCCCCTCAAAGTAGCAGTTCAAATGTTTGTTAATGCAGCATTCCCAGCCACTTTCTAGACCAAACTACCACAAATGATGAGACTATAGTTCAGACTGCATTATGTCTATACAATATATAAAATAAAAGAAACCAAGGCTCAGAGAGATTAGAGAATTTGCCCAAATGGCCCAAGGTCACGTATCTAATGGGTGCCAGGCAGGTCTGGGTCCATGCTCCCTCCACCACTATGCTCTGCCTATCGGGATTCCTGGCTGAGAGTGTTGTATGAACAATTGCCATTTGCTGAGTCTGGGTAAGGAGAATTTACCCCAGATTGTTTTCAACCTCTCCTTTGCTGTGCTGGTCTTTATTTCTCCTCCTGCCCCTCTTTATTTGTTTTTGGATCATCTGTAATTGCTTTGTCATTGCATGGAAGGTCCTTCCAAGCAAACAAATCTGTGGGTACCTCTTGCTATATAGTGCAGGTCTCTGCGAGGAGAGACTAGGAAAAGAGCAGGACAACCAGTTTGGGAATCAGCTCATTCAAGTTCATACATGAGCCAATGAAAATTCTCCTTCATTATTCTTACTAATATTTTAAACTCTAGAATGGGGCTGATGGGAGGAGAGGAGTTAAAGGGACATCTGCCCCCTCCTTGACCACTCTCTCCCCTGCAGCCTTCACAAATCCTTGAGATTCCTACCCCTCCCCATTGAGGAGCAATGCCTCTTTGCAAGGGTTTTCAAACAGTCAGTGTCATTTTTATGGGAATTTAGATCCAACATATCTCTTTTCACAGGTCCCACAATGCTTCCGTGATGATGAGTTTGACAGGCATGACAGAAGAAAGGCAGGAGGGCGGAGGAGAAGAGAGGGGATTAACAAGTGTCTGCGAAGTAGCATTTATATTTAGAATTTCCTTTCCTTTCAAGGGTTGGTGTGCCAGTCAGGACTCTTGGTATAAACAACAGAACCCATTTAGCTCATTTTACTGGAAAGAGAATTTATTAAAGAACATTAGATAGTTCACAGAATCCCCAGGACAGCCAAAGAGTGCAGCAGAAAGGTAGCCAGCCAGGAAAATACCCAAACCACAAAGTGAGATTACACCTTCAAAGGCCCGACTGGCAACGCTCCCAGGCATAAACACCACAGTTTTCACCAAACACGCTGAGAGCTGAACATCAGAACCCCAGGCTCTGACATCCCCCAGGCTTCCTCTTCCACTTCTGAACTGGATTCTTCCGTGGCCACATCCGATTCGTGAAGCCCAGTCACATGACTGAGGGACCAACCTGGTCTCAGCCCTGATAAATCCTCATACGGGGACCAGATCAACTTGTTCACTTGCTGAGTGACCTCAGGGAAGTCACCGAACTCACTTGTTCCAGTTTTCTGATCGTTAATACGGAGGATTCAGCTCAGTGTGCTCTGAGGTGGCTTTCAGTTCAGAAATGCTGTAATTTGGTATTTCTAAGCATCTGAGAATGTTTTATTTAGCACTTAACCACCCCAGGATGTTTGATAAAATCTGATCATTTGGACAAGTCCCAGGAAAAGAACAGATCAGAGCCTGCATTGGGTGCTGGGAGCCCACCTGATGGGAGAATGTGTGTATATAGTAGGAGGTGGGGAGGTGGGTGATGAGAGTTTGGAGACTTTTAGAATTAGAAGGGAGTTAAAAGACTATTCAGCTTCTTTCTTTCTCTTTCTTTTTTTCCTTCTTTCTATTCAGTTCATTTCAAATATGGAAACTGAGCCTCAGAGAAGGAAATGATGAATCTAAACTCACAGAGCTAGTAGTTAGAGGCAGAACTGGGATTAGCATTAGCTTTTCTGCTTTCCATTCCAGGTTTCTTTCCCCAGTGCCAGGGATGACAAACAGATTTCCTTTCCTTTTCTGTGCTAACTCTAATGAACTAGCAGTGGCTGCCTTGAGCACTGTCTTCAGGAAGGTTCCCAGGTCCTTCAGGGCACAGTGGGAAGGGTGCTGTAATTGATTAGCAATGTCTGTCTCCCACAGGAAGAGAGAGCAGTCACCCAGGTTTGCCCATTCCTAATTTACCAGGCCTCATAGAACCAAATTGCCAGTGAGGAACTGGAGGCTCATTCTCCATTGAAAGGAATAGGTGAAAGAAGAGTGGGAAACTATATAACCCATTCTGCAGAAGACTCTTGAAAGTACTTAGCTCAAAATTAAGAGGTGATAGTTGAAGAATGCTTAGGGAACCCGCTCACACCTACATTCAAAGTTCGCTGAGTAACACTGGGAACAAAGAGTATTGCAAACTGTGAAAAGGGCATGTGAAAGCCAGGATGTGAGAGCTGGGGGAACAAGTTCCTAGAAAAGCAGAATAAGACAATTAAGTTAGAGACATGTTGTACAATGTGCACCCAGAAGTTTTTTTGGTGGGGGTTATGTTGTTCTAACTAAAATATCACTGCTTAGACTGAGACAGTAAAATTAATTGATTTGTTTTCATGAACAGAGTTTTATGTAAAATCTTTATGAGCATATGAATTGGTCAATCCCTCCATTCCTAAATTAAATTCTAGTTAATAATGATGATAATAGTAATAATAACTAATTTAATCCTCATTACAATCTTGTGAGATAAATACTATTATCACTGTTTTATAGGTGGGGAAACTGAGCTTTAGATGGCCTGAGGGACTGCCCTAAGGTCACACAACTAACAGGTGGCAGAGCTGGAATTTGAATCAAGCTCGGGATTTTTTCCCTTCATGCTAGTTAAAAGCTGGATCCAATCAGAGGCAAGTTTGAGAATTTGTGAAAGTTACTAGAAGTGAGATGTGAACCTTTGCAGAACTGGCCCTGAAATCCTAACTCCTCTTAATAGGAAAGTGACTTCATGATCTTCCTCTTATTTTCATCTACTAAAATGCAAATCACCAAACTTCTTAGCCTCTCTGGGAAAACTAAACAACTCACCATTTCAAAGGAAGCTTGTGGGGTTTGTGCACAGCGATTTCGCATCTTCCCTGAAACACCGACACAGCCAATCCAGGTTAAAGGATATCAGCATTGCCACACACTCTTCTTTTTCCCAAATTAATCAAGAAGTAGGAATTTCTGACAAATGCCATCTGCTGATTTTTCAGAGACAAGTTTTGGTGGTGTGACCAGCAGGTGCCTCGGCTTTTTCTAGCATGCAGTACCAAAATAGTCACCATGGCAACCCTCAGAGGGCAGACTTCCAAAGAAATGCATTGTGAGCACAGAAACTCTAGAGCACTTTCAAGCAAGAAGGAAGGAGGCTCAGTGGGCAGGTTTCCAATGGAGGAGTAGGGAGCAGGAGCTTCTCCCTGCATCCCCAGGCCAGACCCCAGGCTGCTATGTACTTGGTACAGCCAGGCTCTCAGTCACCCTGGGACTTGTGCTCCCAGAAAGAGAGAGGAAATGAGAAATTTAGAATTCGTGGGGAATGGCACACAGAACAGGCAACTGTCAGATTTTTTGCAGGGAGTGGTTTGGGAGTGGGACAAGTTCTTTGGAGAAGAGACAAGAAAGCTATGGCCCCGGGCTGGGAGGCCGGAGACTTGGGTTCTAATTGCTAACCAAGTGACCTTCGACAATTGGCCTAATCTTTCTGATCTCAGCTTCTCATTGTGAAATGGAGATGGTGAACTCACCCTGCCTCCTCATGGGGGAAATTGAGGATATGATATCATGCTTGTGGAAGCTCTTGGTAAGTCTGTCAGTGGGCAGTGAAGAGTGAAAAGAGCAGAGATTTGAGGTTCAGGAAGCCTGGGTTCCTGACTAGACTCAGACACTTTCTGATCCTATTAGCCTGGGCAAGTGACAGAGCTTCCCAGACCTCAGTCTCCTCACATCACACGGACATGAATAAGTTATGCCTGGAAGTGTGGGTGTGCAGGTTAATGAGGTGCAATATGCGTGATCAGGGGTGCAAGTCTATGCTCCCTCCTCTGGGCTCCTGGGACTTCCAGATCCTTTGCTCCTCTGTGACCGTTGATTCCACACTCCCCAGTGGTGTTAGAAGCAAAGGTAAGACAGGATTAAATGTGAGGATGTGAGGACTTTACTTGGGAGAAAAGGGGGAGGGAGCTGGGAGAGCCATCACACCAGGAGGCAAGTCTGACCAAATGAAGGATGGAAGGGAGAAAAGTTGGGCAGAAGTGTCCTAGAGCCGCACAGGCTCTCAGAAGGCTCAGCAAGGCCATGAGGTAGTCTTCAAACCACAGTCAGCTGTCAAAGAAGCCTCTGTCCCCTGGAGGCTGGAAGTGCTAGCACCTCTGTCTTACTGAGTGACTGATTGGCTGGGAGCAGCCCATAGGAAGTGTGGCTCAGCACAAACACAAGTGCACAGCAGCTGGGGCCCTAGGTCAGTTTGGCTCCCTGTCTGCAAGGTGTGTTTCATGGCCACCACACACACCCCATCCTGATATCTTTCACCTGGACATCTACAGGAGGTGCTTGGTCTCAGCCCCACACGTCCATCCCAGGAGCCTTGTACTCCAAACCTACAGTCCCCTCATTCGGAACATTATAGGAGCTCGGGCTCAAAGATGTCTCTGGACACCAACCCTGGGAGAAACAATATTCTTGATTAGATTATACAGCAAACCTGCACATGCCCCATGTCTCTATTCTTAAGTGCACACATATGTAGGTATACATGGTTATTTGTTAGTGCACATGTATATAAATGGGTATATCTGCATATGTGGCTGAGCATTTTTATTTATGTGTATGTGTGTGTGAATCTACACAGTAATACCATTAGAACTATGTTAAGCATTTCACCACAGTATCCCTCATCTTTACAACTATCTTGAGGCAGGCAAGTAGGTAGGCTTCTAGGTATTATCCGCTTTTCAGCTTAAATGTTTTCCCCAAAATGCCATCATTCAGATAATACAAAGCAGGCCAAAGGCTGAATCAGGAATGTTTTCTTTCAAGATCTGAGCTCTTGTCCTCTCCACAACACCCCCACCCCCACCTACTCATATGACCGTTTATTGCAGAAAACTACGTATGTGTGCACATATGAGAAAAGTTAAGAGAGAGAAGGGAAATATATGGATAGGTATAGATTAATTATAGATCAGTGACTAATGAAGGGACACACTTCCAGAAACCACACCCCCCCACCCCCGATATAATTCAATTAGTGCATGCTGTCTGGAAACATAGACTGCATTCTAGCTGTAAGAATTTCTATATAATAGGCTACAACACAAATTTTAGAGATTCTAAGCAATTTCAGGCTCTGATTCTTCCAGTGTAATCCTGCAGGAGTCCCTTTTCTTGTCCTTCCCCAAAACCCTTGCCTATGGCAGGTTTTTGAGACTGCCTTATGGAGGTTGTTTTACCCTGATTGAGAAGTTTGGTTTTTTTTTTAAACTCCAACACTTTAGTTTTCTGAATCATTTGTCTTTGTTTCCTGGCAGTATGAAATACTAGTCTAAAGAAATCAACTTAGAATTAGTTGCAGTTACCATTTATTGAGCACAGGTACTGTGCTTGAGATTTTCATAAGTAATCACATTTGAATTTGGTTCTTAGCAAGATGATCCCCATTTTACAGATGAAGAGCTAGGGCTGTAAGAGGTTAAGAGACTTGGTTGAGTTATTCTGTTCAAAAAGGGGCTGAACAGAGACTGGAGCTGGACTTTTGCTGAATCTACAGCCCAGGTTTTTCCGCTGTTTAACACTCTCAGTAGAAGATATGATCTGCCTAAATTCTTGGTGTTCCACGCTGTTCATTAGTTCTGCTGGATCCTGGGAGCCTGCAGGACCAGCCAACCCCAGGAGGGCTGCTTGGGGCCAGGGCAGGTAGACTTACCTGGAAGATTACCAGCCTGGCTATCAGCATATCCACTTTCTCCCCATTTCCTTTTGCAGCCTCCTACCTCAATTCACAATGACAGTCCAGCTGCTGCCAGTTCTGATTGCCATTGAAGCCTTCTTTCTTCTTAAGGATTTTGAGGAAGAAAACCATCATGTGCTCAGAAGGGTCTTGGCAATCAGAAGTGTCTGGAGATTTTGAGCTGTTAACTCAGAGAAGTGGAAAAAGTACTTTTTAAGACATCCTTATGATCTCAAATGGCAGCTAGAGTCAACATGGCTGGATCCGAACAGGTTTCCAAAGCACAGCCGTAAGTGGGTGAAGGCTGTAACAAAGGCCCAGATATTTGGAGAGCATTACACAGTTTGTTAGATGCTTTCAGCCCCACCCTCTCACTCAGTCCTCACAGCAATCTCATGCAGTGAGTGGTGTTACCCCTTTTCACAGTTGAGGAGAATGGTCAGAGAGGTAAAGTTCCTTGCCCAAAGGCAGAAGCTAAGAGGTAGAGGTGAGATTCTAACTCAGTTCTTCTGTCTCCGGGCCCATCATCTCAGGATTGTATCTGGGTGGTCCTCATATCTGTACCAGGCGCCAATGGAAGGGTCAGTGGAAAATAGCAGAGAAATCTGGAAACAGATAGGAACATCTGTAAAAAGGTAAAGACGTTGTCTTCGTCAGCTTGGGTTGCCATAACCAATGCCATAGACTGGGAGGTTTAAACAACAGATGCTTATTTCTTACAGTCCTGGAGGCTGAGAGTCCAAAATCAGGGTGCCAGCATGGTTGGGTTCCGGTGAGAACCCTCTTCCTGGTTTGCTGTCTTCCTGCTGTGTCCTCAGGTGACAAGGAGTAAAATCAGAGAGAGAGAGGAAGCTCTCTCCTGTCTCTTCTTATAAGGGCACTAATCCCATCATGTGGGCTCCAGCTTCATGACCTAACTACCTCCCAAAAGCTCCAGCCCCAAGTACTATCACATTGGGAATTAGGCTTTAAACACATGAATTTGGGGGACACAAACATTCAAGCTACAGCAGAAGTCATTTGGTACAGTGAACCAAGCACCATGCTAGGCGCTTGGGATACAGTATGAACAAGGCCACCCAGCCCCTGCCCTAAGAGAATCATAATCCAGTGGGGGAGATCAACAATTAAAAAGGCAACTTCAACACAGTGATAAGTTTTCTGGGAAAGGAACATACAGGCTCTGTTGGAGCACAAGGAATGGCACTTCACCCAGAGATGGTACTAGGCCTCTTGATTCATTTTCCAAGTATATAGAAGTGACTTAAGATTTGGAGCAGAAGTGAAAATAGAGATGGTGGGTGTGGGAGGAGAGATCCAGAAAGGCTTCCCATAAAGGGTGTATAGCCTTCTGGAGCAGGAGCCTTGAAAAGTGGGTAGAATTTTCAAGTGCAAATATTTGGAGGAGAAGCATTTCAGCCTAAGGAAATAGCCCGGGTAGAGGCCTGAATGAGGGATATGCCCAGTGGACAAGAGCTTATCTCCAGAGTCTGTGGGTAGACTGCTAGGTGCAGGATGCCAAGAGACACAACTGGAAAAGCAGACAGGGGTCAAGTCAGGGCCTTCCAAGGTATGGAATTTGTCCAATAGTCCATGGTGAGCCACTGCTGGCATTTTGAATAGGACAGTGACACCGCTGGGCCTGCATCTTGGAAAGATGGTTTTCAGGGCAGTTTGGATGATCCTGAGGAGAAGCTAGAAGGATGAGACCAGTACCAGTGTGTAGGTAAGAGACGATAATGGAATCATACCTGGGGCAAGAGCTAAGTCAGTGGGGTAGTCACCCAGGCTGGCCGAACCAGAGAGGGCAGAGCCAGAGAGCAGGCTCTGGTGCTATCTAAAAAGATGTTGAAGATCTATCCAGAGGATCTGGGTGGGTCTTCTGTCCAAGAGGCAAACTCAAGGTCAGGGATGAAAAGGAGCCAGAGGGCTACAGTAGGGCAAACAGAGGGATAAAAGGGGAGGGGGAGTAAGAGGCCAGAGTAGAGAGAAAGCAAGGGATGTAAGGGCTCTTGCTGGAAATGGGCCTCAGACTGCTACCTCTGTGTGTGTGTGTGTGTGTGTGTGTGTGTGTGTGAGAGAGAGAGAGAGAGAGAGAGAGAGAGATACATGCACAAACGTGCTGAGCAGGGAAGAGAGATGACCTTGGTTAACGGGTGACAGACCAGGAGGATAATGAGGGTTCCCTAAGAGGCTGGATGGGAAACACAGCCAGGAGCAGGTCTCAGCACCTGCATGGATAATCACCTCTTGGCCACCTGAATCAAGAGAATGAAGAGTCATGAGCGTCCCACAGAGCAGTTCTGTTCCCCTTGGTCCTGCCCCAGGAAAGCAGCACCCTTAGCCACACCCAGCCGTCCAATCAGTCACCCAGCCACCATGCCCTGCACACCTACTAAGTGATGCCCCAGACACAGAGATAAAAACCCAAAGTCTTTTTTTGTTGTTTTAAAGACTTGAATCAAACTCCTTTCTGGCACTTTCCACAGGTTTCTAGGTGTTTTGTCCCCTGCACTCAGGGCTGAGGAAACTGGTTTGTCTACAGGCTGAGTATTCCTTTGAAAACTTCCTGTGGTGTCCAGGAACAGGCAGCCTCCTGGACAGTAAACACACTGCCTGTGAAACTCC
The DNA here is from genome assembly GCF_009834535.1 of Camelus ferus. Taxonomy (NCBI): domain Eukaryota; kingdom Metazoa; phylum Chordata; class Mammalia; order Artiodactyla; family Camelidae; genus Camelus; species Camelus ferus. The sequence goes on along the minus strand of NC_045699.1, from coordinate 46,978,466 downwards.
AGATGACAATGAGTGGCACTCCCAAGACAGTCCTCCCCAGATTCTTTTCAGCTCTGTGATTCCTTCCTCCCTTCCTCCCTCCCTCCCTTCCTTCCTTCCTTCCTTCCTTCCTTCCTTCCTTCCTTCCTTCCTTCCTTCCTTCCCTCTCCGGCTTGCCTGGAGTACTCGGCCCATAGGAGTTCTGTGAGAGCATAGAACAATCCAGCTGTCCCACTTCACAAGAGGCTGGCTGACCCCTCGCCTGCTGGCCGGTGGGTACTGTACCCACAGCCCAGGGCTTGTCTGCCTGCCCTCCCTCCTCTTCTGCTGCTGACGCATTCGTCCTATAATAAGCCTCTGTTACTTGGAGCTGGGGCGGCTCGTAGTAAGCCGAAACCGCTACTATATTTACACTCTTTCCACATTTAGACAAAGACTATTTTTAACAGAAGGTCTATTTGTGGGGGTTGCCCACGTCACACTTTGTTCACATGCATCTCACCATCCTGAGTCTATTATTTTGATTTCACACTTGTACCACGTCTCTTACCTTCCCTCCTTCCATCATTTTACTTTCATTTCATCTTTCTTTCTCCAGTTTCCTTCCTTTCTTTCCCCAAGAGGAAAGCAGAATGTGAGGTCTTTGGCAGGCTGTGTTTCCAGATTTTTTCTGGGGACACTGGGCCCCATCCTCACAGGGCAGAGTGGGCTGTGGGCACTAGGCCTGTGCACTCTTTTCAGGAGGCAAGCACAGACCCCAATCCTTGGGGGCTCCAGAATGGTCTGTTCTGCCTCCAAGTTTAGTCTGGGCAGGACTCTGGGACTGTCACAGCCTGGCCTTCCTTCTCCAAGGCATTCCAGTTCTGTGTGTGTGCCTGTGCTTGTTTGGGGAAGTATGGCTGGCAAGGTCAGAAGAAAATAAGCCAATGGATTCATCATTCATGCAGAGCCTTTTTTTTTTTTTTTTCAGCTCAGAAGTTAATTTTATCAGATTTCTGTAAGAAGGCAGAATTTTTGTGTATTTTGATGAAAGAGGGTTTCATTCTTTCTAGATGAATGATCCACTTACGGGAAGTGGGTAGGGAAATTGGTGGAATTAACAGATATTAAGTGCCTACTGTGGGCAAGCACTTGGCAGGCACTGTGGAAACCTGGAATCTGACTATGGTGTTAGCAGGTGGTCCTGCCACACCCAGGTTACAGGTGAGGAGATTTAGGTCCAGAGAGATTAGTGACTATCCTAGATTCACCTAGCTTGTAAATGGTTGTGCTGGGACTGAAATCTATGCATGTTGGCCCCAAATCTCACTTTCCTACTGCTTCCATCTCACCTCTCCAAAAAATTAAAGTCTTCATTAATACTGGTTTTATTATTTTCTTTCCCTGGTTCTACTCCCCATCTCACCCCCCACCCTACTAGAAGAGACCTTTCCCACCTTGGAACCCTCAGCACTTGCTTGGTCTGCTTCTTTAGATCCTGAGCAGTGACTGATCTGAGATACAGCCACATTGGAATCTAAAAAGGACACCAGCCCCTGGACTCCTGGAAACCTTGTGGACAGACCCTAAAGTGTCCCAAGAGAAACCCCACACTGTCAAATCTTATTTTATTTCTCCCAACAATCAATTTGGCTTCAGAGTGAAATATTTTTATTGCATTTCTAAGAGCAAAGTGTGCTGAGATTTGAATTCACTATAGCAGAAACAGAATACAGGGCCAGTTGTAGGACACCCTGCTCTCTTAGCCCAGTGTGCTCCCCGGATTCCCATCATCAAGACTTTTAAATTGCTGGCTCTGGTTCAGACATTTCTTGGAGGCTCTGATAAGAGTGTATTGTCTACTTTGTGTCTTAGAGTCGGGAGCCCTAATCCCAGAAGCTCTGCAGCTTTAACAGTAGGACAAGTTAATTGCTTATATTTAATTTAATTTCTTCTTCTTTAAAATGGAGAGTCTAATACCACTTTGCCCACTCACTCACTTCACAATTTGCTAAGAAGTCCAAGTCAGAGAATTTATGTGACTGTGCTGTTATGAAAGCTGGCAAATGCTATGAGAATGTTAGTTGCTAGGGGTGATGTCTTTATCAATAGTAAAGATGCGAAGGAGGACTCAGCAAGGCCAAGTGACATATTCAAGATCACACAGCAAGTAAGTGGTTGAAATAAGGGCTTAATAGCCCTATTTCCCTCTGCAAAGGGATGAAAAGAAATCACAGGGCCACTGGAAGGCTCAGATCCTGAGCTCTACAATGCTGAGTCGAGTTCAGCCCAGAAATGGGGACACTGATCTGGGATGGGTCCCATCTCTCTCCCCAGCTGACCCTCCCTGCACCTTTGTCCCAGGAGCTTCTCAGGCTTCTCAGCAGTGTGAGTGTCCTGCCTCAGCCAGAACTGAAATCCCAGAGCAGGGACAGAAGAGCCAGTGTCATGGGGCTTCTGGTTTCAGGATATACTGGAAAGGTGAGAAGGAAGCTTGTCTTCCCATGGATCTGGGCCAGGGCCGGGTAGCAGGGCCTCCCCTGCCAGGAACTGGGATGTTCCCCAGGTGCCTGGGCATTCCCAGGTCAGCTGGGCCACCAGCACTTTCCAAAGCATTAGCTTAGGTCAGAAAATAAGTCCTTCAGCTCTTTTCACTGAGCAAATGCCTTGTCGTTTAGACAAAAACTGCCCCAGAGTCTGCAACCTTGGTGAGGCCTTATGCTCCCCGTGGCCTAGGGACCAGTTTGTGGAAAAGAAGTTAAAGCTCTGTGTAATTGCTTCTTGGAGGACTTGATGAGACAACCTCTTTACATCCTGTAGCTCTACATCTCAACCTCCTCGACTTTGACCTGGCCACACCTCTCCTCCCCACCCCCACCCCTTGCCAAATTCCCACCCATTTTCAAGGCCTGGTGCAAATATTACTCCCTTTGTGAAATCTGTTCTGGTCCTTCTCCCAGTTAGGAATAATAATGAAAGCCCCTCCTGTGGGCTGTCACAGAACTCTGTGAACATACAGCACATCCCAGCCTATGTGCACTGGAATTTCCCTTACATCCAACCTAGAATAGAGGAGCTGCCTGGCTGATCAGTGGCATTGGAGTCAGGCTTAATTTTCACCCCTTCTCCTGGAGGGTGGAGCAGAGCCTCTGATCTGGAGGCCTCTGGATGGTGGAGTAGACCCTGGAGTGGTTACCCTGATCCCCTTTTCGGAGCCCGTGCACCCATGCCCAGATGATGTGAGTGTGACCTGCTACCAGTTACTGACCTACAGCTGCCCCCTTTCTTGGGAGAATTGCTCTCAGGAAACAGGAGCTGCCTCTCCAGGATGTTAACCCCCACCCTGCCCTGCCCCAACTATCACCAGCACAGGGATGATTAAGTGAAACAGGGATGTGAAAGGGCAGTGCCCTCCTCTCAAGGGGACACCCGAGCCCCCTAGCCGTGTGCTTGAGGCTCCAGAGCATCAGTCCCATTTCCACCTCTTCCCCAAAGATTAGGCTGAGGCTAGGCTTTACCTGAGACAAAAGTTCAGGGCACAAAAACTCTCATGTCCCAGATAATCCCTTGGTTTGGGGCAAGCAAAGCTGATTGGTTGGCCTAGACTGAGTTGCCAGATTTAGGAAATAAAAATACAGGAAATCCACTTAAATTCACATTTCAGATCAACAAAGCACACATTTTTAGTATAAATATGTACCATGCAATATTTAGAACTGCTTGTAGTAAAAAAAAAAAAAAATTGCTCTTTTTATCTAAAATTTAAATGTAACTGGACGCTCTGTATTTATCTGGTAACTCCACCCTTGACCACATCTATGTCTGTTCCTTTTCCCTCCCTATCCTGCTTTTCTATCTCCCTCCCTGGCAGGTTTTTCCCTCCATAAACCATGGTACCTAACACCCTTTCTCAACCTCTGCTTCTAAGGAACTTGACCTAAGACTGTCATTGCCTCTCTGCCATCTACAGTGGCCAGAGAAGGCCCTCCATTTCCCCAGGACTTTGCAGAACATATCTCTTTGGCTTAGTTTCTTGGCATAGGATGGGTGGGATGGTTCTCAAATGGGGCTCTGGGTGACTTTGGAAGAAATCACTGCCTCTACCTCCATTCCTGCAGAACTAGTTTCCTGGAAACTGCAGGAAGACAAAGTGTCCAGAAATCATTGTGACCACAGCCTCTTCTAAGGAGACTACTTTGATCCATCCATGACAGAGCTAGGGTTGGTGGCTTAATATCTGAGCCTGGATTTTACACTCTGGAATATGAAGACTAGATAAAATGACCTCTGGAGACCTCCCAGCTGTGATCTAGTTGAGATTTGGAGTTTTCATAAGCCTGACTTTTGTGTTTAGTTTATAAAATACTCACCCTAGTGGCTGGCACAGAGTTGCTGTTAGTAGTAGTGTTGATCGTAAGCACCCGTAATCAATAACAACTGATTTCCCAGATAACATGGGATTGATAAGAAGCTGTCCTGTTGGGCACCAGGCACCCAGCTAATCAGATTTCAGGACAAAGCCACTACAAGGTAGAGTGAGTTGTCTCCGAAGGCGGTGAGCTTCCTATCATTCAAAGGGAAGAACGGGGTGGAGGGGGGACACATGCGCTAACTTACATTTACAATAAGCCCAGTGGCCATTTTGGTGTTCAGGAACTTGGCAAATACTCCCAGGACAATGTCCCAGACTCTGCTCCTACACTTTGCAGAACTACAGACATTCCCAGACCTGTTAGAGGACCAACTGCTCTCCTGAGAGAGAGAGACAGAGAGAGAGAGACTGACCCATGGACACTCAAACCCTGCATCCTTAAGTCTACCAGACCTAGGAGGCAGTCATGCCATCCTTCCTCTCACTTGTGTCACGCTGTGCATGCTGTCCCTTCTTCTCGAGGGGCTCCACTCAGACTCAGACTAAGGCTGAGACATCCCCTGCTGCCCGACCCACAGCTGTTTGGCTGAAGGAACTGGCTTTCTATTCCCTCTCCCACAACTTAGCAAGGACAGCCAGGAGCCCTTATTTCACATAAAACCCCATCCTGGAATCTTTGCCCACAATCACAAAATCACAGGGTTCGAGGAGACTGTGGGTCACCTAGTCCAAACCCAAGCAGATCTGTGAATGGAGTTCCCTGGAGAACACCCCTGCCGAGTGCTTCTGCTTGACACCTCCGAGGCCAGGCCAAGAGCTCATTCCCAGCTGGCACCACCATTCCCGTGGTCCAACTACTCAGCCATGAGAAGGTGCTTCTCATCTCCATGTGTAATCTGACCTCTTGCAGCATCTTCTCATTGGGCCTCATTCTTCACTGATGGCACAAGAAGTCCAGTCTTGTTGGAAGGTGGTGGGCAAAGAGGTTCAGGGAGGTATGCAGGGATAAGTATTGTGAGATGATGTCGACGGTGGTGAGAAATGTCAGAAAGAGACCTGGCAGAAACAGGTGCATCTACAAAGGACCTGCATCCTGCATGCTTTCTTGCATGCTTTTTTAAAGCATGGTGCTAAAAAGGTAACTCCTCAGCCCTCTGGGAAACTTGTCCATCCCAAATAAGTTACTCTCTGAGAACTACAGACAACTGGAGTATTGTGTTACCTATTGTGGCGACAAGAAAAGGGTGATCAGGAAGGGAGGAGACTCAAAACTGTGTCATGAGAAGACAGTTGAAAGAACTGGATCTGTTTAGCCAGAAGAATAGATTTGGGTGGTAAAGTTGTTGTCTCTAAAAATCCTTCCTGGGGAAGAAGGATTGGGCCAATTCCAAAGGGAGTAAAGAATTGGACTTAGGACAAAAGGGTAAACCATCAGCGTGACCAAAAGCTTTGTAATAAACAGAGTCATCTAACAGTGAGAGGTCCCTGTCACTGAAGGTGTCCAGGTGAGATGGGGAAGGGGGGCCATCGATGCAGTTCAAGCTTGAGTGGAAGTTGGACTTAATGGTTTTTCATATCTGAGAGTCTGTGAGGTTTTTTTTCCTTAGCGTATTCATATCCCCCCCCCCACATACACACAATGAAGCCTGGATATTTAAAGCCAGAGGCTGTTTCTTTATTTTTCAAGGTACATCAATGTAGGGTGTGCGTCTCTTGCTTTGCTTAGCTTTAGTCACTCAGAGATTTTCCCATTGCTGACTTGATTGTCAGCAAGGAATAAAAGCCTTTCCTCTTTCCTTGGGAGGAGTGGAGCAGATTGTCTGGATCTGTGCGTATTGCCCTGGCTCCAGTCTCAGCACCAAACGCGTTCCTTCTGCGCAGTCTGTTCCCGTTTTGACAATGCAGAGGGGAGAGCTGGAGAAAGTCCCATAGCCAAGGGTTCGGGGAGCTGCAGGGCAGGCCTTTGCTCTGGGACAGGAGGGATCATATTTGTATCTAAGAAAGTTGTGTTCAGAGTCCCTTGCTCAGGAACGCCAAGCAGAAAGTTTGTCGGGGGTCAGCATCTAACCTCACACAGCATCTTAGAGAGAAAGCTGTACCTACTGCAGCCATATGAATGTTTCAGGAGGAAACTCACCTATACCTCTCTGGCATCCTGGAGATTAAAATAAAAATAAGTTGCTTTTTCCCTGCATAAAAGGTGAGGTTGTGTTGTATTGCCTGAGGATGGAGTACTAGACTCCCTGCTTTATTAAGATCTAAAAAGTGGTCTCATTTGGACTAGAGCATTTTACATCCTGTGACCAGCCGGTAAGTGACTCATAAAACAATATTACTCAACTAGGGTTTACTGAGCCTACCTCTGTGCTAGGCTGTGTACCAGGCACTGGGGAGCAAAGATAAACAAGCCTCAGGATTTGCCCTCAAGAAGCTTATAGTCCAGTGAGAGATACACTCACAAGCAAAACAATTAAAATCTATGCAGCCAGGGCTCCAGAAGAAGTATGCTGTGAATACAGTAGCTAGCCAGGAGTCTCAGGGACGGCGTCCTCAAGGAAGGGATACTTGAGATGAGTTTTCAAAGATGAGGATTTTATGAACCTTCAAAAGCAGAAGTGGAGTAGGACGGTGGAGGGAGGGATCTGGGTACACAAAGGTCTAGGAAGGGTGTGGGAGAGCTTTGTTTATTTAAGGAGCCACATGTACTTCCATGTGACCAAAGCCGCATGTGATGCAGGCAGAGATGTTCAAAGGATGAAGCTAGAAAGGTGGTTTCAAACCAAGGGCAGTTTTGTACCCCAGAGATACTTGGTTGTCCTAAGAAGAGAAGGGATGGCACTCCTGGCCTCTAGTGGGCAGAGGCCAAGCATACTGCTAAACATCCTTCAATGCTCTAGGAAGCCCCCACAACAAAGATGAATCTGGTTCACAGTGTCAACAGTGCCAAGATGGAGAAACCCTGCATTAGAAAGAGTCAGCAGCCATGTCATAAAGATGGAGCTCCTTTAGGGAAACTGTTTTCTGAGAGTCATTCAGAGAGGGCACCCAAGGGAAAGAAATCAGGTAAACACAGGGTTTTCAAATCCTGCAACCTGAGGTCCCCCTTACCTGTGTCATAGCCAGTCCTCCCAGATGAATTTTTCTGTACACATCTGATAAGCCTGCTTCCAGTAGCTTCCCCCAACTTGCTGATAAAAATATTACACACAAAAATTTCTAGAGAAAATAATGCCTTAGATTCATATAACATCATACAATTTATAGGGCAGTTTTCATCCCTACCTCACTTTACTCATTCTACAGAAGAGGAAAATGAAGCTTAGAGATGCTCTGCCCTCTAGGAATTATTTAACTGCAGTAGGCTCAGCTCCTATATCTTCTCCCACTCAGTCCCTGAGTGCACCAAGGACTCATTCCTCTGGCAGCAGGGGATGCTGGGAGTATCCTCCATCCTGACCCTCATGGCCTCCTTTCCAGCTTCCTGGAATCATATCTGTGTGAGGAGCCAAGATCAGGCTTCCTGACTCCCTGTGACCATAGCTGTGACACTCACATACCCTTCTGATCATAGACCTCACACTCCCCGTGGTGACCTGGCTGCCTTGGTAAAAGGACCTCTCCTGGCCAGCATGTCAGGGACAGCTGCTCGGCTCATGTACTCTGGCCAGGAGGCATTACTGACCCTGTGATTTGGCCCTTCAGCCGATCTGGCAGAAGGGCACAGGTGCCTTGTTGTGATGCTGCTCCCTCTCAAGTGAGCAAGTCTGACCACTAATCACCCAGCTGGGGACAGCCCAAGTCAGCTGAGGGGTGGGCTGTTTCCAAGTGGAACCCCAAAATACTGCTGATCTGAAATTTAGCTGTCTCTGGGATAGCATTAACAGCCCATGCCAGGTCACATGCTGCACAAACACTCTCAATATCCAACACTCATTCTAACAGCTTGTTCAAGGTCTGTTGGCCTGGTTTAGAAGTTTATTGCATGACAGTCTTCTACCCCAATAGCTCATGAACTCATGGAGAACCGATTTCCTACATTCCCAAAGCTATCTCCCCAGTGATACAGAAAAACCCAGCATTTCCTCCCTCCTCTTCATCTCCCACATCTCTCATTCATTATAAGCCTAAGGAAAGGAATCAAGGACAATGAATCTTCATAAAATAATAAAATCCTGACTGGTCTCAGTCCCACCTGCATCATCCCAGCACTGCCTACCCTGACCCACACCATCAGACCTCTTACCCCAGCAGCATCTCAGGGTGGCTCCCCACTCCCCTTTCAATGGCTCCTCCTCCCACCTGCATGGCCCAGCAGCTCTCTCCATGGTCTGCTGACCGTGGCTCCAACCCTTTCTAGTAATATTGCTCCTTCTCCCCGGGCTACTTTGTCAAGGCTACAACAGTAGAGAGCACCTGACCCCTGGCTGCAGAGTAGAGTAGATAACAGTAAACAAGAGCAGATGGAGAGTGGAGGTGGCTAGAGCAGGGCAGGTGGGAAATGATGGTGGCTGGGTCTAGGGTGGTGATTGTGGAGAAATCAAAATGGGAGGTGTGAAAGCTGAGCCTGTGCTGGAAAGAATGTCAAAGAGGGCTCAAGCCCCAGATGGAGGGAGGGGCAGAAGACGAGTCCTTTCCAACCTTGAGAACTTTAAATAGTAAAGGGGGGTACATTGGCTGGGAGCTGTGCCATGACTCTGATTCTAGCTAGAGTATGCATTTCTTTCTTGGGGTGCAGGATGACAGCACCCGTGTCTCCAGAAGCCAAGTGCTTGTATGTCCCAGTGGAGGGCTCTCCAGAGACACCCCTGAACCCCTATCTAGGTGCTTGTTCATTACCCCAAGCCACTGCTGAGCATGATTCCCACCTGCTCAGAGGAGGTCATGGGCTCGGAGCACAGGGGGTGGACCCAGGTGTGGGCTGCACATCGAGCCATGGGACACTGACAGCAAGGCCACCACCATCAAGTGGCTGCTCTGATGGGCTTTCTAAAAATACTCCAGGTCCTGCTGCTCACGGGCACCAGCCCAACCCTCGTGAGTGCCTGGCAGACAGGCATGTGCGACCTGCTCCCTCCTCACTCTCCCCAGTGCCTCCTCTTTAGCTCAGGTTCTTCTGCTCTCACCCCAATTATGACATGAGCCACCCAACTGCTCTCCCTTCTCCACAGGGACCACCAGATGGTGCCTGAAAAACACAGGAGACCACCCCATCACCAACACCTATCCACTCAGTCACGCACTCACTCATTCATTCAATTACTCAACATGCATCCGACTTACACTTCATGTGCCAATGCAAAGTGCCTTTTCTAGGCCAGGCCTTGTGGGAGATGCCACAGATTGGGTGGGCGAAGTCATACACAAAAGAATGTGGGAATCCATTTAAGTGATACTCAAGAATAGGCAAATCTAATTTGGAACTATGAACGTCAGAGTACTGGCTACATCTTGAGGGGGGTGTAGTTATTGACTGAGAAAGGATAGGAAGGAGTTTTCTGGGATCTGAGATGTTCTCTGTCTTGATCTGAGTGATGGTCTCATTGGTGCAATAATACCTTAAAATTTACTGAGCTATAAACTTAAGATTCATGCCTTTTACTATGTATGTTATGTCTCAATCATTTTTTACTGTATTACTCTGGCTTTACTTTTTATAGTTACATACATACCCATGACTCAAGAATAGATGAGAAAGTTGCTTACCAAACTTTGAACAGTGGTTGTCTCTGATTGATGAGATGATGGTGAATTTTTTAATCTCCTTCTTTATTCTTTACTAAATTTCCCAATATTCTGCACTGAAATTATCTTGCTTATGTAATGAGATTAAATATATTGAATGTTATTTTGAAAGAAATAACACTAGAGGTGAAACACTGGGCAAGCACGAGGTAGATGGCTCTCTTCCCAGCGGGGACAGAGCCTGCTCACGAGCTTTCGTCCTCTTGGACGATGAGGGCATGGGCTTAGGAGTCCTGATCCAGGTCTTTGGGATTTCAGCATGACTAAATAAAGCTGCTGGCCCACTGTGGGCAGTGAGGTAGGGCTGCTGGAGGAACCCTGGGGATTTCCTCTCGCTCCTGAAGGAAGGAGCCTCTGGGCATTCTGAAACCTCACGGGTCCCATTCTCTGGCTGCCTTAGAATTTGCCTGACGCTGGTCTCCTGCACATCTGACCCATTCGGCTGGGGATCCTATGCCTCAGCAGTATGCAGGCCTCTCCCCTAGACTTAGGGTGATTTTAGGACCCCTCACCTCATCACATCAACAAGAGGGACCTGCCAGCTTGTACCCATTTGGGGCCATGGTGAGGTAGAAAGAGCTGATGGTGGGAGTATTAAAGCAAAAACAAAACTAGATTAAACCTGGAAAACCCTAAGGAAAGAAGAAAAAGGAAGGTGGAATAATCTCTCCAGTCCTTGGTTTTCTTACTAGGAAATGAGGCTGTTGTGAGATTAACGCATGAATGAGCATATGGAGAGTGCTGGAATTGAGGGCTGCTTTTGTGCTCAGGTTTTGTTGACATTTTGGGATATGGAGGTTGGTTGCCTGGCTGGCTCCCCCAACTCCTTCTAGAATCCCAGTGTCCCTCTCAACTATCATAGCTTACACAGAGCAGGGGTTGAGATACTTGTTTTGTGCCTGAAGCCTGATGTCTGCGTTGGCAGCCAATGGGGTCAGGTGATGAACATCTGCTTGTGATTCACAACTGTATTTCATATATCCAACCCGGATCCTAAAGTCGCTTCCGCCTCCCCTCCTGCCCCCGACACATAGGCTCCCACAGAGAAGTCATGTGAGGCCTTCTCAGATTGAGCCCAGGAATGAGCCAGCAGCCCAGCTTCTGCCCTGTGACACACACAGCCTCCAGCAGTCACATGGCCTCCAACTGCCACCACCTGCCTTCTGTCCCCGGTCTGATGCCCTCTCTCTGGCAGGCTTTCTGAGCTGACTTGTCCCTCCAGGCTCAGCTTGGCAGACAGCAGGACTGAGGGACAGAGGCGACAGGGCCAAGAGGCTTGGACAGTTTTGGTCTCAGCCGACCTCGGGTGGGACCCCGTCCAGGAGTCTCCTCAGCACCACGTGGTATTCCCCACAGGGGATTAGGTGCCCTGCTGGCCTGGTGCAGAGTGGACAGAGCTGTTGGCAGCTGGCTCTGTGCAGCCAGCCCCAGCCAGAGCCCCCATGAACTGGGAGCTGGAGCCACAGGTGCCGAGATCAAGCTGTGTGGCGAGCCAAGGACACCATCCAGCCGTGCACCTCGTGGAAAGGCTGGAAGCCAGGCACTGCCAGGCCTTAGAAGGAGAGAAGAGGGCAAATATAGGAGGGGCCATCTCTGTACATATTATACTCAAAAAAAAGCAAAAGAAAAATCTCTATAGAAGTGATTCTCAACTGAGAACAGTTTTGCCACCCCGGAGATGACAGCTGAAGACATTTTTGGTTGTCACAGCTGGGGGAGTGCTAGTGGTATCCAGTACGTAGAGGCCAGGATGCTGTAGCTGAACCTCCTACAAGGCACCAGACAGCACCCAAAACAAAGGCTTATCCATCCTCAGTGTCAGTAATGCCCCAGTTGAGAAACCCTGCTCTAGAGAGAAAACAACCAACCCTCTGGGGGAGGATCTGAACAGGGCCCCAGAACCCGTCTGCCCCTCAGAGTGAGCTGGGACTGTCACACTCAGACTTGGAACCATTCAGTACCTGCCCAGTGCCTTCAGATTCGAACCCAAACCTCTTGGCATATGCACCAAGCCTTACTTCCAGGATCTGGCTTACCCTTAAGCCTTACCTCTTCTGGGGTTTTGGTCACATCAAACCATTCACAGTGTCCCCGTACCTCAAGGCCTTTGCCCTTGAGAGGAGATCCCACATTCTTTGTCTCTGGGATCCTCTCCTATTTCCATCTGGCAAGTACTCACCCATCCTTCTGGGTCTGGCTGTGCATTTCCGCATCCTGGAAGCCCCTGGTACCCTCATGGCCCTGGGGAGGCACACAGCACCTCTACCATAGATCCTCATATAGGACAGGTGCTGGCACAGCAGACCTGTGTGTCTGTGTCTCCCATCAGACTGTGGGTTCCCTTTGGGGTTCAGGGCTGTCTCCCTAGTGCCTGGGGTGACCTTGAACAATGGGAGCCAGTCTCTCCTTGATCTTGTGGTGTATGCGCAGGTCTAGCCAATTGTCCCTCAATGGCAGGAGATGCATAGGGAGCTGGAGAAAATGCAGAGAGTGATGTGAGGCCAACTGGCCCAAGGAAAGCAGATGGGAAGCAGAGACAGGAATGAGTCTGAGGGACCAGCCAAACAGGGTCTGGTAACAAAGCCACAGAGGAGCAGAGATCAGAAGAAAGATAGTCTGTGCAAATTCCAGAGGTGGTGTCTGAGCTCCCAGCTCCTCCCGTGATAGGTCTGCAGCATCCAGGACTGGGATTGCCACCAAGTGCTTGGCAAGTGCATGTTATACAGATGGGGAACTTTGGTCATTCACATGTAAGAGCAAGGTCAGTTACTTGTCCTCAAATCAACGTTATGCGGAAGGCAGGGCAATAGGGGACATTCCCATTTCATAGATGAGGAGGCTGAGGCTCAAGGAGGTAAAGAGATTGTCCCCAAATTGCCAATACTGCATCCCTACCTCCTTCCTTCTTTGGCTGCACCATTCTGAGTAAGCCAAGATAAGGTCAGTCAGCTCATTCCTGCACCATTGGTTTGATTTCCACGGGCAATCCCAAAAGATGATGAAAAAGAACAGTTCTCCAATGCCACCTCTTGTGAGCTCAGTTACCCACAGAATTTGGTTTTGTGTTTTGCAGCTATCTTGAGATACAATTGTCCTGCAATAAACTGCATATATTTAAAGCATACAATTTGATGAGAGTTGATGTGTACTCCCGTGAAACCATAGTCACAATTGAGACAATGAATTTATGTCCACCACCCCTGAAAGTTTCCTCAGGCTCCTTTATTAATCCATCCTTCTCACCCCTGTTCACATACCCCTCCACACACACAGGCAGCCACTGACTTGCTTTCTGTTGTTCCTATTGCATTTTCTAGAACTTACATAAATGGGATCACACAGGATATACTCATTTTTATTTGGCTTCTTTCAGTCAGCATAATTATTTTGAGGTTCGTGCATGTTGTTGCATATATCAGAAGTCTATTCCTTTTTATTACTGAGTGGTATTCCATTATATGAATATACCACAATTTGTTCATTCACCTGCTAGTCAGTTTTGGGCTATTACAAATAAAGTTGCCATGAGCAATTATGTACAAGTCTTTGTGTGGCATATGTTTTCATTTTTCTTGGGTAAATACCTAAGAGTAGACTGACTGGGTCATATGGGCAGTTTGTGTTTAACTTTTTATGAAATTGCCAAACTGCTTTCCAAATTAATTGTACCATTTTACATTCCCATCAGCAATGTATGAGTCCAGTTCCTGTACATCTTCATCAACACGAAGTATGCCCAGAGTTTTTAACTCTAGCCAATCTAGTAGGTATGGTGGTATCTTACTGTGGTTTTAATTTGCATTTTCCTAATGACTGATGATGTTGAGCACCTTTTCATGTGCTTATTTGCCATCCATATAGCCTCAATTAAAGTGTCTATTCAAAGGAAAAATTTTGGAAGAGTATCATATTTGCTTATGTCAGATATAGCAAAGTACATAATTTTGAACATGGTTTTTGAAAACTGTCAGACCTGGTTTCACAAACTGGCTTGGCCACTAACTGTGCAACTTAAGATAAATGGCTTACCTCATCTGAACTTCATTTTCTTCTTATGTAAAGTGAAGATAATAATAGAGCCTGATAAGGTTTAAATGAGCATCAAATAATTAATAACTTTAAAGTATTTAACTCAAGGTCTAGCATGTAGAACTTAATAAATATTATTAATAATAATTATTATAACATCTTCTGTTGTTCTGATTTGAATTGTAACAAGCAAGACCCCTGGCATACCTCAAAAACTAATCTCTATGAGAATTAAATGGTGTTTCATGTCCAATACAGTAGCTACACATTATCTTTTTTATCACTAGTTATGTGAAAAATGGAATTTAGTACAAGTCTGATATGTCAGAGTTGAAAGAGTCCTTAGAGATATTTAAACCAACTCTGTGCCTTAGCTCAGGTTCTCTAGAAAGGAGAGCCTGAGGCAGGGATACAATACTGGGACTTTACTTGGGAGGTGCAAACTCAGGGTGTTTAGGGTGAGGAAGAAATTCAGAAGTGAGATGAGGGAAGGTGCAGGGGTTATCACTCAGGTAACCACTGCCCAACTACTCACTGAGGTGCCAAAGAAACAGTAAGTCTCTCAGCAGGTGTGCTTTCACAGCACATGGAAATTCCCTGGAAGGTTTCCATAGAGAAAACATACTTCACAGAAGTCCAGGGAGGGGGGAAATGGGGCACTTGTGTCTGTCAGTTTCCTGCCTATGGTCAAGGCTCACCCCCTGCACCTCCAGAGCGTCATCCAGCACTGTGGTCGCTATTTAGGAAAACATCCCACATCCTGCCTTGTGGCATTTCATCCAAGACCAGTTTAGTTCAGATAGGATGCCAGCCAGGGAAGAAAAAGAAGATGTTCAAGACTCATATCCTGTCTTAGGCTGGGCACCTGCAGAAGGGGACCCTGAGTCAAAGATTTGAATACGAGAGGTTTGGGGGGAATGAAATTCAGGAATCATGGGTAGAAGAGTAGAGAGGGGGGAGACAGGGAAGGAAGCTGATACAGGGAGTGGTGTTGAGGAGGCTACTGGTATGGCCATCTGGGGTACAGTCCTACTGGGGACATCTAGAAGACAATATGAAACTCATTTCACGGTTGTCGCACCTGCGAGGTGAGGAAGCTGGGATAGCTACCTCCAACTGTTTGTCATTGGCTGAGGGCTGCTGCTGGGAACATTAACTTCCATGACCCCTCCCACAAGAGAAAGGAGGAGAGTCCCAGTTGCTGGCGATAGGATGCCTTTGGCAAGTCCTGGAATGGTGAAGGCAGCATCAGTTATATCAGGGGTCAGCAAACTATTTCTTAAAGGTCCAGAGAGTAAATATTTTATATTTATGGGCTATGCCATTTCTGTAGCAACTAGTCCACTCTGCGGTTGTAGCTCAGCCATAGATAATAAATATGTAAACAAATGGGACTGGCTTTGTCCCAATAAAACATTATTTAGCAAAACAGGCAGCCAACCTGCAGGCTGTAGTTTGCAGACCTCTGTTCTACATGTATGAATTATCCCATTTTGCAGACAGAGAAACTAAGGCCCAGTAGAGAAAAGCAACTGGTTATATACGAGTCTGAGGAATATCTCTTGACCTGCCCAATATGGTCTCCACTGTATCTTGTTACCTCTTTACTGGGAGCTTGGTGTAACTTTTAGTAGACGTGCAGCCAGAACTCTTCCAGAGAGCATCTGTGTAACCCATAATTCTTATTAAATTACACTGGTTTGTTTCCTCTTGGTGGCCAGAGGGATCTCAGGGACTGAAGCCTTGCAGCCTTCTAGGATGGCTCAGAGCATCTTCTGGGAGCCTCCCCCATCCCATGCCTTCCTCCATCAGGCTCTGCCTTGGCTGCTTTGGCAGAGCATCTCCCAACAGCGGCCACAAAGCACAGAGTGAAAAAGCAGTTAGAACTTTGGAGCCTGTAAAAACTCTAAAAATATCCAGGAATGTGTGCACATATGTGGCCCTTCTGTGATCAAAACATCTGGGTAGAAGATCAAATGCTGTTCTTTAATTTGCCTAAAATTCTGCGAGGACTTGGGAAAGGAAAGGAAGTTGCAAGTCATTGACTTTACTTGGGGAAGGACGTCATAAGAGTTTTGTTTTTTGAAGACAGAATAAGTTATGCGCATGCAGAATCCTCCCCTGGGGGAAGTCCTGGACCTGGTTTCCTTGAGATTCTGAGGATTGTTTCTCATAATGGGGGCGGAATGTTCATTGGCTACAGGGTTGAATTCCTGGTTTGATGCCTGTTTAAAAAAAAAAAAAAGGATTAAAAATACCAAGTCCCTCAATTAGAGCACTAGGAGTGGGTGATAATGTTGTGAATCATTAAATGTCAGGTTTGTAGAAGGCCTAGTATGAGCCATGCATTTGTCAGACGAGGAAACTGAGACTAAAGAGAGAGCTGTCCTGATATCCCATGGAAGATGGCAGTAACCGGGCTGAAATGCATGCGTCCTGACTCCCAGACCAGTGGGGATTGGGATGAGGAGTTGGAGGAAAGGGTCAATTCTGGTTCCACTACATCTAAGCTGTATGACCTTGTCTATACATTAAAGATGATATTGATTAGTTTTGTCTGTAAGAAGCCAGGAATGGAACCTCTGGATCTTATGCTGTGGCCTATGTCCTTTCCTCAGGCTGTGCCCTAACTCTGGAGCAGGAAAAGCTAGCCACTCCCTAAAACTAAGGCAGCTTGACTAAGCCACCAACCCACACTCTCTTCAACTGCATGCCACACTCTGGTTTCCACTGGCCACTGGAGGGCAAACAGTGGCTTCTTAGACACTCCTCACTTAGGAGATGAAAGGAAGACTCAAAAAATAAAATGCAAAGAGAAAAGGGAATAAGCAGCGCCTGCTACTCGGAATTTTTCAATTTACCCCTCACCATGGAAAACTATAATCCAACCATGTCCCTGACTTATCTCCACCAGACTTGAAACTTAGTGCGCCCTCTAGAGGCCAACCTTTATCTCCAGTTAGTCCAGTGCGCTCAAGACCAGACCCATCAGAGGTATATAGATAGTCCCCACAAGACAGAAAATAATGAATTACCCCAACAATCTTGGCAAGGCTGTTGCTCTAATCCTTTCCATTGCTCTTATGTCCTACTCGGCCCTACATGGAACCATTGAGATGGGAGGTTCATACTCCCAAAGTCTTTACAAATGCCTCTTTCATGCTGCTCCACACTCTCCACAGCAAGCTGAAAAGTCATGTTCTCTCACATTAACCACCTGGTTAACTAGCTGAAAGCTACATAATGGACATCCAAAAGCAACAAACCAGGATCACAACAGAAATTTCCACATTTGCCACCAAACTATAAGTTATCATTGCATCCTCTCCTATTTTAATCAGTCTCCCTTTGCCACAGAGAACACTCTCCAGCTATGCCAAAAGCTCCTTTTATACCTTGATTCCAGCCATGGAGGCCACAGGAGTTGTAGGAGCCGGGATGGAAACCAGGTCTCTTCTTTAGTAGCTGCATGCTGGCATCTTCTGCTGTAGTAACTTTCACACATCCTGAGTTGGGTCCATCCACAGCTAGCTCTCTCATGTGTCCCACTTCCCTGAAGTTCCAAAAGATCAACAAGACAAATTGCTGTTCCAGGACTCACTTTCAGTAACTGCAAAACACAAACTTATCTCAAAGCCAAATGCCAATGACATATGCTAGCTTCCAGGAGACAAAGACCTGATTAAATGAGATTAAAAGAACCCTCCTTAGAGTCCACATCTGGAGATTAGAAAGCATACACATGGCAGAGGTTGGCTTCATCTTATCTCCATTCCTGGGCTGTCCTGTTTTACATATTGAGAGGTCACATGCTAGGGTATTCTTCATTTGGGAGGTAGGGAAATGGGGCCAGAGAGTTACTTGGTTTGCTTCCAGTCTAGATGTTAGGCTGGGTAGGTAGCTGTGAAGTCACGTTGATCCTGAGATATGCTTGTGATTTCTACTTTCTGTGGGTGGGAGGCTGATATTACGCTCTTAGAGGTACTGGTAAGTAAAGTGACCTTACATCCAGGCTGGCTCAAGAAAGTCTGAGTTTATATGCCTGTTGTCCTGACTTCCTGTCTGGTTGGCACTTATCCAGGATGTATTTTATTTTTGTTTTTAGGAGGGTTACTTCATCCTTCCATGCATACTGTATAACCCTGTCTGGTGAGCTTGGTTGTACAGAGTGACTTTGTATATGGAAGAGAGAATAGGTGAGATTATGTGGCCTAACTTAGCAGGTAACCATGAGAAAAACAGGCTGAGCTGTCCATTCATTGTCTCCAGGTCTAGATGTAGAGAAGAGGCAAGAATTGGAGAAGAGACATCATAAAGAGTCAGGCAGGACTTTTATAATCCTCTGGATTTTTCCGGCCTAAGGCCACATTCCTAAATTAAAGAGAGACCCAAAATATGGAATATGTTGGCTGAAGGCCTCAACTTCTGGGGAGGAAAGCTAAAGCACCTTCTCAGACACTCTACCCACAGCAAGAGTTTTCTGACACGGGGAATAAGCACTACTCTACTGGGGTGCTAAGATGATGATGGTAAAAGGATTTTAAACACTTGCCAATTCCAGTCACCTAATATAACTGCTTAGGGCATCATGTTGAGAAAGATTCTAGGTTTGGCAAGAATGAGAGCCATCATTGATTTAGGATGTTGGCCATGATTCAGGAACAGAGAGCATCTGCACACATCTCAGTAATTTGCCATTTCTGTGCTAACAGGAAAAGCTTTCAAAGGGAGAAGCAAAGAATTTTAAAACTTCTTCCTTCCACATGGCATGACCTATTAGACCCTTTTCCTTTGGGGATTGATTATGTCTGTAACTCTAGTTGGCTAAGAAGGGCTGGGAGCCACTCTAGTTTGTGACATTGCTCTTTCCTACCATTAATTTTGTAAGGGTGGGTAGGGTGGGAGATTTAAGCCTATTGCACTAGATCTTAGGAAAACACTCTTTCCCTTTATGTTCTTTCCACTGGGTGTGTTCTTCCTTCTTTCTGCTCGTGAGAATGATAGCTCTTAGAATGAGCTAGGATAGTTTTTCATATAGGACTTAGTCCATACAGGAGCACAAAGTTCGTCCTTATGATTTAGGCATAATCTAGCCTATCTCACCAGGGTGGAAAGAGTTGATGCCAAAGCTCTCTGTAGTTATGACAATTTTTCCTCTGACTGGCTTTGTCCATTTGTACCTTGCTCATGGAGCTAGCAGGACTGATGTCAGACAAGGTGGGATTAAGCATTCATGGATTTGAAATCTCAGCAAAGTATCTTTCCATCTTATTACTATAACCAGTAATATATTTTTTCCTAGAGATGTAGGGATTAAAGACAATTCATATAAAATGCCTAGGACTCAGGTAACTGCTACATAGTTAGCTATTACTATTATCATTATAATAATGACAAATGTCACTTGAAGACCAAGTCTTTCCTTACCTGATTTGATTTTTGGCCAAGGTAATAAGTCTTGGTAAGAACCAGACAGGAAGATAACTCTCTTGAGAAAATATCTCGACAACAGCAGGCAGTGCCTATGTCCAGTAGTAAGAAATTCAATAGAAATTCCATTCTAAAGCCCATTGTTCAAGTGAGTGCTTTGAAATATAAATAGAAATTTTGTTTTACTTTCCTTATACTTTGTGAGGTTTTCATTATTTCTTTCTTTAAAAATATACAGGAGGTCCAGGGTGAGCTTCTCCAGGTAATACTTGCTCATCAGTTGGCTGGGTTTGAGATGACACAGATTCCAGATGTAGTGTATCCAACCATTAGGAAATCTTGAGGCTTTTTAGCAAGCTAGCTTCAGGATGGCTAGAAATTAGGCAATGGGTATGCTTCTTAGCTCCTTCCATGAAAAGGGTCACCTTACCATTATAGTGGGACAGTGTGGATGAGATAGCTCTTGGAAAGTCACTGGTTCACGTCGTTAAAAACAAATATAAATATAGGATTTGAAGGTTTTGGTAAGTTAGGTTTATACATTGGCTCTTGGTAGGAAAAGAAAAAAACTCTGTGTGTACATTTTCAAGATATGCCAATAAATATGCTGAAGGCCCTGTTTTCCAAGGAAAATTTTGGTAGATAAGAAAGCTGGGGATGCTGGCCAGGCCCTGAGCTGTATAAATAAATGTTGGGCCGAAGATGTTTAAGGGCTTCTGCTTTTACAAGGAGGGAAAGAACTCAGAAATGGAAGGCCCAAAACATGGATGATGCCATGGTATGAGGTCAGAGGGGCATCTGGTTAGCTAGGAAAGGAGGCTGAGAAGGTGCAGTGTGAGCCCAAGTATGTACTGTGTAAGTTTAAGGCTAATTTATGTGAGCTGAAGGGTGTACAGTTTCAATGTATGCTGTATCAGAAATTTGGAAGGTGATATGAAATTAGGATTTTCCCAGGGGAACAAGATACATCCTGTGTTTTTCCTTGGCCCAATTACTTTCTTCCTCATGAGAAATCCAAGGAAGACAGATATGCTCAAAACTACTAAAATATGGCATTACTGGTCAAGACTTTAGCACTAAAATCTTTTACAGAATTCCAATAAACTAGGCTAGACCATGTGAAGGGATCCCCTTTTCTAACCAGAACTGACCATGTGATTAATTAATGTTCCACTGGATCTAGGGAACTATCCCACCTGAGGTAGACACACTTGGGATACTGGTGTTTGTGTCATATTTGACTGTCCCTCTCTCAGAATTATTCCCCTCTGTGTCCATCCAGCATCTGGCTCTGC
Organism: Camelus ferus; assembly: GCF_009834535.1. Classification (NCBI taxonomy): domain Eukaryota; kingdom Metazoa; phylum Chordata; class Mammalia; order Artiodactyla; family Camelidae; genus Camelus; species Camelus ferus. The sequence continues at coordinate 46,957,640 of NC_045699.1, read as the reverse complement.
TCTTGCTTATCAGGGAGAAAACTAAAAAACACAGAGAATAAGCTGAAGGGAGAAAGATTTTAGCTGGTTGAGGAAGAACTTTCTAATGGTCAAGCTCTCCATGATGGAAAGACTGCCTCTGAAGATAGTAAGCTCTCTGTCTCTGGAGGGGAATTAGCCAAGACAGGTCAACTTTTTTTTGGAAATGCTGTAGAAGAGTTTATAGCCTCAAAAGAGGATAGACCCACTAAGTCCCTCTCCGTCTTTAGAATTATGATTCTGAGTCACTTCACTCTAGGCCTCAGTTTCCTCATATTTAAAATAACTCCTGAGGTCCATTTCTGTAATAATGATAGTCCCTTGATAATATTACCACTTATTTTAGTGCTTTATAGGTTAAGAGAACAGAATGAATTAAAAGCATGACAAACAAAAGCTTAGGAAATTCATCACCACTAGATGTGTCTTACAATAAATTCTAAAGGTGGTTCCTCAAGTTGAAATGAAAGGACACTAATTAACAACAAAAACTTATGAATGTATAAAATTCATTGGTAAAGGTAAATATATAATTAAAGTCAGAATTCTCTAATGTTGTAGCCATGGTACATAAATTGCTTTCAACTCCAGTATAAAAGGGAAAATTCAGAGTAGAAATTAGTGAAATAGAGAAGTAAGTAAAAAAAAAAAAAAAAGAAAGAAAAGATCCATGAAATTAAGAGTTTGGTTTTTGAAAAGACAAATAAAATTATCAAACCTCTAGCTAGACTAAGAAAAAAAGAGAGGTGATTCAAATAAATAAAATTATACATTAAAGGGGAGACATTACAACTGATACCACAGATGTAAAAAGTATAATAAGACACAACTAGGAACAATTATACACTGACAAATTGGATAATCTAAAAGAAGTACTTTCTTATGGTAGCTCACAGAGAAAAAAATGTGACAATGAATATATATGTATGTTCATGTATAACTGAAAAATTGTGCTCTACACTGGAATTTGACACAACATTGTAAAATGATTATAAATCAATAAAAAAGTTAAAAAATAAAAATAAAAGCTTGCAACAATTAAAAAAAATAGAAGTACTTAAATTCCTACCAATGCTTTAAAAACCTACCAAGAATGAATTATGAATAAATAGAAAATCTGAACAGGCCAATTACAAATAAGGAGATTAAATCAGTGATCACAACCCTCCCAGCCTCCCAGCAGACACCAGACAGCCTCACTGGTGAATTCTACCAAACATTTAAAGAAAAATTAATGTCAGTCTTTCTCAAACTCTTCCAAAATTGAAGAGGAGGGAACAATTCCAAACTCATTTTATGAGGCTAATATCACTCTGATACCAAAGCCAGATAAGGGCTTTACAAGAAAAGAAAATTACAGGCTAATAAACCTGATGAACATGGTATAAAAATTCTCAACAAAATTCTAGCAAGCTGAATTCAGCAGCCCACTAAAAGGATCATGGTCAAATGGAATTTATCCCTAGGATGCAAGGACAGTTCAGCATATACAAATTAATACATATGATACATCACATTAACAGAATGAAGGATAAAAGTTATCTGATCATCATAATAGATGCAGAAAAAGCATTTGACAAAATTCAACATTTTTTCATGATAAAACCTCTCAAAAAATTAGGTATAGAAGTAATATACTTCAACATAATAAAGGCCATAGATGACATGCCCATAGCTGACATCATACTCAACAATTAAAAATTGAAAGCTTTTCCTCTAAGATCAGGAACTAGACAAGAGTGCACACTCTCACCGCTTCTATTCAATTTGGTACTAGAAGTCCTAGCCAGAGCTATTAGGCAGAAAAAGAAGTAAAAGACATCCAAATTGGAAAAGAAGAAGTACAATTTTCTGTTTGCAGATGACGTGATCACATATATAGAAAACCCTAAAAACTCCATTGAAAAAGTATCATATTTATAATGAAATTCAGTAAAGTTACAGGATAAAAAAATCAACATACAATAATAAGTTGTGTTTCTGTGCACTACGAACAAACTGTCTGAAAAAGAAATTTTAAAATCTCATTTAAAATAAAATATTTATGAATAAACTTCATTAAGAAGGTGCAAGAGCTGATGAAAATAAAGAATACACAAGTGGAAAGTTATCCCATGTTCATGGATTGGAAGAATTAACATTATTAAAATACCCATACTACCAAAGCAATTATAGATCCAATGCAATCCCTATCAATATTCCTATGGCATTTTTCATAGAAATAGAAAAAACTATCCTAAAATTCATGTGGAACTACAGAAGGCCCCAAATAGCCAAAGTGATCTTGAGAAGGAAGAATAAAACTGAGGTATCACACTTCCTGATTTCAAACTATATTTCAAAACTATGGTAATCAAAATAGTATGGTACTGGCATAAAAACAGACACAGACTAATGGAGCATAATTGAGAGCCCAGAAAAATATCCACACATATATGATCAACTAATAATTGACCAGGCACCAAAAATACACAATGGGGAAAGGATAGTCTCTTCTATGAATAGTGTTGGGAAAACTGGATAGTCACATGCCAAAGAATAAAATTGAATCCTTATCTTACAGCCCTCTGAAAAATTAACTCAAAATGGATTAAAGACTTAAATGTAAGAAAGCATAAAACTCCTGGAAGAAAATGTAGGGGAAAAGCTCCTTAATATTGGTCTTAGCAGTAGTTCTTTAGATACGACACGAGAAGCACAGGCAATGAAAGCAAAAGTAAACAGTGGGAAACTTTAAGTTTGAAACTTAAAAAGCTCCTGCACAACAAAGGAAATGAAATGAAAAGGCAACCTAACAGAAAACAGGAATAGGAAAAATATTTGCAAAACACATACCCGATAAGGGATTAATATCCAAAGTATAACAAGTGTTGGCAAGGATGTGGAGAAAAGGGAACGCTTGCACACTGTTGGTGGTTATATAAACTGGTACAGCCATTACAGAAAACATTATGGAGGTTCCTCAAGAAATTAAAAATAGAACTATCATATGATCCAGCAATCCACTTCTGGGTAAATCGCTAAAGGAAACAAAATCACTATCTTGAAGAGATACACTCTCAAGTTCACTGCAGCATCATTCACAATAGCCAAGATATGGAAACAACCTAGTGTCTGTCAGCAGATGAATGGATAAAGAAGATGTGGTATACACATGTACAGTGGAATATTATTCAGTCTTTTAACAAAAGGAAATCGTACCATTTGTGACAACAAGGCTGAACCTTGAAGGTATTATGCTAAGTGAAATAAGGCAGACAAAGAACAACAAATACTGTATGATCTCACTTACACTTGGAATCTAAAATAGTTAAACTCAGAGTCAGAGAGTAGAATGATGGTTGCTAAGGGCTGGAGGAATGAGGGAAATGGAGATATGCAGGTCAGAGGGTAAAAATTTTCAGTTATAAAATAAATAAGTTCTGCAGATCCAATATACAGTATGGTGACTATAGGTAACAATACCGTATTTCGCATGCCAAAAATTTTCTGAGTAGATCTTAAATGTTCTCACCACACACAAAAAGAGGAAACTATCTGAGGTGATGGAATTAACTAAATTTATTGTGGCAATCATCACACCATATATAATATATATAATTTTTTAAAGCATGATACATTTACTTTTAGTGCTGATAGTCCACTTTAAGGAAAACCACTGGATTGGCCAGTAAGAGAAAATTACAGGAGAAAGTGAAATAGCAGTCCTGTATTGTCAGTATTGGAGCTAAATATGAGGTCATTAATATTTTAAAGAATAAACACATGTGTATCTGCATGTATCACTCATTCTGCCTAATGTTTTATCTATTCATGCCTCTCCCTTCAGAAATAGTTTGCCTTCACGTGGGATATAATCCAGTTTCCCAGCCAGCTTTAGGAGATGCCAAATATTTAATGACACCCTACCTAGAAACAATAAATACATTTGAGTCACTCTTAGACTCCTGGGGAAAAGGATGCTGAAATTTTGATGAAAGGGATTAATAAATTATAACCAGGCTATTAAGATGTGAATCACTAAAGACTCCTGACACTCTTTTTCCTTTCTCTAATTAGAATTAAGAAACAAATAAACAGACTTACTTCCCTGTGTTCAAAATTCCTCCTCTTCCTTTCTGAGGCCAGTTGGTTGGTCTAGTTCATGGACTTTCATTTAGACAGTAAGACAGCTTTAACTGACCAGCAGTAAGGGTCTGACCGTTCAGAGGCAGTGCACTGGGCAGGGGGCTCTAAACCAGATGCTACGACCATATTGGTGAGATGCCAGTCACACAGCTGGGAAGAGAGAAGGCCCAATTTATAGGCCAAGGGTATCTTCCTAATCAAAATGCTGCTGGTGGATTTCTGGGCCTGCTTCAAGCTGTCATAGACGCAAGCTTCCTGGAAGAAACCTTAGAGATGATCTCATCCACCCCTTCTTGTGCAGGCAGAAACTTACAAAAGTTCAAAATTTTTCTCAAAAGAGAGGGAGCAAGTTGCCTGAAGTTACACAACTGATAGCAAACTTCACACAAGAACCTGGGTCTCCTGACACCTAGACCACTGCTGCCCTTTCTACATCTATTTCTATACCTATTGTAGGGGCCTGAATCCAACAGCTCTGTACTCCCTTCTTCAGTCACTAGACCAGCTCTATGATAGAGTGTCAGAGGACAACTACAAGTATCAGGTATCTGAAGACAATCCCAGCACCCCACTCTGTGTGAAAGGTCCGTGGCTCGTCCCTCTAAATACCTGATGTAGAGCCCTCACGTCACACTCTTTTGGTGTGGGTACAGACACTGACTCTCATACTCACCTTTGCATCCTGGAGCCTGGACCAATGCCCAGTAGAGGAGTCCTTAGAAGAAGGGGTAGGGGAAATGTTGAAGTAAATGAATCATGAGAGTTTAATTTCAGAACTTCTCTCTTTTTTTTTTTTTTTTTTGAGTGCAGTTACTCAATGCCAAAATTGGTTTAAAATGCATTTTCCTCCAATATTTCGTGGATCTGCTTCAAGACAAACCTTCAGTAAACATCTGTTCAGGTTTACTACATTCTGCGTGCTAGGTAAAAAAGATAGAAAACACAGCCCCGTCCTCAGGGGCTCACAGTCTAGTGAGGAAGACTGATGCTCAGACTATTGTGATCCGGGATGAAGGTACACCATGAGAGGGTGCATCATAGAGAGACATGCAGACCAGAGGCAGGGGCAGAGGTGACAACTGAGCTGAATGTTGAAGGAGATGTCAGTCAGGGAGATGACAAGGAAGGGCATTTCAGACAGAGGGAACAACATGTACAAAACCATAGAATGAGATGGCTTGAGAAAGCATGGCCAAAGACATAGGAAGAAGGAAATTGGCAAATGTTAGGATAATCTACAAAAGAAATTTAAATTTGTTTGCTTCTCTGCTTGTTTGCTTTTCCAGAAGAGGTCATTGTTAAATAGAGAAAGAAGCATTGGATTCGAAACAGGAATAGCTCAAAACAATGATTCCATTTGTAGTTGCTGAGTTTATATTGTACATGCCAGGCTCAATTAACACAGTTACCACATGAAGAGGAATTACTACACCTCCCCATTTACACCTGGGGAAACTGATGCTCAATGAGAGCTAGTCAGTACTAACAGGATTGCTTTGCCTCTCAGTCCCATTTGTTGAGATCCAGGGACGTAGCATAATCGGATCCAGCACCTTAGATACAGTACAAGGCTACATTATCCCTGTCTTGGTAGGAAGTTTCCTTCTGCCATAAAGAACTGCAATCCCTACATCTTCCCTGAGCTTCCCCTGTGATGGTTCCTGCCAGAGCACACAGGAATATCTACAACCTTCCAAAGCATGGGAGAACACTGCTCCACCCACTCTCCTGCTCACGCACCTCAGGCACCTCTCAGCAAACTTTCCTCATAGACCTGGAAGTGTGCCCCCTCTGGTGTGCCTGAGTGTGGGTTTGTTTCCCAGTCTCTCCCATGAAAATTTCCCAAATACTTGCTCCCAATGTACCATCCACTTGTGTCCTTTTCATATACCCCCATTCAGTGAGAGCTGCCTTCCCCTTAGATTACAGTTACTGCATCAAACTTACAGCCTAGCACTGTCACCTTTTCTAAGGAGGCCCCTTCCCCTCACACAAGAGTCACCCCTTCCTCTGGGCATTCCCCACCCTTAGGGGCTTCCCTACCATTTGTCAGAGCTCAGTTAATTCTTCAGCCCCCAAAAGATTGAGAGTCATAGAAGGTAAGGACTGTTTTGGACACTTTTGCACCAATTGAGCAAACAGTTGGCCTCCCAGGTATAAATGGGCTGAATCCTAGGGAAGATTCAAGCCCTGACTCTGTCCCTTCTTCGGGTCAGACATAGCCTGTGTTAGAAGCTGGTAAAACAGGGTCCTCACCTGACCCGGTCACCATGCAGGTAGACATGAGGCAGGCATGTGCACCCAGGAAGACTTCTAGCTCTGATAAACTTCTGGAGGTTTCATGGCCCATCCTCACCTCTAACCCACATGGAGCCCGGAGATTTTAACGGAATATAACCGGTGTTTTTGATCAGCCCCACCACCCCTGTCAGTCCACGAATGTATGCCTCCACTGCATCCTGCAGAAAGCACTTGTCATTTCTAGGGAGTGGAAAGCACCACTCCCTATTTCCTTCATATTTATGTAATCTCCTCTTATTATATTCCTTTGGCCCTTTTAATGATATTTTGCATGAGACTGGAGTAAAGTATGTATCTTCATATTTCCATACGTAGATTTCTTTCAAGAAACATTTCTGACTGAGAAATGCTCAGTACTATGACCCTTTCAATACTAATTGGCTCACTCATCACTAGATTTGAATCTCAGCTCCTCCAATTACTCCTATCTTCATAATTTTGAACCAACGACAACCTGAGTCAGTTTCCTCACCTGTAAAATGGGAATTATGACAACTTTTCTGCAGCTTGGTTGTAAATTTGGGAAATAATTACAAATGCTTATAATAGGCACTCAATAAATAACTACTCTCCTCTGTTTAGGAGAGATGTAGTATGTTCTCTACAAAGACCTTTCCTGCTATAGTATCTTTCTAACCCTCTGGAGAATTATCAAAAACTTTTCACATACCCTAGAAATAAGTCAAGTAAACTAATATTGAAAAGTACCTATTGGATTGGAAACTAAACTTCTCTTTTTAACCTTAGTAAGATCAGTTTCACTGAAAAGATTGGGCAGCAAGTCACAATGATTTGTGATGTAAACCTGCCACAACTCACATGTCCCCTCCATCCTCGCTCCTGTGTGTCTACATCAAATCTCCAAACTCAAATATCAGTCAGTGGTTTCCAGGCAAAGGTATCGGGCAGAGCTCATATCTCCCAAGTCCGAATCACCACCAGGCCAGAAATGATAATCACTTGAGAATGTTAATTGAAAGCTATAATTACAGTCAATGCCTAATAGACATTTTGCACTGATGTTGTGCACTGCCAGGAAAATATTTACATGGCTAACTCAAGTCCATGACCAAGTCTATTTTTTTCAAAACAGAAATAATGCTTTAATTTGGCATTACCAGACACACCAGAGTGAAGCATCTTGGATGTCTCTAACGTAATCAAGATGTCTCTTATGCTTTTGTGTTATTTATAATTTGTATGCCTCCTTTCTCTGCAGGATCTATACCTAAGTCTTTTGTGGGTTCTTTTGTATTCTATACTGTCTTTTAATGAGGCCAGCTATTTATTGAAGGTTTTGGGGGGCAGGGGGGTGACAGTTTGGTTCAGGTTTCTTGTCTCAAAACCCATTTCATCAAATTTGCTATTTCTCTTGCACTTGGATGCTTATTTCTCTTCATATTTTTGGCCCATATCGTACACAGCAAAACCTTTTAAATCACAGGCTCTCTGGAAACTAGCAAATGCTGCCTCCTCAGCCTCCTTCCACCCATCTCACCTTGACCAGGAGTCGGTCTCAGACTATGGAAGTGCTGGGCCCATGTGATTTCCCCCTCAGCACCAACTTCCCAGTTGTTCTCAGGGATGCACTGGTCCTTTCCCAAGACATTCCTATCCATCTGTGACTCCCCTGCCCTCCAGCCCTGGACCAGGTCATTCTAACCAAAGGCTCTTCTCAGGATGCGAATCCTCACAGTTAGGGAAATCTCTTTTTTGCTCAATCCGTGAGGCAGTCTCCTTTCTTCTGTCATTTATCTCCAGATTTCACAGTATTTGGTAGGTATGCTTCATAGTTTGTGGCCTTTTCCTCATTTGATTGAAGAAGAAGGGCTTTTTTCACTCATTTTTCAAAAACTTTGTTGTTGTTTTTTAGTAGGCTTCTAAGGAGGGCAAGAACTAAAAACGCCCTTATGCTACCATCTTTAACCAGAAGTCCCAAAGCCTTTTTAAACCCAACACCTTCATTTATCTGTTATCTTTTTGTATTGTGCGTACTTCTGCAAATTGCTTCAAAGCCTGCTATGGAACAAGGTGAGGGTACGTGTATATAAATCTTAAAATGCCGCATTCATCCATTTGCCCCTCTCTAAACCTTGATTTCTGTTTATCTCTTTTGAAGTCTTTTCATTCTTTACTTTCTTTTCTGTCATTTCTCTCACCCAATCTGAAAAGTCTTCTATTCTCTAAAAGAGCTCAAAGAGATATTCTTTCGGGCCTCCCTTCTTTTCCTCTAGCCAGAAGTGCAAACTGCACTTGTCAGAGATGTAATTAGTTCTCTCCCTTCCCAGCCAAACTGTCTGCCCTAAATCTCTAAAGAATGGTTCCCTCATTGTTCATGTGTCCTGAATATCTAAACAAACCACCAGTGATGCGGCTCCCCTCAAAACTCTCAACCACTGCCATGGAAACTGCCTCTTTCTGGTCTTGATTGAAAGAGCTTCTAGGAGAACTGCTTGTAGGCATTCCACACCATGCCCCTTCTCTGCAGACCTGCTATATATTATAGAGATGAGCCCCTCGTTAGCTGAAGGGCCCCTTCATTCCTTCCACATCCCCATGGGGCCATTGAGCAGTATAAGCATAGTATAGCAGCATCCTGCTCAGCAGAGTTCCCACCTGCTTCCTGCACCTGTTTTCTTGGGTTTGTGATCCAAGGCAAAAGAAGAGATGATTCAACCTTGCATGTATGTTTATCCTGCTGGTGGAACATCATTAAATACAGAAAGTCATGCAGAGAGAGTTCCAAAGAAGTGGATCACTGGATAGAAAATTCCCCCTGGATTCACAGTGTTCACAGCTGGGAAATCTGGTTCCTCAAAAAAGATGCACTCAGGATCCAGGGTAATAGAAGAGAAGATAAAGCCATGACCTTTCACTGGTGTGAACAGAACAGCAGGTGTGAGAGCCTAGATGCAATGGCAATAACTTCCACCAAGGATGCCATTTCCCAAGAACCTCCTATTCACAGCAGCTGTGAGAGGAACCTTTTAAAACCTTATCTCATCCAGTCCCCCCAATAATCCTGCCAGCAGTCACCTCCATTTTATGCATAATGATATTGAGGATTCTGGTAGAGAATGGAAGGAACCATAGGAGTATTTTTTTTAAAGAATGATTACACTGTTGATGATTACTTGTTAAATCAAAAATGTTTTCACATTTGGCTTGAATAAGTCTTCCAAGAGGTGCAAATTGAGAGGTGAGGGCTGACCCTGAGCTTGTATCTTTAAGCAGTTTAAGGTTAGAGATCAATCACTCCAGAAGTGCTTTTGAGTATGAGAATAAACTCACTCTCCCAGGCCAACTCACCCTCTCCCCAAAGTCAGCCGTTGACATGGAAGGTCCACTACACAGGTCAAGATATCCAAACACATCATGGCAGTTCCATTTTTGCCACTGCAACTATAAACATGGCTAAATAGCACTTTCCAACTATATCAAAGATTGCAAGACTTTTGAATCAGAAAGAATCCTAGAGATCCTGATCCCTGAATCTCAAAGAGATGACAACTCTTGTTGGCAATGTGCTTGACTCAGTTTCCTTTTTTGAACAAAAAAGACAAAAAAGTTAGTTTTATGACAAGAAGTATTTCCTCCCTGATGTTTTACTAACCCCTTCTAATATTGAAAAAAAGGAAAATAGTACATAAACACAGCCCCAGGACAGATACCTGCAGTCTGGAGGGAATGAGGAGAAAGAGGGAGTGACCTGAGAGATCTGGGGCTCAGTAGAGAAGGCACTGAGGATAAAGCACTGATGTAGGAAAAGTGCCAGTGTAAAGCAAAGATGCTCCACACTAGGGATGCAAGGAAGGCCACACTTATTTATTTTGAAAGTTAAAGTAAATTTCATAGTCTGATCCATCAAAGGCAAGAGGTCCAGCATCTTACCCCCATAGCATCCTCCTCTCCCTTAGATTGTGTGAAAACTCCAAGAGCTTACACATTTTGAAACTCATGTTGAGTAGGAAAGACCCCCTGTGGCTCTCTTGCATGGGCACTGGAACTAACCATCCACTGTGTTTCTGATCATCTGTCTAGTGTCCCCCATCATGTATCCAGTGCTGCACCATCTATCCAATATTCCCTACCATCTATCCAGTGCCCCCCACCATCTGGCTAGTGCCATTACTATTTCCTGCAGAAAAACTTGTGGTCCAAAATGAGCCTTCAAAGGGAGGTCATGACTTTCAGTATCCAGTCCTTCCATTTCACCCTCCAATGCCCCATAGTCCCAGAGGTGCAATGCCAGAGCTGGCTCAGGCATCCACCCACTGGGAAACCTGCAACCACCTTCCCAGGAATCCACCAGGGCTCCAACTGCTTACCTCTTCAACCCCACTAAACTGTGGGGACATTCCACTCTTTTCTACCACAGATGTGTTTATGAGTTCATCAGAGAAGGCCCAGATCTCCAAAACAAAACAAAACAAAACAAAGTCCAACCCAGATGAAACAGTTTTCTTTATTTAGTAGTTTGGGTTTTTTAAATTAAGCATTTGCAGAGTGACTGTTATATGCCAGGCATTATTCAGATGCCAATTCAATCCTGTGCTGTGGTGGATAGAGAAGCTTCAGCAGCTTACCCAAAGTCACTCAGCTAGAGCTGAGACTCAGATTCAAATAGGAGTCCCCAAGGTCTGGGATCTGAAATAGCACATTCTGGCTTTATTGTTGTGAAATTTTGTGAACCAAGAATCATATAGTTGAAAAGGCAGGCTTCACCTAGACCAACTCCTCCACTAGTATTTCAACCCCTCCCACACCGCAGAGAAGTGGAAGCTCTCATCCTTGGAGGCACAGATTGAAATCTACCTTCCTTCAGTTTCTCCTAGAAATCCAGGCCCTGGACTCCCTTCTTCCTCTTGATAGCACTTCAGAGTTTGGGTGAAAGCTCTCCTGCCTTCTTTCCATCACTCTTTTGCAACCTAGTCATTCCCAGTTTCTTCTACTCTTTCATCTACGGCTGATTTCAACTCTCTGCCTTGTATTTCTGGTGGTTAGCTGGGTTGTGAGTGAGTTTTGAAAGAAATATCAACTATTGTCAGTGACATTACTGGGCATTTGTGTTGCATAAACCCCCACCCATTATTTGGGAAACTCTACCAGGTGCTAGAAACTTTCAAATATGACTCATAGGTGATTTAGGAACATCCTTGAAAACCCCGCCCAGTGGGTAACAAGATGTTTACCTGTAATTACCTCAGAGCAAAAGTTAAGCACTTTGTAGTATTGAAGACATTTTAAAAGATTATTTGCAAAATTTGCAAGAGGGAAAAATATGAGAACATCTGTTCTTTAAAATCACTGTAAAATATTCATGTACAAATAACTTAAAAATACTGATTAGTGAATCTCTTTGGAGTTAATTGGGTACATGAATTCTGAAAGTCTCATCTGGAAAAAGAGAATGTTCCCTAAGAGTTCCTTCCTAACTCTTTTTAATCTTACAATTTTCTTTATAATACTACACCTTTCCTGTGGAGTCATTGCCATGATATTTAAATAGGGGGGTTTTTTGTAATAAGGGTTTTTTAAATAGATCTTTTTTGGCAAATGAGAGAAGTTCTTTTGGAACTGTTCTAGTCTCTGAGATAAACATTATGTAAAGGAGCGTTTGTGCCATGAACCCAAAGATTCACCTGGAGTACCATCGTGCCCTCTACAGAGCAGTTTTACATTTATGAATTTCATTCCAGGCTCAGAAAAGAAAGGCCTTTGGAAGGCCCCTGGTTCTTGGATATTTTGTATCCTTTCTAATGCCTGTGTGACTGTCCATTTAAGGACTCTTCTTAGAGTCAGACAGTCTTGACACAATCTTGGTGACTTTTGGCTAAGATCAAGATAGAATTCTCTTAGATCCTAAAGGATCTCCAGGTCTCTTTTATATGCAATTCTGGTTGGCCATGTTTGGGCTAGATTCTACTGAAATATAAACTATGAACCTGACCCACTTTATAAAATTTATGACGCCGAAATAAGATTGTCAGATTTTAAAAAAATAAAAATAATTCCCAGTTAAATTTAAATTACAGAGAAACAACAATTTTTTAGTAAGTATGTCCTGAAGACCATTTCATCTGTCATCATTATGCCCAAATTCAAGGTCAATTGCCCTACATTAATTTTCCTTGTTGAACTTTGGAGGTATCTCCATTGTGGAATAGGATAAAAACTGCATCTATTTTTTTAAATCTCTATGAAAGACATAACAAATCCTTTCTCGACAAAAGAAATATGTGCCAATTGAGGCATATGGCTAGTCTCACCCAATGTATGTGCCTTGTACAGAATTGGAATCTGGGCCTCCACTCATTTCTTAAGAGCTGATAATTAGGAGAAACTACAAATGAGCTCAAAACCAAAAAAAAAAAAAAAAAAAAAGATAAAAGGAGCAGGAAATGATCTGCCCCTGAAGAATCAAGAATCATGATGAGGACAGGGATCTTGTGCCTTGTCATTGTTTTCCCCTGCCTCTAGCACTGTGTCCCTGACAAAATAAACACTTGTACAGTATAGTATAGATGAGGATGGTATAGATGATAAATGAGTGAGTAAATCATGCTCAAAGCCTCTTCCGCAAGCCACTGCTACAAGGTATCTAAGGGCCTTTCAGATCTCAGCTTTGTCTTAAGCTCTAAAAGATAAGGGACTAGTTAGGCTTCAAAATGTGGTGTCTGCATGAGTGAATGAGTTTTGACAAGAAACAAATTTCTCTTCCTTAAATGGAACTCTGCTTCTCACCTGAGATAAAATAGACTGAAGTTTGAATGAGAAGCCACAAAAGAGTTTCCAGTAAAGGTATCCATGATGAAATAGTTTCAGATACTATTGGACACCACCAATATCCCAACCTTGACCCATAAATTTTCTATTACAGAGTAACACCCCATGTTGAAAAGTTAAAGTGTACAGTAGAAGGCCAGGAATCAGCAAATCGGAGTGGAATGAATGGAACAAAGTGGAGGGGAATGGGATGGGATGGGATGAGATGACATAGAAGGAATGGAACTGGAACATGTAAACTGATGACACCTTAAAGGTACTGTGTCTCTCTCTAACGTGAGAATTTTGCAGTAGAGCATTACAAGTATTTTTGAGAGATCTGTTAAAGTACCGACCAGAAAGTTTGCTCTAAGTAATTGGGCATTAGGATGGGTGTTATTTAACTGCTATTAAATGGAGATTTATTTAATGTTCTTGTACAAAGCCTGTGAAACCAAAGATATTTTAAGTTTTAATTACTTCAACTAAGCATGCACCAAATTTGTTCCCTCTCCCACCATTCTTTGATCCTTGAGTTTGTGATCACTTGGGGAATTTGATTTATATCTAATCAATTTCATGAGATAAAACACTAGGTAGAAAAATGCAAGAAACTAATCCATATTTCTTTCTGGAAAAGGGGATTTTTTTTCCATATAAAAGAACCATAATCCCTACTTTCCTTGATTCAGATAGATAAGTATTTTTATCATGTAAATACAGATTTACAGATTTTAATAGATTTTTATTGTTGTTTTACTTATCCCAATTCACTTTGAAGCTTCGTCAAAAAACTCAATATGGATATTTTATTTTCCAAAGTTGATTGAAGCAAATATGACAATGAAATGGTCTCTAGTACTATATATTAAATTTTAAGGATGTATTTTCTGTGCTATACTGGGCAGAAAATGGCTGTTATATAAAATCACTTAAAAGAAGCAAACAAGCTTTTGTAATTTGTTCTTCAGCAGTAAGTTTTCCAGCAATACACATACAGTTGTCTTAATAAAATGAGCCTCTGTTTTTATTTGATTTGAAATTTTATTTGAAAATGAAAAATGACTTTTTAACTTCAAGAAGTATGTTGAACAGGTCGACCTGATCAGTGTAAAGAATTGAATTCTATTATATTTGTTTGGAAATGTTTTACCTAGCCATCCTTATCCAAAAGTGTGCATAAGGTAATATAACCCAAAACACATGTGCAAGAATAACTTAAAATATTAAGAGGAAACAACCTTTTATATATTTGAAGTGAACAGATATGTTCTTGTTAGGGCTTTTTTTTTAGGCTAAAACATACAGTTTTTCAACCATTCCCCATATGTTGCAGTGTCAGCACCTGTTATGGACCGAATGTGTCCCCCCAAAATTCATATGTTGAAATCCTAACGTCCAAGGTAATGGTGTTTGGAGATGGGGCATTTGGGAGATGATTAGGGCATGAGAGTAGAGCCTTCATGATGAAATTAGTGCCATTAGAGAAGAGACCCCAGAAAGCTGTCTTACCCCTCCCACCATGTGAGGAGACAATGAGAAGATGGTCATCTATGAAGCAGGAAGCCAGTCCTTACCAGACACCAAATCTGCTGGCATCTTGATCTTGGACTTCCCAGCCTCCAGAACTGTGGGAAATAAACACTTGTGGTATAAACTACCCAGTCTATGGTATTTTTGTTATAGCAATCTGAAAGGATTAATATAGTACCCCTCCATTCTTTGTCCATACCTGAACATGCTCAGGTTTATAAATGACCCACTTAACGGTGTGTGAAACAAAAACCTGGCCACAGAACAATGGAAAACTGGCATGTCACCTTCCTTGTTCTGGGTACCATATTACTGGCATACGGGGCCATCTATTTATGTTGCCTTTTTGGCATCCCAAAATAGCTGTATAAAAAATTAATTTTATATTTTATTTTATTGTTGCTTATTATTGAGTGAATATGAAAATTAATATATATATAATATAAAGTGTCAAGATAACACTTTAAAGTGTTTTAATGCGCTTTTCTTTTCCCCACATCTTTGTACGTCACATTTGCCCCTTTCAGCCAGAAGGTCATTTCCTTGAGGAGAGTAAGGATTTTTAAAGCTGGATTGCAAAGAGAAAGATGTCAGTTCAACCTTTAACTTCCGAAATAGGATCTGAAAATTGTGAGAATCAAGAATTTCATTTTCAAAAGCAAAGTTTTGGGGCAGGAGGAGAAGAAAGGACTTATGGGTTCCAAAGAGCCCAATTTAGGAGGCTCAGGTTTTAGTTGACCGTGAACCATTGAGCAGGTAGAACGCAGGATATGAATAAGAGTGGGAAAATAACATGGCATTTTCAGCAGCTGAGTCCTCCACTGGAACTCAGGAAACATCTCAATTTCCTCCAAAGCACATGCAGGCATGGATAGCTGGGATGGCAGGGGTTGCTACAGTGCTGTCCTCAAGTCCTCTCTGCCTTCACACACCATGCCTTCACATCTACAAATATATCTCAGAATACGTACTAGGCCATTTCCTAGTTCACTCTTTTCATGCTTAAAGGATAAATAAATCAACATAGTTTTTATTCATAGATGTCTATGCTAGTGACCTGTATTGTTTAAACTAAATAAAACTCCTGCAGTTTATTAAATCATGTATCTAAAGAGATCACCACCCAACTTGTTACAAGTGTTACCCATTTTCTTGGTTTTGTATTCCTGTCTTTAATTTCTAGTTTCATAATTCTAACCAAACAAAACCGCTTCTTAAGAAATGGATATATGTGATGTATGGTGTCTTCTATATATGTTTGGGTTCCTTTCTGACCTATTTCCCCATGTTTGAGGTTGCTACACATATTAGGTATATTTTTATGCTTATTATTATTACTTTTTAGTTGCTAAAAATAATCTCTCAATAGCATAATCTTGTCAATACTTCTGTGCCTGTCTTCTGCTGGCATGGGGGATTTAGATGCTATAGATATTTTTAATAAATTATTTTAATTTCTCCAGTTGTGAAAATAGTGTGCATTTTTTAGCTTATTTTTATGTTAACATCATCTTTTTGTGATTAATTCTTAATCTATTATTAGCGTTTTCTCTTTCCTTGTTGTCATCTTATCCCATTTGTTCTTTTCATTAAAACCTCATCGTTGTCTGCCTTTTGGCAGAGACATTTTAGCTTTGCATATTCCAAGTAGGTGATACTATCTAGCGTTATTTCTTACATACTGAATACTGCATAAATTTATCACCTCTAAGCAACTGGGCCAATATTGTTAGTTTTATTTTTTTAGACTCCTTTTGTCTTAGTGTCTTAGTCAGTTCAGGCTGTTACAACAAATTACCATAGACTGAGTGACTTAACAAACATTTATTTCTCACAGTTCTGGAGGCCGAGAAGTCCAAGATCTAGGTGCCAGCAGATCTGGCATCTGGTAAAAGCCAGCTTCCTGGTTTGCAGATGGTTGTCTTCTTGTTGTTTCCTCCCTTGATGGAAAGTGGAGGGGGAGGAAGCAAGCTCTGCCCCATCTCTAAGGGCACTAATCCCATCCACGAGGGTGAAACCTCTCAAACTTCCTCCCAATACCGTCACATTGGCTGTTAAGATTTCAACAAGTGAATTGGGAGTGGGGAGAGGACATAAGCATTCAGTCTGTTACACTTAGTTTAATGTTGAAATCCTCTACAATGATGATTTCACTGTGTGCTACTTAATTTGCTGACTTCTTGGGATATTTACCAGACCTGCTAATTTAATAGATTAGTTATCTCTTGGGTCTATTATTGAAGTGAGTTTTAAAAGTCAGTTGATAGGATTCTCAACATGATTTCATGCATACTGTAATAATAATAACCATAGTAGCAATAATAATAAATCTGAGTGTGCCTGGACCTGTGCTAAATGCTCTGCAAACATCGTCTCATTTAATCCTCCCAGAATCAGTATCACTAACCCACTCATCATATGAGAACACCAGCCCAGACACTAAGTGGCAGAGTGTGATTCAAACCCAGGTCCTTCTGACTCCAGAGTCTGTGCTCTGCCCTGTTTAACATTAGCACCACGTGACCTGGCTGCCTTTCAGTCATTCTGACAATTTGGCTGAGCTCATCCTCTTCACTCTTGACTTCATGCGTGACTTTTCTGTTTATTCTGTTTTGCCATATAAAACGTTGTAGCATTTCTTTCAAGCATATAAAATAAAAAACCTAGTGGGAGTTTTATGGCAAGAATTGAAATAAAAATTCAGAGTCACACCATCATTTGAACTGTATTTTAAAATCCATACAAAGTATTGACTTTCTCGGGTTTAAAGACATTTCTGAAATTTTTCCATATATGTACTTGGCTTTCTTTTAACTGTGCTGTTTGGCATGTAGATGCCCCGAGATTTAGTTAACCAGACAGACAGAGTTACTTGACACTGTTTTATGGGAGCTTGTGTTCCTTGTTCTGGAAACAAAGGAGAAGATGACAAGAACCTTGAGTGGCACTTGTACCCCAATCCCCAGGCTTGCACCACCAGGGAGGGCACACACAGACCCCCAGATGAAAGAGCAGAAAGAACTCTTGCTGGAGGACTGCGCGGAAATAGCCACCCCACCCACCTGGGCCTCGGTCTCCCAAGCAGAGGTCACACTGTGTCCGTGTGCACATCTTGGCTGCCCCCTTGGTCCTATGCAGCCTGTGACTAGCCAGAGCCTGGACTCTTAAACAGAAAAGCTTCTTCTAGCCCTTTTCCTTCCTCAGCACTGAGCTCTTCCTGGCTGGCCGTTGGGCTCCTGTCATTGCCAAATTTTGCCCTCTTGGTAGGTCAATCATTCCACCCTGTCAACGTGATTATGAGTTTCTGTAATCCAGTATTCTTACTTTTGTTTCATCTTCACAGCTGTAAAACACATTTTCAACATCTTCACATAGATTTTACTTACAGTATTCCATAGGTCCAAAGATGGAGTTTAGAAGCATAGAAAAATTCTCCCTACAGGTTTAGCCTGAATAATTGACAGCTTATGGATACATTTGCATAAAAAAAAAAACAACTCAGCAAGAATATGTTGTTTTCCTATGCCAGAGTCCCCGGTAACTAGGGGCTCTTTTAAAGTGATTGTTAGGCAATATTCAGGCATTTCTGAGTCTTCTGGACATGGGACTATCCACTAGTGCTAAAATTTTGCCCATATTTTAATACCTCCCTTATTATTCTGGCACTTAGCTAGAAAAAGCCATTGTATTTTTTCCCTTCATTTTGTCAATTCTCAGATTAAGGAGGGTTTTATCCATGCCTATGCATTCTTCTAACTCTCTGTATTATTTTATTGTCAGCTTTACTTCAGAGCCTGTTCTAATGCGTGTTCATCAGAGAAACCTCAGGGATAGCTATATTCATTTTAAATTTCTGTGAGCAGAGTGTAGGCAAAAGGGATCACTATCCACCACTGATCTTTAGCCTTTTCTTCTTGGATCCATTTCTCTGTGTATGTGTCTCTGTCTCTCTGTGTCTGTGTCTGTGTTTCTGTCTCTGTCTCTCACCAAATCTGCTTGGACCACAATTACCACCATCACTCCCAGTACTTCTGGCTCTTCCAGCTGAAAGAGAAAGCCATTTCTCTTTCCCTTTGTTTTAAGAGAGATACTAACCTTCTCTCAACTCCTTTAACTCACCAAGCTCCTTCCTGCCTCAGGGCTTTTGCATGTGCTGCCCCTCTGTCTGGAACACTCTTTGTCCTCTGTCTCCATCCTGACACACATTTCACCGCTGCAGCCTGATTCTCCATCTTCCTCCTCTCCCCTCTCACCCTTCAGGTCTCTGCTTTCATGTCCCTTCCTCAGAGGGTCATTACTGGCCAGAACCCCCTTCCCACAGTCTAAATGACATCTGTCACTCTCAATCATATCATGCTGTCTTTTCCCTTCATACCTTCTATTACATTTCCAATCATACACATCTTTCTGTTTGTGTATTTCATACCTGGCTCTCCTGCTTCTCCTCTAAGTCCCATGAAATCAGAGGCTTGCTTACCATTGGAACTACACACCCAGCCCAAGGCATTAAAAAGCCTGCAATTACTGTTTAACTAGATGAATGAATGAATGATTAAATGCTGAATTTTCTAGGAATAGTTTCCTAGAAGACAGAAGAAAAAAACAGACTTGAAAATTCAGTCCCTGAAGAGTTTAGAGAATCCTCTATCTTAATTTTATTGGCTGTCAAGTCTAATTAGCTTGCCTAGGTTGTCACATGGAGGAAAATAGTGCTAGGGTGACCAGTCGGCTCAGGGCTGTCTTGTCTATAGCACAGCAAGTCCCCAGGCTAGGGAACCTTTCAGTCCCAGTACAGCTGAGATGGTTGGTCACTCAACCTAGTATGATCCTTGTCTTAACTCCACCTGGGATGAAGAGAATAACAAATTTTTCTGACCTCTGAATGTTTTCTTTCAGCACCAAGATTAATTTTTGCAGACTTCCTAGGTGTGCAAACATCTCTTCCCCTTAAATGCAAAGACACATTTTGGCTGGAAACAAAACCTGGGGTTGGGCTCTTATTTTGGTTGGTGTATTAAACTCAGGGACCATAAAATTCACTTTTGCCTGGAGTGGCTGTTGCTAAATATGGTACTATTTTTTTTTTTATATTGAGCCTGTACAGGGTAACATTTTTCTTCTTCCATATGTTGTGAAGATCTTTTCTTTCCACATGGACTTCAAGAATTTCTAGTCACTAATTACCTGGATACACCTTTATTTGGGTTTCTCTGCAGGTTTCTACAATAATTCTTTGGGAACTGTACAGTTATGAGAATTTTTCTTTGTTTTCTTCTTCTTTTCTTCCTACTTTCTTTTTCACTTCCTTCAAATTTACCTGTACCTTGGAGAACATTCCTCTTCTGCCAATCCTCTCTTGTCTTAAAGCCCAAATTATGGAATTTCTTGGGTCTGGCTAGCTTTACACTCTCATCTGCAAACCTATTTTCTATTTCGTCCCATTGGCTGGTAATGATTTCCAGTTTGCTGCTTATTGTTTATAATATCCTTTTTATAATTCTTTGAAGCTTGTGAGTATAAAGAAGGGTTGATTCAAAATCTTCCTGTTTCTAAATTTCTGAGAAATGCTTTGTGAACCATTTCTTTTCTCTGTTTTTCCTGTCTGCTTCCATTTTATTCCGTCTTATAATAGTAATTACTAATAATACCATTCGAAGTTGTCCTCTTTCATTTAGTTGCCTTTTTTTCTTTCCTGAATTAATGTATTAACTAGTCTACTTTTTTTTTTCTTTAGAGGTTTGCTGGCCTTGTAACTCAGCAGCCCTCATGAGTCCTCCCCTACTTTGAGTTTTAATAGAGTTCTATTTTTATAGGAGGAGACCCCACAAATTTGATTTAGGAGCAGCCTCACCTTTCTAAATGCAGACTGATAAAGTGGAATAATGTGATATGATACAGAGTCTATCCAGAACTTGTGAGCAAAAAAATTCTGAGTTAGTTATCTGAAAATCAGTAAATAGGAGCTGCATGTGATAAGGTGCAAAAGAGAAGCACTTGGCTATCAGAAGGAGTGTTTCCAGCTCATGAATAATCAAATCAATAGGAAAATATTAATAACCAAGATAACCTGCAAACACAACAGACTCAGAGGTTTGGTGAGGTCTCATGATTCCTCCTTAAAACATGCCAAATGCAATTTTCACTGACTTCAAGAAACAGATACATGATCAGGAAACCTTTGAAAATGGGGAGCTTATTGGGAGGATGTAGTAGCAACTCTGAGCTGATGCCTACCTATCCTGTCTGTCTGTCAGTCTGTCTCTTCTGGGGTTTCTGCTTTCTCTTCGTCTCTCCTGTTCAACTGCCCTAGGCAGAGACAATCTTATAGGTCCAGACGATTGGCATCCAGAAGCAATTTGTCTGTTAGGCAGCCTTTAGCTCCAGCTGGTCCAATCCAAGCAGCAGAATTTGTTCCACTCAAAGCATGAAGCTTTTATAAACCATTTTTAAAAATTGCGAAAAGGCTACTTTACTTGGAAGGGAGCTGCATAATTGGCACCTTGGAGGCTGTGTAAGGGAAAAAGTAAGAGTATGAGCACCTAATAAAACAAACAAACAAACTAAAAGTTCTGGCTGAGTTAGAAAGGAAATAGAAGAGACTTTTTTGGATTTTTCCTGTGACATTTTCTGCCATCTTTTGCCTCCATGCCTTCTGCTTTGATGCATGAGGTTGAATTAAAAAGTCAATATTTGAACATTTTTCCTTTATAAATATGGCTTTTTCACTAGCTTTCATTTAATATCTATTACTTGAAATACCACTGGCTTCCTCTGCCAATTTTTGTATCCAAATCCTACTTATCCTTTAAGGCCCAATCCAAATGCCAGTTCACCATCATGAACCCCACCCTCCTTGAGTCTTCCAGCTGAAAGGAACCATGCTGCCCTCCCAAGTCTCTGAATATTAATTTAACATGACCCTAATCACTGCCTTCGTTGTATTGTAGGTGTTCTCCTACATGGCTGATCTCAACTTCTAACCATGAACTTCATTTTTGAACCCACTTCCCCTTTTCCCCAATATCAACTAGCACCACATCTAGCAAAGAGTAAGGGCTTGTGGCAGACAGAATAATGACTCATAGGTTACCTTGCTTGGCAAAAGGGAATTGAGGCTTCAGATGCAATTAAGGTTGCTGATCAGGTGACCTTGAGATAGGGATCATCCAGGTGGGCTCAGCTTAATCACATGAGTCCTTAAAAGTGAAAGAAGAGCCAAAAGAGATGATCAGGGTGATGCAATGTGAGAAGGACTCAACCTGCCATGGCTAACTTTGAAAATGGAGGAAGGGGCTATGAGCCAAGAAATGCAGGCAGCCTGTAGAATCTGGAAAAGGCAAGGAAACAGATTCTTCCTCCCTTGAGAATCCAGAAAGAATACAGCCCTGCCAATACCTTGATTTCTACCCAATGAGACCCCTGTCTGACTTCTGACCTACAGAGCCATAAGATAATAAATTTGTGTTGCTTTAAGCCACAGTTTGTGATAATTTGTTACAACAACCATAGAAAACAAATACGAAGTGCAATAAATATTTGTGTAATTAGCCAACAGCAGTTATTTTTTATTTCTAAACAAGAATTAAATCAACTCAAATTTCATAGGATCTCACATTTAGAAGATTTTTATTTATGGAGATGAATAGGAATATAAATCTTCTTTCTCTTCATTAAAACACACATTCAAATTTTTTTAATGTTTGAGAAAGGAGAAGGATCATTCACAGAGAAGATGCTGCTTTCATTTTTTTCTTCTTTTCCATCCCTGATTATAGGCACATACAATTTTACACTGAAATAATAGTGATAGCAGAAGTATAATTATTTATCTTTTACATTTAATATTGTATAATAAATGTTTTTCTTAGTTCTGTGTAGTCCTCAAAATTGTCATTATAACCATTGCCTTATGTTTATTCAGTTGGGATACCAAAATTCACTTCTATTCCTATTCAGGGATCATTGGGTTGTTTCAAGAATATCTCCTTACACTTAAAGAAAATACTAAAATTGATTTTTGTCTTCATTTAGCTTTTATTTCCTGCTGAGTTACTGCACAGCAGATTTCCATAACTGAGATAACTGAGAGAAAGGGTCAGAGTGGTAGTCATGGTGCTTGATAGCTGTCACTGGGGTGTCCCCAAGGAGAATGTACAGAATCTCCCATTTCACAACAGTCTTTGTCAGCATTTTGGAGTTTATCATAGTTGTTTATATTTGCACTGCTTTGATTCCTAGACAGGAGTAACATTTATCCATTTGTTATATTTCATTAGTTCTGTTATTATTGAGCAAAATATGCTTACAGCCTTTGCTCATTTACCTGTTAGGGACTTGATGGTTTTCTAATAAATAACACTTTTAAAACACCCTTTAGAAAATGCAGTTCTTAACTTTCTGTCAAGTTTATATACATGTGTTTTTCATCTAGCCTGCTTTTTAATTTTAGCTATGAAGGTTTGGATTTGTTTGTTTGTATAATTTGAGGGGAAAATTCAACCAACCAAAATTCAACCAAAAACATCAACAACAAAATGAAACAACGTTTATGTTATCTAAGTTCCATGAAGTAGACTAGGCAACTCAGAATAAATTTTTAAAAGTTTGGAGTATTGTGTGAATAACCTATCCATGGTGGCTTTAATTTTAATCTGTTAACTGATTATATAACATATAACATTAAGAGCAGTTTATTATTTGTGGCAAAATTTCTGTAGCTTGTTTAATTTTCCTTTATCTCCTGACAAAGCTGTAATTTGAAAATGAGCAAAAACCTTAAAATTAAATCAATTCAAGAAAAACCAACCTCTACTTCTTTCTTAACATTTTTTCTGATTATAAAAATAGTGTAAGTTTATTTTATAAAAATTTAAAATGACAAGAAAGAATTTTAAAATAAACAAATTTCAACTCTGACTCATCATCTAGAAATAATTCCTGCTACACTAAGGCATATTCTCTTTCAGTCTTTTTGCCAACTAGGTGTGTGACTACATACAAATTTCCACAAATTTTTGATTATACAATTTTGGATCATACTATTTAATCACTCGTTATTTTTGGATGACATATTTCCCATTTAATTAAATACTTTTGAACCAACTGTATCATTGAATAACATAATCTACATGGACTAATTGGGTTCTACCTTAGAAGCAGTTTGAACTGAAGTCTTGCAGGAAGTCCTGAAGGAAGTCTTCTCATCCCTTAGTAGAAGTATGAATCCAATTTTTTTGCCCATGGTTCTGAGATCACATATGTGGAGCCTCCCGGGAGCAGCTGACAAAAGTCTTCTAATGGAGGACCAAAACTCTCCCTGTGGCTACTCCATGTCACGCACCCCCGTCCACCTCCTGAAAGTCCACGCACATTGTGTTCCAAGGCACTGCTTATTTTTAGGAGATGTTTTCCTCTTGTTTCTGCAGCTGTTTTTAATCACAAGCTTTGGGCACTACATCCCAAGGAAACCGTGGCAGAGACAAAGGTGTAAAGAAGGAAGAGAAAAGGCACTTATCAGAACCATCTTGCACACCCTGTTGATGGAAAGGAAACAGCCACTTCACATGTACTACTGCGCTGTGAACAGAAAAGCAGAGGAGGCAGGGCCAGACAAACTTGATGTAAGTCCCCACATTGCCATTTAATTGCCAGCTGGGTAACCTGAGGGAAATCCCTTAACTGAACTTTAATCTCCCCCTCTGTATAAAAATAAATACACCACTAAATTATAAGGGTTAAGTGCTTATGGAAAACTGCTTTGTAAATTATAATGACCATTTCTGTACCTTGAGAAGAGAGGAAGCAGGAACTTATTTGGCTTTTATTTTTTATTCATTGTACTTTTACAAATTATCAGCAACAGAATGAACCAACACATATATATCTGAAACTCTAAAAAGGAGATTAGATAATTCAGAAGGAATTGAAGCTTTGAGGAAAGCTACACTAGAAGCTGTAACAAATCCCCAAATTCCATTGGCCCAGCACAATAAAAGTTTTGTAGCTCTTGGGAACATCCGGCACAGGGGTTGCTGGTTGGTAGGCAGTCTTCCAGGGACCCGGGCTCCTTCCATGTTGTGGCTCTGTCCTTGTCCCCTGCATTCAGCCAGCAGATGAGGAAAATGAGAGGGGGGGGAGAAGGCACATGTCTGCTTCTCAACCGCCACAGACAGAAAGTGACACCCATCAATTCCACTCACATTCCATTGGCAGGAATCGATTTCATAGCACACTTCACCACAAAAGAAGCTGAGAAATGCAGCCTCGGTTTGGTGAGCAGCTTTGCAGCCTGCCACATAGATTAATATAATTAGTAGAAGGAAATAAATGCCAGGAATAGTTGCTAGGATGGAGAATTATCCTACTTGGGCTAAAACTGAATGATACAGTTTTCTTTGTGGAAGTATAGTCTTGTTAACAGCACACTGTTATATACTCTCATAAGTGGATGGTATTATAGCATCCTCCTTTTTTTTTTATTAAAGTGTAGTTGATGTACAATATTGTGTTAGTCTCAGGTGTACAGCATAGTGATTCAGTTTTTTTTCTGATTATATTCCATTATATGTTATTATAATATATTGAGTATAATTCCATTCTAATATGGAAAAAAATTCCTAAGTCAGGCTGCTGGCTCAGATCCGGCCTCTGCCTCCAATAGCTGTGTGGCCTTAGGCACGTTATCTAGCCTCTCTAGGCTCCTGATTTCTTATCTGTAAGGAGGGAGTAAAGAGCTATAAAGCTCTTAGTATAGTGCCTGGAACACAGAGGGTGCCCCACACATGTTAGTTCTGTGACCATCATCACCACACCTTCCTCAGTCCACCTCACGTCGTTCACCTATAACAACCCCTGCTTGAATGTGCAGTTCAGAGAATTGGGCAAAGAATTTGTTATTCAAATAAATAACTTTTCCTGAGTGCACTAGCTGTGAAATCTGCCAGTGAGGGTGTGCGAAGTGTGATTATTTTGATGATGGGAAATTGGAAAGAGAATGTTCTAAATCATGGCTTGCCAATCCTTTTCATAGTCAAATATAATATTAATAGATATCATTTATTAAATACCCACTTCTGTGAAAAGTGCTAAATTGGGCTTTTGATAAATTCACTTTCATCTGATTCCCCATCAGGTAGGTGTTACTGTCACCTGTTCTACAGAATGAACAGCAATAACAATGAAGATGACCCCCAGCAGAGGTGCTCGTAATTTGCCCAAAGTCATACGGTTGATAAAAGGCAGAGTCAGGATTTGAGTCCAGGTCTGTCCAGCTCCAGGTCTAGTCTCTGCCCAAGGGGCACACTACTGCCCGTGTTCCTTTAATGGGGTTCTTTCTTGAATGTGGCAGGAAAGAATCACAGTATTCTCATGACACTTCATTGTTTTCAAATTTCATGCTATCTTTTGATGCTCTCATATCACCCTGGGAAGTAAGCAGGGCAGATGTCCTATCCACATTTGACAGAGAGGAGAAACTAAGACTCAGGGACCACCTCCCTGTGTTGTGTGAGGGAGTCAGTAACAATAACAGCAAGCATTTCCTGAACACTAGCTATCTACATAGTGAGAAGTACTTTGTATACATTTCTCATTGAGTGCCCTTGAAACTTCAAGAGATGAGTGCCTTTATTATCCCCGTTTTGCACATGCAGGAACTAGCACTTAAATATTAGAATCCTGTGCCAACCAACCAGCATACAATGAAGGAGACAAAATTAAAACCTGTTTCAAACCTGAAGAGACTGATAAATTCTGCCTACCACACCCGCTGTCTGGAAGAAAAGAACAACAACAACAAAACCACTCATCCATTCAGTAAGTATTTCCTGAGCATCTACTCTGTGATGTGTGGCAGGACCCAGGCAGACAATGGCCCTGCTCTCATGGAGTGACAGCTTAGTAGGAAAAGATAGATGATAAACAGGGAAACAAATTGGTAAACAATATACTTTCAGATAGAAATAGTGTTATTGAGGACATAGAACAGGTTAAAGGGGTAGAGGATGACAGGGGTTGGTAGACAAGGTGGTGATGTTTGGCCAGGTGCATCCAGCATCCAGCCAAGCAGACCTCTCCAGGAAGACATCCCAGTCTAAGGAAGCAGTGAGTGTATTGGCTTTGAGGTGTAACAAAGCTTGATGTATTTGGAGAAGAGTAAGAAAGCTGGAATGACCATAGATTATAGCTAACAATACAGTAACACCAGAGCTGGGAACAAGGAGACTCAAGAATGGAAATGCAAACATCCTAATTATAAATACTAACAAATCAAATCCAGAGTATATTTTTAAAAAATATTTTGTCCAAAAAGAGCTTATCCACAAGGCAAAGGACAATTCAATAGTAGAGAAATTCATCCTGTAATTCACCATGGAGATGACATAATAATAATTATCTCCATAAATATAAGAAGCATGCAATAAAATTTAACATTCAGAATGAACTTTTTAAATCTCAGGAAGTCAGGAATGGAATGTAAGTTCTCAGCATAAAAAAAGGCTATCTATCAGAAATCATCCACAGTGAAGTACTTAATGGTGAAATCTCAGAAGCATTCCCACTAAAGATAAGGGCAAGACAAGACAGGGCGCTGTCATTGACATTAGGCATTATTGCTCCAGAGGTCAAAAGACGATGAAAAGAGAGACATAAAGCTTAGAAAAAAAAACAAAAACCTCACTGTTTGCAGATAATATGATTGCCCACCTTAAAAAAAAAAAAAAAAAAAAAAAAAAAAACCCAGAGGATCAACTGAAAACTATTGGAATAGGAAAGTTCAAAAGTCTATGGATAGACACATCAACATACTTAAGCCAATAATTTTCCTATATACTAGTACTAATCAAATAATAATTTTAAAGGATTCAATTTATAACAAAAAACATAAAATTCCTAGAAAACAAATATAATTTTTAAATGTGCAAGATCTATTTGAAGATAAAATAACATGAAAATCTAAATATCTGAAGTGATAAAGCTGGTTGGGAAAACAGTATTGAAAATATACTGATTTACCCCACATTTATTCATCAAAGCAATTCTAGTCTAAATTCAGCAGCATTTTTTATTCAAGTCTTATCCTACCAGATGTCAAAACATATGGTAAGCTATAGTAATTAAAACGGTCTACTACTGGTGCAGGTATTGACAAATTGATCAATGGAACAGATTAGTAAACCAAGAATTAAACCCAAGTATATGTGAAAATTAAGTATACAATAAAGGTGGTACCTCAAATTAGTAGACATACAATGGACTAATCCACATGTGAGATTGCACCAATTATTTATTTCATTTGGGGGGAAAATTAAATTCACTCCATCCATCCACAGAACCTTCAGATGAGTTAAAGAACAAAACTTTTAAAATGTTAAAAGAAAATATAGGAGAATTTTTTAATGAATTTAGAATGTTAAGTCCTTCCTAAAAAAAAAAAAAAGACAAAATGTAGAAACTATAAAATTTTTGTAGATTTAACCTAGTAAAATATATAAAATTTTACAAGTCAAAATACACCATAAGTCAAGTTAAAAGACAAGCCAAGTTAAAAAGACTAGGAGAAAATATTTATAACACACTTAACAGGTAAAAGATTAATACTCAGAACACACAGAGTTTCTAACAAAAAGGAGAGAAAAAGACAACTCACCTGTAATATTTCATGAAAGAAATAAACAGACAATTCACAGAAAATTAATAATTCACCTAATAATCACGGAAAGTTGCATTAGTCATGGAAAAGAAAATCATTTGACAAAAAGTAAAAAAGTATAGATACCAAGTGTTGGCAAACATGAGGAGAAACAGACATTCTCATACACACTATGCATGTAAACTGGTGAAGCCAATTGATGAAGGCTATTTGAAAACATCTGTCAAAATCTCAAATGCACACATCAATTGATCCAGCCATTCCACTCCTAGGACTCTTCCCAAAAGAAATACTTGTCTGTGTGTCCCATACAACTCATTGTACAAGTTTTTGTACAAAGATCAGGAATATCCATCACAGTATTGTGTGCAGTAGTGGAAAAATAAAAGCCTAACTTATTATTAATAGACAGGGGAATAGTTAAATAAATTATGGTCTATCCATTCCTCAGAAAGCAGAGTGCATTAGAGATATGGTGATAGTAAGATCTCCACTTAGTGAAAAAAGCAAGCAGCTAAATGATCTGTGATTCATACGCGTATATGTATAAATGCACAAAAAGGGGAGAATCACATCCACACTTCCTCTGGGGGTGGGGAGGAGTGGGAAAACGGGAGTTTGCCTCTTTTTATACATAACATCTGTCTCCTTTAGATCTTTTACAAAAAGAATTGAATTATTGTATCATTTGAAGAATAAAGAACATATCATTTGAAGCATGGGTTACCTTCCACCATTATAACTGTGTAGCTGGAGGATGGGATAAGACGGAAAGAGGGAGCAATGACTTGCAGATTCACATCTCAGGGGCTCAGGTCCTTGGCCTTGAGATTCAAAATAAAGGAAGAAAAGGAGGAAGGGGTACAAATCACCCAGAGAGGTCTCAGATTGAAGGGGACCCACCTTTTTGGTCACCACATATCCCCCTTGGTCCTGGGTGGATCTGCTTCAGTGCCACTTGTCAATGAGCAGTCCCTCAAATGGCCAGCTCCCCTTCTGACTCATCTCAGACACCTCCAGTTCGTCATTCTCACAAGAGACTTTAAGATGCTTTTCCTATCATTTATTACATTGGCTTGCACACTCCTTGTTATATAGAACTCAAGGATTTAGACTAAGGTGTCTGATCAGGCTTTCTTAGGACAGATCTCTTCCTCCTGACTTACCACCCACACCTGCACACCACCTGACCCCCCGCTGCCCCAACCAACACAGCTGGGAAAAAAAATTTAACTTATACTACAGTCTCAATACATGGCAGCTAATAATTCAGCCCTTAAATAATTACAAGCTTATGGGAATCAATACTTAAGACTCCAATAAAACTATGAATTGCAACATCACTGTTACCATTCTTAATTACTGAAATAATTACTGTGCATAATATTTTGAAGTTATCAAGTACTTTCAATTTATTATTTAAATGATATTTACAATAACCCAGTGAGTTATACAAGACAGAGATTATTTTTCCATTCCATAAGGAAATTGAGCCCAGAAAGGGAATGGGATTGCCCCAAATCCCATCACTAATAAGAGGCATAGCCAAGACTTAATACAGGTTTTCTGATTCTAAAACATGTGCTCTTTCTACATAAACCCAGCTCATTACAAAATAATGCATAATATCACATTTACTCAAGCTCTAACCTGGTAAATTTAACCACCAGCCTTATCCCTAACCCAGAAATGAGGACTCCTAATGCCCTGGGCCCCTAGACCAGCTCCCTTAGAGTCCTTGCCCTGGACCCAGCCCTTATTCCAGAGGCCCTCGCCTCAGTAAATCATTCCTAATCCAATTCAATGGGCTGCTCTGCCACAGCAGACCAGAAATAAAGAACTGAGCGGTTGGTAGTGGGGGCAGTAGGAACCTTTGAGTCACAAGCTGTGCTGTTCTCTTTGTTTTTACTCAAACACGAATCTTTGTTCTACGATGCAAATTTTGAGAAGTTGATGCCAATCTGCTCTGAACAAAAGAATTTTGGTCTGAAAAAACAAAACTTGTAACGGGAAGTCTGGCTTTCCTAGTTGCGCTTTTGAGCATCTGCCTCTACCCACCAGCCCCCTGTGTTGGGTCTCTCCCAAAGGTAGACACGAACTTTGAGGAAAACTTCTTGTGTTGCTTACCAGTTACAGAAGTCAAGGAGAGAACAGAGTGTTATATGTCTATGTGTCAAGGTTTCTAAAATGAGCATCCTCATAATTCTTAAGAGGTTGAAGCAGCTGACCCTAAAGGGCCCTCCCTCAACACCTCAAAGATCCTTGGTTTCAATGGACATTTATCAAAGACCCGACCTTCTACTTCTTCCAAATGGAATTTTCCATTGGCTTTATTGTCACAATATTGTATTAATGATGCTGTTTTAAGCATATATATTTATTAAGCAAATAATTATTTAATTAAAGTGTGCTTTTTCCATGTTCTCTTGTAATACTCAGCCATATACCAAAAAAAGTATAAATAGACCAAATTTTTATTCTGCTAACCTACACTGACTATCATAAGCGTTTGTGCATGTTGATACACAGATTTTCTAATCATTTTAATAGTTAGATAATACTTCATTTATGGTTACATCTCAATTTACTTAATATCCTATTGTTGGACATTGAATTTGTTCATAATTTTATTGAAGTTATAAATAATGCCTTTTTGAGCATCTTTGTGCATGAGGCTCTTTTATCTTCTATTGAATGATTTACTTACTCTAAACTTCTAAAGGAGGGAAAGTATTGGATTGGAGGACATGGATATCTTTGTAATTCTTCCTAGATTTTGACAAACATTTAAAATTAAAGTCAATCCATTAACCTCAACATTGGACATTAATTTCAATTTTGCTGCTATTAATCACAACTATATTAGTGGGGTTTTTTAAATATTTTTGTATTTTCTTTCTCAAATCCTTATTTAGTTTTATTTGCCTTAAAACAGCCTTACTTATCTTTCTTACAATCACAGGGATGGGGGCATTTTGAAACATTTAAAAGAAATGTATAGATACACATCTCATATTTTAATTTCAGATGAAAAAATAAATATTACATACCAGCTCATATGGAAAATATGAAATAAAGAAGTCAACCTGTATCTGCCACTTTCAGTAATGGATTTTCCTCTTGAATCAAAGGAATTACTCTTTGTATCCAGATGCCTCCTTCACTGATTTCATGTGCCTGAAGGGAGTAAGCATGGCTATTTAAAAAAAAACAACTCCCAAGGGCCATCTCAGCCCCATTGAATCAAAATCTCCAGGAAGGACCTAGGAATCTGTTTTGCATGGATTGAGGTTCGGTTGAATCATAAATGTCTCCTAGGCCATACTTGTCATCAGAGAAATTTGAAAGCACCTACTTTAGAGCTTAGGTCACAGCTGGCCTGGTGTAGGGTGGGCAACAACGTGGCGAAAGAGACTGTGGAGACCATGGAGAGAGTTGCTAACACGACTCTGAATAATAACATATAGCACTTACAACTTTGCAGGCAGAAGCAATTTTATAAACAATGCGGCAAGTAGGAAACTGTTTCTTTTCTTCCCCGAGACATTCATCTGGAGTGACTGAGAACCAGAGAGGGGTGCTTCATGAGAGTCTTTGGGAATCGATCCACACCAGAGAGCTCAGACTGAGCAGGGCAAAGGACTCTGGAGGAGAGGACAGGGTCCCTGGTTAGGGTTCCCAGGATGGTAGAGATTTGACGGGAGTGGCTGAAGGATGAGGGTGTTTTTAGAGAGGAGAACAAGGAGGAGCAAAGTCAGGAAATGGGATCTGTTTACCTTCCCTTGAAGATGAGGAAGGCAGATGCTGAGCAAAAAGTAGATTCACCCCACTCTCAGCCTCTCACACCCCCTCCATCCTCCAGGGCTAAGAAGGTAGCCCAATCATAACCCAGGCTCAGATTCTGCACACAGTGTTCATAGTACTTGACTTGATTAACATTGTAATGTTAAAATTCTCCCACATGATTAAAAATTCTTTGAAAAGATCATTTTAAAGAATATCATTACCACATTTTACTTAAGTATTTCCCATGTTTGGACTGTTAGATTACTTCTATTTTTCACTATTATACATGATGCTGTGATAAACCTCTTTATTTATATCATGACCCATAAACCCAATTTTTTTCCGTCTTTATTTAGGTAAACTTTAAAAAAAAAAAAACAAAATAAACCATATACATGGAAAAGCGCACAGTGTAAAAGTGTACAGCTTAATGACTTTTCACAAAGCAAACACTCCATAGAACCACCACCCAGCTCAAGAAACAGTATTGTCAGAACCCCTGTTGTGCCCCTGTGTAGTCATTACACCTCCCCCCAGGGTAACATTATCCAACCTTCAACACCAATAGATTGAATTTTATATATTACATACATCTTGTGTATATATCACTTGTACATAAATTTGTATTTGAATTTTATATAAAATTCGAATATAAAATTCACAGCTCTTGCATCTGGTTCCTTTTGCCTAATTTTACATTTGTGAGATTCATCCATGTTTTTGCTTGTAGCAGTAGTTCATTCATCTCCATTTCTTTTTTTTTTTTCCTATTTCAAAAACTATTTTATTATCAGGCCAAGTTGGTAACACAGAGCATCTCCATTTCTTTTGTATTTCGTTCAGTATTTCTACTTCTTAGCAGGAGCGTTAGTTAGGCTGCTCCAAGCTACTCCATCTTAGCCAGAAGCTGAAGTCCACTTATTTCTTTTTCTTAAATTCTAAGTAGAATTCCTGGGCAAAAAAAGAAGCAAACATTTTTTTAGGCCATGGCATACTGCATTCTGCTAATTGCTTTCCATAAAAGCTGCAACAATTTACACTCAAGAAAAAACATCAAATTCTTTTGAGGGATGAGTGTCAGGAGTCATCCTAATAACAATTTTTAAATCCTAGTAATATTTTATAGTGTAAGTACTACATGACAACTAATATATGTTGTCAACATTAAAATGCTGATAATCACATTTTATAAGGCCCTATGAGCTAATTTATTATTTAATTCTCATGGAACTCTGAGAGGTAAATTTTATTACTGTTCCATGACCTATAAGCCCAATTTTTTCCCTTCTTTATTTAGGTAAACTCTTTTAAAAAACAAAATAAACCATACATTTTAAAGATGAGGAAACTGTGGTTCAGAAAAACTTAAGTGATGAGCTGAGTCACATGGTTAATGAACATCAGAGCATGGACTTGGGCCCAGGTTCTCTGCCTCCACAGACAGCCGTCCTTGCCCAAGCCAGGCTGTGTCTTGCCTAAATTGCTGAAGAAGTACATCCCAGATACTGCAGGACAAAACCAGATGCCTTGGAGAGGGGTGTACCATCCCTGGGTATGGAAATGACTGTCCATCAAAGCCCAGTTCAAATTTAACCCCCTTCCTCACATGACCCTCCCCCTCATCCACCCAAGTGGAGCCCATCCCCTGTACCAGGAAAGGGCTCTCGCCAGCAGGATATTGAAATATCATTGCTGAGATCATTAAGTCCAGGGATTGCAAGTAGGAGGCACATATTTGTTACACTCTTCCCCCTCATGCCAATGCAGACATAACTAGTCAGTCACCACCTAGGCACTGTCTACTCCTCTGAGCCCATCTCTCCCTCTCCTGATATACTGGCCTTATCTCTGTTCCTTGGACATGCTGACTTCCAACCAAGCTTGCATTCTGCACATTTGCTGCAACCAGACCTCATGACTAGACCTATTTTGTCATTTAGGCCTCAGCTCAAATATCACCTCCTCACAGAGATTTTGGCTGACCCCCCAATCTAAGTAACATCACTTTCTCTGATTTTCTTGTCTGAAATATCATCATTTTTTAGATGTAGTGTATTTAGTTGTCTGCTTGTATTGCTGTTGTTGTGATTCCCTGAGTACAGAAGCCTCTTCTGATGTGTTCACCAATCCCCAGTTCCTAGAAGAGTCCTTGGTACTTAGTAGTTGCTCAATTAGTAGTATCTGAGTCATTTAATCAAGATGCATTTTTCTGCTGAGTCCAAATACGGTATTAAAATCCTTCCCATCACAGCATTAGGGCCATTTGCTACTAGCAATCAGAATTGAGACAAGAGATAAAAACTTTTTTATATACCTAACTTTGATTCCCCCATTTTACAGAAAGGGAAACTGAGGCCCAAAATAAGAGACATGCCTTCTCCAAAGCGAGCGAATGAGTGAGGGTCAGAGCTGGGACTGGTGCCACCTCCTTCCACCCTTTTGTCTTACACACCTTTCCCTACCACATAGCCATGCTGGAAAGAGTTTTTGTAAACAGTCAACCACAAAACAGAAGAGTAGGCCCCATTTGCTGCAGGAACTTGCCTATGAATTACACACCTAATTACCAGCTGCCTTTTTTCCCATTCTGTGGGTAGAAGTCTGATCACATGTAAGATTCTCCCTGTGTTTCCGTGGATACAAAGCGATCCTAATTTCAAACTCCCTTGTAAATGGCAAATGAGTGAACTTAATTTTAATAAAAACAAGGAAAATCATACGTGTGAACTTAATAAAATCTAATTTGGGCAATTTGGAGTTCATAAAATAATACCTTTATGTAAAAACTAGCAATTAGCTTTATGAAACAATACAGTGAATCTTTGGCATTGAGGAGGGTTGGGAGCCAGAAGACTCCAGGGATAAGAAATGTGACAATAATGTAGGAAAGCTAACAAAGCAGGGGTGCATGGTTCTCAGTGTTAGATGATTCAAGTTCATGACCACAAACTACCACTTTGCTCTGTGACCTTGAGCAAGTCACTTTCCCTCTCTAGACCCTGGTGTCCTTGTTTTTAAAATGAGGTTAGTAAAACCTACTTTGTCTAGTAGGATGGTTGTACAGACAGATAAGAAAATGAATGGGCAAGAGATTTGTGAAAGTGTCCAACAGTTGTTATTTCATCATCTCCCCCATCTACATTCTTCCCAGCAAGGAGGGGAAAGAAGGTTCATGGACAGTGTAACCTGGGACAGGAGATAAGGGGTGAAGTGGGCTGGAGAGCAGGTGTATAACCCTCCACATTCACCATGCGTTAAGGCCTCAGGGACCTAAGACAGGCTGAGAGGGGTGACTCACAGAGATAGTTTACAGGAACCAGAAGCAAATCCACAAGTCAGACTGAGCCTGGAGGATGTCCCAGTCTCCTGCCAAGCAGTCACTCAGGCCCCGCACATAAGTGCCTCTGACAGATTCCCTTCACATACAAGTCTTTTCAGGCAAGCTGTATCATTCCCATTTTACAGATGAGAAAAATGAACCTCTGGGAGGTGCTGTGGATAAACTCAGGCCCCACAACCAGGTGACCCAGTCCAGACTCAAGCCAGGTTTTCTGACTTCGCTCTTCAGGCTATTCACATCACCTCCAGGGGGTACAAAAGCACTTGACTGTGAGACTGAGCACCTGTTCTCTGTTGTGTCCTTTCTTCCCCAAGGACACTAGCAGCTTCTATCAGAACTGCCAGAGCCACATCCTCCCCAACCCCCCGCCCCAAAGTGTGTGGTCATCATCACAGAGGCTCCAGCAAGCAACGGCTTTTCCCGGTCCCTCTCCTGAGCAACCACCACTCCAGGCAGAAAGCAATTTTTCCTAGTGCCTTCCCAGAAGCAAAGTAGGTAATTAATTGCACTGAATAACACATTAAATGTACTAATAATTGGGTAGTCACAGCAAAATGATTACTTTGAAGAAATATTACCGATTCCCTGTTGTACTTAACATTTCTCCTTATTTATCATTACCATTTTAATCAATAATATTCACAATACTAATAAATCCATCTTAATTTTAATTGTGTTCAATTGGATGTACCAGTACTTGAGTATTCTGAGCATACTTCATTATTTGTATTAATTTAAGATCACTTAAAGGCAAATTATGGAGTTTGTGCTTTCAAGTGGGTCGGTAATTACTGACAAAGTTTCTCCAGATTCAGCATTTTCAAGCACTGAGGACGGTGAGGTGTCAGGCATCTGCCCTTTTCAGTTAGCACAGGGGTCAGAGATGCAGAAAATGAAGGAAGACTCTCAAAGCCACCCACTTGAATTAGCATATCCTGGCCTTTTGAAAAATGTTGGGGTCTCTGAAAGTATGATTAATAATAGCTCAGTGACTTTGCCTACGCTTATGCCACCTTGTCATGAATGCGGCACTCATCCATTCACCCATCAGCACCAGGGCCAACCCCACACTAGGCACCAGAAGA
The DNA here is from genome assembly GCF_009834535.1 of Camelus ferus. Taxonomy (NCBI): domain Eukaryota; kingdom Metazoa; phylum Chordata; class Mammalia; order Artiodactyla; family Camelidae; genus Camelus; species Camelus ferus. The sequence continues at coordinate 46,921,033 of NC_045699.1, read as the reverse complement.
CGTGGGGGGTCAGAGAAAGACGAGGTAGATAGTGTCCAGAGGTCCTGAAAGAGGTTCAGCTGAAGGGTGGCAGCAGTCAACAGACAGAATTGGTCAATAACAGGCAACTGAAAGGCTGAGAGAAGACCTCTAGAGCAGAAGCATTTTTCTGGGTCTTGAAATGGCTGGGAGTAGGGCAGCTGACTCCAGCCTTGGCAGAGAGCCAGCTGCAAGATTCCCAGCAGAATGAGGGTTTCTAGATGTGGCACAGAGGTGGCAGTAGAGAAGGACCAGAAGAAGAACGGCAAGGACAAAACTGCCCCTCGGACATGGCTTTGATTGGATGGTTGGGGGTTAGCAATGCCAGAGTGAAGGAGGAAAGCCAGGAGGAAGAAGCCAGGTGTAGGAGGTAAGAAGGTGAGTCTTCTTAGGCACAACTGAGCCTGAGGGGCCAGGGAGCAGCCAGGTGGAGACACCTAGCAGATGAAGCAGAGAAGCTAGCTAAAGCCCAGAGGAGTGGTCAGCACTGGGGAGAGAGGTCTGGAAATCCTCAGGAAGGGAGTCCAATGGGAGAGAAAGGTGACAATTAGAGCCCTGGCATCTGTAGGCCTCACCTCACAGGTATGTACATGCTAATGTTCACAGCACTGCAGTCCCTGACCCCCCTCGGAGCTCCCAGCCTAGGAAACTCCTCCCCTTCTCTGCCCAAGGTCTAGCATATAGGGCATATCTTTTGAGTCAGGTTGTACTGAATTGAAACTACACAACAGCTGTATTGTCACTGGCCCCATTTTGTGTGGACTTGCTGGTGCCTGAGGAGGTGGGTACAGGTGCTACCTGCCCGGAGCCGTGGTTCTGGGAGCTGTAGGTCTGTGTGGGCTGTGTCTCCATGGCCACTCCACAGAGCTGAGACAGTGAAGTTCTGGCACCTGCAACAATTTGCTAGGGTGGTTGCAACCAATGCTAATGATTTATAGAAACCTAGAACTTGTAGAAGGAGAGGAAATCATTGGGAAAGAGGCTCCACCTCCTGGTAATATTCAAAACCGACATTTCTTCAGCACTTTAAAGCTTATAAGCTCTGTCAGCTTTTTAAATCTCATTTAGCTCCAAACTTTGATCTGAGTGGTAGTTACCTGAGTATATGCATATGTAAAAAAATTATCAAGTTTACAGTTAAGATTCAGGGCATATTATTGTATGTTAGTTTTATGGCAATTAAAAAACAATAAAAATATATAAGTGGATAAATAACATCTCATTTCATCCTTGTAATCATCCTGTGCACTCAGCATCTTTGTTATCCACAAGTGAAAGAACCTGAGGGTGTGCGACTTGCCCTAGATCCAGGGCTAGTTTGCGGAATGACAGGGAAACTAGAATTAACTGGCATGAATCCCTCACATTTGATTTGGATGCTGGGGAAGATACTGACATGAACAGGGCTTAGAAGGACTGAGGAGGGAGCAATCTTGGTGCCAGAAGGCCCTGTGGAGGTCTTTGAGGCTGAGATCTGCTGTCTCCACCAAGCCCTTTTTTCCCTAGACCCAGGTTTGGCCTGGGAAGATATTTTTCCTGGGTACACATTCTGCTTGGATAGAAACTTGGGATGGGCAAAATTCTCAGCATCTCAGGAGTCCTCCAGGTTGCTCCCCACTGGTCTCTCAAAGCTCCTTTGGGAGTTTGTACAAAATGAATACTGCAAAAGAAAATCAACCTGAGGTTGCCAACAGGTTAGACGTCACACCTTATTGTTCATTCAAAAGGGAGCAGCAACCAAGCACCAGAATCTCCCAGGTCCTTGGACCTCTGTAAGGGAATAGGGCTGGCTACTTCCTTCTCTGCCTAGTGCGGGAAACAGACCCTTAAAGCAAACAAAGGCAATAGAATGTGAGAAGTAGAAGAATATACAAAGTGCTATGGGAATCTTGAGCGGAAAGTAACCAATTCTGCCAGGGAGAGTGCAAGGGGTGTGACTTGAGCTGGGCTTCTGAGTATAAATACAAGTTTAGTGGGCAGGAAGGAAGGATGTGCACTCCAGGCAGAGCATAAGCAAATACCCAGAGGTCGAAGAGTATCCAGTGAGGTTGAGGAGCAGAGCGGGGGACGGCTGGAAAGGAAAGGAGGGGGTCAATCACAAAGGGCCCAGGAGTCTGGTTCCTCTGCCTCTACCTGCAAGGACCCACTTGGGGTGCCTGTGGTCTCGGTGGACCCCTAAAAATGTATGCAATCCAGATGTGGCAGGCTTGTCTGTTCTTGTCCTTGTGCCAAGAGCCCCACCGTGACTTGCCTCACCCCAACGTGGAGCTGTCAAGTAGCGCTGATTATGCGGTTTATGGTGGTGCCTTTGATAACTTGGAAACTTTTCCCTCTGGGGTCTGAGAAAATTAGTCCACTTCATTTCTCTCCAAGTTTCTAGCCTCAAGGTGGGATTGAATCTCTGTCGGATATCAGCTTTCAATATGATGAATGGGCTCTTGGTTTCTGTCTTCATGTCTGGAAAGTCCAGATTCCCAGCTGGGGTGACTGATCTACCTCAGGAACATGGCATTTGACAGACACGAGGGACAGAGACTGACCCACAGCTCCCCGGGGATTGGGTTACAGACAGGACTCTGGCAACAAGGAAAAAAATAGCATCTTTTTGCTAAAACTAGGTACTCTTGAAACAGGATTCTACAAACTAGGCTCTACAAACTAGGGATTTATTAAGATAATAACAACTGACTCTGAAATAAATCACACTCATGGCTTTATGTTCTTTCTCACTCACCCTCCCCCATCCCCATTCACCCAGCCAACCTCTTCCCACTTAACCTGATGCATTCCAGGTAGGGCAGACAAAGGTCCAGACCTGTGGTCTGAAGATCAGAATTCAAGTCTCCTCTCTACCAAGTTTATTATGAAGTCTTAGGCAAGACTCCCTGAGAGCCTGTTTTCCTACCTGCAAAATGGATGTAAAAGCAGCTCCCCCCAGAGTTGATTGATTTATTCATGTGTTACTCACTGTACCCTTCTGTGCTAGACCTTGTTTTAGAGGCTGGGAACACAGGGGTGACTATAACCTGCCCATATGCTCTGGAGATCCAAGGAGAGAATAAATGTCCTATTGTTCTGCAAATTACACCATGGTGCATCTTAGGTACCAATATTAGTCCAGAGGTCTGACACTCAAAATACTCGTGAGAGAAAACCACAATCATGTTTAAGAGTAAAGGCTTTGGAGTTGGACCTGGGCCACTTACTGTCTGACCAGCATGATATCTATAAACTTTCTAGCCTTGGTTTTTTTCATCTGTTAAAAAAAGGTTTTTAAAAAAATGGGATCAATAACAGTTATTTTGGCTAAAGATTCTTTGAAGGAGGAGATGGGATAATGCACCTAAAGGAGTTTACATAACTGGCTGGTACCTAGTAAGAGGTCAACAAATGTTAAGATGTGGATGATGATGAGGATGATAAGGATGATGAGGATGATGATGATGATTTTAAAAGCATAATATCAAGCACAGCTGCCCCAAACCACTCGCCGTGCCTGGAAGAAGATGAGAGTCCATGAGCTGGGCATTGAGCAGTGCGCCTTGGGCGCCACATGGTGACATGGGTTTCTCTGTTTATCCCTGGAGGCTTCCTTTCGGCGTCTTCTTCCCAGCAGCTGCTCTGTCAACAGTCCATATGCCGCCTCAGCTACGGAGCAGCTTTCAGGATAGGGCTGCCAACTCCGTAGGAGAACTTCGACGAGGAGTTCAGGGGCACGCATACAGTCACCAGTCACTCCACCCCTGCTCCTCCAACCTCCGGAACCCTTCCTGGAAGCGGAAGTGGGCAGGGGAGCAGCAAGCAGCTGGGCCTGTTTCCTGGCAGGGTGTGCACGTGGCAGAGAGGCCAGCTGGAGGAACAGGAGGGGACAGATGCCATGGGGGCCCAGATTTGTTCCTACAGGAAGAATGCAAGGAGCTAATTGTCTCATTACCCAGGAGCGGTCTCTCCACAGCCCTGCCATGCCTTGTGGAAAGAATTTACCGATTTATGCATGTCAGAGTTGGTGGGAGGCTCCAGGAAGGAAGTGGGAGGCTGTCCTGGGTCTAGATTTCTTCTAAGCGTGTGCAGCAGAGCAAGTTCTAGCTCTGGGCCTCCAGGCCTTGAAAATACTGCTTCAAAAAATTGAACCAAGGCTCCACATCCCTTCAACTTACTTGATTGCTAGAGGGAACTCTACCTTGTGCCTCTGTCTCCCTCCTCATCACCCTTGACATGAATGCAGGCACATACACACCCTTTATGCCCTGTCACTGGTCATTTACCTTGAGTGGTGTTCTGGTTTCCAGTCCATTATTTAACATATGAAAGTACTTGGGTCCTGGACTGCCTCTTTTCTACGCTAATTCTCAGCCTTTGCTGTCCTGGTCCCCTAGCTCTGCACCGTCTCATGTACTCAGCCTTCTGTATCTATCCATCACCGCCAACACCATCCTTCAGGGCCCAGTTCAAACTCTGCCTCTTCCTTAGGCTTTCATTATATGTGTTTCCTGCCTTGCTACCTCTTATTTCAGACTGCTTGGTATTAAAAGAAAGTTAATTGACCTTCATTTACCTCCTTAGTTTTTACAGATTCCACCCACATGCTCCCATCTCTTCCTCATCCGTGACAGCCCTGTGAAGTAGGCACAAGGGTACAGTTCCCTCCACCTCACAATGCAATCAGATGGTAGATGCGAAGAATATTTACAACCCATTCCAACATTCTGTCTGCTTTAGGGGAGCCCTTGAAACATAGGAGACTAGACCTTACTTATATACCGGCCCTTGCAGACATAATTCTGAAGTCTCGGCCGGTGACTAGTGCTGGGATCACCCATTCCAGGCTCCTACTACCCATTAAGAGAATTCTGGCCTCATAATCTCACATCCAAGATACAGGACTGCATGTTAAGAGAGATACAGCTATTGTGTGTTTAGCCAAATAGAAAGGGTTAGTTTTTTCTCACTTAACAAATCTGTATGGTCACCTCATAGCTGCAAAGTGGCTGCTCACGTTCACATTCTAGGAGAAAACTGGGGAATAAAGGAAGTAACACAGTGGAAGGGGCAGCACCCACATCAGGAAAGCAAAAATTTCCTGCAATACCCAACAGACTTTCACTTACACTTCAGTGGCCAGAACGTGTCACACAACTACCCTCAGTTGCAAAGGAGGCTAGGAAATGTCATTGATTAGTTGGGCATATTGCCACCCCAAACAGTTTTGGGATTCTGTCAATACGGAGGAAAAGGAAATGACACGAATGTGTGATTGTGACTTAGATGTGTCTTCCTCACTTAGAGAGCAGGCTCCATGAGATCAGAGAGCATGTGTGTTTAGACCCACAATTGTGTTGCCAGAATCAAGTGTGGTGCCTGGCACACAATGAGTGCTCCATAAATATGTGCTAATTGGTGGAATGATTAAAAGAAATGACTAAAATCATCATTCTCAAAGCCTTTTAGGATGTAGATGGTCTCAAATGCCAGCCCCCTAGAACTTCTGTCAACTCTTCCATATATGCCATATTTGCCGGATCAAAGGCCTCTTCCCCTCCAGTTCTGACAGTGTCCCCTTGTGTTCTCTGCATGTCACATGGGTAACCTCTAATGCCCATTCCCAGATCACAGTAAATCAAATTGCAGCAGTTCATTCTGGGTTACCTGGAATGTAGGCTCCATATTTTAGTTCATTAATTAATAGCTGATTATGAAACACAAGATAAAGAATATCCAGCATTGGTACATATCATCTGTTATTTCAAAGATGGAATCGGGTGTGTCTGTGCATAATGACTGACTGGAATTCAAGTTTGTAATGCAAGTGTTTATTGCTAGATACATATCATTTTGAGGAAAAGGTGATTTATTTTTACCTCTTGATAGAAAGATACCTGCGTAGATAAAGAAATGCCATCTTCATAAAATGCTGCAAATTTGATAAATGAATAGAAGCATAAAATTTAGCCCGAAGTGCTCTAGGATGAACAAGTTTTAAAACAGTTAAACATTTTTTAATGACAATAAGGCATCAAATCAGATATAGAAATGTTTTTAAAAGGATTGAGTTTTAGATGAACTGTTTTTAGGGGAAAAAAATAGAACTGGCTTTAGTTTAATTAAGCAGAACCTCCAGGAACTGGTCGTGTGAGCTCTGGAAGGCTGGTACAGCCCAGCCCAGAAGAGGTGAGGTTTGTGATGGCCTCTGGGTTCTGCAGTATCTCCAGAAACAGGGTTGGAGCCGGGGATTCTGTGTATTCTTCATGACATATGGCAATGTTGTTAACCTGACCCATTAACAGCACTTGGTTACAGTCTGTTCAGGACTTCATTGATTCCTCAGACTCTTGCTCCTTTGAGATAACAGAAATGCAGCCTTATTAGCCTTAATTTAAGAACCTTGGTTTCTTATCAATGCAATAAGAATAAAAGCAACTTTTCTAGAAGTCTGCCTTTTCAGTGTGGCTATAAGGATCACATAAGAGGAAGAATGTGAAAACATGATATAAAAGGTAACATCTTAAATCTGGGAGAGGGATTTTTAGGGTCAATAATGACTTTCATGGAGAACATCTCAACGGGATTGTTTGGTTTGGGGATTACATTCTCAGCACTGAGCACAGGACGTCCAGCAGATATCCACGGTGTGCAGGTTTATACTCATTTAGACTCAAATAAGAAAGGACTGTTGACATACTAACAGGCTATGTGACGCCCAGGAGTCTGGAAATCTGAGCTCTCATTCTGCATCTGACACTTTCTTGCTCTGTGACTTTCAACTAGTTGCTTCCATCCTGTAAACCTAAATCTTCTCATCTGAAAAATGGATCTAACTGTTCTCTGGGGACTCTTCCAGCTATAACTTGGTAATTCTGATGCTGCAGAACCCAGAATCCCAGCATGGGGTAGGATTGGGAATGGTTGAGTTGTATATCCACCCCAAGACCCTCTGCGGCCCTTTTTAGCTGCCCCTACCCTGCCTGTGTCAGTGTTTCTCCAGTGATTTTCTCTAGCCCCTCGGTGCTACTTCTCCGACTCAGAACCTTCCAGAGCCCCTGAGCCAAGGCTGAAATGCCACCTCTGTCTCAAGCTGTGTGGGAAGGTTGCTGCCCACCAACAGTATGACTGAGAGGGGTCAAGGCGACGTTCAGGACTTCATCAAAGCAGCTCTAAGAGTGCGCAAACAGGTGCTGGCTTGTTAAGAGAAGTAATTTCTATGTCTCCCCACTTCGACCACATTAGTCATTCAAGTGCTGAAGAACAGTGTAAATTCCTGTCATCCTGGTTTATATGACCACTAAGATTTATTCTAAGTGACAGGTCATTAAGGTTTCTTCTCTTTATTTTTTTTCTTGGATTCACTGAGAACTCATATTTCTGCTTCATGTTATGGACTGCTAACAGCTCTGTTTTTGGTCAGGGAGTCAGCAATAAATCTGAATTTAATAAACTGACAAAAGATCGCTATCTCAGAGACAGTCTCTATTCTTCATCTCCTTTTATAAAACACTTTTGTATTGAGACATCTTCCACATAAAAACCACATTTGCCATCTAAATATTCACTTCCCCCGATAGATGTTTTGCTGTCCCAAGGCTGACCATATAATTACAGAGTATTAAGAGTCAGAGGCCTAATGACAATCGCAGTGGGTAGGGAAAGGTCTGAACTCCAGGGTCTGCCAGTCCCCAACTGTGTGACCCTGGCATGTCAGCAAATCTGAGCCTCAGGCTCCTCATCTAGAGAATAGAAATCATAGTCTTCATCCTGTCTGCTTTTTTTGGTACCAGAAAGATTAGATTCAAACGAGGGCAGGATGGGAATCACACAGCTCTGTGCAGCTGGGGAGGATTATGATTGCTTTGTTAGTTTTAAATTTTCAGCTTGTTAGTGCTGGGAGCGTCTTAGAGCCTTCACTTTTCAGTACAAAAATTGAGGTAGCAGCAAACAGACTTCCACCCCCAGGGAGCTGACTCCCCTTTCTGGTGTTCTTTCAGCTACACCACACTGTGCCCCCCAAGTCCCACCCACTTGCTCTAGGCACAGAGCTTAGCAGTAGCGGTCTCTGGAGTTTTCTGGGAAGCCTCAACCGGCCGCAGACTACCTGGCCACGGAAAGGCTCTAAGAACTTTCCGGCTGAGGCTACAGTCAGCACCACCCTGTCTTTGTCCACCTCCTATCCAGTTGTGAGTGCTCTGAAGGGCAGTTCTTCCACAGAGTAGGCATTTAAGAATGACTATTTGAGTGGATTTCTAATTATTTCATAGGGGTTGATGTCCTGGCTAAACTCCAGAGAGCATTCTGGTTGGCTGGGAGGCATCCGTCCTAAAATCTTAGCATCTCTTCCAGAAGTGGCAACGCTATCCTAGGAGATGAAAGTCCAGCCCCTTTCTTACTGGGACTTTCAAATGTACCCTCAGAACTTGGACAACTCCACTTCCCCAAATTGTAAAACTTTTAGAAGATTAGCATGCAAATAAATACTCCAGCTCTCTATAAACTTCTGTCTTCAAACCCTCTATAAACTGCTGCCTTCAAGCCCTCTATAAACTCCTATCTGAATTTGTAAATAACAACAGTATAAGGATTCTCCAGTAAACAGTGAAGGCAGAAATGTGTAGATATTTCCAAGAGCCTATTCCTACCTAGTTGAGCAAAGCTATACTGTGTGCTCTGTCACCCTTTTTACTGTTTTGTAACCTCAGCCATAAACCCAGAACAGTCCTTATTTACTAGTTCTTTCCCTGCATCTTTCTGTAGTCTCTAACCAAAATTTGATGCAAATGGTGGAAAAATTAAACTCTATTGAAAAAAATTAGGAAGCTCTAAAAATAGAGCTGTTTTTGAAAAATAGAATGGGCTTCCTGAGCAATAGTGAGTCTCTCAGCACTGGAGGTATGCCAGCAGAGACTAAAAGAGTACCTGCTGAATGGTCTGAAAAGGAATTCTTAAAATCAGGTGGCAAATTGGGTTATACAACCTCTAATTCCCTACAAATCAGAAATTCTGGGAATCAAAAAGATGTCCGTTAACTCAAAGCTCTTCTGAAGGCCTGGTCTGAGCCAGACTCTGTGCTGGGAGAGATGAAGTAAACAGCCCTTGGGAACCCTCAGTGAGATCCCAGCTTTGTGAGAAGACAGACGAGCCAGCAATTAACTCAAGTGCAAGGCAAAATGATGCAAGTGTTAGAGAGAGGTAACCAACAGCAGGCTGTAAGTGTGCAGAAGTGGCTGAGATGAAGAACCACCTAGGATTGGAGAGGGTTCCCCATAGCCTGCTTCCTTGGGCTGGAGGGCTCTACCTATGGGGAAACTATCCACATGTAATAATATGTTTTATTGAGCACTTATTTGGAATGGCACCTAGCAAGTTGTCAGTTAATCTGTATAATAGTCCAGTGAAGTAGACACTATTCCCCCATTTTATGTATGAGGATATCGAGGATAGAGAAGTTAAATGATGTGCCCAAGGTCACACACCCCAGGAAGAGGTCAGCCCAGCACGAAGCCAGGTGGTCTGCTTTCAGCCATTGATCTCAATGCTGTTTTGTTTCCTGGGCTAGCTCCTGTCACTCTTCAGGACTCAGAGTCCCTACAAAAACAATGAAGCATTTGGATCAGGATCAGGATCAGGCCCTGTGTAATGCCCAGTATCCTGGAAACCCCAGGAATGGCCTATATTCCCCATCCAGGATGGGGCTGGAAGGGATAGAGGGCTTTCTTGGCCAGGTCAATGCTGCATTCAACCCCTTGGGTGAGGGCTCCTGGGCCTTGAGCTCCATGGTACCTCAGAGAGGCTCCTCACACATGACTTCAGCCTCCTAAAGCTGCCCATGAATCCAGAACAGAGAAGGGAGGCCTCACTCTGGGGCTCTGCCTCACCATGAGGTCCAGATACCACCAGGAATCATCCATAAATTCCTCTGGTTACAGATGGAATTAGGTCTGGTTTCCCAGAGTCAAGTCATGACAGGAGAGAGATCTTCACAAGCCTTGGGAGGGAGGGCCAAGCTAGGAGTGCCTGGTGCAGGGAAGAGGCTCCCATTAATGCAGGCAGGCATAGGGCCAGGTGAAGAGAGAGCTGCAGGTGAGCTATGAGGACACCAGGCAGCCCATGGTCCTGGGTCAGCCTCAAAGGGAGTAGAGGTTTATGAAGTCAGTTTAGCTGAGCTGGAATTGTGTTTCCTGGAATACCCTTCTCTTCTTAGTTCCAGGTTAGCTTTGGCAACAGGAACATTCTGCATGAAATTTGGCAGGTGGAAAGGAAGCAGCAGCCCCCTTCTTTCTCATGCTCACAAGGGCAAGGCATAAGGCCTCACCCACCTTGTTGCTCTTCTGCTGGCTCGCCTGGGTGGTGGTGCAGCATCAGGACCCACAGCACCACCCCCCACCTCCTGCCAGTCCTGCCCCTTTTACTTCCTGATTCCCTGGGCCAGCTGAGGGGTTTGCTCCAGGAGGAAAAGCAAAACTTTTCCTGTAAGTCATTCCTGTCATCAAAATTGGAGTCTTGAAGGAAGTGAGACACCAAGTCAGTTCCAGCCAGTCCCTTGGGTGCCAGCCCATCCTCGCAAGCTCCAATTTGTCCTCGCTTCCCTACTTTCTTCCCATCATTCCTTCCCAGCTGCCTGCCCTGCTGACTTCAGGCTCCAGCACCAGACATAGAAGTAATACCCTCACTTAGACTGAGCAGTTCCCACAATTACATACAGTCAGAGCCCTATTATTAACCCCTTATTGTATACATCTTGCTAGTGACCTGATGGTGATCTAGCAATGCTGGTTCTGAAATTAGACTTTTTTTTAATGGAAAAAACCGAAAATTTCCTCTGTTTTTAGGATATATGTTGACTTTATTGATAAACAATTTATGAAAGAGTTTATCTTACTATCAAGATAATAATTTTTATTAACAAAATTGAGTAGAAGCATCAGATTATTAGCTCTGCTATGCCAGGTCATTTCCATTGGCTGTCATAGGGAGGAGAGGGGAGTCAGAAGATGGTATGAGAGAAGAGAGGACCTGGTGTATATCCTAATCCTGTACAAAGATATATAACCATATATAGGATTTTTTGTTGTTTCCCTTTTTGTAAAACTGGATTCTTATTAAAGACATTTCTCTATAAATTCTTTTTTTTTTTTTCACTGAATGATACTTTTTGGTCATCCCTTCAGGTCAGTGGATATAGAAGTCATTCATTCTTTTTTTAATGACTGCACATTTTCAGCTCCCCCCCCCCCCCCCGCAAATAATGCTACATAAAACATCCTTGTGGTATTATATTATGTGTTTCTTTAGGAAACCCTTCTGCTGGGTCAATGTACATATATATCTTAAATATGAGTAAATATTGGTAGATTATTTTCTGAGAAGGATGTGGTCATTCATATTTCCACCACCAGTGTAAAAAAGTAACCATTTTCCCACATCTTCACCAGAAGTTGGCATTTTAATTTAAAATATTTTCTAGTTTTATCATTGAAAAATGGCATCATATTATTGCTTTAGTTTGAATTTTCTTGACAATTTTTGAGGTTAAGCATCATTTCTAGTTTATTTGGTCATTTAGGGTAAAGATCTGTGATGTATGCAACTGATTGTCAAGAGTGTCAGAAAAAAAGTGTGTGTGTGTGTGTTTCATTTCTCAGTCTGAGAGATTCTACCCTGAGGAATAGTGTATACCTCAGAAACCACTGCAGTATCTTTAGGGGAAATGACACTGTAAATGCCTGGAGTATAACACAATACTCTCCCAAGTATTTTGAGAGAGAGAATGAGAGAGAATATGAGAGAGAATGATAAAGCAAAATGGTAACAATAGATGAAGCTGGATAAAGAATTTATGGACGTTCTTTTTCCTCTTTGTGAAACTTTTTTATAAATTTAAAATTATTTGAAAAAAAAGGTTTTTAAAGACATTTAAGGCTATGTATTTTCATCAGAATATAGCTTCAATTGAAAAAGTTTTGGTATGAAATGTAATTTTTTATTACTTTCTAGATAATTCATACTTTCTTTGATGCAGTCATAATTTAGAAGAACATTTTATAACGTCCAAGTAGTTAAAATATTTTCATTATCTTTATATTGGTATTCAGTCAGAGAGTGTGGCTTATAAAATTTCTACTTTTAGAATTTTATTAAGGTTTTCTTTTTGGCCAGCTACATGATTGATTTTTAGAAATACTTCAGGGTTCAAAAAAATGATGTGTTGTTTCTATTTGTAGAAGTATGAGTTTTCTATCTGTGTCTTAATTTGAAATGTTGATGTATATTTTTGGTTGTAATCATATTGTCCAGGTCTTTTTTGGTTGTATTTTGTTTCACTTACTCCCAGTTATGTCAGTTTCTGAAAATGGCATATTAAAATCTCCCACTAAAGCTATATTTTAAAAATCAAATTCTCCTTGTATTTTTTCCCAACTTAGTTCATTAACTACAGATAATTTTGACACAACTTGAAAGACATCATCAACTTCAGTGATGGTCTCCAAGGCTTTAATTTAAAAACCAGCACTTATTCAAACGCATCTCTAACCATATATTGTGCACAGGGAAGTAGCTATATTCAGTTCCTGTCCTCTGTGGATTCATCACAACTAAAAACAGAGTTGTTACTGGCTCTTTTAGAAAACTTTAAGTTTGATATCATCAACAATATATCAATTTGACACTGGACTATAGAACAGAATAGAAAAATATCCCAATATTTTATCTCCAATAATTCTTGGAAGTATCCCAAATGCAAGATTGAGGAGACTATCTCCATTGAAGGAACTTTTTTAAAAATTATTCTTTGTGATTAAATGAGCTATTTCATGTAACAGTTTCCCTTTTGTGCATTTCTAATCCAATAGCATACGTTATAGGCAAATCCAATTTGTAGAAAAACCCACTGTCTTTTTAATTAGGTCAAGAGGATTTTACCTCAATGTTACTCAGTTTGAGAGACTCTTAAGGCATACTTGCTCTTCATTTTTAAACTACTGATGCTAAGGAAGCTGGACTTCTCTTTTGCAATATGTTAAAATCCATATGTATTAGTTATCTATTGCTGCATAACAACAACAACAACAAAACAGTTCTAATTTTTTTGCCCATGTACATCTTGTGATCTTTTTGCTTGATGACTTTCAGGACTTTTCTTTATGTTTATAGTCTAATAGTTACATTAGAATATGTCATAGAGTTGACCCTTATGAGTGAATTTTCTCAGGTACTTAATAGTCCCTTACAATATGTGGATCCTGATCTTTTATTTCCAGAATATCTTCTTTTTTTCCCCTCATTATTTTCTTTTTTTAATTGAAGTATAGTCAGGTACAGTGTGTCAATTTCTGGTGTACAGTACAATGTCCCAGTAATGCATGTACATACATATATTTGTTTTCATATTCTTTTTCCTTAAAAGTTATTACAAGATTTTGAATACAGTTCCCTGTGCTATACAGAAGAAATTTGGTTTTTTTATATATAGTGGCTAACATTTGCAAATCTCAGACTCCCAAATTTATCCCTTCCCACCCTCTTTCCCCTGGTAACCATAAGATTGTTTTCTATGTCTGTAAGTCTGTTTCTGTTTTATAGATGAGTTCATTAGTGTCCTCTTTTTTTTTTTTTTTAGATTCCACATATGAGTGATATCATATGATATTTTTCTTTCTCTTTCTGGTTTACTCCGCTTATAATAGTGATGTCTAGGTCCATCCATGTTGCTGCAAATGGCATTATTTTTATCCTTTTTATGGTTGAATAGTATTCCATTGTATAAATGTACCAAACGTCTTTATCCAGTCTTGAATTATCCTCTTCAGTGACTCCAATTATATATATTGTTTCTTCTTTGCCTTTCTGTCTATCATTTCAACTACTTTCTCCTTGATCCTTTTTGCTTCTTTATATTGTTTTCATTCTCTTGGTCATTTTCCTGACTTTCTTCAATTTCCTTAATTACAATTTCATTTTAGTCTATTCTTTCTTGGGCACCTTCTCTAATTCAAGGATGTCCCTTTATGTCCATGTGTCACTGCAGAATATCTTTAAAAGATGGCTTTTATTTTTGGAGATTGCAGAAGGAATTGTGTGTACTCTGATCATTTGACTCTCTCTTATTTGAAAGACTCTAAAATGTCGCCTTTGCTTCTTTTCCCCATTATTGTCGAATCTCCAAAAACCATCTCTCCCAACCTTTTTACAGTGCCTTTTGAAAACAGCTACCTGAAATAGCATACAGTTTTACATTCCTTCCTTATAGCAGGTGCTCTGGGGTACCAGGATGCTTTTTCAGTATTTTCTCAACTCAGAGTAGACTTTATCTTTCTGGGAGTGATTTTAGATCAAGCATAGACCTGCCACTATCTACCCTCTTTACTCTTCCATGTAGCATTTCCCCTACTGCCCTGGTTCTCCATGAATGCTAGTGGGCAAGACATGAGAAATAATTTTCTGGCACTTGTTGTTTTTTTCTTTATCTACTTGTGGGTAAATCTGAAATTTGTGCATTCTCTTTCTTCTGGTTATGCTGAAGACATAGATTTTGTGTGGTTTTATTTATACTTCTTGTTGTTCTCTATTGTTTTTGAGAGATTCCGGTTTTTTTGGCTATAATCTTAGCTACTCTTAAGGCTAATTTAGAAAGATTTCTTGGTATATCTTTTAACCATAAAGATTTCATTAAGCCTTACTTCTTGGAGTTTTCACTGAGTACATTAGCTATTTTGTGTTTTCCAGACATAAAATTATGTGATAATAGTGAATGTTTTCAAATTACATGCCCTTCAACCCATAGATTCTAATAATGCCCTCTCCTAGGAGGCATCCTTCACTCTCCACACTCCTTGTCTTCTGAGAAGCTCTATTCCAGCTATTACATAAATTTATATAATGTGGAATATGTAGGTAATATGTTACAGGGACCCTGAAGTAACCAACAAGGAAACTACTCAGAATGACATGTCCTAGATCCAAAGGATTTCATAAACTTTCCCTGACTTTAGGCAGGGAAAATATGACACTCTGTAAATGTAGGAAAAGGGATGGTTCAGATCAAATTCACACCTGCTCTTCCCAGCACCCGAGGGTTTGAGCATCATGACACAACTGTTTAGATATTGTTATGAGAGAAATAAAAGCAGAGATGATTTTAAAAATTGAAGGTGGTAAGAAAATGATGAATATTTCACCTTGGATATATGTATGGGATAAGTCAAAAAATAGCATATATATCTTTTGTTCTCATATACTATAACTTTACATCAGTGTATACACATTAATAACTGGTAGGTCACTTTAGACTTAGCAACAAATAGATTCATGAGCAGTTTTGCAAAATTCAACCTCTTTGTTGATGGAGGAGCTTCAGGATGCTGTTCAGTCTGTGAGAATTGTTTCCATTTTTCAACCATCTATTTCTATACTTTTTCTTATGATCTCTTATCATAAAAGGTGTTTTTCAAATGCTACAGAAGAGATCAAAAGGATTTTTGGAACACTGGGCTACAGGTCGAGCCCACAGACTATCAGGCAAAGTCCTGTCATACAACTGTTTCAGACACACTTCATTTGGCTTATACCGTCTGTCTACCACGGAACCAAACCTAATGAACCATACCTTTGACTCCTCTTCAACCAGAACTAACAATTAGCTATTGGAATTGACGGTTATGCAAGTTAAAATCCCAGCTGACAAACACTGAGGTTTTTGTTGATGGTGATGGTGGTGGTGGTAGTGGTTGCCTTGGTTTTCTTTTGGTTTATTTTTGCCTTTGAAATTTAAAAACATAGTTATGGACCTGGACTTATGATCCTCAGGTATGAGGTGTCACCTGGGACCTTATGCCCACACTGTTACTCTGTCTTCCCATGATGGTTATTACATTATAGGTTATTACAAGATATTGAATATGTTTCCCTGTGCTATACAGTAGGTTCTTGTTGTTTATCTGTTCTCTATATAGTAGTATGTATATGTTAATCCCAAACCCTAATTTATCACCCCCCTACTCCTTTCCCCTTTGGTAACCATAGTTTGTTTTCTATGTCTGTGAGTCGATTTCCAGCGACCTGCTTTTTAAAGTAATGGTTATGGATATTATTCATTTTATTATTGTGAACATCTTTACATATTTATACATATAAACCTACCTCATTCATTATAGGGCCAAGTAGTATTCCATTAAGTAGGTACACATATTTTATTTATATAATCTGCTCTGATTGGATATGTAAGATATTTCCAAGTCCTTCTAAAATGACAGTGACAATTCTATGCATATATGCATTTGTGTGCACTTCTGTTAGCATTCTCTAGAATATGTGAATATCTCTTCCTTCACTATTTAGTGTAATAAACAAATTAGAACCTTTTGCATACATCTCTGTGCAAAAGTGTAGTATTTCTAAGAATATAGCCTTTGAAGCAGAATTGCTGGGTCAAAGGGGATGAATATTTTTTAAATTTTACTGCCAAATTGCCTCCTAAAGATCTTACCAATTTATATACTCTCACCAGTGAGCACTCAGATTGAAAAAAAAAAAACAAAAAAAACAAGAATTACTGAGTCAACTTTTTTTCAGGCCCTTTCTACAAATTGGCAAATTGCCTTCCAGAAAGCTTCTACCATTTTACACTCTATCAGCAATAAATGAAAACACTCATTTAATGCCCTAGCCAACACTAAGTATTATTAACTTTAAATTCTAACCAAGTTTAATGTGTACGCAATTATAAATCATAATTTTAGTTCATTTTTATCATAAAGGAAAAACAGAACAGACTTTGTTTCTTTCAAAATTTTAATTAAGCCTCTCTCATATTCCAGGCATTCTTCTAGGGGCTAAAGATGGGACAGTAAACAAGACAAACCCAACTGCTGTCATGTACCTAACGTAGAGGTACATTTAACATGTAATGAACAAATTTCCAGTTGTTAGTTCTATAATAAGCACTTAGTAGCACTTAGTGTTTATCAGCCCCTTCTAAAGTAAAGCACTAAGAACTTGTTTGATCCTCACAACAATTCTCTGGGGTAGGTACTATCATTACCCCCATTTTACAGATGAGGAAACTGAGTCACCAAGAGGTCAAGTAATTTGCCCAAGGTCATACAACAAAGTAGCAAAGGCAAAATTCAGACCCAGACAGCCCAGCTTCACTGCCCTTAACCACTACCATACTGCCATCCCTCTCCTCTGTTGAAGGGCAGAGTACAGGCTGTGCTGAGACACTGAAAAGAATGGAAAGAAGATAGAGGAAAACAGAAAAATTAAAATATGGGATTCAAGTAAAGGGTCAGAAATGGAAGTTCATTTGGGTCAGGAGTATTACCATGAGGTATTGAACTGTATCTTTCCTTTTTTCAGAGGAGTCAGTGCAAATGACACGTGGCAAAACCCAGCAGATCACACACTCATCAGACAATAAACCTGGAACAGTCTAAATGCAGAGGAAAGGAATGGTCTAAATTCTCCTGCTATGAGGTAGCAGAGGAGGGAAGAAGGAAGCTGCCTCTGCCTTCCTAGACCTCCAGGAATGGAAAATATAAAGGGCTCAATCCTAGCAGCATTTGAATCTGAACAGATGAAGAGAAAACAGAAATTTGTACTTTTCCCGGGCTTCTGGCCAAGTGATCTCCCTCTCAGCTTAGCCTGAGGCTACCGCCCCCGCTGGAAGGACCTGCGGTTTTGCAGACCTTGGGGTGACACGCGCGTGGGCTGCAGCGCCATCTAGCAGATGTGATGGTGAAATGGCACCAGAACCACTCGGATATTCTGGAGTCCTTCAAAAGACAAGTACCCACATGGTGCTAAGTGCTGGGGTTGCCGTGATGAACAAACAAGACTCTGCCCTTGAGAAGGCCACCGTCCATCTGGGGAGACCATGGCATGTTTTTGAGCAGAGATGTATGCAAGTGTTTAGAGAACAGGGGGTAAAGAACCTAACCTTCTCGGGGGTTCAGGGAATGCTACACAGAGGAAGCAATATTCAAACCAGCTCTCAAAAGATGAGGGATTATTTGTCAAGTGATAGAAGATAAAAGAAACTTCCAGGCAATGCGACCAGAGGGTGAAAGGCCCAGAGATGTGAAAGAGTTTAGTGCATTCAGGGAAGTTTGAAACATTCAAAAGGCAAACCAATGGCAACTTTACAGACCAGCTCATTCTTTGTTTTATGGATGAAATTACGGAGATTCAGGCAAGGAGGGGACCTCATGCAGATTCACACCCCAAGTTAGGAGAGTCCACACTGGAAACCACATCTTCAGACTATGGGAGAACAAGGCCTGCCACCAACTCTCTGGACAAGGTCATGGTCACCTGTCAGGGCCCAGTGGGAAAGGCTGGGCACATGGAAGTTAAACCTTGATCTCAAGAAGACCTGCTTGCATTCAGAATCCACCTCCACCCACAGCTAGGTGAGTTTTGTCAAGTTACTTATTATTTTAAAGTCTCAGTTTCCTTATCTGTCAGATGGAAATCATCATAGATAGCCCTTACCTCATATGCTTGTTGTGAGACCAGAAAAAGTTAATCTGTGTTAAGTACTTGGCATGATACTCAGTATGTGCTCAATGCTCAGAAATCAGATAGTTAAGCCTACAACTTAAATATTGTCACTCTTTGTTGTAATATTATGATTTTTTCTTCCTTGGAAACATTTATTATTATTAATTGATTGTTTATTAGTTATTATTTTTACTGATTCTTATTAAGTACTGAGAACTTACTGAAGGAACTGGGGCTTTTCTGTCTGGATAAGAAAAAACACAGAAGCCACAGTCCTGTTTTCAAATCTGGAAAGATTGTGCTGGAACAGAAGGAGTGGAGATCATCTGAGGGACCCCAGGGGGCAAAGCCAGGTACAATGGTTGAGAGCTGCAGGAAGGCAGATTTTAGTTTATTGTAAAGAACGTTCCTACCTTTCAAGAGGCCCTGGGCGGAAGGTATTTACTTGTTCTTGGAAATGTTCAGTCTGAGACCAGATGACCATTGGTCAGGGCCATGCCCCACCTTGCAGAGGGCAGGAAGTCATCTAGTCCATTTCACTATCTGATGCCTTAAATGTCTAATTGAGCTCTGTTTTCTAGGGGAATATGATTTGGTAGGTCATCTGGGAAGACAGCTGTCTATGTTTATAAATTTCAAAGTCATGAGCAATGCTCAAAGAAGTCAGGATCCAAAATGCATAACCTTGTTTTTTAGAGTAATTCATTAGATTGTAGCTGGAAATGTGAGGAAGAGGCTGAGATGCCCGTGTCAGCCTGGAGACGAGGGGAACGGGCCAGAGGAACAGAAGGCAGCTCAGCCTTATTCCCCAAGTGCTGCCTGGGGACTGTGTCTTCATTCTGAGAAAATGGGAAGGGCTCTCACAGTCCTGATAGCCATATGGAGTGTGGAGGTATCGTCTTAAAATCATTAAATAACACAACACATCAAAAGCTCACTATTCAAACATTTATGCAAGGTCTGCTATGTGCAAGCACTTGCAGTGTAAAAGTGAATCCAAAAACCAGAGTCTAGATGAAGCTAGGAGGGGTGTAGTCTAGGAAGATAATAAGATGGGGCACAGAATAACTTCAATCCACAGTGGAATGGCCTAGTGTTATCAGACAGGCTCGTGGGGTCACATGACTCTCACAAGAGGCAGCAAAGGAAGTGATGTTTGAGCTGGGCCTTCAATAAAGTGTAGGATCTGAACCCAAAATGATGGGAAGGAAGAGCTTCTCAGGAGAAACAGCAGTATGGGCAAAAGTGTGGGGGTGCCTAAAAGCATGGGCTTGGGGAGTGAATAAAGCCTCATCGTGGGTGGAGCTTAGGGAGTGTAAGGGATGGTGCAGGTTATAAGATCAGAGAAGTCATCATGCAGCAGTTCCACTCCCGGATATGTACCCAAGAGAACTGAAAACATGCCTCCACATAAAAAACCTGTTCACTAATGCGCATGGTCATATTGCTCACAATGGCCGAAAGATGGGAACAATCCAAATAATATGTAGTATATCCATACAATGGAATGTTATTCAGCATTCAGCAATAAAAATGAATGAAATAGTGACACATGCTACAGCATGGATGAGTCTTGGAAATGTGCTAAATGAAAAGAGCCGGGCACAAGAAAACACGTATCATATGATTCCATTTACATTATAAGCCCAGTATAGGCAAATCCATAGAGATAGAAATACTGGTGATTGCCAAGGGCCGGGGGGGGGGGGGGGTTAGGAATTGATGGCTGTAGGGTATGGGGTTTCTTTTGAGGATGATAAAAATGTTCTAAAATTGGTTACGGTGATGGTTCCACAGCTCCATGAATATTCTAAAAACCACTGAATTGTACCCTTTAAGTGGGTGAATTATGTGGTATGTGAACTGTATGTTAATAAGGCTATAACAAACAAACCAACCGGTCCTTTCCAGAGTCAGCATGAGAATCAGTGGGCTAGACCATGGAGACCAACTAGTCCAACATCCCCTCCATGGTACAAAAGGGGACATTAAGGCCCAGACAAGGGAAGGATTCACCCAGGGTCTCACAGTCAGTCAGTAACAGAGCTGGGACTAAAACATATGGCTCTGCCTGCCGCCTCAGTGTCCCTCCTGGAACCTGGTGCTATTCTTGCTTTTCTACTCCTTGCAACACATCCCTCAAGCAGAATTCATAGCCATGATTGCCTGAGAGTCTACCTAAAGAAACAGGGAAGAGCAGCAGAATCAGATTTGTTTCCTAACTCAGGGTTGGAAGAAAGGACATAAATAAGATTTCTGTCTCCTCTGTAATATTCTCACCAGTCATCCAGCAACTTTTGAACATCCTGCATAACAGGGACACTGGTACCTCCAAAATATCCTCCTTCCATCTTTGAGCAGCTTTGTGGGAACAAAATTCCATCTCGCCTTACTCTCTGTGTAGGGAGAGCTAAGGATCCTACTTCAGCCAGACCTCTGCGGGAGGCCTTAAAATGAACTGCAGTTGTATTTGCATCTCTTTCCCTCACTAGGTCAAGTGTTTCTAAGGACAGGGGCTGGGTCTGAGTTTATATCCCTATGTCTTGAAATACAATCAGACACAGGGAAGGCAGTGCTGAATGTTTGGTGAAGGAATGAGTGACCAAAGAGTGAAACCATAGGAATTGATGCTCTAACCAAGCCCTTCCCCTGGAGAGTTTCTCTTTCCTTGGTTTCGGTGGCATTACCCAATCTTGATTCTCTGAGCATCTCTGGGGCCCCTCCACTGCCTTCAACCCTGTCTTCTGTCCATGAATGATAGTATTTTTCAAAGGTTAAACTTCAGATTTTCTGGCTCTTCCCACTGTTAGAGAACTCCTCTTCTCTCTCAGCTCACTTGCCACTTGGGTGAACGTGGGTGGCAGTTCTGAGTACCACCAGATATCCCCACTGATCGTCCCTCATCACCACAGACGTCCAAACTGACTCATCATACCAAGAGCAGCACCCTCCCAAGGCTTTCTTGCCTCTTATTAGTACCAAATAAAGCAGGGAAATATTTTGTTAAATTAACATACATTTTCATTCTCATTTTTATTTTAATGCACAGCCCTTCTCCCACTAAAACAAAATCAGGAGGCAAAGACATTCAGGACTTATTGCCTCAGAGCAAATCTGGAATAGCTGAAATGTAAAGGGATAGCAAAGAATCAAATTCTTGTCTTTTGAAGTGGGCTTTTGAAATTCATAGCAAGAAGAGCCTTGAAAGCCAAGATTCTGGTTTGGAAGAGCTGAAACTTTTTCAGATAGACTAGAGCTCTGAGCTCTAGAAGCATGGTTTGAGGCATAAAAAGCAGAGTTTGAGGAATTGAGACTTTAAATTACAACCATTCATGGATTTTTTTTCTCCCTTTAAATATCAGCTCAGCTACTCCCACATCTTCACTCCTTCCCACCTACCCTGCTCAAGGCTGAGCCCTCCCACGTCCAGGCCTGGGATATTGTAACTACTCCTTACCCAGCACAATGGCTCTACCTCATACTCCCTGGTCCATCTTACACAGCCTACCACAGTGGTCCTTCCAGAACCCTACCTCAGACCTTTCCATTGTCTCCTCTTTGCCCTCTAGAAACAATTTACATCAATTCAACAAATACTTACTGAACACCTGCTAGATACTAGACATTGTGCTGGATTGGGGTCAACCAGTTAAAACCCAAAAGCCAAATCAGGCCTACCGACTGTTTTTGTCAATAAAGGTTTATTGGAACACAGCCCCACTCACTCATTTACCTATTGTCTTTGGAGGCTTTTGTGCTAAGAGGGCAGGGTCAAGTAGATGTGACAGAAGGAGTGTGGCCTAAAAAGCCTCAAATATTCACTACCAGGCCCTTTACAGGAAATGTTTAACTGACTCACATGCTAGATGCTGAGAATTCCACAGTGGGTGAAATAGACATGGTCCTCTGCTGCTTACAGACCAAGGTGTTCCACTTCGTCCCCTGCCTCCCACCACCCTCTCTCCAAGTCCCCTGAGAGTACACCAGTTCCTAGATTTGGAAATCCATAGATCAATACAGACAATTTTTTAAATCAAAGAGGATTGACATAGGATTATCAGACAGGTACACTTTTTAAAACCAACTACCATGTAATAAATACTACGATCATTTTATAAAAAGAATACATTTTAACATTAAAAAGCAGCAAGGATTCCTCTAAAAATAAAAAATAATTCCACAAGCTACATGAGTTTTACACAATTCATTCTATGGGCTTTACTTTCCCCATTGCTCTGAATGATGACCATTCTTCACGAATCATCACAGGTCTGTGAGCAGGCGCATAGAAACCTTTGATCTAGTCTAGACAAACTGGTTTACTTGTATTACCCAAACTGGCCATGACTCTCCCTATGCAATTTTGCATCCAGAAAGCTCTTCCTCCTTTTCTCCTGCTCATTCTTCAAAGCCCAGCTCATCAGCAGGAGGAGCCTAAGCTTCCCCCCAGCAGCAGTCTGAAGCCCCAGCTGTTCAAAGGAGCGCCCAGGCTGTGGGCAGCGCAGATGAGTGATACGGCTGGGGTAGCTGTGTCAGCCACAGAGCCAGGTGACAGGATCGCTCTTCTACTGGCACATGCAGGTAAACCCATTTGACACAGGCATGCTGACAGCTCCATGGTGAAGGTTCCCATCCAAATGCCTGAGAGGTGAACACCAGCTTCCTGACAAGTCTCTCACGTGACTCGGGTGCCCTGAGGGCCCAGGCAGCGGCCAGCTCACAATCAGCAGGTGGTGGTGGCAGACGCTGAGAGAGGTCGCCTTACTGGCAGGCAGCCCCAGAATACTGGGTACTTACTGCTCACATGAAGCTTCTGGAATCCCCTTATATGATCCCGAGGTCTGTGGAAAATAAATTATGACTCTACGATGAAGATAATCCCAGCAAGGCCTGGTGCCAAGCATACTTTTCTGCCTGACTTTCCTTCAGGGACATTCTCCAGACACCCCTGCTGACCCAGCACCTCCTCCCTCCCCGATGTGTGTGTTTGCGTGTGTGATCACTCTTGCAAACCCTCCACCGTGGGTGAGATATGAACAGTAAGCGTCCTGTCTCTTTTTACCAGCAAGGGTGAGACAGCATTTCTCAACTGCTCCCCACATCAGAACTGAGGGTTTTTGTTGTCCTTCTGAGCTGGTTTATGGCCAAGTTGTTTCGCTTCTCAGTCCCTCTAATCCCATTTGTGATACAAACGGGGGGAAAAAAAGGTTAACTATCCAAGGGGAAATTAGAGACCCTGAGGCAAAACTGGAAAGAAGTTTTGAGATCACCTGGCTCAGACACCTCCGACTACAAAGAAGGCAACTGAGGCCCAGACAGGGAAGAGAATTGCTCAACACGCCACCGGGAAAACTGGAACTAGAAATAGGACCTCCTTGGTCAGTCCAAACATCTTCAACTAGATGCTGCAGTGTCCAGATTGCCACTCCCTATGACCCAGAATGAAAGTAATTTTCCTTCCAGAAAAACGGGAGGATAGGTACCAGCTCAGACTAGGACATGGTGAGGAAAGGGGAGGCTGGGTGAAGAGGGAGAATGTCCTATGCAGCACATAGTGACATATCAGACACTCACCCTTCATAGTAACATTTCCTCTAAAGGATGAGGAACAGGGTCCCTCAATTTTAAGTAGACATCACAAAATTGATTCTCTTAAGACTTTCATGTTCAACCCAGATGGGGAAGCTGAAGCCCCAAGAAGGGGCAGGAATCAAGTGAAGGTCACACACAGTCAGGTGAAGGGTGGAATTAGGAGCTTGGCCTCAGAGGGTCTGGTCCAGCTCTCTTCTTGGCAGTGGGTCAGACTATCAGCAATCCCCATCCTGGGGCTGCCGGCCAGTCATAAACTTGGGACTTCATCTCAGCTTTCCCTGCAAAGAGTCAGCTGTTCTCTCATGCCAGTTGGTGCCAGGCTGATATTGCATTCCTCTCCTTGGCCCCCGAGGCAGGGACACGCTTTCCTGCAGCCCGATGCCATCCCCCACGGCATGATTTCTGTGTAGTGGCCAGAGGAACAGCTGGTTCGGGGGCTGGCAGGCTAAGGCTCTGAGTCAGGCCTGGCTAGCTCCGTGAGGATCACCTGCCTGCCAGGAGGGCTTGGGTTTTACTGCCCTCTGGCCATGTGTCACAGCAGGACATTCTGAACTCGCCCTGTGACTTGAGGACATGGGTTGGGCTGTCCGGGCAGGTGGGGCAAGTACACTGAAAGCAATCCAGGCAGCACCCCTTTCCTGGGGGTGTCTTCAGGGCCTGCAGCAGGGAGGCCCTGGTCCCAGCGCCTGCCCTCATGCAAGGGCAAAGGTCTTGACTTCAGAACCCACAGCTCCAGACTGGTCTCCAACATTGTGGGGCCTGTCTAAGAAACCAGCAGCCCAGCTCGGCAAAGGGTAGAGTGGAGGGAAGTGCCTTTCTCCAAAGAAAAGAGTCCAGAGCATCCAAAAGTAACACCTTGGCCCAGATCCCCCTGATCTTGTGGGCTGGAGGACCTCGAAGATCTTCTAGCCCAAGTCCTTCCTGGTGCAGGAAGGAAAATGGAGGCCCAGAGACGGGAAGGAGCTTGCCCTAGGTCACACAGCAGCTTAGAGACAGGACTGAAATCCAGCCCTGCTGTCTGGTCCAGTTGTCAGCCCACAAATGCTTTCAGAAAATGGAGGTGACAGACCTCACTCTGGCCCCCAAAGAGTCTCCAGGAAAGCATCACTAGGAGCTACCAGGTGCCCTCACAGGGTGAGTACTAAGCGTAGTTGCCATGTACAGGGTCGGGCTTGCACAAAGCACATGTATATGTTGCCTTTTTTTAAATATGTTTAGCAACCTTATAAGTTAAGTGTAATTATTATCATCATTTACATGAAAATGAACCAGGAAGCCCTCACTGGACCCTCTCTAGCCACTCCTTGTCCTTGCTTTCCCCTCACTGTCAAGGCCAGTCAATGGACAGTAAAGCCAGCTATCTCTAGAGGACCCTGAGAACAGGAGGGAAGGGAGCCAAAACAATTCCATGTAACCAAGGTCTCAAGGACCACAATGTGGACTCTCTGCTAAATACCATTCAAAACCTCCTCTCTAACCACTGAAGGAAAACAGCCTGGGTATGTCCAGCACTCCCCACAGGGGTCTCACCCTGCAACCATCTGGGTTTACCTGAACCAGAGCCACCCTGCAAGCACGTGCTGGGAAGAAGCTTGGCCCATGGTAA